>NC_137271.1:36854041-38054041 GCF_053477335.1 Acartia tonsa | reverse complement strand
ATTGTGAATGTATTCTCTGAAAGTCTTAATAATCAAATACTTTTAATATCCTCTTATATCTTTTTATTTCCTTCATTTTCTACTATTTAGAAGGGATAGCATGGATAGGACAAGAGAATATATTTTAATATCCGCGGAAATCTAACTTAAAAGATTATTCGGGTATAGTCCCTTTCGTAACATCGCTCCTTATGGGGCGATTCTTCGTATTTTTCACAGTAGCTTTTCTCCTATTTCTAGCCCCTGCAGGGGGCTCTAACCCTGCGGGACCAGTTACCTAATCCTGTGGGGCAATCACCTAACCCAATATAATCTAACCTAACCTAAAATAACCTATATAAAGCCATTTTAAAAATACGACGAATAGCCCCTTATGGGGCGATGTTACGAAAGGGACTATTCCCAATTATTCTTACATGGTATTTCAGATAATTCAAAATTAAATTATTGACGGACGACCCTAATTTAAAACAGAATCGTCTAAGGCTCTGTGGAAAAGGAGGTAAAAAATAACGTAAAACCATCCACTGATTTATCTTCCCTGCTAAGTCTATTGAATAAATGTCCCTATTATTTTTTTGGTTATATCAATAATGATCTCTATGGATTCAGCCAAGAAATTATCTCAAAAAAAATCCTATTATACATATACAGTTTTTTAAAGGCGAAGCTTTTCTATAACTAAAGTCTGTCCGTAAGTCCGTCCGTACGTAACTGACAGTTCTTATCGTTTATATAAACATGTTAGAATTGTCCTGTCGATTTTAAACGTTTAAAGATAATTCCTGTTATAAACAGTTATAAAGCATAAAGCAACTCTACTACAATCGTTACCAGAAAGTCTATACTTCCATTTTGAACATCCTGATTTTTTATTTACAAATTTGAATTTTTAGTTCTGTTTATGAAATTCTGACACTCAGCATGAATTATTTTCTGAACAATGATTCCTAGGACAACAAGGTACAATTTTTAAAGCTAAGCATCTCATGATTAAGTCCTAAAAATGTAAGAATGTCCTTAAGCAGTTCAAGTTCTTGGGTTGGTATCAGGCTATTTTTTTGAGCTTCTGAAACTAGGGGCGCAAGATTACTAAAGTATCTGTATATGTGTGTCCAGTAGTATTTCAGAAACAGCTAAGCTAATAGGAACAGAACTTCCAGTGAAGCAGTGCAGGTTTTAAGCTATTTTGCGGTGGGGTACGGCAATTTTGAATTTGTCTTAATTGATCAACTGTTTCAAGGGTTTATATATGTACATAGCTTTAATACAAAGTGGTCGTGGCTGCCATAATATTGACATGCTATTTTATAACCTTTTTTTTTATTTACTAAGTATATTTGCGATAACTTTTATGTAATAGATTCTTCCAATTTTTAACATTTACAAAACAGCCTGCTTTATTGCTTCAAGATCCATGACAGATCTATATAGAAAATAAATGTCTATAAATGAGCTCAAGTTTTCCAAGGAATAAATGTTTAAAACTCATAGTGCTCCAATAATCCATAATAAACTCACATTGGCCAGAACGATGAGACCCATTATTTTACTTTATTAAAAATAAATTAACTTTTTTCAGTTTCATGTTGCTATTTACATTATATTGAAGTATTTAATTTCTAATCATAAAAAAGAACATTTAAATTTTTAATATAGAAAATTTGAGGAAAACTCTGTTTTAAAAGAACTCGATTGTGGCGGCACTTCCTTTTGTGTGTTCAAATATTAAAACAAAATTTAAATCATATCAACCCTTTGGTGATGGTAATGTAAAAAAATATAATTGAAAAAATCTTTTTAAAATTATTTTAATTATTAATTATTTACTTCTTTCTTTTAGATAGTAATGGCCGGGGAGGAAAATTGATTTATTGAGAAATAGATATGTACTTATAGAAAACTAGCTAATAGTGAGATAGTTAAATCGAGCCAACTCTAGTCGACTATAAGGATGACATAAAAGCGACAGTCATTGACATTATAACGATATTTTTATGAGAGAATACACATATGTACATATGAGTAATAGAGAAAGCAGTACAGTTCTGGATAATGCGTACGATATCAGGGATATAAAGGGATAAGACAATATCCGATAAATCGATGTACAATACATCCCCAATGATGATACATTAAATTATCCCTTCTGTAGATTACAATCAGTAGTTGAAACTTTTGGACACTCAATTTAATGAACCACTAATCAAACTCAATATAAGTCTCCAAAGTTTTTAAGCTAACTAATAAGAAAACGTTAGAAAACTTTTGGGTCTAGCGTAATATACTGCCCAATGTCCCCTCCCTCCCTGGTACGGTATACATACATATTTATACATTTGTTATACATACAACATTCATTCACCTTTTTTTAAAAGCGAAGCTTTTCTATAATTAGGGTCGGTCCGTCCGTCCGTACGTCCGTACGTCCGTCCGTAACGGATAGCTTTTTCCGTTAATTTAGGCATGTTAGAATTGTCCTATCGATTTCAAATTTTGCATGGTGATTCCTTTAGTAGTTAGGTACGATTTAGAAAGCGTAGCAACTCTATAATCATTACCAAAATGTCCGTACGTCCATTTTAAACATGTTGATTTTTTACTTTTTTAACAACAAATTTTTATGTGATCAAATCATCGGATTGATCTGATTTTTTGTATATTGATTCCTGGGACAACAAAGTATAATGTAATAAGCGAAGCAACTCTATAATCAAGCCCTAAAAATGTAAGTATGTCCATAAAAATTATCCTGTATCAAGCAGTTTTACAACAAATTTACTTACAATTTTGCTTTGACTCTTATAAATTTATATTATGATAATTAAGTTCTAACACTATAAAAGTGTTAATGTCCGTTTGTCCTACCGTTTCAGTGCTTCGCTTTTATGGATGTTGTCATCCTTGTTCACGTGTATGTCTTAAGGGAATATTATTTACAGTATGGCTTCGAAACTGATCAATTGCCGCTGGAATAGAACCGGTTCTCAGACATACTGAACAATCATGTATAACATCGTATTACAGGCAATTAAGAATATTAAAATAAAAATAATATAATAAGTAAAGTTTTGCTTTGCCTCGTCCACTGGAGGCTAACAAAACTGGAATTAATATTATATTTTTTCATTTTAATATCCGTAGAAAGCTGTCTATAATATGATGCGATAAGAAAGTATTCAAGTCTTTGGAAAGAAATAATTAAAATCTCATAAAAAAAACACTCTCCAAGCTAAAGAAGAAAATATCTTGTTAAATATCTGTCAATGCTAAGTGGGTAAAATAAAAAAATACCTTTAATTAAATAATAAGAACTGTATTTTCCTTTATTCTATTATATGAAGCTGAACATGAACAAAAAGGCTAAGTTAATCAAAATTTTCTTTGCAAGAGATTAAAAAATTTACATATTTTATACATTAAATCTTTTTCAACATATTTTAAATGAATAAAAATGATAATGTGAAAATTTTAAATGAGTGTCTTTTGTTGATACAATTACAGCACAAAATAATAAAAGATTCTAAAATATGATGCAATAATAAACCTGAACAAAATTCGGCCTTGAACTACTAATGCAAAATGCAGCTATCCTATTTTTTCACTTTTTAACAAATAAAAAAAACACTATTTAAAGCATGATATTATTATACTAATATAATATGTGTACTTACTGTATTAAAACCACAAAAAAATAACTATAATATAAAACTATATTCCCTGTATAAAAAAAATGCGGGAGGGGAAGGAGGTATAGTCCCAACTCCGTCCTAGCTCCGTCAGAGCTTCGCACAAAATGACAGAGTTCAAGTTGCAGCTACAACAACAAAATATACCATGTACAATAAAAGAGGAAGGGAGAAAAAGTTTCCGGGATGGGGGGAAGTATTATACAAAGTGGACGGGAGTATTAAGATCTAAAAAGGCTTCACCACCCCCCCCCCCCTCAACTGCCCCACTAATAAAAACGGAGGCTACTATAACCGGCCTTTGCATTACTAAAACTACACCCCACCGCCCCCCACCACCCCCGCCCCTTTCTGTATATTGAAAAGGGAAATAAGTCAAAAATCAATCCCACCCTATTGTAAAAAAGATGTTTAAATTGACTTTAAAACTTAAAATGCAATTAATATTGTTTTGAAATAACCTTACCCCCCTCCCCCTATTTAAAGATACCCAGATACGCCCTTGTTTAAGTATGTGTATGTCTTTTTTTCCCTCATGCAATACTATCATTTCTGTATGTAGATTTGAACCGGCAAACTTTTTATAAGCGAGGCTGCGTTATAATTATCTCTATATCTGTACATTGTGGTCAGTTAAAAATACTTTTTCTTGTTAATTGCTGAATCTAAATACACAATTTTAATTACAATTGGCAGTATATGCTAATAAAAGCCTAAAGTTTTACTGGACCAATATGAAACTTAAAAGATAACTAAACAATGATCAGTCATGCCATTTACAAGATCTTAGGGGACACACACACACATCCTGTTACTTTAGTATACTGTTCTTTGTATATAAAATGTTTGGGGCTACTTATGAGCATAATTGTTTTTGTTATTGACTAAGCAACTTTAGAATGTTTAAAATATCCTTTTTTTTGCAAACAAATCTTTTCTATACACACCCCTCCTTAACCGAACTTTAGATTAAAAAAATTTCCCAAACATTTGGACAATTGGGCGTTCAAATAGGACCTAGTGGTAGTTAGAATCAGTCGAGAACAAAATCCTAGCCGTTCCTTCTTGCCTGATATTGCCATTTTAAGATTTTAAGTAAAATTACACTAAATATCCAATTACAAACTTAAATCTTCTTTCAATTTTTTAATATAATTTTAGTGAGACAGCCCCAAAACAGAGTATCTTTGCTCCTGTGGCCAAACTGACTGTCTGGAGTCCCTAAGAGAGTGCCTTTATGTGTTAACACAAGTAGGGATTCGAACCCATTCCCGAAACTAATCATTGTGGAATAGCTGTGTATTACAGCATGAGTATTTTCACCACTGACAGATGGAAGGCAAGGCCTATCCTAACCAGAATCCCAATCATTCACCCCCAAGCCCCAGTGGAGTACCTTGGAGGTCTGCACGACATGTTTTCTGGGGTGTTGTTCATCTGCACTCATGGATTGGGAGACCCAATTGTGTCCTCAGACTCCCATTAACCCTGCAATTTGGGCCAAGCTTAGAATGTCACACACCTTGCCACTGAAATGGGCTGTGAGATGCTCCCCTGCCAATCACAGATCAGCACAGCCGCCATGGAAGGATAGCTGCATGTGGTGGGCCATAACTGCAGCTTTCATGGGGCCACAGCCCTTGTCTCCATCGATTTTCATGAGGTCAAGGAGCACCTGTTGGAGCTGACCGATGACTAGGATATGGTTAGCGTGAAGTTCTGATGGGCCATTCCCATCAAGATAGGGGCCAGGGCCCCCCAGAAAGTGAAACTGGACTATTCTTAGTTGTACACCCCAAGGTTGTTCAATGTGTCCTAGGAAGTGCGACTGCATCAAACGGCCCCCTAGGAGAGGGATGGTGGTCAAGACCAGGCCTAACTTCCAGTCCAGGGGCCTGACTTTGGGGACCCCAGGTAAAACTTTAACAAGGAGCTGAACCTGCTGATCACCAACAACAGCTAGAGGGTATCCAAAGAGGCATGCATTGCATGAGCCCAATAATGTATTATACAGCTATTCTACCATAGATAATTTCAAACAGTATCTGTGTCCCCAACTCCCTTAGAAAGAACCCTCCCAGGTTCAGGGCATAGTTCAAGATGCACACCACCATGATCTCCTGGAGGATTAAGATCAGGGTAGTGCTAACTTGCATCTTGATTGAAGGTATGCGGCCCACCACCTGCAGCTATCCTTCCATGGCAGCTGTGCTGATTTGTGATTGGCAGGGGAGCATCTCAGTCAGCTCTAAATTAACCTCATGAAATTCAATGGGGACAAGGGCTGTGACTGGCAGTGGCTTCATGAAAGCTGCCCTGGCCAATCAGTTGATTATACAACTAGAGCACTTCTTACCTTCAGCCCCTGGTTGTGGGAGGAGCCCTGGGCCTTCTCCTGGCTTGGCAGAGCTGGGACCACTTGGTTAATGTGAGTGGGGGCAACCATGGCTACTCTCCCTATTGATCCATACCATCTGCTCAAGTTTGTCAAACAGTAATGGTGTTCCCAACTCCCTCAGAAAGAACCCTCCCAGGCTCAGGGCATAGTTCAAGATGCACACTACCAAGATCTCCTGGAGGATCAAAATCAGGGTAGTGCTAACTTACATCTTGAGCAAAGGTATGCGACCCACCACTTGCAGCTATCATTCCATAGCGGCTGAACTGATCTGTGATTGGCAGGGGAGCATCTAATGGACAGGGCACACATCAGGTGTGACATCACTGAGCTTGGCCCAAATGGCAGGGTTAATGAGAGTCTGAGGGCACAATTGGGTCTCAACCTGCCCAATCCATGAGTGCAGGTGAACAATATCCCAGAAAACATGTGGTGCAGACATCCAAGGTGCTCCACTGGGGCCTGGGGGTGAATGATCGGGTTTCTGGTTAGGATAGGCATTGCCTTCCATCTGTCAGTGGTGAAAATACTGACCTCATGCTGTAATACACAGCTATTCCACATTGGTTAGTTTCGGGAATGGGTTCGAATCCCTAATTGTGTTAACACATAAAGGCACTCTCTGTTAGGGACTCCAGGCAGTCAGTTTGGCCACAGGAGCAAAGATACTCTGTTTTGGGACTGTCTCACTAAAATTATACTAAAAATTGAAAGAAGATTTAAATTTGTATTTGGATATTTAGTGTAATTTTACTTAAAATCTTAAAATGGCTATATCAGGCAAGAAGGAACGGCTAGGATTTTGTTCTCAACTGATTCTAACTACCACTAGGTCCTATTTGAACGCCCAATTGTCCAAATGTTTGGGAAATTTTTTTAATCTAAAGTTCCGTTAAGGAGGGGTGTGTATAATTTTAGCCTGTACGTCTGAACATAAGTTTTTGATATTCAGCTACTAGTAATCTATAAAGCAAAGCTACTTGATAATTTTAACAAAAAAAAGTGTAAAAAATATAGAATAGGCATGAGCTATATGTAACTCTGCCCAAAGGTCCCGATTTTGTATTGGGTCTTTGAATTAGATGATAGCGTCGGAAATATATAAACACAGTCGAGTCTCTACAGAAGAACAGAAAGCTATTTGCTAGCAGACGATTAGGGTCTCCACAACCTGGGCCAGGTAGTTGTATGAATTATACATCTACACTTATACATACATTTATTGTCCAATTTAGATTTCGCTCTTTTTATGAAATTGTCATCCTTGTTTAAGTTATTCAAATGGCCTTTTTATCATTTTTAAGCACATGTACTAACTATAAAATGTGTCTTTTATAGAAATATATTTTGAATATAAACAAGGATGACAACATTCATAAAAGCTCTAAAATTAGACGGTGGTATGGCAACCAAATTGAATAATTTCTTTCGCTACTTTTGGGCATGACCCATCTTGTTGAAAAGTATTTTTTAAAAGCAAAGCTTTTCTATAAATAGGGTCAGTCCGTCCGTACGTCTGTCCGTAACTTACAGCTTAGAATTGTCCTATCGATTTCAAAGTTTGCATGGTTATTCCTGTAGTAGTTGGGTACGATTTAGAAAGCGTAGCATCTCTATAATGATTATCAAAATGTCCGTACGTCCATTTTAAACATGTTGATTTTTTTTACTTTTTTAACAACAAATTTTTATATGATCTAATTATCCGATTGATCTGATTTTTTGTATACTGATTCCTGGGACAACAAAGTATAATGTTATAAGCAAAGCAACTCTATAATTAAGTCCTAAAAATGTAAGTATGTCCATAAACATTATTCTGTATCAAGCAGTTTTCAACAAATTTACTTACAATTTTGCATCGACTCTTTAGTATACATTTATATTCTGATTATTCAGTTCTAACACTATACAAGTGTTAATGTCCGTTTGTCCCACCGTTTCAGCGCTTCGCTTTTATGTATGTTGTCATCCTTGTTTATGTAAAATAATGCTAATGATAGATCTGAAAGTATTCGCTCTATTGACGGGAGTGGAAAAAGAAAGCGCTTTCTCTCTCTTTCATTCTACCTCCATACCTCTCTCTATCTCTCTCTCTCTCTTTCTATATACCTCCTTCCCTTTCTCTATCTCTCTCTTCCTCCCTCTCTAAAAATGCAATCTTACTAAAAAATGCGGACAATTTCATCAGTTTGCTAAAAAGCTAGCCAACAAAAATTATATTTATTTATGCAAAAAATTGGAGGGAAAGGGCAACTAAATAAAAAAAGTCGGATGGGGGATTATTTTTCGGCAGTTTGAATTTGATAGGTCAATTCTAACATGACTAAATTACCCACAAGAACTTTCTTTTACCGACGGACAATGAACCAAATTATAGAAAAGTAATCCTATTGTGTTTTAATAAGTAATAGATATTTGTCTAGAGCCTAAGATTTCAATAACTTAACAACAATTTTTCCCCCTATATTAAGGTAAGCTTCACATAGGCGTGATGGTTGTAGGCTATTATATTTTTATATCTAAGTCGTGGGATGGTTTTAAGCTAATTTTCTACACCCTGTTTGCCCCGTAGAATACAGTGCTAGGGGCGTAGCTGAAAGTTTGTTTTTTAAATAGTAGGTTGAATCACATTAAGATAAGTTAACCAACCTATTTGAACCTAAAACCTCTGGGGACTGGTGATAACAACGTTATATAGTACGTCCAAAGGCCACAACATGTATGTATGTATGTAGCCTTGATTCTCTGAAGTTAAAATTGGAGATTGGAGGTGAGAATCCTTTGACCAATCCTAGATTGGTAAGCTACGCGCACAGCTGAGTCTGGCCTAGAGTCTTGGCAGGTGTTCCATATTAAGCCACCCTAATTAATCGTATTCTCATATGAATGAGGAGCATGGACGAGAGAAAGCACGATTACAGTTGCTTGGTAGGTATGATCCTAACTTCCTACAAATCTCCCTCCTTGCAACCTAAGGGCATCACAGGGAAGGTTGCGTGATTATATTCTGACAAATTGCAACAGCATTTGTCATCCAAGTGCAATATCTATGAGGGGACTTGAACTCGGATTTTCCCAACCACATCGTAGTGCGCTAACCACTACTCTATGGGCAACAACATCTCAACTATTGCAGGCAACCAACCATTATATTGCACGTCCTTTGTTTGGAAGTCCTAACTGTGCTTTGTAATGAGTTGCGCCAGGGCCAAGGCATTTTACAATTCTCATACTGTTAAGATCACGCATCTGTAATAGTAGCAAATGTAGGTAAAGTACCAGTAGGTACAACAACATATCTATAGTATATCGTAGAATTAGATGTATTTACATTTCTTTTTTAATGACCTTTTTCGTCTGCTACCAAATTATATCCTGCGATGTTAATACACACCACACCATTGTTTGATTTTTAATGACCCAATTGAAAAGCGGCACAAGGACAATGCGATGGGGAGATACAGTTATTTAACCCTTTCCCTCTCTAGTGTGTTACTCTAATGGTAAACTTTTATCGTCCTAAGTGCGCCATTTGGAAAGAGCTTAGAAACAATCACCTCCCCAACGACGAGCAGAAGCGCTAAAAGTGCAAAGCTAAAGTAGCGGGTTAAATGGTTCAATACTCCCTTTCAATTTTTTTGCAGAATTTTAGTCACAATTTGTGTAAAATTATAATGTCCAAAAGTTGCAAATATAATTTTGCACAAATTCTAAAAATTCATGTTCCGACCTCAGCTCACGAAAATATATAATTTCACCAGAATAATGGATCTAAAAAATATGGAACAAGTGTTACAGGTTATAAATCGTGAAATTTTTTTAGAATAGAAATTGTGGATAAAACGTTATGAGCTGATAATTATAATTTATATCAGATTCAGAATAGATCTAAAAAATATGGAATATGCTTAGCTGCGTTTAACCAAAACGTCAGCCGGTCAAACAAGACTCTATCCATAATTAATAGATCCATTGTAAGACTAGAAAAAAAGATTACTTATCACAAAGATATTATATTTCTGGAAAAGAGCAATCTTTTATTGTCCCCACCATGGCAAGGGATATTGTACCGGAAGGAAAAATTTGCCACTAACTTTTCTGCCAGTGGAAGCTAATAGTTGCACCGAAAACATCTTGTGTTCTTTACTGAGATCATATACAGCTAGATACAATCCTTATATAAAAGTAACAGGATGTGTGTACTGAAACATCTTGCCAACTGCTGGACCGATAGTGTCTCCTCTTTAAGTTAAGCTTCTCATAGGTTCTGGTAAGGTTTATGTAGGGGGAGAGTACCTCCACCCTTCCATGAGAAATCGCTTTTGTAAAAATCACCCCTCCCTAACTTAAAAAAAAAATTATTTTATGTTTAAAATGTAAAGTGAAGGCTCACCTACCCCCTCAATTAAGTGCCCCTAGGGGTCGAACCCGCTAGAATATAATACAAAATAATTTTTTTAAGGGTAGATATTATAGGCGGTTTTATCTTCAAAATACATATCACTGTTCTTACGACAAACATGTATATATCAAACCTCATCTTTATTAAATTTTAAATGCTTTGTTAATTTTGACCTGAGTCAACTTTTAAATTTGAGCCTGTGAATTATTTTTCAGTACCTAGAGCTTTTCTGCGAGTTTTCATTTATTAACATTATAAGTATAGATGTATGATTAGACAACTATATGTGTCAAGTGGTGGAGACCCTTTTTTTTCTTTCTGTTCTTTTGTATGGACTTAGCTGTGTTTAATTATATTTCCGACGCTATTACCTAATTTAAAAGAATCAATACCGAATCGGGACAAGTTTCCCGCCTTTTGGGCAAAGCTACATATAGCTCATGCCACCTTTATCCTTTTACTTACATATCAATAAATGATCCATCAATCTAGTCTTTTTTTTCTTGTATGGTTTTGCAGGGAGTAAGGGAGGGGACAATGGGCAATTAACTCAATTAAGGAGTTTTCGCTGAAAGACCATGAAATCCAGATTTGTCCAGAAAAAATGAAGGAAATTGTAAAAAGGGTGTTAATAAAATTTAGAAAACTATAAAATAAGAAGAAAGTTCCAAGAAAAAAAGCATTCATTTGAAAATTAGATTACCAGCACATCAGACTGACATAACCATACTGTAATTAATTACTAGAAAAATCACAATGGAACCCGTTCAACCCCGTAGCCCAATAACCCTAAATTTATAGGGTTCTTAGATTGTTCATTAAACAAATATCACAATAAAGTTTTTATCTATGAAATGATATTTTCTGGAGAAAAAAAATTGTTAAAACCAGCCATCTCATAACAAATTAAGTTTAATGATACTCGTCTGCTATATTCAAAACTAAAGTTGCGAGTTAGAGGCATTTGATGCGCTAGTACCCAAAGTCAGTCACAACCTGCTAAATTCTTGCACATTCCCTTTAAGCCAGTACCCAAAGTCTGAGACTCCTAAAAATTGAATATTCGATCCATTGTCCCCTCCCTTACTCCATAGAGTACCACAGTAAATTATTCTAGGTACCGAAGATATAAATTCTCTCTGATTGGATTAAGAACTTTGGATACTTGAAATCTTGAAGTGTCGTAATTTTTTCACCAATATTCTAGTCTACTGTAGGGTTAATTAAACTATATTGTGAGGGGGGGGGGGGCGAGTGTAAATCAAGTTAACGCCCATTGTCTTATTCTTTAAGACCCTGGGTTATAGACCGCTGATCATATAATGTAGTAAGGTTTTTGTGTTCGTCTATTAAGATCTCGCTAACCGCTGAAACGATTGAGTTCTCCGCTTTATAATAAAAAGATATACACTATTTGTGTATGATCTTACAAGTCGAATGGATAACTTATCTATAGAGAAGATTTGTTGATAAAATTGAGATATCACTTTGAAATTTAATAAGATAACAATGTGTAACTTAATACTTTATTAAATCCTTCTAAAGATTTTCAAATGCACATAAAATACTTTAATTTATTTTATGATGTGCCATCACTTTACAAGGTGCATTAAATTATTAACACAGCGCAATTTGATGGTTTCCCCTTACATTTAACAATATTAAACTCAATACCCCGTCTGTTAATTCAAATTACTAGTATAAAGGTTTGCAATAACCAAAGTTTTTAAGCCAATGAGAGACCATGTTCATAAGACTTTGGATTGAGCATTTCACAGTCCAATGTCCTCTCCCTCCCTGGTTATTAAAATACATAAACTTGATAATATGTGAAAGTGATGACACACCATATTCTACATAAATATTAACAAAATATTAATTTCAACAATTTGCAAATAATAATCTTTAAAAATCTAATCCTAAAATTTTGCTTGATCAAACACTATCTTAATGTTAAACAGACACGAATAATGACTGTTTTAATTAATTCTTGTAATTTTTCATGAAAACAAAGAAAAAAAGTTTAATTGTCGAGATACAGAAAACTATTATGAACAAATCCGTATTTTAACCCTCTACATATGGAATACAGATTAAAAATAACAACAACAAATGCAAAGCACATATATTTTAACCCTCTCCGTGTTGTACTTGGAATTTTTAAAAAAATGCAAAGAGTTACCATTTTAATTCTTTAAATGTGTTTCTTAAAATTCTAAAAAAAATGCAAAGAGCTCTCTGCATGTGGTACTCAGAATTTTAAAAAAATATTACAAAGTGCACATATTTTAACCATCTACATGTGGTACTCGGAATAATAAAAAATACAAAAAGCATATATTCTAACCCTCTTCATAAATAAATATTAGTGCAAAGAGCATATATTTTAACCCTCTGCAGCTGGTACTTAGAATTTAAAAAAATAGTACATATATTTTATATGAAGTACTCTGAATAATAAAAGAGCATATATATTTTTACTCTCTGCATCTGGTACTCAGAATTAAAAAGTACATATCACTCTACATGTGGTACTCGGAATAATAAAAAATACAAAGAGCATATATGTTAACCCACTGCAGCTGGTACTAAATTTTTTTTTTAAATAGTACATAGTGCAGGCATAATAGTACATGTAGTACACGGAATAAAAAATTACAAAGAGCATAGAGTTAAACCCTCTGCATGAGTGGCTCAAAATTTTAAAAAAATAACAAATAATGCAAAGAGCGTACTTTTCAAATTTGAGTGAAAGGAGACTTGAAAAAAATATATTTCTAAGAAGTTTTAAAAATTCTTTTTGCTTAGTTATAAAAAGTTTTAAGAATAACAATAATAGTACTGTATAAAAACTAAAGAATTAGAATCTACATGCGCATGTCAGGGTGTAAAATTCTTAATTCTTCTTCTGATATTCCCATTTCCTAAAAGAAAAAATATTAACAAATTAAGAAGCAAATGTAAGATAACAAAGAACTGAATTCCCCCCTCCCCCTTTTTTAATTAAATTGAAAAATACAAACCATCATAAGTTGCATTTTTTCTCTGGCAATTTCCTCCCTTCTTCTTCTAATTAATTCTGTTTCTTCTATTTCATCAGTAGACATGTTCCTCATGGCATCATTCTGTTTAGTAACAGATTTTTAAATTTGAATATTAGAATAGATATTTTTTCAGTAGGGCTTCGATTTATCTGCTTGATTAGAATCTGTTCTAAGCCATAATGAAAAATCATGTATTGTATCAAATTATAACCAGTTTTCTAGGAATAAAAAAATGTACAATCATAATATTAAAATCAGTTTTGCTAGCCCGTGCCTTCGGCATCTCGGGACTAACAGAACTGGTTTTAATCTTATAATTGTACATTTTTATATCCGCGGAAAGTTGTTTATAATACAATAAATAACTATTATTACAACGTATTATAGACAGATTTCCGAAGATAGTAAAATAAAAAATTATAAGAATAATACTAGTTTGTTAGGTTTTTCCTAGTGCAAGATTCGACAAAGATATAGATATTTTGGATAGTAAATTACACTGGTGCCCAAAGGTTTACTTTTCTCATTCATTGATCTAAAAACTTTGGGTACTTGTATTAAATCTAGATTAAATCCAAACATTCCAAACACTAAATTTGTTTATCATCATTGGAAATGTATTGTACATCTATATATCGTTCATTATCCTATCCCTTAAGATCCCTGGTTACCTCGTACGGGCGGGATTGCAGTCAAGGACCTTTTCGACTTGATGTACTTTCCAGGTCCTGGTCCAGCAATCCAGGAGAACTAAGGATGACTGTTACGCATCCTTCTATGTCCAAACACCCAATGATATTATGTTAAGTAACATCTGACATAGCAGCAGTAGGAACTATTTTTAATGTCTTTAGTTTTGACGCGGTGTCGGCCCGAGATTCGAACCTATCACCTTCCCTGGTTAGAAAAGCATACAGGATTTAAGGTCTAGATGCAAAATCACATGTTAATGCTTTTAAAAGAACTATAATTTTTAATAAAATAAGTATTATAAAATTCATTTAGATTTAATGACCTAAATACAAAAATACACCCAATGAATAATCTGCCAAAAGACCTTCTTAAAATCTTTAAAAATCTGCCTGTTGAGAATATGAATTGTTTGGCATATTATGCCCACTGTATGTCATCATAGTTGGCATATTATTGCTTCCATGGAAGTTTGAGTATGTAGTGTTAGAATAATCAGAGATATAGCAGCCAGCATGCTTATCATACCTGGAACATTAAATATAGCAGAATTAGTTTTCATGAAAACTAATTCATTTTTTAATTTTGTAAAATGATTGCTTTCCTTTCGTGTTCAGATATTCAAACCCCTTTTACATCTACAAGATATTTTCTGAGACCTAAAAGTTAAAAAATTCAAAAAATACCGAAGAATTGTGTCCTAATACTTTAACACAGAATTAGAAATATAAACTTAAAATTTTTGGAGACCAATGTTTTCAAGTTCCCTAAGGCTATAAAAATGACGAATAAGATTTTATTAATTAGTGGAAAAGTAAAAACTAAATAAAGGGAAAAGTAGGTTGCGGGTAAAATCCGTAAAAGTGTGTGTTTTAAGGCTGAAAAATAGTAGTAGAACGATAATATGTGTATTTCTTATCAAAAAGAACAATAGACAACAATTTTTTTTTTAAGTAAACATAAATTTTTATTGTTCTACTACATAGGTACTGTTTTTAACTTAAAACACACAACCTGTACGGATTTTACCCGCAACCTACTTTTCCCTTTTTTCCAAAACCAGTGTTGATTTCAAATATTACCAGTTTTAATATTCATATGAAAATTTGAATTAAATACAAAAAAATGTGCCAAACCTGGATGACTGTTGTGATTGAACAGGCATTGGCAGCTGAAATTGGCCAGCAGCGCCATATCTTTGACCTGCATTGCCAGATCCTCCAGGAACCGGAGCTGGCAGCTGGCGAGAGGCCACAGGTGTCGGCAGCGACTGGCGGGCAGCTGCGGGTGCAGGTAACTGGCGGCCTGGAGACATAGAGGATCTTTTGCTCCAAGGATTAATGTGGCCTTTAAATAGCATCAATCAAAAACTTTACCATTTATAGTAATTATGTGGCAGGGTTAAAACAAAAACAAAAATAGAGGGGGCATGAGCTGTATGTAGCTCTGCCCAAAGGGCGGGGTCCCTGTCCCGAATTTTTATTTGGTCTTTGAAATCAGCTAAAAGTCCATAGAAAGAGTAGAAAAGGATCTCCACTTTTTAGGCCAGGAAGTTGTCTGGATTTTACATCTATATTTATACATTTATTGAATGATGTGTTTAAATTTCTGTATGTCAATCAAAAGCGATTGAAACGATTAGGTTATAGTGTTCTGAAAGGCACCAGAATATTCATCAAAAAAGAAATGTGAGATAAAATAAGGTGTGCCATATATTTTAATAATTACCAACCGTTACAATCACGAAAAGCTGTGCTTCTTTTAGACGTAATTGTCCTTGTAATCATTCATAATTCTAAAAAACTTGCATACTTATACGTAGTAAATAATATGTACCTTGTGTCTGTATACCAGAGCCAGAGTTGGAGTTGCCAGCAAATCTGGAGGCCTTGGCTGAAACTGGTAAGCTTTGCTTGGATGCACTGGCTCTCCTTAACATTTTTAGAATGTTTCCACTTGGTACTTTGTTCTTTAAGCTTTTATGGGGGGATGACAAATTTATTCGAAATTTTTTTCTTGTAATAGATTTTTTTTCAAGATAAAGAACATTGTTGGTGGGGGGGGGGGTGTAAATATTTTTATAGGGGTAATTTCTCTTTGGAGGGACGTGATATCCTTCCCTAAATATTTATAAACCTTCCAGGGGCATATAAGAAGCATTACTGTAAAGAAGAACCATTTCGGTTCAGCGGTTAGCGATATCCAACGTTATAGACAAAAAAGCTTACTACTTTGTATTGTAAGGATTACCTTGCCATTTCAACAGCATACGCCTGGGCAGCTTTAGCCTGAGCCTCAAGCTTTTTCTGCTCAAAGCTTTTATCAGACGTAGTTGGAGCTGATGTTCCTGTTTTTTTTTTCACATTTAATAACTCCTACATTTTTAGAATGAGAAGATTTTTAGTATAGTTCCTTCCCGTAGAAGTTAGATGTGGTTGTTAAAATAAATGCAATTAATGCATTTTGCCGTATCGCTTCGAAACCGATTAATATCCGGTGGATTCGAACCTGTTCTCAGCCATACTGAAAAATTATGTCTAGCATCGTATCATAAACAGTTTTCTACGAATATAAAAATGTACAATCATAATATTAAAAGAGTTTTTTTAGCTCCGAGATGCTGAAGGATAATTGTACATTTTGTATCATCGGAAAGCTGTTTATAATACGATGAGAGAAATAACTATTAAAAATAAAATAATTCTATCATTTTAAACATTGCCCAAGAATTTCTTCCAGTAAATTTCATGCTATCCCCCCTTGTTGAAATAAGGATTTTAAGGTGGAACCTTCGGAATAAAAATTTAAACTAAATATGTAGAGGCTAAACATTTTTTTTCAGTTGTTTTATTCCAGTCCCTAGATAATAGTGCATCAATTAACCCTTATTTTAAAGTAAAAGGATGTCTTTTGTATATTGTATCTGTTTGTAGATAATAACTGAACCGTTATTGTTCTCCTTTACAATGAAGCTTCTCATAGATCCTGAGAATATTTATATTTCTGCTGTGCAAGAAACAAATATCCACACCTAAATTGTTTCCCTTTACTTTTTAAAAGCGAAGCTTTTCTATAATTAGGGTCGGTCCGTCCGTACGTCCGTCCGTACGTCCGTCCGAGATAGTTAGCTTTTATTCTTTAATTTAAGCATGTTAGAATTGTCCTATCGATTTCAAACTTTGCATGGTGATTTCTGTAGTAGTTAGGTACGATTTAGAAAGCGTAGCAACTCTCTAATTATTACCAAAATGTCCGTACGTCCATTTTAAACATGTTGATTTTTTTTTACTTTTTTAAATAGCTTATTTCGTTAATTTAGGCATGTTAGAATTGTCCTATCGATTTCAAATTTTGCATGGTAATTCCTGTAATAGTTAGGTACGATTTAGAAAGCGTAGCAACTCTATAATCATTACCATAATGTCCGTACGTCCATTTTGAACATGTTGATTTTTCTACTTTTTTAACAACAAATTTTTATATGATCTAATTATCCGTTTGATCTAATATTTGGTATATTGATTACTGGGACAACAGAGAACAATATTTTAAGCGAAGCAACTCTATAATCAAGCCCTAAAGATGTAAGTATGTCCATAAACATTATCCTGTATCAAGCAGTTTTTCAACAAATTTACTTACAATTTTGCTTCGAATCTTATACTTTTATATTCTGATTTTTCAGTTCAGACACTATACAAGTATTAATGTCCGTTTGTCCTACCGTTTCAGTGCTTCGCTTTTATGGATGTTGTCATCCTTGTTCTTTATTTAAAAATGGAAAGTTGAGGGTTAACTTAACCCGCCCTTTACCTCAAGCTCCGCTAGAGGCCTCTAGGGGCATATCCAATATTGTTTGATATATTTTAAGAGTTATTATATGCCTAGTATTTTCTTGGTCCATTGGCTTTGTGAATTCTCAGTGGTCCTCTAGAAAATTAAATTCAAATAGATTTGTTTAAGGGTTCAAGAGACACTTCATTTTTTTGCATTGCATTTATTTTATAATTAAGGTATTACAGAAAAGAATGGGTTTTGGCATATCTAAAAATTATGCTCCGGTGTCTTATCCCTTAAGATCCCTGAGATAAAACTACCTAGATTTATAAAAAAAAATCCTCGAAATCAATTTGAAACTTACCTGTGTAGCTGCTTGAGATGATGAGTTTTGAGAATTGTTAGCTGCCACTTTCTTCGCGTACTGAGTAACCCTACATATACATTAAATCAAAACATGCCAATAATGGATATAGAATAGAAGTGGACATACGTCGTGTGGGGAAAATGTCGTCAATTTAGATTGCTAACATGGACATCATTTATTGGTCAGTTCGTTCATCCAGTAGGAGAAGAAAGGATGGGGTAAAGGAGATGGATCGCTGTTTTAGCCAGCTACAAGTTTCACTTTTTTAGAGTACATGATAATCTGGTGTAAAAATAAACCCATAAATCAAATGTAAATATTTAAAGTAAGGTTGCAAGGTACTAATCGTCCTACTAGTTCTCAAGTACCCCCCCCCCCCCTCCTGTTCCTCCCTCCCCACCGATAATAAATGAACATAATCAAAAAATTTCAAAGGGGGGGGGGGGGCGGATGTGCCACTTTTGAAACCAAAACCAATGGTGCGCTTGTCACGAAATTTAAAAGTTCAACTAGAATTGTAACTGTACCTGGCGGCTGTGGCCGCTGTGCTGGGCGTGGCCCGCGGAATAAATATACCTGGCCGCTGTGCTGGGCGTGGCCTGCGGAATAAATATACCTGGCAGCTGTGGCCGCTGTGCTGGGCGTGGCCCGCGGAATAAATATACTGGACAGCTATGGCAGCTGTGCTGGGCGTGGCTCCCGGAATAAATATACCTGGCAGCTGTGGCCGCTGTGCTGGGCGTGGCCCGCGGGATAACAAGCTGGGCAAGTTCATCTACAGTCCTCTGAAATAGGAAATTTTTGGATCATGGAAAGAAAACGAAGTTGCGGGTTTCGTCGTATTTTCACAGTAGCTTCTCTCCCATCTCTACCCCCTGCAGGGCATATATTCTAACCCTGCGGGGCAATCATTAATATTTACTTAACATAACCTAACCTAACCTAGAATAACCTTTCAAAAGCTACTGTGAAAATAAGATGAATTGTTTTCTTTACATGACCCAAATTTTTTAACAACTAAAGAAAAACTGTCAGGCTAATGATATGGCATCAAAAGAAAAACTATTTTGAATCCAATACTTGTGACAGTTTGTCAAGAACACTTTCCTGCTTTAAATGACTTCTATTATTAATCCAGCAGCTGCGCCCCTAGTACTTAGGGGCTCTGTATTCGAAGAGAAAGAAAAGAAGAAAAATAGCCTGATAAAATCCAAAGATTTAAATCTAAATATTAATTTGCCTAAAACCATCCCTGAACCTTTGTTAAGCTTCCATAAAATGAAAACCTATCAGTAGTTATCGAAATCTTAAGCTAAAGACAAAAAAAACATTTTATATAATAGGATATGTAACTTTAGAATGACAGAAAATTTAGAGGTAAAATCGTTTTTCTTTTGAAGTCCTATCTTTTTCCCTGCATAAAATAATTTGGAGACTCTGGATAATTTGAAGAACAGAGCAGTTAAGATTTTTATTACTAGAAAAAATCTGGACATCTGATGTTAAATTATTAAATCTTAGCTGCATGTTAGATTATCTGCGCTGTAGACAATCTAAAAACCGAATTTCTTTGCTGCGGGTGATTTTGCTCAAAAAATTATAATCTCACCTGCTCTGTTCTAACAAATGTTTATTTTAAAAGTTTTACATTTTTTAAACAAGCTTTACACTATACATAATTTTGGTTTATCAAAAAAAAATAACTATATTCAAAAAAGGTTTCAAATCTGCAAAAACTATCACATAACAATTTTGTATGTTGCCAAAAAAGTTTAAAATCAGTATAAAAATGTATTGAAATAACAATTTATATCACAATCTTATAAGCAAAATATATCTAACTCAGATTAATTACAATAAATATAACAATGTAACAGTAAAGCAACAAAAAATCTAGCAACATCTTTGAAAATTAAGTTATATGTACTTAATGAAATAGATGCAGTAATTAAAGGCACTTTAAATCTAAATCTTTTTAGTTTGGTTATAGAAAAGCTACGCTAACAAAAAATTTTAGAAATAGATTATTTTAGGTTTTTAGGGCTTCTTCAGGTTGAGGTATATTGGAGGAATCTTCTTGTTTTTCTTGAATTTCTGCTGATAATCGTTCTTGTTCTTTTCTTTCTCTCTCCAGTGCCCTTTTTTCTCTCATTCTTTGCTTTTTCTCTTCTTTTCTCTTATCGTCTTCAATCTTAATACCTAGAGACAGCATCACCTTTTTAACAAACTTAAAATTTCCATGGCTTTGAAATCGGAAATGGAATGGGGTTAGTTCCTCTTGTGTTCCTTTGTTGGATTTTTCCAGCCAATTTATTACAATGTTAGGGTCTTTCACAATCTCCGCAGCTAACTTTTCATAGTCTCTGTTAAAATGTTGAAAAATTTCATAAAAAGTAAGAAAATTTCTCCAGTCTCCTTTAGTGTTGTAGGTGCCATAATTGCTGCCAGTGTCATCAAAGAAGCCGTGAAAGGGTTCGGTGGTTTCGGCTAGAAACTGCTGGCTGAATTCATAGGAATATGTGCCTCTTCTTGGTTGGTTGTTTGCTTCATCTGGCGCTTTTTCTTTAGTTTCAGGTACTTTTTCTTCAACATTGTTTGCCTCTGTCTCAATTTTGATGTCTTCATCCCCAGAATTTGTAAGATCAATCACGTCATAATCAAAATTTTCTTCATTCTTGATAGGAAACAAAGTATCCTCAACCTTTTTCATTAAAACTTACATTACAAAAATGATAAAAACTTTACCTAGTTTACTTACTATTACTTAATTGATTGTTTATATCATTAAATTCACAGTAGGTTTTATTTTCACCTGAACTAAAATTATTGAAATAAAATGAAATAAAAATTGCCTACCTTTTTCTGCTTTTCAGACTCAGGACTATGACTAAATCTTGATCTTTTAGATCCTCCTTTTTCTGGTGATTTTGAAGTTCTACTTCTCTAAATAGATAAATTAGTTAACAAATTTTGGAGGATTTTTTTTTTCATTCCTAAACAAACATTTTAATAAATAACTTACCTTTACCATTTTTAATCTGAAATAAATATGACACAAAATTATGACCACTATTTTTAAAATTTTATACTTTCAGAGAGATTTTAATCTATTACCTTCTTTAGAAATAAACCTAAAAATAATCTAAATAAAAATACTTATACTCATATAAAAATGATTTAAGATATTTTAAATAAAAACAGAAAATATCTATACAATATAGGCAGTTATAATTCTGTGACTTATATTCTCATAAAACACGTCCAGCTATGCATTTCAGGGATGCAATCCATTTTTAGATAAGTAAACCTCTTACATGATTATAATATATCCCAAAATATAATCACAATTCGAATTAAGTCAACTAAGTACTCCTAAGCAATCATTATTGATAATCATTCAAATAAATAAAAGGCCTACCTTATTTTGACTTGAACTTGTTGCTTCAACGTCATCATCATCATCAAGGATAATACAAGAATCATCCTCGACTGGTTTATCATCATCTTTAGCAGGATCTTCTTTCTCTTCCAATTCAGACCTATCAATGCCCTCAAATAGTTCATCTTGTTCAAATGGATTAAGGTCGATTTCAAGATCTAATTCTGATTGATCCTCTTTAGCGGGGGAATTGTCTTTTTTCTTTTCTATGTTGCTTTTAGGTTTATTTTTATCATGAACACTTTCCTTTGCTAGTGCGTTGTTTGGACTCTTCTCTGTTGTAAGAGTCTTGCTAGATGAATCCTTAACCTTTTCTGGCGTTTTATTAGCATTTGCAGTTTTGGAGTTAGCCTTTGGAGTAGCTTTGGCGGTTGAAGTACTCCCAGCTACTTTTTTAGGAGTTTCTTTATTTGCTTGACTGTTTTCTTCTAAAGCTTTACCTTCTGTCGCTGTATTAGAAGTTGATTGATTCTCAGATGCTACACTTTCTGAAACTTTGTTGGGTGTTGCTTTGTCCTCTAATGTTTTGCTGGGGGATGATTTCTTCTCTGTAGCCTTAGTTTGAGCTGGCTTTGGGGATTTAGCAGTAGTTACACGTGCAGATGCCCTAGTTGGTCTTTTAGATACAATTGTTTCAGCAGGTTTCTTCGCCGAAGTTTTGTCATCTTCAGCAACATTTTTATCACTGTCATTATTCGTAGATTTTTCTTCCGTTTCTGGCGCATTTTTATTTGGACTAGAATCAGATGTTTCTTTTTTATTGGTGGATTTTCTTGTTTGTCTTCTTGTTGCAGTTTTAGCCACTGGTTTTGGTTGTTGAATTTTCTCTGTATCTTGTGTAGCATCAGTTTTAGTGCTTTCCATCTCTGAATTATTTAGCTTACCATTTGTACCTTCAGAAACATTCAACTCATTGTTAGCAGTATCTTCAATCAAGTCTGCTTCACCTTGTTCATTATCATCTAGCAATAGATTATCATTGATATTCTCTTCATCTACATTATTTAGAAATGACATTAGCCCATCATCTTTTGGAGTTGATTCTTTAGCAACATGTGCCTCCACTTCAGTTTCATCTTTTGAAATCTTGTCGAGGTTCTTGGCTGATTTATCATCTAAAATGAAATAAAAATCCATATTAAAAGAAAATCAAACTTACCTTCTTCTTAACACACCTAAAAAAATTCTAAACCGATTAGTAAACTCTTGATTAAAACAGTCAAACAAACATATATTTTTTTAATTGGCAACTAGCAACCATTTTCTATAATAATATGTAAAGGTCTACTGTCCATCAGTTTATAGCCAACCTAAAATACATAATACATTTATCATGTAATATGAACATGAAAATTGTTCAATTAGCAACGTTATATTACTTCATATTTACATCTTTATGTAAGTTTGAATTTCTATTTCATTTTTGATAGAAAACAAGACCTAAATAAAAAAAATAGCTTCTTTACAAACAAGAAAGTTATTTGTAACGAAAATCAGTAGGTAAAAAGTATTATTAAAATATAGAACATTTTACTCAATGTACTCCATATTACAGTCTATCAGTTTCTTAAATTGATGTAAGCCACAGAATAATCTAAATCTAAATGAATCGTATCGTTAAATCATAAAAATCTTACCATTTAAAACCTGAAAGAAACGAAAAATATTTTAAGTTTATTCAAACTTTAAGACATTATTAAGTCCATCTTTTAATTAGCATCTGAAAAAATCTAAACTATAAATAAAGCTTCTAAATAAAGGATTTCAAACATTCCACTGGTCCTAAAAAAAACTTTCTGACTTTGTACCTACCTATTATTCCATCGCATATGAAGGTAATATATGTTTAATATGTGAACTATACCTACTGTAAAAATCTAAATTGATAACAATTAAATCCTAAAATAGTTATTTATCACATCGTATTAAAGACAGCTTTCCACGTATATTAAAATGAAAATTTACTAGAATAAAACCAATTTTATTATCCCCGAGAGACCGAAAGCACAGGGTAACAAAACTAGCATTCATTTTATAATTTTTATTTTATTATTCGTGGAAAAATGTCTTGCTATACATGTTTTTTTAGTATTGCTGAGAACCGCCAGACTGGAATCAAATTACCTACCTTTGAATTGTTGTGTGTTATTTGTTATTGTCATAGATGGTTTGTTATAATTATCCGAGGAAATTTGTTGACGGATTTCATTTATTTGTCTGTTGATGCCGGATATTTGTTGACTCAAATCTGACCTGAAATCAGGGAATACAGCACTTGATCAAACGTGTATGGAATAACTTCGATTGAGTTTTGGAGATAAATTGATTAGTAGTTCATCCTTAATGCTGATAAATAAATTTACCCCTTCTATTTTGGACACTGTTAGTTACACCAACCAATCAAGATTTGATAAAAGTATCTTAAGTTTTTAATCCAACGAATAAGAGAACCTGTTTATAAAACTGTTGGTACAGGTATAATTTACAGCCCCACGTCCACTCTCTCCCTTCCTCCTTTTAATGTTAGGTAGGGGATATTGTACTACAAATTATACTGGTTTTCAAGTCTTATATACCTATACATTTACTCATTCGTTGGCTTCAAGATTTTAGAACTTAAACTAAATTAAGTTTTTCATAATTTGAAGTATACATACATAAAAGGGTAGTTACACGAAATGCATTTGAATTTAATTTAGTGAACTGCATATTTTTTGCTAGTTAATGGGTTAAACTATATTTATATGGCATATATTTGAAAGAATTTCAATTTTCTACCACGTAGTTTTGAAAATATCAAGACTTGAAAATCGACTTTTTGTGAAATATGCAATTTAAAATGATGATTTTCAAGTTTTTGATATTTTAAAAACTACGTGGTAGAAAATTGAAATTCTTTCAAATATATGCCATATAATTGTAGTTTAACCAATTAACCAGGAAAAAATATGCGGTTCACTAAATTAAGTTCAAATGCATTTCGTGAAACTACCCCTTTATCTTCCATTGTCTTATGACCTATTACCCCCCCTGCAATTTAAAAGTAATACCACACCTTATTCTGTATTGTAGAATATTAAGCTCGTATTGAAGTAGTTGTTTTACTGTCTCTAGCATGCTGCGAACACTTTTCCAACAGTCGCCAAGAAAGATCATTCCAAACCCCTAGGTAAATAGTCTTAAATTATGTAAAATCCGATAAAATGTATGTAGCGCAGCTACTCTTGTAACTAAACATAGTCTGTCTTTCATGTATACAAAGTTCATGACTTAAAAAAAACACCAGCAGTTGGTGTTCTTTTTTATTATTTTGTCATTACAACTTATACTCGACCGAGGGCAAGTGATTCTAAGCACATACCTTCAAAAATAGTAAAAAGGACCAATACAATAAGGTTTTATCAAAAAATATCAAAGTCTTAAGTAAAAAACATCTCTGATAGACGAGTCGTAGAATAAGCTGTTCAAATTTATAATAAAGATTAATTAGATAAGCAGTATTGTATAGTATTTCAAACATAATAAGGTAAAGCTTTATAAAACAAGCAATGCGTGTTAATAATAGTTATTTTTTGCATCGTATTATAAACAGCTTTCCGCGGATATAGAATGTACAATTATAAGATTAAAACTAGTTTTTTTAGACCCGAGGTGCCGAAGGCACGGGCGAAAAAAACTGGTTTTAATCTTAAGATTGTACATTTTTATATTCGTAGAAAGCTGGATATATTACGATGCTAGACATAGTTTTTTCGTATGGATGAGAACCGGTTCCTATCCAACGGATTCAAATGAATACGAGAAAATATGTTACCTTTATGATACAACAGCATGTTGAAGTATTGGAATACAGGGCATTGATTAAATCTGATATAAGCTCTTCCTATATAAAAAACAAGGATGACAACATCCATAAAAGCGAAGCACTGAAACGGTAGGACAAACGGACATTAACACTTGAATAGTGTAAGAACTGAATAATCATAATATAAATTCATAAGGGTAAAAGCAAAATTGTAAGTAAATTTGTTAAAAAAACTGCTTGATTCAGGATAATGTTTATGGACATGCTTACATTTTTAGGACTTAATTATAGAGTTGCTTCGCTTATTACATTATACTTTGTTGTCCCAGGAATCAATATACCAAAAATCAGATCAATCAGATGATTAGTTCACATAAAAATTTGTTGTTAAAAAAGTAAAAAATCAACATGTTTAAAATGGACGTACGGACATTTTGGTAATGATTATAGAGTTGCTACGCTTTCTAAATCGTACCTAACTACTAAAGGACACTGCGAATTTTAAAAGAAAAAAAGTTGACCCTCAAAATTTCACCTTAAAGTGATACTTTTCTAATAGTTTATAGTCCACTAACTCATAAGCAGTAAGAATTCAAATCTATTAACTCCCTTCTAACGAGATATTGGCAACTTTTTGCACACATTTTTGCAAACGGCAATTATTTCCTTTATTCAAAGTTTTGGATAATAACATTTTCATAAAAGTTTTCAGTAATAATCATTTAAGATCCATTGTTGAGAAAAAATAACTGAAAAAATGTGTTTCCATGCAAAATAAGCTTAAAATCTAATGATTTTAAATATTTGCGATTTAATGGTAAAAAAGAATATTTTTTTCTTTTTTAAGCCTGAATATGTTTAATTTTGTTTTTTATATAATCTATTCTTTGAATAGACATGCATATTCTTGCAGATTTTAAAAAAAATTTTAAAAATCAAAAATCGAAATTAATCAAAATTTATCTATAGCCTTTGAAAAATACTTTTGATATTTTTAACCTATATAATCAATAAAATCAATGAAAAATAAAAAAGTTTTATAAAACAAACTTTTGGAAAAGGTTTAAGATAACTTCATAAAATTAGCATTTAAGTAGGATATTTTTCTTGTCTATTTTAAAAATGCAAATTAAACATAGTTAACGAATATTTAATTAGCAAGAATAGTAATAGAATATTTCAATAACTACTTAAACCTTTTTGTGGCTATGTTATTTATTTAAACAGAAAATCTATTTTGTCAGAATTATAAAAATAATGAAATATTTTCAAACAAGCTTGCAAAATAAACATAATTTTATCAAACTTTCTCACAGTTTTTAGAAGATATTGTTGTAAAATATTAATTATTAAAATAAAATCTTTAATTTACAATGTTTAAAACACCTAAAAGTAAATTCTAAGCAAAATTAGATTTATTCTCTAGATTTAGAGTAGCTGCGCTACTTAAAAAAACATCTAGTATTGAAACCTACAGCTGATCAAAAATCAATAGTCATAAATTGGTGGTTTACAGATATCTAAACATATATATACACCTTACAGATTTATTTTTAAGATGGAATGTAAAGTATATTATACGAGATGTCATTTAGTCAAATTTTAAACAAAATAATTTTCATTAATTCATTAGGTAACAAAAAATAATGTTATAAATTTAAACTCACAAAGAGACTATTGTGTATTTTATTATTATGTTCTTTCTGCAATCTGATTCAAAACAAACTTTTTCTCTCATTCAAGTCAGGGATGAGTTTAGTACCAAAAAAATAAAACAAGTTGAAATACTTTTAATTTAATTTGATATTATTGTATAATATTTTCTTTTATATATAATTTAAGAAATATATTTATAAAATATTTACCTGTCATAAAGACGACATATAAAAACAACATCCTTATAAGGAAATTAAAATCTATTTTCAAAATTTTCAAATTCATTTTATGCTTAAGAAGGGACGAGAAGGAATTGAAATTCAACATTAACTTGTTATTTTGCTTGTATATTTATCATATCTCTTTACAGTTTATTGGTTAAGTTTGGTAATACTTTATTTCGAGTCTATCATGCAGTGAGGAATCACCATGCAAAATTTGAAATTGAAAGGACAATTCTAACATGCCTAAATTAATGAAAAAAGCTATCCGTTACGGACGGACTGACGGACGGACGTACCGACCCTAATTATAGAAAAGCTTCGCTTTTAAAAATACATTCTTGGTACATTTTTTTATTGTGAAAGTAAAAAAATCCACAACTGACCGTGTAACGAGGGTTTCGTGTGTAACATTTTGATTAAACTGGTCCACAGTCTCAAATTCGTTGGCATACACGCTTTTTTTATATTAAATCTTGATTGGTTGGTACAATAGTTTTAGTTTACAGAATGGGTAGTTATGTTGATCATTTTTAGGGGGCGTACGTTTATTTATCTCTATTATCTTTGTCTTATTCTTGGCAAAAATGAAGAGAAAAAATCCGCGTTTGACCATGTGATGGGAATTTTGAGGATAACCGCGGTAATTTTACAAATATCAAATGCTTTGTATATTTCAAACCTCCTTTAAATAGGGGAAATCATTTAGGTTAGTGTGTCATAGATAGCATTAGCCTCGCTTGTATGAGGTAATTGATAACTAGTAAAGTATAAGCTTTACATGAATAATGCATCTTTTTGGTCTTTACCTGCGGCTGTTTATCAGGTATAATAGGTATGTAAAGTATAAGCTTTACATGAATAATGCATCTTTTTGGTCTTTACCTGTGGCTGTTTATCAGGTATAATTGGTATGCTAAGACTATCAAAGGTGCGCAACTTTTCTTTACCTGTGGCTGTTTATCAGGTATAATGGGTATGCTAAGACTATCACAGGCGCGCAACTTTTCTTTACCTGTGGCTGTTTATCAGGTATAATGGGTATGCTTAGACTATCACAGGTGAGCAACTTTTCTTTACCTGTGGCTGTTTATCTGGTATAATAGGTATGTTTAGACTATCACAGGTGAGCAACTTTTCTTTACCTGTGGCTGTTTATCAGGTATAATAGGTATGTTTAGACTATCACAGGCGCGCAACTTTTCTTTACCTGTGGCTGTTTATCTGGTATAATAGGTATGCTTTGACTATCACAGGTGTGCAACTTTTCTTTACCTGTGGCTGTTTATCAGGTATAATGGGTATGTTTAGACTATCACAGGCGCGCAGCTTTTCTTTACCTGTGGCTGTTTATCAGGTATAATAGGTATGCTAAGACTATCACAGGTGCGCAACTTTTCTTTACCTGTGGCTGTTTATCAGGTATAATGGGTATGCTTAGACTATCACAGGTGTGCAACTTTTCTTTACCTGTGGCTGTTTATCAGGTATAATGGGTATGCTAAGACTATCACAGGCGCGCAACTTTTCTTTACCTGTGGCTGTTTATCAGGTATAATAGGTATGTTTAGACTATCACAGGCGCGCAACTTTTCTTTACCTGTGGCTGTTTATCAGGTATAATGGGTATGCTAAGACTATCACAGGCGCGCAACTTTTCTTTACCTGTGGCTGTTTATCTGGTATAATAGGTATGTTTAGACTATCACAGGCGCGCAACTTTTCTTTACCTGTGGCTGTTTATCTGGTATAATAGGTATGTTTAGACTATCACAGGCGCGCAACTTTTCTTTACCTGTGGCTGTTTATCTGGTATAATAGGTATGTTTAGACTATCACAGGTGAGCAACTTTTCTTTACCTGTGGCTGTTCATCAGGTATAATAGGTATGTTTAGACTATCACAGGCGCGCAACTTTTCTTTACCTGTGGCTGTTTATCAGGTATAATAGGTATGCTAAGACTATCACAGGCGCGCAACTTTTCTTTACCTGTGGCTGTTTATCTGGTATAATAGGTATGTTTAGACTATCACAGGCGCGCAACTTTTCTTTACCTGTGGCTGTTTATCTGGTATAATAGGTATGTTTAGACTATCACAGGTGAGCAACTTTTCTTTACCTGTGGCTGTTCATCAGGTATAATAGGTATGTTTAGACTATCACAGGCGCGCAACTTTTCTTTACCTGTGGCTGTTTATCTGGTATAATAGGTATGCTTTGACTATCACAGGTGTGCAACTTTTCTTTACCTGTGGCTGTTTATCAGGTATAATGGGTATGTTTAGACTATCACAGGCGCGCAGCTTTTCTTTACCTGTGGCTGTTTATCAGGTATAATAGGTATGCTTAGACTATCACAGGCGCGCAACTTTTCTTTACCTGTGGCTGTTTATCTGGTATAATAGGTATGCTTTGACTATCACAGGTGTGCAACTTTTCTTTACCTGTGGCTGTTTATCAGGTATAATGGGTATGTTTAGACTATCACAGGCGCGCAGCTTTTCTTTACCTGTGGCTGTTTATCAGGTATAATAGGTATGCTAAGATTATCACAGGTGCGCAACTTTTCTTTACCTGTGGCTGTTTATCAGGTATAATAGGTATGCTAAGACTATCACAGGTGAGCAACTTTTCTTTACCTGTGTCTGTTTATCAGGTATAATAGGTATGTTTAGAATATCACAGGTGAGCAACTTTTGTTTACCTGTGGCTGTTTATCAGGTATAATAGGTATGCTAAGACTATCATAGGTGCGCCACTTTTCTTTACCTGTGGCTGTTTATCAGGTATAATGGGTATGCTTAGACTATCACAGGCGCGCAACTTTTCTTTACCTGTGGCTGTTTATCTGGTATAATGGGTATGCTAAGACTATCACAGGCGCGCAACTTTTCTTTGGTCACAGTTGAGATTATGTTGGTCAAACATTCAACATTGCTGAACACCAAACTATCACTAAATTCAAGGAAGATTAGAATTTATTGATAGTTTAAGTAGGCATAAAATGCAATGCCTGATCATGAGATAATAAAAAATGTACAAAAATAAACGTGAAAATGAACTATGGAGTAGCTATATAACCCAAAGAAAAAATAATTTTCCTCTAACTTTTTATTTGATCAGAATAGTTATTTCTTGCATCGTATTATAAACAGCTTTCCGCGGATATAAATGTACAATTATAAGATTAAAACCAGATTTTTTAGCCCTGAGATTCCGAAGACACGGGCTAAAAAAAACTGGTTTCAATCTTATGATTGTACATTTTTAATTCTTAGAAAACTGGATATTAGACATATTTTTTACGAGAAATAATAATTATTGAATGCATTGTTCTGCCTTATGCTGCAATTTTTATTAGAATAGGGTATAGTCCCTTTCGTGGCAACGCCCCTTAAGGGGCGATTCGTCGTATTTTTAAAATGGCTTTTAATAGGTAATTTTAGGTTAGGTTATATTTTGTTAGGTGATTGTTCCGCAGGGGCTAAAAATAGGAGAAAAGCTACCGTGAAAATACGAAGAAACGCCTCTTAAGAGGCGTTGCCACGAAAGGGACTATACCCTTAGAATCTAACCTGTACAAATCTCCAGCCAATTTTGCACATTGGGACTCTACCAACAGTACACAGTTACAGCTAAACTCTGAAAATAATGATTGTATAGTTGCTGCGCTTTTTTAATCGTATAGGATAGTTTTAAAGAGTTTTAAACTTCCAGAGAGGGAGTGGAGATTCACTGTATATTTTAAACGCGATTTCTCATTCGTTGATTTTAAAAATAATGCTTAAAAAATCATCTCTTAATCCCAGGCACCTCTGAGGAAAGCGTCATTCATTACGGTTACTTAATCTGAGACACCTCCCGTACTCAAAATCGGCAATCGTGGGGTAATAAAAAGGAGTAATAAAGAGGAGACAGCGTGTCACTGTTAAGTCATAATATACTTGAACGTGGAGCTTGAAATGGCTATAATAGCCATACAAAAGTGTCTCGTACTACTCCATCCGTGTTCTAAATTATTTTTAAAAGTTTACCTTCTAATAAATGCAAATATAGCTTGGAATACTTGGACGGTTCTAAGCTGGAATCAGTTGGAGCCTAAACAAAAATTCTTCATTAAACAAAGATAAAACATCAATTAGTAGTGAAGCTAGCAGAGGAAATAATGTAATCAGAAAATAGCACTAGCAGCTAAAAAAGGATCAGTAATTTGAAGAATCATCATAAGTTTTTTTAAATAATACACAAAGTAAAGCATGTCTGTCCGTCTTAAACGCTAAAACTAAAAAAATCTAAGTTTTAAAAGTAGTAGGTAATGTAGTTTATTTTTAAAATAAGCAAAACTCAGAATGATAGTCAATTTTGTTAACTTTTTAGTGACTAATGATGGTACGGACGTGTAGATTACCCTATGTGTGGAGTAGTTGAATTATATATTCACAAGAAAAGTTCATAAAAAGTTTTCTTCTTTTGACAAAACTTCTTTAACATATTTTTTTCATGTTGCAAAAACTTTAACACATTAAAATTATCCAAAAACTTTACTTATCAAGTTAATTTTAAAAAATCATGAATTTAAACTTTTCTTTATATTTCTTTCACACAAAGTCTCTGTTGAGAACTTGTAATCCCCCCATCTAATTGTGAAATAAATTAAAGGATGTATTTTTTTTCCCTATGCCTAACCACTAAACAGCCTATCCCTGCGGTGCTACCACCCAGTACCCAACTTAAAATAACCTATCCTCAACTAAAGTAACAAACAAGCAGACGAAAAACAAACCCCTCCCCGACTTTAATTTCAATTCAATTCAAAATAAATAAAGTAACAGGATGTCTATCTGTCTGTTTGTACCAAAGGATCTCGCTTACCGCTAAACCGATCGGGTTTTCCTTAACAGGATAGCTTTTCATAAGTCCCAGGAAGGTTTATAAATATTTTAAGGGAGGGTACCACGTGACCACCCTCCCAAGAGAAATCACAAAAAATCGAAAATTTTGTAGACTTGAACGCAACTTAGATATGAAATAAAAAAAAACATTTACAATCCCACTATTGGCCTCTACGGGCGTAGCCACTAGTTCAACATAAATAAGGGAGGGGAGGCAAAAACACTTACCACATCAACACTAGGATTTCCATTTTCATCTAACATCTCATTAAATGTAAAAATATCATCTTCATCTAATAAATCTGGGTTGCTTTCTAAAAACAATGAAGAAAAAAAATGTTAAAACTAGCTTGATTTGTTTGTTTTTGTCATATTTTGTATAAATCCATTTCCATTTTTATTAAAAGTTATATTAATATTAGAAAAGGGAAAACATATGTCTAACTGTAAAAATATTTATACAAAAATATGAACAGAATAAAATTCTATATAATAATCGTCAAACGCTTTTGTTAGATCTATTGTGCATTAATCAACAAATTCTTCCTTTCATTATTTTAGAGTAGGGTTATATTATAAAGAATGTATCATTAGTTAGAGGCTTGTATCATTCAAACTTCTAATGATTTTTTGGGTATAGCCCCTTTCGTGACATCCCCCTTAAGGGGCGATTCTTCGTATTTTCAGAGTAGCTTTTCTCCTATTTCTAGCCCCTGTAGGGCCAATTGCCTAACCTTACAGGGCAATCACCTAACCCAATATAACCTAACCTGACCTAAAATAACCTATTAAAAGCCAGTTTAAAAATACGTTGAATCGCCCCTTGAGGGGCGTTGCCACGAAAGGGACTATTCCCGATTTTTTAATAATCGTTATTTTAGAGAACATGATAATCTGATGTAAGATCCAAGTAATAATAAATCCAATGGGGCAGTTTATAATGTACTAACCTGCAGGGGCCAAATACACTTTGTAATCTTTCTTTATACAGAAGCCAGTCCCCGGGGAATAACAGTCACCCTGCAAACAATCCAACTTTATTAATTCTCTCAAGAATTCGAGTTGACCCTCCCTTTTGTTAACAGAAGCAAATAAATTAAGTTAAGGGGAGGTAGATTTTATGATTGTTTTATGATGCTGGCCTCGCTGGTATAGGTCCGGCAGGGTTAGGAACCTCCCACAAGGGACAGGGTTGGTTAAAGCTAGCAGTGTCTAAACTTTTCTACCACTATATGTAATCTACAGAATGGGTAATTTGAGTATCATCAATTTATCGGCCATTGTCTTATCCCTTTAGATCCATCATTATTTCCTTTCTGCAAGCTTCGCAACAATTCAACCATCCTTGTTTACTTTTTTTTTTAAATAAGTTGGATTTTCCTTTTCATACAGCTTTCTATTTAACAGTGGCACCAACTTTTTGGGATCTGAAAGAATCTCTTTTTGCATTTTATATCTGAAAAAGTACAAAAATTATAACAAAAATAAACTTTAAAAGCATTCAATACTTGCTCAATTCTATTTGACCACAATTTTAGGGTTATTTTATTTCCATTTTCATTGACCTTTCCCTGTCAAAAGTATTTTAATAGTCAGCTAACTAAGAGGAAGTTGCACTGATTTTACTTGAACTTCCTTCTTCTTCAGTTGGTTTACTTCTTTTTGCTTTATTTTGATAACCTAAAACATAAAAATAGAAAATCTAGGCATGCAAAATTATTTTTAAAGTTTACTAACAAAAAAAAACAATTTTATAAAAGTACCTAAACAATTTAAGCCAACGACACGAACAAGACAATACGTATAAAAACATTGGGTACTAGTCCAATGTCCCCTTCCCCACTGCCTATTATAGGTAAGCTACGTTACTAAAAATTTACTTACCCGAAGAATTATGACCGACATCATAGCCGGCAATTTGATCTAGCTTTCTTTTTTCCAATTCATAACGTGACATTTTACCAGAATCAAATCCATAATTATTGTGAAAAAACTCGATGGCTTCATCTTTGAATTCCTGTGATCTTTCCATGTTGGATACATGTTTTTCTATCAGAGCTAGGATCTTCATGCATTTAATGCTTCCTGAAAAGAACAAAAGAGGTTACTGGTCTGAAATGAACAAAAAGCTATCATTCTTTCAAATAACGTTGGAAATAATAGAAAAAAAGCTAATTTTCAATAGACCATCTCATTTAAAATATACCTTATAACTCAAAGGGTTCATGATCTTTCCATTTTGGAAAATTTTTAACGTAAAATTAAGTAATTCAAAGATTCATGATTTTTCAAGAAGATTAATTTAGTCAGATAAGAGTGTTACAAGGGTAAATTATCTAGGTAAGCTAGAACAGCCATGCTTACCTTTATGCAATTGGGAATTATACAGGTATGCTAGAACAGCCAAGCTTTCCTTTATTCAACTGGTAATTCTCCAGGTAATCTAGAACAGCCAAGCTTACCTTTAGTCAAATGCAAATGAGGCAAGGTGAATTATTCAGGTAATCTAGAAAAGCCAAGCTTACCTTTATTCAAATGAGAATGAGGCAAGGGTGAATTATCCAGGTAAGCTTGAACAGCCTCTCTGGCAGCACATTCAATTGCCTGGTTCTGCCTCTCTACTTTCATTGCTGCTTTTCGTCCCTAATGATGAAATGAGCAATGAGTTGAGGATATAGACAATGGATAAAAAATTTAAATCAAAGAATACCATAGTTAGTTATACAGTAGCTGTTTAAAACTAACTTGTTCACTAGAAGTTCCAATTTTATGAGCCAAGCAAATGCATTTGACCATTTAAAATTAGTACACAAAAATAGCACTATTTTGTAAATTTATTGTAAAAATCAAGTAATCATGAAATCACATAAAAAAAGTCAACCATATATGATTTGTTTGCCTACCTTCATTTCAGATGTTAATCCAGTTTTTTCTTGGATATGCTGTTTCGAATTTTCACCACAATGTTGGTCACTGTGGATTGAAGGTCTGGTTTCTGGTTCCTCATAACATGAACCTGAATATTTCAGATGTCAATCTTCAATATAATAGAGGTACATCTTATAAAATTTAGGATGATATATGTGGTGTGTTATCTAATGATACATTTGCCTGCAATATTCTACTTTTTATTACATAAATAATTATGCTGTCCTTACCTGTATTATCAGAATAACCACTGACTACAGATTGTCTGTCTGTTTCTACACCTGCAGATCCACTAGTTGTCTGGTGTGTGGAACTTTCACCTGTCTCAAATCCACCATGATGTGTTGATGAGTTATGGGTCGTATTGACCAATGGTTGAGAGCTTTCAGACGGATTTGATTGTGATGCACTATTGACCCATTTTATGATTTTGTCCTCATGTATGCCATGCTGTTCACCTTATTATTAGCGAATTTTAAACATCACTCGAGAGTTAATATAATAAAATAAGTATGGTCTAAAAAAACAACATTTGCAATCGGAATGCTTCAAAAATGATTATAACAATTTATCCGCTTGTCTGTAATGATGTACTTATTCTACACTAGATGTCTTTGGGAGTACATGAGGGATGGTGGAGGCGGGGGGGTAAGTAGTAGTTTTAATTTTTGGGGGGGAGTTGGGGGTGTTCCAACCCCCAAGAAAATAGTTATAAATTTCCCGGGACCTATGAGAAGCTACCCTGTTAAGGAAAACCTGATCGGTTCAGCGGTTAGCGAGATCCTATGGTACAGACACACAGACAGACAAACAGATACACAGACAAACACACATCCTGTTACTTTATTATAAGGATTAGCGGCTACGCCCCTAGAGGCTTCTAGGAGCACTTGAGGAGGAGAGAGTCAAATTTAATAACCCAATTTCTAGGTTCAGCAGTTAGCGAGATCCTTCGGTACAGACACACAGACAAACAAAAATCCTGTTACTTTAGTATAAGGATATCATCCAAAAAATAGGCCCGCCCCCCCTCTTTTTACTCCCTCCCCTTTTTTCACCCCCCAAAACGGGGGGTGCCCAAATCTGCCCAAAAGTACCCGATAAAGGGCAGCCCAAAACCGCCAACCCGATATGACAACCCTGATGTGGGATCATCCAGGGAACTAAAGGGATAAGACAATGGCCGAAAAACTGATGTACATCTTTAATGTGATGATAAGACAAAATTTCTCCGTCTTAAGATTATAATTAGTAGTTGAAACATTTGGACACTTAACTTAATGACACAACCAATCAAATTCAATTAAAGTCCCCAAATTATTTGAGTCAAAAAATAAGAAAACTTAATTATAAAACTTTGGGAACCAGTGTAATAAACAGCTCAATGTTCCCTCCCTCTCTGGATATCATCTGTTATTGTATTGAGTTGATCATAAAACAGGTAGAGTGTGTGTGTGTTTGTGGTAGAGACACGTAATGAAGTGCTCGTGTTAGCATCTTTACTATTTATGGAGTAGCTATGCTACTAAAAATTTACTTACCTGAAGAATTATGACCGACATCATAGCCGGCAATTTGATCCAACTTTCTTTTTTCTAATTCATAACGCGACATTTTATCTGGATCAAATCCATAAATATTTTGGAAGAATTTGATTGCTTCATCTTTGAATTCCTGTGATCTTTCCATGTTGGATACATGTTTTTCTATCATAGCTAGGATCTTCATGCATGTAATGCTTCCTGAGAAGAACAAAAGAGGTTACTGGTCTGAAATGGACATAAAGCTACCATTCTTGTAAATAAAGTCCTATAATATAATAGAACAAAATGCTAATTTTCAATAGAAATATCTCATTTAAAGTCTAACTGTAAAGGTTAATGATCTCTTATCCACTTAGGCTAACAACCAAGCTTACCTTTAGTCCAACGAAAATGAGGCAAAGGTGAATTATTCAGGTAAGCTAGAACAGCTTTTCTGGCAGAACTCTCATGATCTTTTTTTCTTGCTGCTCTTTGTCCCTAATGATAAATGGTCAATGAGTTAAGGACATAAAGACAATGGATAAAATAAAATCAAAGAATACCATAGTTAAATACATTATACAGTAGCTGCTTAAAACAATATTTGTTTACTAAAAGTTCCAATTTTATGAGCCAAGCAAATACAATTGACTATACAGAAAAAGTACACAAAATACCACAATTTTGTAAAGTGATTTAAAAGTCAAGTACCTAATCATAATATCACATGAAAAAAGGTAAATTTTTAAGATTTTTTTTTGTTTACCTTGCGATTCTTTGTTCTAAGCATTTCAGATGTTAATTCAGTTTTTTCTTTGACATGGTGTTTTGAATTTTCATCAGTTTGTTGATTAGTTCCCAGGGAATGTCCACGAATAATTGGCTCTAAGGAACTGTGAATTGAGGTACCACTTAATGATTGTTCAAGTTCATCATATGGACCTTTAATAGTGGATAGGGAAGTGGATAAAGTATAAAGTAACAACACCTATGAATAAAAAAACACACACAAAAAAAAACATGGAATGAACAAACGAACAAATGAGTTTTAAAGTAAAGTTCAATTGTCATAACATAGGAAAGAAATAGAATAAGCAAAAACCCTGAAGGAAAATTTTGAAACATGACTGACAGCTAGACAGACTGACAAAACAATGTATAGACTTGATACGCATTTATCATAGGAATCTTCACTGAATATTTCAGCTAACTGTGGACAGACAAAGTATATTGTAGACTAGTTTCTTAACTAAAAATTAGGAGGAGGATTTAATTATAATAGGGAATAGTAGCTTTTGCAATATTGTGAGCAAGCTTCCAGTCAAATGCGCTTATTATGTCTAACATTCTTGATCAAACGCATAGAATAATTAAACGCATATTTAAAAACAGTTTGACCTAATAAGTGCATTTGACTGGAATCTTACTCATAACTTTACGCAAAATTGCGAAAGCTTCTATTCCCTTTATAGTGTCAGTGTGTCTGTAATATTCTACTTTTTATTATTTAAATAATTATGCTGTCCTTACCTGTATTATCAGAATAACAACTGACTACAGATTGTCTGGCTGTTTCTACACCTGCGGACCAACTAGTTGTCTGGTGGGTGTTACTGTCACCTGTATCAAATTCTCCATGATGTGTTGATGAGTTATGGGTTGCATCGCCCAATGGTTGAGAACTTTCAGATGGATTTGTTTGAGATTCACTATTGGTTTGTGTCCAATTGGCCCATTCTATGATTTCGTCTTCATGTATGCCAAGCTGTTCCCCTTATTAGCGGATTTTAAACATCACTCGATAGATAATATAACAAAAATATTTATAACAATTGCAATCAGAATGCTTCTAAAATGATTATTACGATTTATCCACTTGTCTGTAATGATGTACTTATTCTACACTAGTTGTCTTTGGGGGCACTTGAGGGATGGTGGAGGCCAAGTAGCCCCTCCACTTTCCCAATTTAAGTTTCAAAACGAAATGGTGAAAAATAATAAGATGGAAATTTGAAAACCATTCAAAAAGTTTTAAAGCAATGTTTTTTTCAATGCACGATGTTTAAAAATCCACTAACCTACATCTTTTGGAGTCATCTTCTGGTCTGTGACATGACTTACAAAATTATATTTATCAAGCTTTAAAGGTTTGGATACAGGCGTGATTGTTATTGTTGTGGACTTTAGAAATCTATTATAATTGCATGCGGCACATTGTCCACAGGGAAACCTGAACCTAAGTTCAGACTTTATAGATTTAATACTTGTCCCCATTAGATCAGATTCAGGATTAGGGAAAATTGCATCCAAGCATCTTAATAAATACTGAAGCATCTTACTTTCGCTTTCTTTTCTTTTCTCAGGACTCACTGACACAAGTGTGACATTTTCAAAACTGTTAATGAGAATGTTTCTTAAGTTTTGATGAGCCTGCTTGATTAACATATTACTCATAGAGAATTTCCTTCTTTCAAATACAGCGCAATCTTTCAACTCTTTCGAAGTATAATTTTCCTTTTTATCATCATCTTTTTCTAAAGTAGTATTAGATGCTTCTTGATTATTAGATCTAATGACTGATGAATCTTTTTCAACTGTTTCTCCTTTGCATGTTTTACACTTTCTACAGCCAAAAGTTTTTCTTGTCCTATTAAGTACTGCGGTAAGATCATGATCTAAAAACATTCCAAAGATTCCTATTTTATTGATGCAATTCATCAGATAACAAATCCTTTTCTTTACAAATGGTTTCTTTCTGCGATTGAATTTATATGTGAACATCTTAATGTTACCTCTATAGCCAGTTAAATAAAGTATATGTTTTTGATATTCCTGTAACTCATTGGGTTCATATTTGATTGATTTAAATAAAGAAAGATCAGCACAATCGTCTTTTTCCATTTGTTGGACAGTTTCAATCAGTTTTTTAATTACCTCCTCACCATCTGTGGTATCTGAAACTTGTTCAAGATCATCAATTTTGGCATCATTTAGAATATCAGTATCATTAAATGTGTCTTCTTCATTCATGGATTTTCTTGCGTCAACATTAAAATTGTTTAAAGTTTCAGATTTCTTGCTTTTTTCATGATTTTTGTCATTGTTTTCTATGACTTCAGCACTAACATCTTCACTCACTTTTGAACATTCGGATTTCTGGCTTTTTGGAGGATTTGTGTTGCTTTTATTGATGTTTTCTTGAGTTGTAATACTTTTTTCTCCTGATTTTTGTTTTTCACTGGCTTCTTTTGTAGCACCATTTTCTTTTTTCCCATCATTCTCAATATTTAAATCATTATCAACTTGTAAATTTTCTTCAGAAAGCTCTTCAATATCTAAATAATAAACAAATAATATTAGTTCTAATTCAAACTGATGCTCTTTTAGAAATGAAAAAAGAATATTGACCTTTCATGAACAATATACAAACTCCATAAAACGTGTAGAAATTATTTATGAAACTTAAAAATTTTAAAGAAAAAAGGGCAAAGATACACAATTTCACTGACACAAATTCATGTTTATGACAGAGACAGACAATTCTGTGCTCTAAATGTTTTAATTAGAGAATCAGAAAAACAAGTGTTTTATATTTGCAAAACAACACAAAAACAAAAAAATTTAAAATAAGAAATAAATGGTTTTATGTGGTATAAACAGTGGTGGACAGAGGGGTTTTTATTATAGAATAGTTTTACTTTTACTTAACAAAATAAACAACACTATTGCCCTTGTGCATAGACACAGTGTATTCAAAAGAAAAAACATATGTAAAAACAATTAAAGGTAAGTTTCTACATCAAAATAGACCAAAAAAAGCCTAAAAACCCCATTTTCTTTTTCTTACCTAACTTTAACTAAAAATATAAAAATTTCAATATTTTTGCCATTTAGATGTAGTACCTATAGGTCTAGGCTTATGTGCCAAGTTTCAAGAATCTAGCTCAGTATTTAGACCATTTTGCTCACTGTTAAGTTTAGATATCATTACGCACCCCACCCACCCCCCTTTATTCACTTTATGTAATCAAGTTTATAATCAGAATTATATATTATTTGGAGTTTGCTGGTTGTCCACACAACTTTGTGTCAAGTGTGGCTCAAGATCTCTCAAAGCTGAGGCTTGGAAGACATTTTTGTTCGATTTTGGGAAAATAGACCTACCAAGGATTACTCATGTTAAGTTTCGTATTCGGATTTTAAGTGCCATTTGCGCATATTAAACATTTATTAAACATTATTTATTGTACCAATGTACATGTAATCATAAGGTTTCTAGGTCATTAGTTAAATGCAGCATATACTTCATATTATGCAATAACTATTTAGTGATGCAATAGTTACCACATTTATATCGTTGTTATTAATTGCTGTTATGTATACTTGACAAATGACATATTTTACATCAGTGAAGAAACACCACTGTACTAACCTAAACATTACCTGGAGATATTAAATATTCTCTGAATAGTTCTTGATGGTTGATACTAGCTAGTTGACTATCCCTCTCATCTTTCATAGCCTACGATTCAGTGCAATTGGGATAAGTGGCCAAAAAGTAGATACATAATGCGCCCTGCTATATAATATCAGTAAATGGGGAAGGTGAGGGGCCTACAGGCAGAAAAAAATTACGTATATAGGATAGTAAATCCTCATAGACGTCTAAGAGTGGGGGTAAAGGGGGTGTTTACCTCCATTAAACCTTCGAAATCCCTCATTTTACCCCTAGCATTAGAGGTCTGTATGCGGAGGAGGATTGAGAGTGCAGAAAAATATCCTAAAACCGTCCAAAAAACTAAAATCTACAAAAAAAAACCTAATATCATTCTAGGACTTACATTCAGCTCCATTGATATGGAAAACTGAATTGATTCAGATTTTTGTGAGATAATTATAAAGGGCAGACAAAAAAATCCTTAATCCTTTATCAATAAACAGGATGAGATGTTCTTGATTGATTACTTATCCACCCATTCCTGCCTTTATTCTATGACTGGTTGCTAATTCTGTAATTTGGTGGCTCATTTTCGTTACTTCCTGGTTTATACTTCCCCTAAATTCATTAAAAGATACATTGGTAATTTTACTTTAATAGTCTTGTTGAGAACCAGAACAGAACCCCCCTCCCTATTATCTTTAAATTTATAACAAACAAGGAGGGGAGTAGTTTCTCATTACTTGGTTATTGTAACAGGTCAGGTTAGGTAACCCTGCAGGGTTAGAGCCACCTGCAGGGGTTGGCATATTAAATAAACATTTCAATTTTTTACAAGATAAAGGGGGGAGGATGATTCAGTGCTCAAATAGACACTTATAGGAAAAGTACCAGTATGAATAATTTAAATGATTTATAGAACATAAAAGTATTCGCGCATTATTGCAGAACAAATAAAAATCCCCCATAGATCCTTGTCGATCACAGAAAATCCAGTGTGTTTGTAAAGTTTACTTTTAGGTCAGAGGTGGATTTTTAAAATAAATTTGCCCCACTAATCGCTTAGTGGGGCAAAATTGTTTTCGTGAAAAATCCTCCAAAAAAACATTAAAAATCTACAAAAATTAAACAAAATCATAGAAGGGTTATTAACATAAGATTTTATTTAATTTTTGTAGATTTTTTATGTGATTTTGGAGGATTTTTCACGAAAACAATTTTGCCCCACTAAGTGATTAGTGGGGCAAATTTTTTTTAAGAATCCACCTCAGTTAAGTTTACTTTTAGGTCAGGTAAGTTTATATTTGGTACAGGATTAATACACTAAAACTCCCTACCTTACTCTGTACTGCAAGCTGCTGAGCTCAATATTGAAAAGTTCTTTAAGAACCTGGAACATATTTCTAACATTCATCCATGAATCCCCTAGAACTACAAGGCCAAATCCCTAAAAAACAAGAATGACAACATCCATAAAAGCGAAGCACTGAAACGGTAGGACAAACGGACATTAACACTTGTATAGTGTCTGAACTGAAAAATCAGAATATAAAAGTATAAGAGTCGAAGCAAAATTGTAAGTAAATTTGTTAAAAAAATCGGCTTGATACAGGATAATGTTTATGGACATATTTACATCTTTAGGACTTGATTATAGAGTTGCTTCGCTTTAAATATTGTTCTTTGTTGTCCCAGGAATCAATATACCAAAAATCAGATCAACCGGGTAATTAGATCACATAAAAATTTGTTGTTAAAAAAGTAGAAAAATCAACATGTTTAAAATGGACGTACAGACATTCTGGTAATGATTATAGAGTTGCCACGCTTTCTAAATCGTATCTAACTACTACAGGAATCACCATGCAAAGTTTAAAATCGATAGGACAATTCTAACGTGCCTAAATAAACGAATAAAAGCTAACTTTCTCGGACGGACGGACCGACCCTTATTATAGAAAAGCTTCGCTTTTAAAAATATTCTTTATAACAATGACAATGATTGAATAACCGGTTTCATACACAAAGAGAGTGGGGGGGGGGGGGGGGTGGAAGCAGGAACGAATGGAATGGGTAATCTTCACAAAAAATCAGCAGTCTATTTTAAAAACCAGCCAAGATAATCAACATTTCCCCCATAGCGTTATGATGGACTGGTAAAAAATATCCCGCAAAGGGGAATAAAATAGTATAAATAGCAAAAAACTATTGGATAGGATTCAAGACACTCAACTTTAAGTTACAAAAATGGCATCATATCACGGATCTAAAGGGATAAGACGAACCTGATTACCAATGATGCCAAGCAAAATTACCCCTTCTGTAAATTAAAATTAGTGGTTGAAACGTTTGGACATTCAACTTAATAAACTTACCAATCAAAATTCAATTAAAGCTTCCAAAGCTTGGGGACTAGTGTACTAAACAACCCAATGTCCTCTCATTCCATGGCATCTCATGCTATGCAAAATTTTCTTGTAAAAATAAATCATACCTTAATAATACAAGCACAAGTTGGCATATTGGAGTACAAGGCATCTATTATATCAGATATCAATTCATCCTAATAAAAATAACTATTTCAATAAAATTAACAGGATGTATGTATGTCTGTATGTCAATCAGTATTCAGTATAGTAGTTGAAATCTTATTTCACACACAGAAAACATTGTACTTTATATCATAGGATAGTAATAGAAAGGCAATCTATAATTTGTTTTGCCTTCAACTTTTCCTCCTGCCAAAAACATTAATTAGCAGTTAGCATTGCTGTACTGTTGGGGATTTAATCAATTGATACTGTTTAATGTTATTGAGCTGATAAAAAATTCAGAACTGAAAACTATGGGGTAAGGGGACATTAGTCCCAAAGTTTTATAAACATTTTCTTATTCGTTGGCTTAACCTCTTTGAGGACTTTATTGTATTTTCATTGGTTGGTTCATTAGGTTGAGTGTTCAAACGTTTCAACCTTTAATTGTAATCCATAGAGGTGGAAATTTTGTTTATCATCATTGAGGATTAAAATTACCTGATCTGTTTTATACTGAATGATGGGTATCTGTAGCTTATCATTGAACTTTAATCTATCTTGGCAGGAACCACCAAAACGCACAGGGAAATTTGTTAACCATTCCCTCTGGGAGAAAACGACTTTATCACTGAGAAAACATTTGGAAATGTGAAAATATAATAAAATGGGATATTTACATATAAAATTTCTTAGCTACTTAAGTTGATGTTCATTAAAAAATATTTTGAATTTCAGAGGTGAAACATAACACTTGTAAGATGCAGGTTGAGAGAGAGGGGACAATAGGCTATTTATTACACTTGTCCCCAAAATATTATAATAAATCTGAATTTTGAATGATTGATTCATTAAGTTGAGTGATCAAACGTTTCAACCACTAATTTTAATCTACAAAAAAAAAGTAATTTTGTGTATCATCATTGAGGAAGAACATCCATTTATCAGCCATTGTCTTATCCCTTTAGATCCCTGATAAGATGGGGAGTAGCACAAATTGAGAGGTAAAAAATATGAGCGATACATAACAACCAAATCAAAAAATTCTAGATATGATTCAACCCTCCCCCCTCCCAAAAAAAATTACCAGTAGAAATCACCAATAAGAGTACTTGGTTGAGTTTGGCAGATTAATACACAATTACAGCTAAACTCTAAAACAAAATACGATTTATCACAAATTATTTGATAAGTCAACTACGACATAAAAATAAAGCATTCTAACTCTCACCTTCTAATAAATGCAGATATATCTTTGAATAACTTGAAATTTTTAAATCTTTATTTTCTGGAGCCTAAATAAGATCAAATTGAACACACTTTCATGCAATAGAAAAGATGAGTAATATGATATCCTTATTTAAAACTAATGGGATGTCTGTCTGTCTAGTGCGTGCGTCTGTACCTTAAGATAAGCAATATGGTTTTCTTTTCAATTAAGCTTCTTATAGTCTAAGAAAAGGTTGGGGGAGGGTATATCCACCCTTTGCCAGAAAAAAAGCTCAAAGAAAAAATGAGCCCCCCCTCCCCCTAGAAAATGTTCTTTTTTTCAAATTTGAAATTAAAATAGAGTGTTGACCAACCAATTACCCAACGAACCCATCCTTCCCTCAAGTGCCCCTAGAGGCCTTTAGGAGCGCATCTGCTAGTACTTATAGAAAAGAGTAAAAAGTGTTGAAAATGGAAAACAGAAGTGTCGGGGAAATATTTAGTCAACAAAAGGCATGTAAAATTAAACTGACTATTACTAATGAAAGTAAAATGTAGAGAAGTTTCACTACAAAAAACTTACTTGATGTACAGAAGGTTGTCCATTTTCATCCAACATTTCATTAAATACAAAAACATCTTCTTTCTCCAGCAGATCTATGCTCAAATCTAAATCATATTATTCAAATAATATGAATCTCGATTTGGTGCTTTCCTTCCCAGGGAGGCTTCATATAAGTTTATGTTCTTTCTTGGGGAGGGATGCTACACTCTCCAGGGAGAAATATAAAAAGGGAATATTTTTATTATTAAAGTTTGTGTTTTTATAGGTTTTTATCAAGATCTAAGATATAGTAAGCTTCACTGCAAAAAAAAAGGCAAACAATTTTCCATCTAATTATAGACCACATTAGAAACATATTCTCATATTATATTGTATTTGGTAGATTAAGGAAGCTTCGAGAGGGATTATACATTCTGGTAAATTAAATACCATAGAATTTCAAGACTTTTTCTATGCATAAATGTTACAGGAATCATCAAGGAACGGTTGGAAATTCGCTTTGAAAAATATAAATGTAATCGAACAATGGTTATAGAATATACTTGGATTTTATGAAAGGGGAAAATATTGTCGTCAATTAAGGTTGCTAATGTGGACAGGGCTGTGCAAAACCCGGTTTTTTTTTAAAAAAAATACCCCGGGGTCGTGGAAAATAGGGGTTTTACCCGGGTTTTAGGGATTTCTTGGGGTTTTTGGGGTATTTTGTTTTTTTTTAGTTTTTATACTGTAAAAGCTTGAATAATATGTTAAATATAATTATATAATATGTAATAGACGATTCTTTCTATGGCGCAGCGAGTTTCATAGTATTTTCACAGTAGCTTTTCTCTTATTTCTACCCCTGCGGGGCAATCATTACCCCTTAACTAACCTAACCTAAAATAACCTATTAATAGCTACTATAAAAATACAAAGAAAACCATTGTGCCATGAAACCGATTAGGTCCATTCTTTTAATATTTAGAAACAGGCTAGGACATAAGAAAGATGAAAAGTTGGCTGCTGTTTACAGGAAAAACAGAAAAAATGCAAAAATCTAAAGATCCTAAAACTATACGTGCTTTTCTTGCTGGTATATCTCTTCCTGAGCCCGTGACAATGGCAAAATCAAGCACAGCAGTCTATTTCCTTGTTAAATACATGCAAGGGGTGAATGAAAAACATATTTTTTTATATAAACTTATTTTTGAAACAATTTTACTTTTTTTTAATAAAACCCCAAAAACCTAAAACCCCTTGAGTTTTTTAAGGTGGGTTAAAGGGCAAAAAACCCGGGTGGGTTTTGGGGTGGGTTTTTTATCTGCCAACCCTGAATGTGGAACACATTTATTGGTCAGTTTTGTCAATAGGAGTCGAGGAGTGGGGGCAATGGGGGTGGAATATCGTTATTTTAGCCAGCTGGAAGTATCACTCTATTAGAGTACATAAAAATCTGATATAAGAACCAAATAATAATATATCCATTAATCTAACCTGCAGGAGCCAGATAAACATAAAAATCTTTCTTGACACAAAACCCTGTCCCCGGGGAGTAGCAGTCACCCTGCAAATCCCAAGACAATTCAAATTTGATGGATATTAATAATAATATAAACATGGTGCAGTTCAGATTTGTCGCAACGTATTATAGACAGTTATCCACGGATATTAAAATGAAAGTTGTAAGATTAAAACCAGTTTTGTTAGCCCTGAGGGATCTAAAGCTCTTGCTAGCAAAACTGGTGTTAATTTTATGATTTTTATTTTAATATTTGTAGAAAATTGTCTGTTTATCTATCGGATATAAATCGGCCACATACTTAAATAGTTTTAAAAAATTAAACATTTTTCATTTTAGCTTTAAAACTTTGTACAAACCAGCAATGCCTAAACTTTTCAATCTACAATAGGAGCTAATTTTGTTTATCACAATGGAGGTTGCTTATCAATGAAATCTTAATTTTTTGTCTTTCCTGTTTGAATAACTTTTTATTAAGAAATGGAATTAATTGTGCAGGATTTGATAACGTATCTTTACCGACCATTTTTTTCTGAAAGAAATACATATAAAGTTAATATTTGTTTATAAAACTATCTAAAATATAGCTTAACAGTTCATATCATTAACTAAAAACAAGGTATGTTTTGTACAAAAATAGGTATAATAATATCAAAGTAGGTAGGTAACTGATATTTAATTAGAAAACAATTTTGTACATAATAACTAAAAAAAAAATTCATATCTCAAGTCAATAACTATTGGTGGGTCAAAAAATTAATACCTAGGTAGGTACTTAATATAATTAAAACACTGGATTTTTTTTCCATACTTAGAAAGAGGTCTAGGTAACGTTTTAGGTAAAGATTGTCTTTAACAGTAACATATCAAGTAATAATAGTTATTTATCGCATCGTATTATAAACAGCTTTCCGCGGATATAAAAATAAACAATTAAAAGTTTAGAAGCAGTTTTTTTAGCCCCGAGATTTCGATGGCAAGAACGAAAAAATCTTATGATTGTACTTTGTTATATTCGTAAAAAAAAACTTGATATAATACGATGGTATACATGAGTTTTCAGCTTTTCTGTTGACCTTGCTGTAAAAGTTTAACCATATGCTGACAGAAGGAATGGAGAGGAAATCCCATGACGTTGAAATAATCACCTAAAACAATATTAGTTGAATATTGATAATTTTTTTCAAATAATAAAAGTTTACTTTTCTTTCGTGAAAAGACATACAAACCTATTACATATTATTTTTTTTCAATCGGTGGAAAAAGTAAATACTATATGCCTTTTTTCAAAAAGGCAATATAAAACACACATGGATTTTAAATATAAGGATGACAACATCCATAAATAAGTATACCAGTAACCCATTAAAATGGAAGAATGATCATAACCGACAGACAGTCAGAGAAGGGAGGAGACAATGGTACACAATTAAATTAAATTGGTACACAAGGTTTATAACCACGTTTTCTGATTTGTTGGCTTAAAAATATCCAAAGATATTAAACCAGCGAATATGGGGTTATAAATCTTTGGGTACCAGTATAATTTACAGTCCAAATATTTCCTTCTCCCCCTGCAGATGATAATAGAATATTTCTATAGGGAACTCTTGCTATATAACTGACATTTGTCCGTGAATGTCATCCAAGTTCTTGTGACTGTCACCCACCTGATATTCCTCTGACTAGAGTGCCCCCAATTGCCTGGATTCCGTAGCCCCCAGCTTTATCCATTGGTTCCTTAAACGTACATTTTTATTCATCTATATTTGACCGCAGCTACTCTATAACCAGAGTATGTCAGTCCATTCTTACATGAAAGTAGTTAATGGTTTCCCTCAAAGTACCTAGGGACAACAGAAACAAAGCTTCCGCCTTATTTAAAAAAATAAAATGAAAGTGGGAGGGGGGCTGGAACGAGTGGGTCGTTATTTTTTATTGCATTCGAATTTAGGGTTGGCAATCCAAATCCGAATCCGGAATGAAATCCGGAATCCGCCCAATTTTTGGCCAATTTTGGAATCCGAAACCAGAATCCGTTTTTTGATAGCGGATTCGGATTCTTAATTGGTAGGCTAAAATTAGCGTCTTGAGTTTTTTAATACTTGTCATTATCATCATTATATATAATATCTTTTAAAATCTGGTTCGATTCTCGGAATAGAAATATAGAGAACACCAAGAACATTAATTTTTAGTTTTTAGAACATACGTAGCACTTAATTTTTTTAATTAAAAAAAGCCTTTTAAAATATTGCTAGAATCCGGAATCCGCCAAAAATAAGAATCCGGAATCCTCCATTTTTTGGACGGAATAAGAATCCGAATCCAGTCCAAAAACTTGTCGGATTACCATCCCTAATTCGAATAATAAGTCAGCTATAAATAGATAGGTTTCTTAGGATAAAGGTAGCTTTCAGAAAAGGGGGGGGGGGGGGAAATGTGGTGACTCGTGCCACGACATTCCAGCAATTTTATTTTGGGTGCTACTCCCTTAGTTTTAGAGATAATTGGATGAAATCTTTTGGGCTGGGTCAGTAATTACCCCAACTAGAGGTATCTTTCAAAAAAAACGGCGGCGGGACCGCCGCTCCCGCCGCCCGCCGCCGTTGTCCGCCGCCACCAAAAAAAATTTTTTTTTTGCATTTCTCGCCGAATTAGGCAATTTGGAATCATTTGAGACCATGTTATTTTTTTCAAAAATTTTTCCCCTTACAAGCAACCCTGCGGGGGGACTTAGTCATTTTTTTTCAAATTCTCGTATATCAAGGTATATCTTAAATACAGTACTTCTCCTGTGATTTTGAAGATATTAAAACAAAATCATTTTAGAATGGTAAGTAAAAAATATTTGAATTAAGAAAACGGCGACAGGACCGGCGGGACCGCCGCTCCCGCCGCCAACAAAAATTTTTTTTTTTTGCATTTCTCGCCGAATTAGGCAATTTGGAATCATTTGAGACCATGTTATTTTTTTCAAAAATTTTTCCCCTTACAAGCAGCCCTGCGAGGGGACTTAGTCATTTTTTTCAAATTCTCGTATATCAAGGTATATCTTAAATTCAGTACTTCTCCTGTGATTTTGAAGATATTAAAACAAAATCTTTTTAGGTTGGTAAGTAAAAAATATTTGAATGAAGAAAACGGCGGCGGGACCTCCGTCCGCCGCCGTTTTCCGCCGCCAACAAAAATTTTTTTTTTGCATTTCTCGCTGAATTAGGCAATTTGGAATCATTTGAGACCATGTTATTTTCAAAATTTTTTCCCCTTACAAGCAGCCCTGCGGGGGGGGGGACTTAGTCATTTTTTTCAAATTCTCGTATATCAAGGTATATCTTAAATTCAGTACTTCTCTTGTGATTTTGAAGATATTGAAACAAAATCTTTTTAGGTTGGTAAGTAAAAAATATTTGAATGAAGAAAACGGCGGCGGGACCTCCGTCCGCCGCCGTTTTCCGCCGCCAACAAAAATTTTTTTTTTGCATTTCTCGCCGAATTAGGCAATTTGGAATCATTTGAGACCATGTTATTTTTTTCAAAAATTTTTCCCCTTACAAGCAGCCCTGCCGTCCGCCGCCGTTTTCCAACGCCAAAAAAAAAAATATCTTAAATTCAGTGGTAGGTACTCCTGTGATTTAAAAGATATTGAAACAAAATATTTTTAGGTAGGTCAGTAACTAATGGCAGAGGTACGGCTGCAGAAAACGGCAGCGGGAAATGCAAAAAAAAATTGGCGGCGGAAAACGGCGGGAGCGGTGGTACCGCCGCCGTTTTTTATTCAAATATTTATTACTGACCCATCAAAAAAGATTTTGTTCCAATATCTTCAAAAGCACAGGAGAAGTACTGAATTTAAGATATACCTTGATATACGAGAATTTGAAAAAAATGACTAAGTCCCCTCGCAGGGCTGCTTGTAAGGGGAAAAATTTTTGAAAAAAATAACATGGTCTGAAATGATTCCAAATTGCCTAATTCGGCGAGAAATGCAAAAAAAAAATTTTGTTGGCGGCGGAAAACGGCGGCGGACGGCGGTCCCGCCGGTCCCGCCGCCGTTTCCTTCATTCAAATATTTTTTACTTACCAACCTAAAAAGATTTTTTTTCAATATCTTCAAAATCACAGGAGAAGTACTGAATTTAAGATACACCTTGATATACGAGAATTTGAAAAAATTTGCCTAATTCGGCGAGAAATGCAAAAAAAAAAAATTTTTTGGTGGCGGCGGACAACGGCGGCGGGCGGCGGGAGCGGCGGTCCCGCCGCCGTATTTTTTGAAAGATACCTCTAGTTGGGGTAATTACTGACCCAGCCCAAAAGATTTCATCCAATTATCTCTAAAACTAAGGGAGTAGCACCCAAAATAAAATTGCTGGTATGTCGTGGCACGAGTCACCACATTTCCCCCCCCCCCCCCTTATATCGTGTAAAAATTTTGTCGCTCGTATTATGTCATTAATGTAAACAAAAATGTCGTCCCTTTTAAGTTTGACGTATTATTGTGACTGACAGTGTTATGCATCTATTATTTATAAAAAGTTTTTATATTGAAATTAAAAATAACTTACTTGAGTTGCAATGTAGGCTTTAATAGTTTCGGGGCTTAGTGGTGAAAAATGAACTTCCGTTTTCTCATAAAAACTTAAAATATATTTATTATTGTTGGTTATGAATTTTTTTTTTGTAATTTTAAAAAAATTTTTAAGCCGATTAATATCAGCTGGAGTAGAACCTTTTCCGAGCCAAACTTAAAAATCATTTATCGTATCGTATACCAGACAACTTTCCACGAATAATAAAGTTAATACCAGTTTGTTAGCCCAGGCCTACATCCTCTCGGGGCTGTAAAAACTTGTTCTAATCTTATAATTTTTCATTTTAATATTCGCGAAGAGCTGTCTATAATGCTATGCGATAAATAACTATTCAAGTTTTTAGTTCGTTACTTTAGCTATGTAATATGTAGTAAAATAGAAATATAAATGTCGTCATTACCTCACAGAGTTTGTATCATTTCCATTTGACTGAATTATTTTGACACCGCTGTATACTTCATGACTTTGTCCACTAGATAAACAAAATTGGATGGAAATATATTCCAGCGCCAATCTACCTTCTCCCTATTTTAGGATAAGAAGAAGATGATTTATATATTAATGACGACACCAAGAGGGATATGTTAATTGAAGATAAATAAGAAGAATAATAAGAAGAATGCTGGCTATGAAGTCATATAGATCTAATTTCTGTGATGTTATCATGCTGTCTATGTCAATATGCAATCCAATACGAATACTAATGGTCTGATGTGTTTCAGAGTGGATCAAGCTTGTAATGCCCCAAGAAAGGTGAGCACCATTCTTTACGCAGTATTGTTTTCATTAGAACCGATTCTCATCCATACTGAAAAGTAATGTATAGCATCGTATTACAGACAATTTTCCACAAATACTAACTTTCTCTTATTTGTTGTTTAAAACCTTTGATGACTATTGATAATCTTAATTTGTAAGAATAAACTAGCAGTGTCTCAACTTTTCCATCAATAATTTTCATCTACAAAAGCAGTTATTTTTCATCACAATTGGGGATTTTCAATAATTTATTGTCCATTGTCTTATCTATTAAGATGCCTGTAAATAATTAACATTTTGTGTTCTCTTGACTTAAACAAGGTGTTCGATAGTTTCAGACAAGTTGGTCCAACTAAATGCTAAACATAAAAACAAAAGTTTAGATATTTTACCTTAATTTTGAAAGGGTATCAAATGCATGTTGTTCTGATTTTGGTTTCCCATAGATTTTTCCTTCAAAGGCAACTACCGTATCAGACCCTACAAAAAGTAACTTCTTTGCAATTCTTCATAATTTGAGTTGTTAATGTTATATAGTAGTACTAGCGGCTACGCCCCTAGAAGCCTCTATCGGTTCTATAAAATGTTATTACCTATGACAATCAATTTTTCTGAATTAGGCTGCAATTTTAATATTCCAAATACATTATCTGCCTGAAATAAATATATATTTAAAAGGACTCTCCACAGAAAAATCAACTTTAGATTTTTGAAAATCTAACCTGAAATTATTATTCTCTGTTCAATTTTAGGCATTTTTTGTTTTTGTGGCATCGCGATCGAAGCCCTTTGAAAATTTTTACCTCCTTTAAGTGAATCCTCCCGCCATTTAATTTGTGCTGCTTTAGTGATTTTTAGCTTCTATTTTTGCCGCCGTTGCCGCATTCATCGCCCTTCTCCGCCGCTACTCCGCTGTACGTCGCTTTTTAATACATGCTCCCCTCTCCCTTGTTCAGAAATTAAATGGAGGCTGGGGGTGTTGTGTATAGCTACGTACGCAATGTATAGCGGAGTAGCGGCGGAGAAGGGCGATAAATGCGGCAACTGCGGCAAAAGATGGTTATATTTGGCGGAGGCGAACACAAAATGGAGGCGGCAGGATTGTCCAGTCAAGGAAGAGGATAAATCGTAGAGCGGCCGGTTGCAATGGAGCAAATGTTCTTTAGCGGCGAACACATATTGAGTGGAGGAAAGTGTAGTATATATTGTTATAGCGGCAGTACAAATAGGCGGCGGACAAAATTTTCAAAGGGCTTCGATCGCGATGCCACAAAAACAAAAAAGGCCTAAAATTGAACAGAGAATAATAGTTTCAGGTTAGATTTTCAAAAATCCAAAGTTAATTTTTCTGTGGAGAGTCCTTTTAAAACAAGGATGACAACATCCATAAGTAGCGAAGCACAAAAAATTGTGGATGGGAACACGTAGAAGTAGATTTAAAGTGTATTTATTAAAATCAAGAATAGATTTATTTTGTATGAAAAAGACGGACCATAAACACCTAAGATATGGGGAAAATTTGGAAAATATAAAAATAGCCTAAAACCTGCTAAAAAGCAGTCCGACCGCCATTGATGTTTTATAGTTAATTGTGCTCCTTAATGATGGGAATGTTGTCAAAAAATTTCAGCCCTCTATCTTTTATAGGAGCAGAGAAAATCACGTTTCCCACAAATCATTAATTACGGACGGACGGACATTGTGAATTATAGAGTAGCTTCGCTACTAAAAAGGGAATTAGGTGTTTGTAAGCACAATCACATACAGTAAAATTAAAACTTTACAAAGGCATGATTTAGAACAAAAAAACAATCAATCTTCTACTCTTTGCAAGAAAAAAATTGGATTTTCTGTATTCGTCTTTGTGGGGCCAGTACTCCCTCCCTGGTTGAGATATAACCTTCAAACTTTGATATGTTCTAGTACGTGTCCCTAATAGTATCTGTATACATTTTTAGCTCTATATCGCAACTTTGAAGTGTTTAGCAGCCATTCTTGCAAAAGGTTTAATATTTGAGCATAAGAAAAATGCGCTAAAACCATTTTTAGATGTTGACACCTAAGTTTTGAATTTTAGATTTTACTGTACTTTTTAAATAAAAACTGAAATATTTTTTTGTTGTTCTATTAATTGCATTTAAAAACAAAGAAAATAAGCCATTAATCATTAAATTCGGATAACTATAAGTGGGGTAAAATTGCTTTCAAAAAAGTTCTCATAAAAAAAACACACTGTATATTTAAAATTAACTTACTTTAATGTCTGCAGTTTTCATTGCATATTCTTGGGGTCTGTTCTGGTTTTGTGTAAATTATCTATTTACTAGGGTTGGGCCGGAAACTTTTTTGGCCGGATACCGGATATCCGGCTGATTTCTAAAGCCGGATATCCGGTTCCGGCCGGATATCTGGCCAACGTTCGATATCCGGCAATTTACCGGATATCCGGCGTCAAAAATCAGCCGGATATCATGAAACCAGATAGTTTTAATATCCGGTATCCGGCCGGATATTGAAAATGGCCGGATATCCGGCCCAACCCTACTATTTACATACTTAAAATACTTTCCAAGGGGATTTCTAAGTTTGAGGTGGCAAAAACCTCATTTGAGGATTTTCTGCAGTTCAGGGTGAATTGTTCCTGGTATCGATTATCTACAAAAACAAGGATAACATCCATAAAAGCGAAGCACTGAAGCAGTAGGACGAACTGACATTAACACTTATATAGTGTCAGAACTGAATAATCAGAATATAAATGTATATGAATCGGAGCAAAATTGTAAGTAAATTTGTTGAAAAACTGCTTGATACAGGATAATGGTTATGGACATACTTACATTTTTACGACGTGATTATAGAGTTGCTTCGCTTAAAACATTATACTTTGTTGTCCCAGGAATCAATATACCAAAAATCAGACCAATTGGACGATTAGATCACATAAAAATTTGTTGTTAAAAAAGTAAAAAAATCAACATGTTTAAAATGGACGTACGGACATTCTTTTTATGATTTTAGAGTTGCTACGCTTTCTAAATCGTACCTAACTACTAAAGGAACCACCATGCAAAGTTTGAAATTGATAGGACAATTCTAACATGTCTAAATTAACGAAAAAAGCTATCTCTCTGCGACGGACGTACGTACCGATCCTAATTATAGAAAAGCTTCGCTTTAAAAAAACACGCGTAGAATAAGTCTTTACTCATTTATAAAGTTCATAGATAGTTGGAGATAATGGACACCAGGAACATTTAAAGCACTAGATCCGAAATTGAAAAGAAAATAGACAATTTCCTTGTATGCTTCTTTGTCTAAATTTTCCTCCACATCTGAAGGAAGTATTTCAATTGGCAGTCTTATGTTTTCAAGAATTTCTTTTCGTCTTGGCGAGGCACTTGCTGCAAAACAAGTTATACTATTAAAGTAAAAGTATTCATAGGATCTTAGCTATTCCAGATTATTTATAGGCCCTATTATAACGTTAATTGCATCAGATCCGAATTTTCTCTACTATTACTACATAAAAATAAACTTTTCTTTTTATATAACATTTTCTTTCCATCTAATGTTTAATAATCTGAAATAAAATAGAACCTAAAACAATTCTGTATGTGGATAAAACTTCTCTCAATGGTTCCAACATTTTTTATTCTTTCTGAAATTAAATTTCATAGATTTTTTATTAACCTTTTGAAAATAAGCGCACTGAGTTACGGTGGTGAGAGTTCGAGTTCAAGTCCCCATATGGCAACTCGAATTTCTCAGTCGCAATTCATTCACGCAACTTCCCCTTGGTTGTGTAAGAAGGGTGATAATTGGGTAGTTTGGATACTCAATAATCAAGTACATAATATCAGTACAACCCTTACCCAAGCTCCTCTGTGGAGAGCGTCATTCATTACGGTGACTTAATTTGGGACACCTGCCCTACTCGCTGAGGGTGAGGTAATAAAGAGTAGGTCCCTTGAGACAGCGGGTCAAGTACTTGTGCTTGAGCGTGGACCTTGAGCTGGCCCTAGTGCTAGCATACAAAAGTGTCTCGTCCTACTCCATGACTACTTAGGTCCAAACACTAAGAAACTATGGCTACACACACACACACATTAACCTTTTGAAGGTAATTTATATTAATTTAACAATTGTACTATTTTTACCAATCAATATAATTTAATTTAAATAATATACAATTCAGACAAAATAATACTGATATTTTTAAAAGCGAAGCTTTTCTATAATTAGGGTCGGTCCGTCCGTCCGAGACGGATAGCTTTTTTCGTTTCTAGCAGTTTTTCAACAAATTTACTTACATTTTTGCTTCGACTCTTATACATTAATATTCTGATTATTTAGTTCTGACACTATACAAGTGTTCATGTCCGTTTGTCATACCGTTTCAGTGCTTCGCTTTTATTGATGTTGTCATCCTTGTTTTATAAAGGATTACAAATTTCACAAAACTATGTTTTTTTTATCCTATTATATAAAAGTATTTTTGTCTGTCCGTTTACCAATGAACCGATTAAAATACAGTAGAAACTAAAAATTATTTCTAATAAAGGCTGTAAATCCAAATAGCGACTTAACCCCTAGCATCTAGGGGCTCTGTATCCCAAAGAGCCAGGAATCAAAGGCAGAAAAATAGCTTAATTCAACCCAAGACCGACACCTGAATATAAAACCACCCGGTGACATACTCTAAGCTTCTCCTCAATGGAGAGGAGACCTTCATCGAAATTGTACCTAGTTATTGAGATCTTAGGTTTCAGACAAAAAATATTACTACTTTCATACCTAATAGGATTGACGATCATATAACAGGAAATAATACTTAAAGTGCAAAAATAAGCCGTGTTTGTTATTTAGAGAATATTTCCAATTTTGGTTTCATTAGGTATACTATCATTGTTTCTCTTCTGTAGCAAACCCCAAAAATCAACTAATATTTAGCATTATTTGACTCTCAAATTTCTTTTCTTCAAATTATATCCCTTTTGTTGGCAGCTGCTCTACAACTGTCAATGATGTGATGGCGAGGATCTGATGGCAATGTGTGAAATATCCAGGGTGGATAAAGGATTTGGTGTCAGCACTGACGTACAAGGTAAACCTGGGTCTAAAACCTAGAACAAGATTGGTTTTCATGAAAACTGATGCCTTTTTCAACTGAAAAAACGAACGAACAGACAAACTTTTATGGGACATACAAATGACGAGAAAGCATAGATTTTTTTTGAGTTGTTGGAAGAAGTGAAAACTAGATGCCTGTTTTCAAGGGAAAAGGGAATGTGATTCTGAAAAACAACTGTAACGGAAAATTTCCCCCACAACCCCCTTCCCCTTTTTCTACCCCTTTTTACCCACTCCCCTTCAATTACATCAAAAACAGGATAGGAACCGGTTCTCATCCATACGAAAAAACTATGTCTAGCATCGTATTATAATAGTTATTTCTCGCATCGTATTATAAACAGCTTTCTACGAATATAAAAATGTACTATCATAAGATTAAAACCAGTTATTTTATCCCGCGCCTTCGGCACCTCGGGGCTAAAAAACTGGTTTTAATCTTATATTTGTACATTCTATATCCGCGGAAAGCTGTTTATAATACGATGCGAGAAATAACTATTATAAGAGTCAATTTTATAATATAAACCATTTTGCTCTTTGAAACTCTAGTTCTTTAAAGCATCTTATTATAGACAATTTACAAGGATAGTAAAAAAAATCTTCCAGTTAGGTTGCCAAAAAACAAAGTGATTTTTCAGTATGTCTCAGTACCGGTTCCTATCCACCGGTCGAATGAAAATGATTTCTTTTATATAAAAAAAATTGTATAAACCTTTTGTAGATGAGCATTATCATTATCACTAGTAGAATCTGGTATCACAGCTTTTATCTAAATAAAACATTTTCATATTATAAACACATACCTATTTATGTCGGAAAAGAAGTTTTTTGTTTGTTTGTCCGTTAAGGTTTACTAGCCATTGAACAGATTATAATTTTAAAGAACAGACGTTCCAAGGTTGATTTTGGGTATTTCAAATTTAAGTAATGAGATGGTTTTAGGCCTTTTTTTAGGCCCCTTAATCCATCTTGAAGAATTGTCGCTTGTAATAATGCAGTGCTCTCGAAATTAAAGAAACCGAATGTCTGTTAGTTTGTCTGTCTGGGAAAGTCTAACTATAGTGGGGAGATTTTTCTTTTTAAAGCAAGAATTTAATATAAGAGGGGTTACTTCGCTCCCCCCCTTTCCATAAGTGTCCCTTATATGAAAAAACAACAACATTATTTTCCCTCAATTTACCTCGAGTGCACAGATAACCCAGTCCCCTATTTTCTAAATAAATTAAAAATAAGGGTTGTAGTTTTATTTCTTATGCCTATCATAATAATGGGAAAAAAATGGAAAAATACCAAATCAGAAAAAAAGATACAAACCTCTTTTTCTTCTTGTAAATTTTTATGTTGCCGCTTCACATGAGACGAAAGATTATCACTCCTAAATCAAATATTTTTATTTCTCGTATGCATTCGAAACCAATAAGTATCCGATATTAGAACCGATTTTCAAGCATATGAAAAAATTATGTCTAGCATCGTATTCAATCCAGTTTTCTACGTATATAAAAATGTACAATCATAAACCAGTTTTTTTGGCTTCGGCATCTCGGGGCTAAAAAGACTGCTTTAATATTATAATTGTACAACATTTTATATCCGCGGAAAGCTGTTTATAGTACGATGCAAGAAATAACTATTCTTTCTTCAAATAATATCTTAATTTTAAGGCGCAAACGGCTTAATTCAAATTTTTTTCAGTAATAAACAACCCCCAATGATAAAAACAAAAATACCCCTTCTCTAGATTCATAGTTTAAAAGTTGTGATGATTCTATTTTGAACCAATTAAAATTAAATAAAAGTATCCACATTTTTTAGAGCCATCGAATAAGATAATGTTATTATAAAACTTTTGGCACCAGTGTAATTTACAGTCCATTGTCCCCTCCCCCCTCACTTAGTTTAAAACATAAGCATTAACTAACCTTCTACACGTATAGCTGCAATATTCGCACTTGAAGGGTTTATAGTCAGAGTGTAAATACATGTGGTCACGCAGCCGCTTCTTGTCCGCATACTCGTGCCCGCATATCTCGCATTTGTGCGGTTTGGTTTGGCTGTGCGAGCGCTTATGCCGCGCCATCGAACTAGCAGTTGCCGTACTGTATCAGAATTAGAGTTTTTGGCGCCGAAATATAGAAATTAGTAGTTTGCTTCTATCTAAAATACAAAGTAAAACGATGTTTAGTCTGTCCACTTAAAACTTAAGATCTCGGTAACTGTAACTGTAACAAAATAGAGAAAATATACCTACTGGTCTTGTGGTGATTTTAGGCTATTTTCAAAAATGAAGAATGAGCTATCGGTCCATCCATCGGGCAAAAAATATTCATGGACAATGGATTGGACATACACGATGAATTATAGAGTAGATTCCTTATTATAGCAGAAGTAAAAAAAAATCAGTTCCCAAAACTCTTGCCTAAATCCGCAGGTATCACACATAAACGGCCTCTCATTCGTATGCTTAAATCTTCTATGTTTGTCTAGAGCAGCTTTTTCAACTGTAGCATAGGGGCAGTGGTCACAATGGTACCTGAACAAGGATTGGTAAAAAAATAGAATTAAAGACTCATCTATTCCTAACTGATGCGCCCCTAGGGGCTTTGTATTCGAAAGGACAAATAGGTCTATAAAATAACTTAAAATCATGCAAAGACTTAATTCTGAAAAATAGTCTAAATCCACCATCTGACCTAAGTAAAGCTTAACTAAAATAGAGAATCCAATCGGTTCAGTAGTTGGTGACATCTTATGCTTCAAACGAAATACACTTAGTACTTTATATAATAGGGTATTTTTTTTGCACAAACTATCCCCCCTTATTTAATTTTTTTTTAATCTGGGGGGAGGGGGGGGGGGGCGATTGGGGGTTAGAAACACGAATTACCTCATTGCCTCCTTCTCAGTATGCTTTCTTAGCATATGATTCTTTAGCATATGTTCTGTAACACACCGGAACTCACACTTGGTGCACGCAAAATTCTCATCTGCACAAAAAAACACGTTAAAATAATAGTTATTTATCGCATCGTATTACAGACAACATTCCGCGGATATTAAAACGAAAGATTATAGAATTAAAACCAGTTTTTTTCGGCCCCGAAGGCCCGGTCTAACAAGACTTGTATTAATTTTATGATTTTTATTTTAATATTTGTGGAAAATTGTCTGTAATACAAAGCTATATATGATTTTTCAGCATAACTTAGAACCGGTTCTAATCCAACGGATATTTCGAATCCATACTGGAAAATGCGTTTTCCCTCCTCAAGTGCTTTATTGGTGACAGAACCCCTGCCCCCTTATTTCAACTTATTTTAAAAATAAGGTTTTAGTGCTTTACAGCCCCTTTAAAGGAAAGCACCAAATAATCGGGATGGTTCTAGGCTTTTTACATACAAAACAAATCTGGTTTTGATTGGAAAGGTATCATTTAAAAATTCCATTACCTATAAATGTCTAATCAATATTTTTTTTGTCAAAATCATTGAAATTATTTTGTTCAATTTATATTGTATAGTTTCAAAGACAGCCTCAATTATAGGGCACAGCTATGCTACAATGAAATGCTTACCCAACAATCTCCCCTCCAGGTCTTGGCTGTGCTTGGAGGCCATATGCCTGGCCAAGTTACTTTTCTGGGCTGTCTGGAAGTCACATACAGAACATGCCAACCTTAAAATAAAATAAAGATAGTTTACACGGACGGAAGGAAGGACAGAACGACAAACTTTTAGGAGACAATCGTTTTAGATGTCTCAACGGACATACAAATGACGAGACAGCACTAAATTTTTTTAAAGGGAGGGGGCGGAAGTGACACTTTTTGAAACCAAAACTAAAAGTCAAAGGAACTCAACTATGTAAAGAGTTATAGCTCTGAGATTTTGCATGGCAGTTGCTTTACAGAGGTACAATATGGAACTGTAAAGAAACGGCCGCTCCCGCCGAAAAGCGCCGTTTTCCGCCGAAATTTGTTTTGCCTTTTCTCGCCAAATTAGACAATTTTCAATTATCTGGGATAAACTTTTTTTTCATAAAAAATTTTCCTTTTAAAAGTGTCAAGTGCAAATATAAGGAACGGCAGGAAAGTAGATGGCAGCTAATGCAGGAGAAGAGAAGTTTGGTTTTACTAGACTTATGATGCCGTCTAATTGTCTAATTTAGCAAGAAAAGGCTAATAAAATTTCGGCAGAAAACGGCTGTTTTCTGCGGGAGCGACGGTTCCACCACCGTTTCTTCACAGTTCCAAAGTGTACCTCTTTAAATAAACTACCATGCCAAATCTCAGAGCTGTAGTTCTTTATTTAGTTGAGTACCTTTGACTTTAAGTTTGGTTTCAAAAAGTATCACTTCCGCCTCCCCCCTTTGAGTAAGAAGGCATTCAAAGTCCAGTGGAAGCGAAGCCTTTTGAAAATATAACAGGGGTGTATATTCTGCACAAGATTTATTTTTTTCCGGCTACAAAATTTTTTATTTCTCCCCCCCCCCCCCCCCCCTAGTTTTTTCTCACCAAGTAGGGGAGAAAATGAAAAAATATTTAAAGAACTTTATATTTTATTCCTCCTACTACACATTTTTTTTAGTTTTTTTTCACCAAGGAGGGGGGGGGAATTGGAAAAAATGTTTTCAGTTGTCTTAATTATTTCATTTTTTTCCCCTCCAACCACTTATTTTTTATTCCCCCCCCCCCCCTGAGCAGGGGATCCCATGTAGAATATACACCCATTACAAGTGTACAAGGAGAGACATACAAGACATATTACTTCATGATAAAAAAGCTAACATAACAAGGATGACAACATCCATAAAAGCGAAGCACTGAAACGGTAGGACAAACGGACATTAACACTTGTATAGTTTCTGAACTGAAAAATCGGAACATAAATGTATAAATGTCGAATCAAAATTGTAGGTAAAGGGGGGGGGCGAAAGTGACACTTTTTGAAACCAAAACTAAAAGTCAAAGGACCTCAACTAAAAAAAGAGTTACAGGTCTGACATTTTGCATGGCAGTTGCTTTATAGGGGTACAATATGGAACTGTGAAGAAACGGCGGCGCAACCGCCGAAAACCGCCGAAAAAAGGCAACAAAAATTACGGCGGGAAACGGCGGTTTTCGGCGGTTGCGCCGCCGTTTCTTCACAGTTCCATATTGTACCCCTATAAAGCAACTGCCATGCAAAATCTCAGACCTGTAACCCTTTTTTTAGTTGAGTTCCTTTGTTGACTCTTAGTTTTGGTTTCAAAAAGTGTCACTTTCGCCCCCCCCCCTTTGTTGATAAACTGCTTAAAAACAGGATAATGTTTATGGACATACTTACATTTTTGGACTTGATTATAGAGTTGCTTCGCTTATAATATTGTTCTTTGTTGTCCCAGGAATCAATATACCAAAAATCAGATCAAACGGATAATTAAAACACTTGAAAATTTGTTGTTAAAAAAGTAGAAAAATCAACATGTTTAAAATGGACGTAAGGACATTCTGGTAATGATTATAGAGTTGCTACGCTTTCTAAATCGTACCCAACTACTACAGGAATCATCATGCAAAGTTTGAAATCGATAGGACAATTCTAACATGCCTAAATTAACGAATAAAAGCTATCTATCTCGGACGGACGGACGGACGGACGGACGGACGTACGGACGGACCGACCCTAATTATAGAAAAGCTTCGCTTTTAAAAATTAGAATCCTATTTTGACAATTCTAATAATTACTCAACACTTCATTGAGTAAAACTTTTTGAACATGTCATTATAATAGCACCGTGCATAGATTCAGTGATGATTTATCATTAAGTAAGGAGAAATTTCACAAAATCCACATTCCGCATACAGAGAGAAACATCGTACAGACCGTTGTAAGAATGTATTATAGAGTAGCTACGCTATTCAAAACGATTTAAGTTTACCTTTCATCAAAATGTTCTTTCAGGTGAAGTTTTAGGCCATATTTTGTTTTGAAAACCTTCTTACATTTTATACATTTCTTCTGCTTTTCCTGAATAATAATATTGGAACATTTAAAACAAAAATAACAATTTTAATTTAAACTACTCTATCAATTGTATTGTTTTATACAAGGCAGGGATCTTAGGGGATAAGACAATGGAGAATGAATATTGTACATCCCCAAAGATAGCCTCGGATAGCCTCTGAGGACGGGATACACCACGAGATTTTATTTTAATGCATGTCTTAACCAAATCTTGCTAAATTATAAACGCCATTCAGACAACCAACCCTTTGTTTGCACAACCTTTGTCCCTAATATAACTATTTCGCGCACATTACAAAACAGGTGTAGGAACCATTTTTAACGTCTTTAGTTATGACTCGGTGTTGGGCCAAGATTCGAACCTATCGCCTTTCCCTACACCCCTAAGTAGAAAATAAACTTTTGGTTGACAAGTTTAGACACTACCAAGTATGAACCGACCAATCAAGATTTAACAAAAGTACCCAAAGTTTTTAATGCATGGAATAAGAGAACGCTTTCTTTACAGTCAATTGTCAATCAATCAATGAAATATTATACTAACCTCAGGTGGAATATGATCCCCGATATGCTTGATATAGCCAGGTTTACTGGGAGTCTCGAAATTACATTCCTCACACCTAGATCAATGGATATACAATAAGTGGGTATTATGACATACAGGGGTAAAATTGTCGTCAATTTAGGTTGGTAACATGGACATCATTTAATTGACAGTTCGATCATCAAGTAGGAGCGGAGAGGATGGGTTAAATGGGTAAATTGTCATTTTAGCCAGCTACAAGTTTCACTTTATTAGAGTACTTGATAATCAGGTGTAGGATCTAAGTTATAATAAATCCATTGTTAGATCATTAACAGGTCAATTTTTCGCTGACCATTTTATGTAAATCTTTTGTATTCGGAATTTATGTCCATAAACAACCAAGGTACTTGGAACCTGATTGATATCTCAATGTGAGGTTTATACACAAAAGGGTAACACTTGCCATGGAAATAAAACCTGTTATTGTAGACAGCAAACCCTTTGATTGAGAACTTTGCATGGAAGTCCTATTTGTGCATAATATTGAGTTTCGCCATTTGGGGCCAAGGCATTCCCTCAATTATTACATTAATTTCGGAAATAAGTACAGTGTTTGACGTTTTTTGGTTTAAACCAGTTTGGGCCGAGATTCGAACCAACGACGAGTGGACTCGCTACGTAGTAGACATACGAAGTCAAACTAAGCTTTATAGAACACACTTTGTGTGCAATGAATGGATGGAACCAAAAAATTTACCTAAAAACTTCACCAATACCATGCACTTTGTAGAGATGTACTTTAAGGCTTTCTTTTCCATCACATTTCTCCGGACAAACCTTAACACAAAATATAATTAAGAAAATGTTTATTTCTCGTATCGTATTATAAACGGCTTTCCGCGGATATAGAATGTACAATTATAAGATTAAAACTAGTTTTTTTAGCCCCGAGGTGCCGGAGGCACCGGCTAAAAAACTGGTTTTAATCTTATGATTGTACATTTCTATATTCGTAGAAAACTGGATATAATACGATGCTAGACATAGTTTTTTCGTATGGATGAGAACCGGTTCCTATCCACCGGATTCGAATGAATACGAGAAAAAGTTTTAACCAAACCGTAGATTTATAGCTCTATTTCATTTCTATTTTAAGCAAACAAGCCAATTGTTCATCTTATCCTATGTTAATCGTCCCTATTAAAGCGGCATGGGGTAGGAAGAGTGTCTACATCCCCCTTAAAATTAAAATTAGCCTTCCTCTTTTTCACTTCCTAATAATTTCACCCCCCCCCCCCCCTCATTCCCGATAAATCTCTGAGCAAGCACGCCACTGTACTAATGAATTCAGGAGTAAGGTATAACCAACCAAGTGAAATAAAACTAAAATAATATTTTGAGGGCAGATGGAAAAGTCGTCAATTTAACTATGTGTTGCCCCCACAGCTGAAAATACGTAAAGGTTTCGTGATTTTATCCCGAATTAATAATTCCGAATAAGATATAATGAATGAAACATATATGTATTTACCTGACAATATATATGCTCAGTTTTATTTATAATCTTGATATGTTGAGTAAGATTATGCTGGTACAGCTCATGTGAGTCATAGAAGCTCTTTCCACACTAAATAAATATGCTCAGTTTTATTTATAATCTTGATATGTTGAGTTAGATTATGCTGGTACAGTTCATGCGAGTCATTGAAGCTCTGACCACACTAAATAAATATGCCCAGTTTTATTTATAATTTTGATATGTTGAGTAAGTAATAATGTATCGATTGTTATTAAATGCTAATTTTAATACCTGCTCGCAGCCCAGTTCTGAATTAAGCTTTGTGACAGTCTTAATATGCACACCTCCACCCACTGTTGCACCTCCAACCAAACCTGAGGACACCCCTGCCACTCCTAGTCATGGATACACGGATAAGAAAATAAATTTATGAAATATGTCACCAAGGACAAATGGATGTAAAATACAAATGTTGGGAAAGATAAACTTTTTCGCCTATTAAAATAAACTGTTAAATTGATTTTACATCTTAGCTCTTTAAAGTTTGATAAGCATTCTTATTTTCCTTTATTGAGCTTATTTCTTTCAATAAAAACTTAATAACCCGGGTCAAAATCCTAAACCTTTTGTTTGCTTGTCAGTGATGCTCTCTTGTTAAGATAACCAAGAACAATCAACTGACTATTAAATGCATTGAGAAAGTCAAACTAACAATAAATGGATAATAATATTATTATTAAGTCATGAAGCTTTTACAAAGACTCACAAAGCCAATCTGCAAATAATAGACTTACAAAACCTACATAATAATTTTTGTTATTGTTCTATTTGGTTTTTAAACTGATATATTTGTCGTAACAAATCTCTTTTAACAATTTTCTTATCCACGTATCCTTGCCTCCTACAACCGTAACAGAGTGGTGATGCGAAGCCCCCGCAGGGTTATGTACAGCCAGCGGCGGGACCCCGCTAGACGGGGACAACGGGTCCCTATCACAAGTGCCGGAAGCGCCGCTCGAGTTTTGGTAGGAATTTGATGTCGTGGGTTCGAGTCCTGAGTGTGTGTCTGCAGTCGGGTTATGAGGGCTGCTGTCGTCCTCTTGGATTAAAAGACCTAAAAATAATTTTTGTGTCTTCCAACAAGATCTCAAGGACATTTTAATTTATATTGGTACTGGAAAGGCGTAAAAGAAAAATGGCCTTCTCCTAAACAACTAAATAAATCACTAATAAAGAAGTGGGAGGTATTACAATTACTATTTATTACTATAGAGCAGGGTAGGTTAGGTTATATTGGATTAGGCCACCACAATTTAAGGACCAGCAGGGTTAGGACCACCCGGAAAGCATTGGCATTTGAAGATAAAACTACCTCGCACATTATTTTCAAATTTTATCTATTAAAAAAACCACTACCACATTTAGTTGGGTAACCACTTATTTTTTGGAAATTCATCACTCTGCCCGGACCCCACGGCTAAAAAAAGAAGGGTTAAGGGGGGAGTTCGACCAACCTTCCTAAAAAAAAGAATGTTACCATGAATATCCTGTCCTAGATTATCCTCTCCACCTTCATGATCTGGTCCTCCATGGTGGTGATGTGTCAGATCTTTGTATTCCTGCCATCCATTCAAATAATCAATAATGGATATATAATTACTTGGATCTTACACCAGATTTTCCTGTTCTCTCTTAAATTGAAACACGCAGCTGGCTAATATAACGATTTCCCCCTTCTATTCTCTTCACCCTTCTCCTCACCTCATAAAGAATGAACGAGCTGACCAATAAATGACTGGGAAAAAAGCAAAATAAATTGAAAACAATTTTCCCCCTGTAATAATATCCATATTATTATATATTCTTTCAAATAACCAGAATATTGACGCTGATTACCTGGATTCTTGAGGAAGGCGCTTTCTTACAAAGTACCTTGTTGAGCATTGAATCTCCATCCCCTTAATTTTAAATGAATCAAAAACAAGGGAGGAAGGGATTAGTTATTGTTTGTTTGCTGGGTTAGGTTATATTGGGCACCTCAGGTAAAATAACCTCCCTATCTTTTTTTTCAATTTATATCAAACATATGGAAGGGGAGTGGGGACTCGGGAGGGTATTGGTGATCAACCGGTAAAAAAGCACCATTTTATAATAATATAACAATAAAAATTTAATTTTTCATTATTTGTTCCTGAGATTGGATCATGAGATCTTTTCTAACTTCTAGATCACCACGACCTCGACTGATACTCCCACGTTTCTTAGACTAAAATAGGTAAATTAACAGTTTTATGACAATTCAGTGGATTTGTCGTTTTCATTGTCTTATTTTTTTAACTCATGCATCGATTTATTCACCCCTATATTACATGAAATGACGCGCGGGGCGCTCAGATTTTTATTAAGGGTTGTGTGGTCTTTTACCTTGAAAACCCCCTTGTCTGTATATGGGGAGGGGGTGGGGAAGGTTAACAACTCTTGTTAAGGTGGGTGTAGAGAGGGGGTGGAAACCAAAGTGGGGTTTATCTACTCATTAATTTTGTGTAAGTAACCCCATTTATCTTGGCTTCCCAATTATTATACGTTTTTTTTACATATTTTTAAAAATTCTTTTAAAAAGACGGTGAAAAAAGTTAGGTATTCCTATCATTAATTTTATATCCTTACCTTATTTGAATCAACACTTTTAGATTTTCTCTTTCTTTTATTTTGGAATGGACCAATAGGAACTCCGGATCTAATTGCTTTGTTTTGTAGAGCCAATGGTATTCCAGATCTTATTGCCAACATGTCTCTGCTTTCAGAGAGAGAATCTAAACAGAGATAATTTTCATCATATCTTATGCATTTTTTAAAAGCGAAGCTTTTCTATAATTAGGGTCGGTCCGTCCGTACGTCCGTCCGTCCGTCCATAACGGATAGCTCTTTTCGTTAATTTAGGCATGTTAGAATTGTCCTATCGATTTCAAATTTTGATTCCTGTAACAGTTAGGTACGATTTAGAAAGCGTAGCAACTCTATAATCATTACCAAAATGTCCGTACGTCCAATTTAAACATGTTGTTTTTTTTACTTTTTTAACAACAAATTTTTATGTGATCTAATAATCCGATTGATCTGATTTTTTGTATACTGATTCCTGGGACAACAAAGTATAATGTTATAAGCGAAGCAACTCTATAATCAAGTCCTAAATATGTAAGTATGTCCATAAACATTATTCTGTATAAAGCAGTTTTTCAACAAATTCACTTACAATTTTGCTTCGACTCTTATACTTATATATTCTGATTATTCAGTTCTGACACTATATAAGTGTTCATGTCCGTTTGTCCTACCGTTTCAGTGCTTCGCTTTTATGGATGTTGTCATCCTTGTTTAATGAAAAATGATTAACGTTTTCTTTCGTGTACTCTGTATTTACATAAAAACCACAGAGAACGCATAGAAACTATTTTTTTATACTTGAAAAATGGCCAAGATACGCAAAGTTTCATCTTGACAGGGCCTTCCACTACTTTGGAAGATATGAGAACTGTATGCCTTTTTTTGTCATAAATGTATAAGTAAAAATAAACATAAATGATAGACCATCATAAGAAAAGAAGTATTTAAGTTGTTTTATTCAATTGTCACAACTCCCTAAATCCTCGATTTTACCTGAATTAGATTTTGGCCAGGGTGACTCTCCAGAGCTCCAGGTAATGTCAGGTTCCACACTGTCCAGCGGTTCTGTATCAACACCTAAAATTTTAAATTATCATATCATATTAAAAAAAACTAGGTAAAAATTTCAGACAATTCTCTTTAGAGACAAAGACAGAATATTTATCTTTTTAAAGTTGCATTATAATTTTTTCAATTCTCATGGAATATTCCAGTATTGTTGGAAGAAACTTACTTGAATTTGAAGAACTATTGGGTTCGATGCCCTCTCTGCTTGAACCAGCCCCAATGTTGGCCCCACCACCTGACCCCTCCCCTTGTCCCCCAACAATACTGCCCATTTCTCCCTCCCCCTGACCATCAATGCTCCCTGCTCCTCCGCCCACATTTCCTGAATTATTACCCCCTCCACTGCCGCCCCCGATTTGGGCGTGGGCAGGAGAGGTTTCCGGGTGGGTCCAGCTAACCGTTGGAGGCGGGGTTACAACAACAACAGCTGCCCCTTCACCCCCTCGGGATGTCCCTAGAATAATGTCTATTCAAATATGCTGAAATAAAATTTATTTCAAGAAAAATTTTGGGTCAATTTGTTGCACATGCACATAAGTATAGGTCAACTAAGAGATCAAAACAGACCAAATACATTTTTAGCTGTTTTGTATAAACATTCCTGTAGTCCATGTGGGCAGAGTGTTGGCGCGGCACGTTGTCATCACAGATGTTGAGGTCACGTGACCAGCCTCCCATTTCGCAGGCTCCTGCAGCACAGAGCACCACGTGGGGTTGGTTATAGGAATGTTCCACGGCAGGATTCCGGTTCTAACATAAAGATTATGTAGGTATTTTATCTAGTAGAAATGTTATCAAATATTAGTTAGTTGTGTTGTGTATTTCTATTAGCTAATGGTATTCTATAACTAGGGTATAGACGTCTGTCCATCCGAGACCGTTCAAAAAATTAGGTTTTCTTGATTTTTCTACTGTAGATTTCCCAAACTATGGGGCATTTTTGAACATTTTAAAACATTGGCAGCCAAACTGCTCCTTGTTTTCATAAAAATCAATTCAGAATAAACAAACATAATCAATAATCATTCTTGTAAAATACCATTTGACCAACTGAAATATTCTGCGATTTTTAAACGCTTGACAAAAGCTTGGACTTGATTAAAACTTTACCTTTGAACATTGCTGATGTCCTCAGAATGGTCTCTAATGTTCCAAGCAGCTATACTGTTGTTGGATTTAGCCCCGCTAGATGGCGGAGGATTGGCTGGTAACTGCCAAACAGCCCCTTAATTATTGTCATTATTTTAAAGTAACAGGATGTCTATCTGTCTGTTTGTAGAGAAGGATCTCCCTAATTTCTAGACCAATACTCTACTTTATAGTGAAGTTTCTCAGGTGAAGGTCCAGGTATGGTTTTTAACTATTATAGTGTGACTACACCATTCCAAAATATATTGGAACCCAAAGTTTAATACCTTCTAACAACTTTATCTTTTTCGTTGGCTTAAAAAATTTAGGTAATTTTTTTTATAATTATCAAATTCTTATCCATTGTCATATCCTTTAAAAACCTTGAAATTATAAGGCCTTCAGTCAGGCGAGAATGTTCTCTATCTTAATTATTTAAATTCAAGTGTCTGTCTATCTATAAAATCTATTTCCCTGTTGGTTGTTGGCCAGGCATATAGTGTCTATCTATCTATCTATCTACCTGAGGGAGGCACAGTATCTACAGATTCCACAGGGTGTGTCCAATTATTTTCTCTGTTGGTTGTTGGCCAGGCATCCTCTGCACTCCAGTTGGCCAGTGGAGTACTAATTCCTAAATAATTAAATTTTGTTAACTCTAAGATAGGTAGGTAACAAAGAAGTTAAAAATTTTGGCCAGCTCAAAATCAAAGACGTCCAAGGGGGGAGAGGGAGTTAAGGGTGTTACCCCCCCCCCCTCAAACCTTTCTTTACCACATCCCTCTCAAAAAAAAAAAAAAAATTTAACCACCTTGTTCAGGATAGGATAAAAAACATTTTATATGATTAATATTTGAGCTAGTTTAGGTATGGTAAAAATAAACAGAATTTCTTTTTTCACCATGGTTGTATTTCATCCTAAGCATGATTCAAGAAGGGAGGAGACAGTGAGCTGTTTATTACACTAGTACCCAAGGTTTTACAATATTTTTTTCTTACTCGTTGGCTTAATTATTTTGGGGACTTTTAATGCATTTTGATTGGATGGTTCAAGTTTATGTGTTTTAATGATTTAACCACTAATTGTAAGCTATAGAATAGGTAATTTGTGTATCATCATGTGAGATGTACATCAATTTATCAGCTATTGTCTTATCCCTTTAGATTCCTGAGCATGATTACACTAGTCACCGCAACAAAAACAAATTCTAAATCACCTGTATTATTGACAGAGTTGTCTTGTTCCTCGTCTGATTCAGATTCAGAATCATTGTCAGCAGCTATGGCGTTGGTTTCCTCAGTTTCTGTGGCCGCTACAGACGCTTCGGCTGACACAGCAGCTGCCACGGTCATCAGCCGCATGGATGTTCTGCAATATTTTTAGGTTTCTTGAATTTTGAGTTGCACAGCAAAATAAAATCTGTTTTTCGAGGTATTGAGGGTATATTTAGCTGTTGGTGTCCAAAGTTTTAAAACCACGTAAATTCCAGGGATCTTCAGGGATAAGATAATGGATGATTTTGATATATATCCCAAATTAATGTTATTTTTAAAAAGTAGGTTTAATTTGTAACCAACCAATCAATATTCAATAAATGAAGCCAACGTTTTAGAGCCAATGAATAAGATAATATGGTTATCAAACTTGTGTTAACAATGTTATTTACAGTCCAATGTCCCCTCTTGTCCTCTGTTTTTTCGATTGAAAATATTGACGTAAAGAGCATACTATAAAATCTTACCTAACGGCCCCAGAGGGACCTGAGGCCGCTGGAGAAGCATGACTTGGATGTGAGTGGGACACTTGGGCTGATAGAGCTACTTGAGACACCTAAACAAAATACAATTCAAGACTTTTTTTTAACAGATCTAACTTTACAATGCTGTTTATAATCGATGCTTTATTACTTGGATGTTCAATATTTATATGTACTCTGATGAAGTGATGCTCGCAGCTGGCTAAAACAATGATACCCCCTTATCAACCTTCTTTACCCAATTCCCTCCTCACCTACTGGATGACTGAACTGGCCAATAAATGAGGACCATATTTACACCTAAATTGACAAATTTTCCCCTGACAATATATCTATGTTTATTGTATATCCTATCCATTCTGTTTATATAGATAGTAGCATGACTACTCAATGACTGCCTTAATCAACCGTCCCTTTTTAACCAAAAGATCATTAAGAAAATTTTTAAAAAAGTTTACTGTGAAAATGAAATAGGTAGAGAAAAACCAAAAAAAATAACAAAGAATTTCGAATTACATGCAGAGAATTGGACAAACATTATTTATAGATCAGCTTTGCAACTACGAGATAACTGGGCATTATTGAGTTATGGCGTTTCATGATTATTTGTATGCCTTATTATGTCGGTTGGAATATTGTGCGAACATAATATATACATTCAGCCGTTAGACCACTAGCAGCATTTGAAGTTTATAGATTTTAAGAAATAATCGATCCCAGGAACATTTTACTGTGATACAAAATGAAGAATAAAATTGACCTGTGAAGGAATATGTCCAGAATGTGAATGTGCCCCTGACCTCCGCCTGTTCTTATTACTTTCCTTCAGGTTTAAACTTCTCAAGCTGGGAGTCTGAATGTTTTCACTCTGATGTAAACCTAAACAAGAGTTTTTCAGCATGTCTATGACACTCTAGATCATTAACTAACGATAACAAAAAGGGGAATATCTCCTTTTCAGTCCATGGAAGTCCTAACTGTGGTAATGAGTTTCCACTGTTTTTGGGACAAGGAAATCACCCTTCTCTAACTATTAATGTCAAGTTCGTGACAAAGCAGCAGTAGGAACAATCTTTAACGTCTTTAATTATGACGCGGTGTTAATTCGAGATTCGAACCTATGGTGTTTGAATTCGTCCAAAACTGGTTCAAACTTGGATATATCTTTGTTTGGTTAAGTTCCTTTGTGTTTTAGTTTTGGTTTTAATAAGTGTCCCATCCGCCTCAACAGTAATAAATTCGTACGATAAAGCTAGCTTCGAGAAATCGTCAAATAATTTCGCCGCTTGTTTCTTTGAATAAGTAATATGTAAATAAACATAAACAAAATCTTCCTTCTGATAGAAATTCTGACTAGCCATCTAGGGTTATTAAATAAATCTATGTATTTATAAAGGTTTACCTTGGTTGATAACTCTGAGCTTGCCCTGGGATGAAATACTTTTGCCAGGACTTGGAGTCACCTTGCCTTGTCCAGCAGCTGCCACTCCAGGTACAGATACAACACTGTACTCTGGTCCTCCAGTACTTGTACTTCCTAAACAATATGATAGATAGATAGTTAGGTACAACAGATACAACACTGTACTCTGGTCCTCCTGTACTTGTACTTCCTAAACATATGATAGATAGATAATTAGGTATACTCAGGTACAGATACAACACTGTACTCTGGTCCTCCTGTACTTGTACTTTCTAAACAATATGATAGAAAGATAGTTAGGCACAACCAGGTACAGATACAACACTTACTCAGGACCTAATGTACTTGTACTTCCTAAACAATGATATATTAATTATTAATAGCATTTGACAAAAAAATCACTACCTAGTCTAGTTTATATTACTAGTATTTTTTATATTACACCTACCCTACAATTACACTGACCTGTTGTTCCAAACTGCTTGAACTCTAGACTGGAATTAGGTCTGGATTGTTGGAGGCGCGGGGAAGCGGCTGGAGATACTAAGGTTGCACTACTGCTTGCACTAGAATTGTCAGGTGGATTTTACCAGAATATCAATATTACATATTAGTTTTTTTTTAAATTGTGAAGAGTTTCTCTAATTAGGGTATGTCAGTATGACAGCTTTTATCGATAATTTAGGCATGTTAGAATTGTTCTTTTGACTTTAAACTTTGCATGATGCTTCCTTTAACAGTTAGGTATGATTTTATCATTGGGCTTTTCCCCAAGGAGATTGGGAGATCATTAACCAGAACCTTAAAAAGAAAAACCTGTTTTTTTTCTGTCTGTCTAATCCAATTTTATGTTAGAAAATTGTATGTTTAATATTCCTGTAAATTAAGATTTAAGAATTTGTGTAATTTAGACTTAAACAAGAAGTTTGATAGTTAACAAGTTTAAGACAAGTTAACCCAACAAAATTATATATTTACATACATACAAACTAAAACTTTCTGAGATATTAGGTGATAAGACAAACTATAAATTGATTTACATCTCAAATGATGAAAAACAAAATTAATCCCCTTGAAGATTAAAAAGTTTGGAACTAACCAATCAAAATTCAGTAAACGTTCCCTAAGTTTTTGAGCCTAATATCGTAGTTATAAGTTTGGATACCAGCGTAATTTTCAGTAAAATGTCCCCTCCCTCCCCATTATCAAGATACCTGCGATTAATGGTTTAATAGTTAGAAAAACTATTATACGAAAACAATTTACGAAAAAAAAATCCACTGTATTTATGCCAGTTATAGAAACGGCGACGTCCGATTATAATTTTGGTAAAAACTCCTGCCTTGTAGTAATAATACTGGAATTCTGTTCTGGCGAGTCTGATTTGCTTTGGTGCACAGCGGCCGCCAAGGAACTAGCGCTGGTCTTAATAAGATGGGAGGCCGGTCCTGCACTGCTTGATACAGTACTTGTCTGGTTAGTTAGAAAATATCTTTATGTGTTATTTATGGGAGAAGATAATGGACGATAAATTGATGTACATCCTTCTTTAGATTAAAACTATTGGTTTAAACATTTGGACACTTAACTTAATGAACCAACCAATTAAAATTTAATAGAAGAATTAAAATCTTTAAATTAACGGACAAGCAAAGTTATTATAAAACTTCAGGGTACTAGTTTAATGAAAAGTAATTAACTGACATAAAAAACAAACATAATGTTAATAACTTTGCTATCAAAAATGTTGACTGTAAAGATATTTTCCTTGACCAGACTAGATTGTCCTGACTGAGCAATGTCTACACTGGCAGCATCAAACAAGGCCTAAAACGACATTACATTTCGGTCAGTAATAAAAAAAACGAGGATAATTATATCTATAAGAAGCGTAGCATCAACTATCTGTACGTATATAGATTGTGGAGGATTCTCTATACAACAAATAAAATTTCTGACATAGTGACTTACATACAGACACACCTTAGTTGTAGAGTAGCTGCGCTACTGACAAGGATAAAAGCCTCAAAACTTTTCTTAGGAATTAAAAGTTTGAAATTTTTATGTTAGACGACACACAAACGCACGTACACCAACAACCACAATCAAAAACACATAAAGATACACACCAGATATCTAAAGGGATAAGACAATGTCCGATAAATTGATGTATATCCCCAATAATAATAAACAAGATTATTCCTCCTGTAGATTACAATTATTGGTTGAAAAGCATTACCACTCAATCAACTTAATGAACCAACCAATCAAAATTTACTAAAGTGGTTAAACCAACTTATTAGGTATATTAATGTATTTTTATAAAACTTTGGGGACTAGTGTAAATGTCAGCTTAATGTGTTCCCTCCCTACCTCCCTGGATACACACATACACACACACACTAAAACACACAAAAAAAACTTGTGTACCTGTAAGTGAGGTCCAGGTAGGCCCATAGGGATGTCTGAACTCAATGTACTCATACTGGTGCTCACAGGAGCTTTTACCTATAAAATTTCACATTACCAAATTAATCAGCTGATTTCCAAACCTGATCAGCTGATTTTTAAATGCATCATATGGTGTTATGCAGTCTGCTGAAGTGTATGCAATAACTAGAAAGCATGGCTGGAAAGTTGAGAGTCATGCTAAAATCAGATGATTTCTCTTCCTGTAAAGCTAGTTTTTTAATCAAATCAGCTTATTTCACTTTACCTAGCCTGTAATTACCTATCTAGGTTGGGTAATTTGATGACTGACATGGTTGGTAAAAAGTGAATGCCATCACGCTGAAAAATTGAGAGTCATGCTGATTTGTATGCTATAAAATCAGCTGATTTCACTATATTAGTAGCCATTAATTGGGATGTACCTACCTGTCTAGGTTGAGTAATATTATGATGACTGGCATGGTTGGTAAATAGTGAATGTGACCACTCCTCTGGAAAGTTGGAATCATGCAACATTTCAGGTATAGATCGGGGTAACATCTCGGAGATTGTCCTGGAAATTTCAATACATGTTACATTTATGCACCAAATAACTTTTATGTTTTGTTCTATGAAAATACTTATAACAATGCATGTGCTTCATATTATTTCTTGTCTTATTTTAGACCTTAAATTATCACTCCAATTCAAATTTCCTAACCAATTTGATCAAATCAAATTAGGAATAAGGGGGAAGGATGTAATTTTTTCTTTAGGCCTACCCCTGCAGGTGTTCTAACTCTGTTCTTAGGTGGCGTATACCTTAAGTACTTTATCCTAACCTAGCACAAAAAAAACTACCCCTACCCCTTCTTTTAGATTTATTTCAAATTAAGAAGGAAAGGGGTTGCTGTACTCAACTAGGCACTTTAAGCCTAAGGGAAACCACCAAAAAATGTGGCACTAAACTAACCTGCTATATTGATCTGCAGTGTTACATTCTCCGCCAGTTAATCCAGTTGTGTCACCAAATGAAATTGGAATGATATCTTGCTGGTCTCCAACATTACCTAAAATAATCGGGTACATTTTTACAATACCAAGGACGTTTAAGGTGAAAGGGGGAACAAATTTTACACTTGTTATCTTTCTTTTTATGAGGAGTAGTCAAAAAAATTCGATGCGCTTCGCGCTCTTATCCAGATCCCCTCCCCGATAAAATCCTTTTACATTTTACTTTTTACCTTCATTATTGCTTCTATTAGTTTCTTCTCGTTCAACTTGATGCAAGAGAACAATATTATCATGGCTTGATGTCACGTGAGATCCACTTGTATTCAAACTAAAATATTATTATTCTAGTAATAGATATTGTAACGTATTTGTTTATTTGTATTTCCGTCTGTCCTGTATGTCTGCTTGGAAACTTACGCACATACCCTGGCTAAAAGGTAGCTGCGCTTCCCCAAAAATTACAGTCTCTAATAGAAATATATTTTTAAACTATTATTTGGTTCAGTTCCCGGTAAAATGTTGCTGCAATCGAATATTATAAAAAAAAATTTGAAGGCTTTTTAACTGTTTATCTTCTATACCTAAGTATGTTCGCACATAGTTAAAAATGACATAAAGAGGTAAGTTCTTGCTTTAAAAAAATAATCTATCCCAGCAACATATTACTGTGTACTATACCTTATATAAAAATGTACATTGTGATAAGAAATAAATCTACTAAAAATAAAATATTAAACGTAGTATGCCTGTATGTTCCCGAATGTTGAGCAATTCTTTCCAGCCCAAAGAACACATTACTTAAATTATACAAATCAAAGCCTTTTGATTAATAAAAATAATAAAAAAGCATAACCAGATTAAGAAACTAAGATTTCTCTTATAAATTAAACTTTTCTTTTGAATAATATAAATCCAATATATCCCCCCCTCCCCCAACTTATAAATATTTTTTAATGATAAAAGAATAAAGAAACAAGAACGACACATTCATAATTGGAGAGGCACAAAAAAAACAAGGAAATTATTACGGACAAAGTAATTTATAAAGCACATGTTCAGTATTAAAGAATCAAGAAAAATCACGAAATCTTTCACATGTATTTTTATATTTTTTAATATTTTTTTATGTAGAATAACAGCCCGAGCGTCGAGTGACCAAGTAATACTAGATGCTCATTGGTATTAGGAATCTTTATAAAAAGTTTCAACCGTCCATCTTGAATAGCAGCCGAGAAAAATAATTTTCAACATGGTGTTACGGGCTGAAGTACGCACAGACAGAGAAGGTGAATAATAGAGTAGCCTTGAAATAAAAATGAAGTACATACCTATTAAGAAAAGGATTAACTTCAACTGGATGCAGCTTTGAGTTTGATTCCTGTGTGTCCTCCTGCTGGATAGCTGCAGGATTTACATGTCCGTACAGCCCTCCAGAAACCCGCAATTCTATGAAATATGAAATGAAAGTGAGAAAAAAAGATCTTATAAATCGCCATGTCTTAAAACAGAATCGGATAGGTATTTATTTATAAAAGTAGCGTTTAAAAAATAATCTCCTTATTAGAAAAAACCCTAGATAATAGATAATCCAAACCTAATTATTATAAGCTTACCTATACAACCAACCAAATAATTTATTCAAAAATCACGAAAACTAAACGTGATTTTCAACTGTCGTTGGGGGGCAACACTTATTAGAATTGACGACCTTTATATCTGCGCCACAAATTTTACTTTAGATTTATTTCGCTTGTTGGATATACTTATTCATTAAAGGCAGACAGTTCAACATACTCTGGTAGTTAAAGAGTAGCTGCGCTACAAAAAAGGAGAGATTCATAACAATGCACAATGCAATGGGGAAAATAATTATAATTTAGAGTATTTTTCGAATATTAGCATAGCATATTCATGAATCATGATAAAAAAAGCTACGAAAAGAAAAAACATCACTAAAACGGCCAACTGCGGATCACATTTTGTCTGTAGGAAAGTTACAATCGTGCAGCGAAAGTAAAACTATAATATAATCCTGCGTTTGCCCTACTGTGGTGAGTAGTGACTGTGCGTTGTTTGAAAAACTAAAATAACCTGACTCGTCAGCAATAAGAATATGATCCTTGTTTAGGACTGGAGCAGGTCTAGAAGCTGGTACGGGTAAATGTTCCAATCCTGCAATAATAATAATACTTATTTATTCAGGGATTATGAAGGACAAGATAATGGACGATAAATTGTTTGATACACAATACATCCCCAATGATGTCTAAACTTTGGACACAACTTAACAGTTCGACATTGTACTGCTAACATGAAAGCAACTATTTACAATGCTTTTCTTTTTTTTGGTTATGTTCCTTTGTTCAGTTTTTGGGTTACAACCTCACCTCCCCCCCCCCCCCCCCCATCTTCTCATAACTTATTATTATTTATTGCACAATTTTATCACTGGATCTCTTATTGGAATCCTTATATATGAATTTCGTTGAAAAAAATAGTTACCTATTATTCCCAGGTTATGAGCGGCTTGACAAAAATCTGTTAATTTTTCACCTACAAAAAAGGTTATTTTTAAAGGAGAATAATTAAAAAACATACCTACTTACTTTACTTAAATTTTCGCTGCTGTCAAAGATAAAAAAAAAACTAAATACCAAAAAACAGGAAGAATTTCTATCATTTAGGTAGTTTTCAAAATCTAATGATTAGGAACATTTTTCTCATTTTCATTCGAAATCGATTAATAACCGGTGGATTAGAACAGGTTCTCATCCATTCGAAAAATCTATGTCTAGCATCATATCATATCCAGTTTTCTACGAATATGAAAACTGGTTATAATCCTATAATTGTACATTTATATCTGCGGAAAGCTGATTTAACACGATGCGAGAAATAACTATTAATCCTTACATTAGTAACCACAATTAATCCCTGGATCTAGATTTTCCCTTTAGGTATGTTTAAAACGTGTAAATTGATAGAAAAATGATTAGATAGGTACCTACCTAAAATATTGACTTCACCAGTGTAAATAAATTCTATGATATAATTCAAGGCATCTCTTCTTAGCTCTAGTCCAAAATCCTCAAGTCTAAAAGCATTAATTTCATTGTTCATTTCTAACTAAATAGTAATTTTAAAAGTTATCCTTTTTAAATAAAGTAGCAAGTTTTTGGACGGTTTGTAAAGATATCGATAACTACTGAAAGGAAGCTTCACATAGGTCCTGGGATGGTTTTAGGATATTTCATTTTAAGATTAAAGTCTTAATATGGTTTTAGACTCTTTTACTGCCCACCTGACTCCTTCAATTACGTTTTCTTTCTCCCATAGCGCTGCGGACTGATCAACTGACGGACAGATAACGTGAATTGTAGAGTAGCTTCACTATTAAAAAAATACTTACCTAAGGATAACTAGAGCTTGAACATTATATTTACAAAGTTGTTCCTTGAAAAATTTACTCGAGGCTGCCATCACAACTTTATGCACTTTTATGTAATGGCCCTGAAAAATAAAAGAAAAAAGATAAAAAAAACATAGTTTTTATAAAGAGTACATAGTAAGATTTTTTTTGTTTATCTGTTAAAATTGCGCTTACCAACCACTGAACCGATTGTGTTCACATTTTTATGGATGCTTTAGGATGGTTGAAGTAATATATCATATTTTTACAGAAGAAGTTCCAATGTCAATACCTATATCTTATTCTTTAAGATAAGTGAAAAAAATATGATTCGACCCTGGCTAAATTCTATTAAAAAACCTAGGTACCTCACAAACAATGTCAAGATCAACTAATCCAGTTTGTTGTCTTAATTGTTGCAGCTGTTCGCATAGCACCGCACTGTGATCCTATAATAATTCATTGCAATTTCAGAAAATTAATCAATACCTACCTATGTAATAAAATATTTGTAGATAATAATTATCTTTATTAACGATTCAAGGAAAAGAGCAAGTGCAAGAAGTATGAGCTTGTTATAAGTTTGAAGTTTTGCATATAAAGATCTTAGATAATATTGATAAATAAGATTCTTTGTGGAAGTATAGCTATTTTTGGTTATATGATTAAATTCTCAACCATTTTCATTTCCAGCATGTATCTTATATCAACACAACAAATGACAAACTAAATAATAAACAAGGATGACAACATCCATAAAAGCGAAGCACTGAAACGGTAGGACAAACGGACATTAACACTTGTATAATGTCAGAACTGAAAAATCAGAATATAAATATATAAGAGTCGAAGCAAAATTTTAAGTAAATTTGTTGAAAAACTGCTTGATACAGGATAGTGTTTATGGACATACTTACATTTATAGGACTTGATTATAGAGATGCTTCGCTTATAATATTGTAATTTGTTGTCATAGGAATCAGTATTCAAAAAATCAGATCAATCGGATAATTTTATCCGATACAAATTTTGTTGTTAAAAAAGTTGAAAATCAACATGTTTTAAATGGACGTACGGACATTCCGGTAACGATTATAAAGTTGCTACGCTTTCTAAATCGTACCTTACTACTACAGGAATCACCAACCGTTTGAAATCAATAGAACAATTCTAACATGCCAAAATCCGTTACAGACGTACGGACGGACCGACCCTAATTATAGAAAAGCTTCGCTTTTAAAAATAGTGGGTTAATCAAAAGCTCTATTTTAAACATTACTATTATTTTTTGCATTCTCAGCTCCTAATCCATACATGGAACAAAAATGGTGTTTGAAATTGGAATAAAAGTTCAGTCTAATACTCCAGCCTGATAATTAGTTTTTAAAAGGAAGGCTTTTTTATGCATTGCTGTGCACCTATTTTATTACTGTACATTTTAGAATACCAACCTTCACTTGGATACACAGAGGTGCTATGCACCCTGGTGCCATTTTTTAAACTAAAATCTGAAACAATCAAAATAAATTAAAAATCATAAAACAAGTTTCATTCATCATATATTAGCTGAAATTTTAAAGATTCATTAGAACAATAACTTTTACTTAAGCATATTATGAAATGGTCTTTATTTTAACATATACATATATTTATTTATTTAGGCAATTAAAAAATCAGATCTACTAAAAAATTTAAAATTCCACATAAATATAATATTCTACAAAAAAAAAAATAAGTACATATACATTGACAAAAATTATCTATATATTGTATTTTTAAAATTTTCATAATGAAAGCGTACAGTAAAAAAATCATTTGAATAAATAATTACAAAAGTATCACATACCAAAATCAAAAGTTCTAGAAGTCCCTTTATAAAGTTATTATTATTTACTAATAATTAAAGAGACAGAAATATAATTAAATAAATCAGAATGAAATCACCAGACTAGGGAGACATAATTAAATTAATATAATTATACTAATAAATAATAGTTAAATGCTACATTATTCATGAAAAAAATAACATGATTAAACATAGATTAATTCTCCTAAAGAGGTTTACAATCATACAATACGAAATCTGAAGTATGGATTTAAACTGTCTTTAAAAACAAAAAGTACAGTACATTGTTCAGAAAAAAATTACAATAAATATTTAGACACATTCATATTTGATGAAGTTTTCACTAAAAACAAGCATAGCTCAGAAAACAATGTATCTCATATCTGCTAGAAATGATTCAAGACAATTTTAAGAAAAAGAACAACACAGCATTTAAAGAACCAAATCCTTATATAAAAGTAACAGGATGTCTCTCTGTCTGTATGTAGGATAAGCTTTGCTAGCCGATTTGGTTTCCATTAACATTGGAGCTATTTATCGGTCCATGGATAGTTAATAACAAACTAATAACGGATATTGGCTCACTTTTAGCGCTGTTGTAATCTTTTTAAAAAAAAATTGCCATGATTCAATTCAAGACAGATATGAATCTGATATTTGATGCATCTAGAAGAGAAGATCTTCATCATAATCTTGTTCTAGGATGTCACCACCACCATCGGCTTCGTCATCAATTAATCCTGAACAAATGTGTTTTATTGACTACTTGCGGCTGTGCTCCTAAAATCTAGGAGCTCCGTATTTAAGGAAGTAAGGAAATTAGGAACATAGCCTAAAACCAAGCTGAGATATAAAACTAAAATATTCTAAAATCATCCAAAGATATATAAGTAGCTTCCATAAAATAGAGAACTCAAACGGTTCAGTAGTTATCGAAATCATAAACTATAGACAAACAAAACCTTACTACATTATATAAAGGATTACAAAATATCTGAAATTTAGAAGACGGACTCTAAATGAAATGAAAAAAAAGTTAATAGATCTTTCTTTCAGTCTTAACGGAAATGATAACAAAATAGTTTTTTTTAATTGCATAGTATTATAAACAGCGTTCCGCGGAGAAGAAATTGAAAAATTAAGTTTAAAACTTGTTTTGTTAGACCAGAGTGGCCGAAGGTTTTAAAATTTAAATTTATGATTTTAATCTAGATATTTGTATAAAATTTCTCTAATATGATGCTAAACATGATTTTTTAAACCGGTTCTAATCTAGCGGATATTAATCGGTTTTGAAGCCATACTAGAAACACTTATTAATATTTTACCTTTGGCCTTTCTTTCTGCCTGAAGCTTCTCTTTCTCCGCCTTAATCTTCTTCTTCTTGTCCTGGACCTTCTTCAGCCTGTAGAACTCCTCCCTCTCCAACTCATCAAGCTCGGAGATGATATAAGCCAGGGTACGCTCTATCCTGCAATAACAATAGGAATTTATGTAAAAAAATACAGGAGGCATGAGCTATATGACATTCGGCCCTCAGGGATTTTGTATTGGCTCTTTGAAACCAGCTAATGGCGTCAGAAATATATAAACAGCCGAGTCCCTACAAAAGAACCACTTGGGCCAGGTAGTTGACTAGATTATACATCTATAATTTTATTTATACATTTATTGAATATAAATAATCAGGGATCTTAAAGGATAAGACAAATAAACAATAAAAATCTTACTTTGGAATAATAACATGCTCAATGGCATTGACTCTTCTATTGGTAGTCTTGATGACGACATCCAGGGTCACGAAGGAAGTCTGAAGACTGGCCAATTCGACCAGCATGCCGATGGCCTTCTGGTAGTTGGCCTTCAGCCGCTTCAGCTGCTGACCTCCCTTGGCAAGACCGGCTAGCTCGTAGCTGTCAGAACCATCCTATAATTTAAAACAAATTCCTAACACTGCTGATGAAGTGATTGGTAATAGGTATCAAATTTTAATATGAAAAGTAACAGGATGTCTCTCTGTCAGTAGTAAAAAATCTTGAATCAATATGGTACTTCTTTACATTGAAGCTTCTTTCAGGTCCAGAAAACTACTTCTGGGAAAGGTTCCTCAACCCTCCCAGGATAAACCCCCCCAGAAAAAAATAGCTTTGCTTTCACTTTAAAAAATTATAATTGCAAGGTAGACTTTCCCTCTCTACTTTCCTCAAATGCCCTTAGAGGCCTCTATGGGCGTAGTCGGTAGTTTTGTAGAGTAATGATTATTCAAAAAGAGAGAGAAAAATCGCAAGGGAAGAGAAAGAAAGAAAGAATTTATCACAAAATCGTTTTTATTTTTCTATTCACAGGATTTTTTAAAGGTTAACACGAACCTGATAGCTCTCAAATACAGGTAAGTTGACACCAGCTACATTATCCTTCCTGGTCTTGATCTTTATCTGGGCCTTGTTCACATTCTACACCAGATACAGAGTTTGTAACCATGCAAAATCTCGAAAATGGCCAACACTTTCATCTTTAAATTTGTCCTGATAAGGATTTCAATTCCACCCCTCCCCTCGGCTTTAATATATTCATGTATAAAAATAAAGAATGTTTACCACCCTATTTGTATTGAAGAATCTCACTAAAAACTTAACTTTACATTGAAGCTTCATATAGTTCAAGGGAAAGTAAATAATTAACCCGTCCATGCAAAATTGCCCCTAAATAAACCAGTTAAAAAAAAAAAAATGCCGATCATCTAACCACCCCCCCCCCCCACTCAATTATTAAAATTATTCTCCTTTTCTAAATTAATTTTTTTTATATTTATTTTAATATTCATGAAAAAAAGTATGTAATTCGATGCCTTACATGATTTTTCAGTATGGCTAAGAACCGGTTCTAATCCAGCGGATATTAATCAGTTTCAAAGCCTTTCTGGAATATTGGTTAACACTCTCATTCCTGTAGCACAGCATGATTGAAGTCTCCAGTGGCAAATTTAGCTTCAGCCAGGGAGAAAGAAGCTTCCTATTGGTTTCAAATTTAGAGCTGTCGTGCTATGTTATCATTATATAAAAGTCACAGAATGTACGTCTCTCTCTGTGTGTGTACGTTTGTTCTAATATGTATCTCCTTTACAATTGAGCCTTTTAAGGTAAATTAAATAGCATGCTGAAGAACAGTTTCTAATGTTTACGATACGATACATGAATTTTCTTCATGGCTCAGAACCGGTTACTAATCCAGCGGATATAAATCGGTTTCTACGTCATATGATTTTTTAATACTGGAAATTGATTTTTCTCTGAAAAAGTTTATAGAAACAAAGTAGCTTCGCTTCTACTATAGGAACACAGCAATGATGAAAGCCCTTTCCTTCATAATCTCGCCCATGGTCTGTTTGTTCTCAATAATCTTCTTCAAGATTGACCTGAATATTAAGGTATATACAGGGAGGAAGGTACATTATTAAAGTAAAACACTAGAGGGGGAAGGGGTTAAATAACTGTATGTCCCCATCCCAAGGACCATGTGCCGACTTTCAATTGGGTCTTTAAAAATCAACCAATTGTGTCGGGCATAATAACACAGCTAAGTAGCAGAAAACAATTTGCTAACAGACTAAAAATGTCCTTGGAAAAGGGAGGCAGGTATTTATCTGTATGTACATCTTTACTAAAGATCTGTTGGGACATTCACACTAGAACATAATGATTTATAAACACATTCTCTTATCCGTTGGCTTAAAAAGTTTGGGCGTTTCTTATTAAATCTTAATTAGTTGGTACAAACTAGTAGTGTCCAACCTTTCAACAAGCGATTATAAAATATAAAAAGTTCCAATTAAAACGATTAATGAAGAGTAATGAAAATCTTAATATTTCGCTTTATTTCAGTTGTCTATCAGACAATTCATTTTATGAATGTTGTCATCCTTGTTGATGTTTGTTAAAATAAAAATACCTAAATTTCATCTGCAGGGCATCAGCCTTCTTTTTCAACAGGGAGTGTCCCTTCTGGGCGCCCTTCAAACGACCTGTAAAAATAAAATTTTGTAATTATGACTGACTACAAAATGCATCAAACGCAAGAAGACAGGAATAGTTATTTATCGCATCGTATTATAACAGATTTCCACGGATATCAAAATAAAAAGCTATAAGATTAAACGCAGTTCTGTTAGCTACGAGGGGCCAAAGTCCAGGGCTGACAAAATAGGTCGTTTTACAGGTCGTTTGAAGGGCGCCCTTCTGGGCGCCCTTCAAACGACCTGTAAAACATAAGAATTAAAATTTTAACTATATCAGCTGCACTAAAATGCTTTAAGACATGAATAGTTATTTATCGCCTCGTATTATAGCTTCTTCGGATATAAAAATAAAAAAAGGTAATTTTATTATTGCTATTTCAATTCCTATTGGTGGAATATTGACTATAATACGATAATATACACGATTTTTCATTCTTGCTGAGAATCTGTTCTGATCAAGCGGATATTAATCGATTTCGAATCCATACTGACAGTTTTCTAAAAAGCATAAATTAATAAACACCGAGATCTTAAACCTATTATATAAAAGAACGCAGATATTATCTCATTTGTTTAAATTAAATATTTTTTGTGGGTTTTCAAACTTCAAATATTTGGTGTAAAATTTTGGAAATTATATTTTTGGACAGCTTTTTAGAAAACGTCTTGCATGCTGAAACCTAATTCTTAATACTTCTACTTAATTAAGATGATAGAGGATGTACAAAGTAAAAATAAAGAGTAGCTGCTAACAAATTTACCTTTCATGATGGTCTGGGCACCACGGGAGGGAAAAACATTGATCCTATCACCAGCTGACATTTTATAATATTTATATGATTCTGAATCATGGAATAATGGATATTAGAATACATGGATATTGTGAAAGATTCTCGCATACCCTGATAAAATGTTTCTTCAAGCTGGCTAATATAACGATGCCCCCCCTTATGACTTTACCCCATCCATTACTCTGATCATGGAGGAACGTATTGACCAATATCTGAGGACTATATTAGCGAAAATTTACTTTGTCACAATATCCACGTATTATATATCCATTTATGGAATGTTTATGTTACAATTCATCAACATATTTATATTTTACATAATTTGAAGCAGGGATATCCATTCAGTAAAACAAAGATTAGAACTGGATAGACAATAGGCTTTTCAGGGCCAACAACACTGGAATTATTCTTTCATTTTACTATCCGCAGAAAACTGTCTATAATACATTTCTTTTCCCTGCTCATTAATAATTTGTATATTATATCACATTATTTCTTAACTGGAATTTTAAGCCAAATAGAAAAATAGATTTTTTTACTTTTGAGCATTTTAATCTAGGAATTTGTAACCAAAAATAAAAACATATTCCTAACTAATCAGTAAAATATAAAAAATACTAAATTCAACCATTAACAAAATTAATAAATATACACAATTTGTAGTATAAAAATGTATAACTGAAACTAACATTTAAACTGATAATATTTTTCCATTACTTATAAACCTTTATATATAGGGAAAACAAAGCTTATCTATAATTATCGTCAGTCCGTACGTCCGTAACGATATTTTAGCGATTAATCTGACAGTACTCTATTATAATGTCCTTTAACAGTATCCTGTATTTTATCAATTGAAACAAAACATACATTTTGTTCATAAATTTATGTTCTGACACACTTTAAAGTCTACAAGTATAGATATATGTTAGTCCCTCCCCCTGAATTTAGAGCTTCGCTTTTATGGATGTTGTTTCGTTAGAAAATGAGGAAAAAATCTAATTCAAATGTAAACAAAAAGGGGCTAATTTAAGAGATGCTTCGCATCTTACCAAATAAAACAATTAAAATGTAAATTATCAAAGTACAAAAATGCAAACTTGAGATTCTAATACATCAAAAAAAATAATCTTAATACATATTTAGTATAATACAAAAATCACTTCTTTGGATAGGAAGACTTTTTATAGCAATCAACAGAGATAAAACAATGGGCGATAAATTGATGCATCCTCAATGATGACAAACAAAATTACCCCCTTCTCAAGATTAAAATTATTGGTTGAATAATTTGGTCTCTGCTACTTTTGAAGTAACCAATTAAAATTCCATTAAAGTACCAAACAAATAAGAAAATGTGGTTATAACTTTGGGTAGTACTGTATATACAATCCAATTTCCCTACCCTCCCTGATTCTTTCAACATTTTTTTACCTTTTACTGTAAACAAAACTAAAACTTAAATCCTAAAAATTGTTAATTTACAGACAATTTGCCAGGCGAGCAGTTTTATAATCGACCCTGAGCTGCAGCCAGTTGTCCAGGATGGTCTTGTCCATGTTGACCAGCTGGTCGCCCATGGCCGCCCCACGCAGGTTCTCCGGCGGCAGGATGAGCAGGTTGCACATGGCGTGCAGGGTGTCGAAAAGGGCCGTCACGGTGCCTATCTTCCAGTCACTGACACACCGACGATATTCCTAATATTCGATTAATTATTACTTGGTTATTGCATCAGATTTTCATGTACTCTGATAAAGTGATAATCGCAGCTGGCTTTTAACGATACCTCCATCACCTCCCTTTACTCCATCCCCTCGATTCCTAATGGACGAACGAACTGACCAATAAAGCCAGACTATGTAGGCAAGCTAAATTTACGACAAATTTACCCCTGTCAATACATCCACGTATATCGTATTTCTACTATCCCAATTTGAACAGTAATTTAGGTTCCTTTTTAGTTAAAAAAACAACAAGGATTACAACATCCATAAGTAAAAAAAAAACATTAAAAGATGTGCAGAAAACTAATCTATAATACAAAGTAGTACGATGTCTGTCTGTTTGTAGCGAAGGATCTCGCTAACCGCTGAACTGATCGGGTTCTCCTTTTCAGGGTAGCTTCTCATAGGTCCCGGGAAATTTTAAATCTATTTTCTTGGGGGGTAAGACACCCCCAACCCCCCCTAAAAATGAAAAATACCCCCCTCAAAAAATTTTTTTTTCTTTTTAAAACTATCATTAAAATAGTGGGGTCGATTTCCCCCCCCCCCCCATTTTTTTATTTTATTTTTCTTTTAAATCCAAAATACGAAAAATGACTAAGGGCGAAGCCGCTAGTATAAAAATAAATTATCAAACTGAAACATAGTGGATGCTATTAAACCAGAGGAAAAATATAAAATGAGGAAAAAATTATATATTTAGTGTAATAAGGAAAAATCAGAATAAGATAAAAAAAACAAGGATGACAACATCCATAAGTAGCGAAGCACAAAAACATGGATGGGAATGTGTGCAAGTAGATTTAAAGTGTATTTTCTAAAATCAAGAATATATTTATCGGAGAAAATAAACACGAAACCTTGTTTTATATTGTATGATGAAGACATAAAAGATGCTCATAACAATTGGAAAAATTATTTTGATACTGATATCCCAAAAAAGTTTGAAAATTGAACCAAAAAAACCAAAGATGTGGGAAAATTTGTAAAACAAATAAAAATAGCACAAAACCTGCTAAATGGCAGTCTGACTGCCGTGTTTGTTTTCTTAAAACGACAGGAAATTTAATTTTGATATCTATAACTGAAAAAAATTTTAAAATCGGACCATAAACACCAAAGATATGGAGAAAAATGTGAAAAATATAAAAATAGCCTAAAACCTGCAAAAAACAGTCGGACCGTCATGCTTGTTTTCTTTAATCGACAGGAAATTTAATTTTGATATCTATAACTGAACAAAATTTGAAAAATATAAAAATAGCCTAAAACCTGCTTAAAAAGGGTCTGACTTGAATCCATTTTTAAACTTTATTTTGCTCTATATTAAAGGGAATGTTGACAAAAAATTTCAGCCTTCTATCTTAAACAGGAGCCGAGAAAATCGCGTTTCCCTTATTCTGTCTCACACGGACGGACATTTCGAATTATAGGATAGCTTCGCTACTAATAACATAGAGATAAATGACAACGATAATAGGCTATACGAATTTATATGGTAAAACATGGATCTCAATCTTTATACTAAAGTAACAGGATGTCTCTGTGTTTGTACCGAAGGATCTCGCTAACCGCTGAACCGATCGGGTTCTCCTTAACAGGGTAGCTTCTTATAGGTCCCGGGAAGGTTTATAACTATTTTGGGGGAGGGTGCCACCACCCTCCCAAGAGAAATCACCCCTAGAAAAAAAATTACCCCTCCCGAAAAAGAGACTTGAACGAAACATAAACCAATTAATTCTCTAATTAGATATTATACATAAAAAAACATTCAAAGTGCCACTAGAGGCCTCTAGGGGCGTATCCGCTAGTAATTATCAATGTAGGTCCTGTGAGGTTCTAGGCTATTCATTTTCAGATTATTTCAAGGTTATGAGCTATTTTTCCAGCCACATTCTGCCCTTAGGAATACAAGGCCTCTAGTTGCTAGGAGCGCGAACCCTAGTAAATAAATGCTTACCTGCATATCACAGATGAGTGTCATAGCCCCCGCGGAAGCAAATTGAAACTGTTGTAAATGTTCATATACGGTTCTGTGTAGTCGGACTCCAAGATCCTATAAACAATTTAAGGATTGAACCATCGATGTTATAAAACTTTAGGCGAATAAACTAGATTTTTATTACAAATTACAGAAGAATATACTTAACCTAGTCCACTGATTTACCTAAAATATCTATTTTTGAATATAATTTTTGTTTTAAACGTATCAAATGTTTTGTTAAGTTCAACTTTCTAAAAATATCAAAAATATTATCGAATTCTATTATAATTTGATAAAAAATTATAATCAAAACAAAAGTGGGATTTAGTTTTAGTGGAAACCTTTAAAAGAACTAAAATCACAAATATTTATTTTTGAATTAATTTAGTTGTTGGTTAAAGCTGATTAGAATATGTAAATAATACCTGCAAGACGATTTCTAAATTTCTGCCATCCAGTGAATCCCTTAATTTTCTAGTGACCTCTGCCACCCACTTGACAACCTTCATGCACGCCCCGCTGGCTACGGCTATAGCTTCACCTCCCTGTAATAGAAACAAGGATGACAACATCATAGACGTCCAAGTTTGTGGGTAAAGAGGTGTTTACCCCCTCAAAGCTTTACAACCCCTCATTTTTTCCCTCTTAAAATAAAGAGCTTGGACGTTCATGGACAACATCGATTAAAGCAGAACTCAGAAATATATCAGACACGCACAAACGAACATTGGCAAATATAATGACTACACTTTTATTTATGCCTACGAGGTTCCTAACCGTCCTAGGAATTATAAATTTCCATTTCCATGAAACTAAATAAGAATTGACATCATTATCTCTAGAAAATCACCATGTTTAATATGAACATACAGACTTTTAGATAATGATTATAGAAATGTTAAGCTTATAGAATTGTGACTTGCTTTTACAAGAAATATCATCTAAAGTTTGAAAACGATAGGATTTGTCTCACCTGAAAAAAACCAAACCAAAACGTAATGTAAGCTTTGCTTATAAAAAAAAACTATGAAAAGATATTTACCAGAGGATTATAATCAGTTTTCTTTTGTTCAGTTGCAAGTACAGTTTTTATCCAACCAGCTACAGCTGCTAAACTCCTTCAAAAGGAAAAAAATATTAACGACGCAACACTTCATTAAATCTAATATTTTGTGCAATTATAAGACAAAATTATTAAAATAAGATTATTTTCATGGAAATTTATGCGTTTGAAATGCAATAAGATAACTTTATTTTAATGTTCAGACAGAAAATCATTTTCCAAAAATTTTAAAAACCTTTTTTCCAACCATTCCTCTATAAACGCTGTTCTTTTTGTAATAAGCAAAAGTAACTAACTTGTAATTTTCAAAGCAAATTCAAATAACCTTTTGTTTAAATATTGCAACACTTTGAAAATGAGTGACACATTAACTTTTTGGGACCATTGTTGTGGAGGTCCTGAGTACCATAAAAATGACGAGAAACCATTTTTTTTGTAAAGTGGAAGAAGTAGTAAGTATATGCTTTTTTTTCAAAAAGGCATAAAACCAGGGAGGGAGGATCAATAGGCTCAATATTACACTAGTCCCTAAAGTTTAATAATAACGTTCTCTTGTTTAATGGCTTAACAACTTAGGGAACTTTAATTTAATTTGATTGGTTGGTTCATCAATTGAGTGTCTAAACTTTTCAACCACTAATTGTAATCTAAAGGAGGGATAATTTTGTGTAATATCATTGGAGATGTACATCAATTTATTGGCCATTGTCTTATCCCTTTAGATCCCTGCATGAAATATTAAATTCTTTACCTGTCGAGTCCGGTATCCAATTTCATTTCAATCTTTTCCCATTCATTCTTTTTTGTTTGTAAACACAATGCTTGCTTCGGTGTAGATACAACCAGAGTTAACAGGCTGTCTAAATATAAAAAAATTAAAAAGGCTGATTATTTATCAAGTCAATGTATATAGAGTATACATAGATTTTATGCCACGGAAAAAATTGTCTTCAATTTAGATCCTAACAATAACATGGGACTCATTTACTGGTCAGTTTGTTCATCCAGTATGAGGGGTAAGGATGATGTAAAGGGGTTGGATTGGGGGTATCGTTATTTTAATCCGCTGTGAGCTTCACTTTATTGGAGAACGTTAAATTGTGCTGTAACATCCAAGTTATAATAAATAAATTTTCAAGCCTTGATTGGTTATTTTGTGAACCTTGTAAAATTCTGCATATTTAAAATAGTTAGGTATGGAAGAAATCGTCCTTGTTTTGAAATAAAAAATTAAACCTGCAAAAAGTTTGTCCACAAGAAATATGATTGTATTGGCCTGACGCACAATGTCAAAGAAATAAAACTCTGGAGGATTTTTCGTCTCTGGTAGAGGTATTCCTAAATTACAATATACGATAAAATATATATCCCCAATCATGATAAACAAAAATACGGTTGGAAAGTTTGAGCAGTAGGTACTCGTTTTGAAACAACCAGTTAAATTGGTAAAAGAGTCCAAAGTTTTCAAAAACGAACAAACGTGGTTAAAAAACTTTAGGTGCCAATATTATGTATTATTTACAATCCAATTTCCCCTCTCTCTCTCTGATGAAGAATACAAACAACACATTAATTTCACAAAAATGTGTTAATTTACAGAAAAGTTTGAAGCAAAACGTGCAATGAAATGTCCCAGCAAAATTTTTTAAAAAGATTTAATCAAAATGGTGCTTTAAAATTTATAACCTATATTTATTGGGGGGTCAACGCTAAGGCTCAGAACCACAACCTCCAGAGATGGGTTTTTGAAAGATGTATGCCGCGTTTTTTGATTGATTGATTGACTAGACAAAGTATACAACTATTTATTCAATTATTTCGCTGTTGTTGATACGGCCTTCATAGAAGAAAATCAAATTATCTTCAATTCATTTTTGCTGCATATTAATTTATGAATCTTACTAGAGCTGTGTTAGACATTATACAAATGGCTAAAATAATAATTTAAAATTTTGAATTCTTAAGTTGTATACTCGGTTAAAATCGTACGGGGCATTGATCTTCAAGATCAAATAAGGTTTTTAACAGAGTATACAACTTAAGAATTCAAAATTTTAAAATTATTATTTTAGCCATTTGTATAATGTCTAATACAGATCTAAAAAGATGCATTAATAAATATGCGGCGAAAATGGATTTAAATTGTATTAGACATTATACAAATGGCAAAAATAATAATTTTAAAATTTTGAATTCTTAAGTTGTATAGTCTGTGTTGAAATCCCATCGTCTTCGTTCAATCAATCAATGTCTAAAAAATGTCGAAAAAACGCGGCATTTTTTAAAACCCCATCTCAGGAAAGCTACCAAACATGATGATAATATATATTAACCTGTAAGCCCCAACTCAATGGCATAGTCAACATGATTGTGAAGTAGATAGGATACCAGGATATTGAATATCTCCACTGCGTTGGAGGCCAGGTCTGTGGATTTAGATAATACCTGACACCGTCGGAAAGCTTCTCGTGTTTCCTAATTAACATTTCTATTATTTTCACATGATTGCATAATAAAAAAAATGGATGGACAAACGGCAAAAGTAAGATGTCCATTGTTCACTTGTTATAAAAAGAAAAGAAAATAGAATATGCAATAAATCCTTTATAAAAAAAAATATATCTCGTATTTTAAAGCTTGACCGACAGACCAACGAAACAAGTCAAACCGGATGATTATTCATATTTTCCCTAATACGTTACAGATTAACATACATATAAAGTGAATTATAAAGTTGCATAGCTACTAAAAAAGAAAATATCAAGGTAGCTAGAAAACAAATCTCGATGTTAATCTAAAATAAAGTTACTTTTTAAGACTTATTTCTTATACAAATCTTTAAGCTACATGTTATTACTAAAAGAACTTGAAAAGATACTGAAAACAAACGATTATTCAGTGTTTATTCATTAGATAGGTAAACTGAAGTTACGTAGTAGTTGCATTTTAAAATCACCAACCTGAATAAGCATAATAGCCACGTCATCAGACAAGAAGGTTTTGCCTCCATAGTCCACAACTTCTGCCAGATTAAGGTTGGTCTTGGCCGCTATTAGTCCATGAATGTCTCTTTTCAATTCCTGGAAAAAAATGAAAATAAGAATTGTGAAACAATTCAGAGATATAAAGGGATAAGACAAGGCCAATAAATTGCTGTAAAACAACAAATTTTTCCATTCTGTAGTTTACAATTAGTGGTTGAAACGTTTGGACACTCAACGTAATGAAGCAACCATAAAAAAATCAATAAAAGTCACCAGAGTTGTTAAGACAACAAATAAGAAAATGCTATAATAAAACTTTGGGAACTACTGTAAAATAATGAAGGGGGTCTTTTTTATGCTATTGTCCCTTTAAGAGTAAGATTAATTAAACTGTAAATTATTGAATTGACTTCATCAGAAAGCTAGAGACGTCGGCCAATATGAAACTTGAAACTGTAACAATGCAGTTGGAACTTCAAGACAAAGGTCATGCATAGTGGTTTTTACCTGGACAGTGCTGGATCCGCTAGCGGTCAAATTGCGCCTCTGATGACCTTCGGTCTCATAGTATTTTGTCAACACAAGACGGGATCTAACAATTTTAGGTAATGTTTAATTATTAAAAAGGGTTCTAAACCAGGGATCTGATAATGGCTGATAAATTGATTTGTATCCCTTATGTTAATATACAAAATTACCCCTTTTGTAGATTACATTTAGTGGTTGAAACGTTTAGATGCTAACCTTAATGAACCAACAATTTAAAATTCAATGAAAATCCTCAAAGTTGTTCAGTTCAAGCAACGAATGAGAATATGTTAATATAAAACTATAAGGACTGGTTCTTAAATACGTTTGAATTAAAATAATAAATCTTTTGTAAGGATATATAACATGCTTGAAGAGTAAGACGATAAAAATACATTTCAAAACAATACATTTCATCTTAAAATTAAAATTTTACCTTTCATTCAAATAACTTGATTCCAGATTAATATAAGAATCCAGGTAACGACTAAATTTCAACAATTCTTTCAAAAGAAGCCTTTTTTTACAAAAATATTATTATTAAAGCAAATATCGTTAAACAAAATCAAAAAGAATTATAAGTAGGATTGACCATAAGAAAACCTTATTAAATATTTCATTCATTTCTCTTTGACATCAGAAGTTAATATGAATTTAAGAAAGATATGAAAATGCACCGCTAGATTATAACCAGTTCTCACCCATACTGAAAAATCATGTACAGCATCGCATGACAGACAATTTTATCACGAATGTTAAAATAAAAATAATATAATTAATACACGTTTTATTGAGCGGGTCTTTGGCTGCTCGGGGCTAACAAAACTGGTTTTAATCTTATATTTTTTCATTTTACTATCCGTGGAAAGCTGTCTATAATACGACGCGATAAAAATATTGAAAGAATTGTTTAACTGCCTGAAAATATCCTTTGTAAGTTTAGTGAGAAATAGTTGGTCAGAGCCCAGGTTATATTGTGATAATTCTGTATTCAGCTTGTTTGTTTGGGAGTACAGGTGGAACAAGTTCTTCAAATACCTGAAAGTAAAGCAATATTATACAAACAAGGATGACAACAGCAATAAAAGCGAAGCACTGAAACGGTAAGACAAACGGACATTAACACTTTAATAGTGTCAGAACTGAATAATCAGAATATAAATGTATAAGAGGCGAAGCAAAACTGCTTGATACAGGATAATGTTTATGGTCATACTTACATTTTTAGGACTTGATTAAAGAGTTTCTTCGCTTATAACATTTTACTTTGTTTTCCCAGGAATCAATATATCAAAAATCAAATCGGATGATTAGATCACATAAAAATTTGTTGTTAAAAAAAGTAAAAAAATCAACATGTTTAAAATGGACGTACAGACATTTTTGTAATGATTATAGAGTTGCTACGCTTTCTAAATCGTACCTAACTACTAAAGGAATAACCATGCAAAGTTTAAAATCGATAAGACAATACTAACATGCCTAAATTAACGAAAAAAAGCTATCCGACTGTGACGGACGTACGGACCGACCCTAATTATAGAAAAGCTTCGCGTTTAACAAGGACAAAAAATATTATGGACAATCGCAAAAATTCAATTGAAGATCAAATATTCTATCTAAGGAAATTTTACATTTTTTTGGGACTTGATTATAAAAATGCTTCACTTAAAATATATATAGTACCTTGAACTTTTGAAGTCCTAGGAATCATTATTCCAAAAATCAGAAGAATAGGATTTCATACAAAAACACTGGTGTTAAAAATAGGTAAAATTCAACATGTTTTAAATGGACGTACGAACTTTCTGTTAAAGATTATAGAGTTGCTACGTTTTCTAATCGTACCTAACTACTACAGGAATCATCATGCAAAGTTTGAAATCGAAAGGACAATTCTAACATTCCTAAATTAACGAAAAAATAGCTATCCGTAACGGACAGACCGACCCTAATTATAGAAAAGCTTCGCTTTAAAAAAAAACCAAGAAAACTCTTTAAAACCATGTTTTTTTTAAATGAAACACACTGTGAATTATTGTCTGATCATTTCATTGCTAACTTACAACAAAAAATTGTGGTGAAAAATTGAAAATTTGTACCTCTCAGTATCATTTTTATCTTGTAGTTTGAGATTAATATGCTGCTTCAGCTTCACATGGTAAATATTCAGGACAAATTTGGCCATGACAGCTGACGGCGATGGAAAAACTTTACTGATGGTTTCCCAGCTTTTGCCGCATAAGGGGACAATATCCTAAATAATAAGTATGTCCATATGCAATAACAAGCTAACAAAATTTAGATTTCCTGCAGTTCACGGTAAAATGTTACTGGTATGAAGATCTCCATAAAATATGAAAGGCTACTAGCGCCCTGAACGTAAATATTACGCTAGCACACCATTATAACCGACTAAAGAAGGCCATGCTTATACTAATATTATAAAACATTACTTAGTAATGTATTGTTATCTTAAAGCTCATAACAATGCGCAAAAATACGTATTTAACGCCTGTTTTCTTTATGAGCGGACATAACATGCCATTTGACAGCTGGCAGCTTTTGAAGTTCATATTTTTTGGAGAAAATCGATCCCAGGAACGTTTTCCCATGAACCGCACCAGATCCAAATATGTAGGTGTCGAAAAGATCACCTTTAATAAAACACTAATAAAAAAGAAAATAGTTGAATAAAAGATATTTATTCACAGGTTCAGCAATTGCAGAAAAATAATACTTTTCTAAAATAACAAATAAGCTAGAAAAAAAATAGTTATTTTTAACAAGTGAAAAAGTTTTTTAAAAATAAGAGTTTACCTTAAACGGATCTTTACCACGTAGTGATGACATTTGTATCTGTTCAATAAATGCATTGACACACTCGCTATAACCACGAAAATGGGACAGGATCCGGGCTAACTCAGCCATTTTTACCTGAATAATTACAACTTTATTAATTTTCATAACAAACGGGGATAATACCATGGACTCCTGGAGGATAAATTTATGTACAACCCCAAAGTTATCCTTTTCTGTAAATTTAAACTATTGTTTGAAAAGTTTGTACACTGCCAGTTTGTATATTCCAATCAAGATATTATCATAGTTCTCAAAGTTTTTAGGCCAACTAATTAGTGGTTTACAATATCCTATTAGAAGGTTTTGAGCTACTTTCTGTCACATCTCTTCCTTTTCAAATATAGAGCATCTAGGTTTTAGTGGAACAGCAACTAGTAGATGAAATTAATATAAAATGTTTTTTTTCTTATTTTATGATATAGGTTAGGTTACTAGGTATAACCATCTGGGACAATGAATGAAAACCTAATTTACACACATTTAGATCAGTTGGCAATTTCATACAATCTAACAAATATAAAAAAAATTTAGTGAAGTATAAAAATTTACTTTCAATGAAAAATCCTGTCACTAATTTTTAAAACTCCACGAATTTTAATATAATACCGACCTTGTCATCTGATCTCTGATATTTGACAAATTCTTCAATTAACGATTTCTCCACTTCATTGTATTTTGCTTCAATAGCACGTCTAGCACCTCCAAACCGGTTTTCAGGTAACTCCTAATAAGATTAAAGGGTTATTAGTAATTAAAGTAAATAAGTTACGAGTCCCCTTTTGATTTATAATGATTTATAATGTACATTCTCAAGAGAGGGGAAGTTTGTAATGTAGACTGATAGTTTTTTTTAGTCGAGTTCCTTAGACTTTTGGTTTTGAAAAGTGTCACTTCCGTTGCCAGCCAGGTGTATATTGCATTTACACCAACTTTCAACAAATGTGTGGTATCAAAGTATCAAATGACATTACCTGTCCAATTAAATGCAATTTTTGTATAATATCAGCTGCTTCATACAACCTACACAATTTTACTTTGATTTTAATATTTTATATGTTGTGCGAATCTAGGCCTAACACAGCCCAGTAATTATAACTGAAGACTTTAAAAGTGATTCCTACTGCTGCTGCTTTGTCAAATGATTGTAATTAACAGTTAAAGTAGGGGGTAATAACCTTGTCCAAACTATGCAAACCTCAAGGTAGGACTTGCAGAAAATGGTAGTGCAATCAAAGGGTTGGTTTTCTGTGGGTTGTTAAACTGCATAATATTGCACTTACGTTTCAACCAATAAGTTTACGCTACAGAAAGGGTAATTTGGGGATGTACAAGTACAGTACATCTATTTATCGGCCACTGTCTTATCCCTTTAGATCCCTGGCTTTTTATGGACAACTTTTCTAGTTTGAAGATTTGAAAATCAAAGGGATTCCTTGTTTTATCCATAAAAACTGGTGATAATGAAGTTTCACCGTCTAGAAATTCATCAAAATGTTTGATCAGCCTCAGAGCCTCCACTGCTCTAGCTCGGGGAGTGTTGACACTTTCTAAAAACAAAAATGTTGCGAAAAATGTCCCAAAATACAAAGCAGCTTTGAAGAACAAAACAATTTCCTTCCCTCCATGAACAAAACTGTGTCTTATCAATTTAATCCTTATATATAAGTAATATAATGTCTATCTTCAGCATAAGATGAACTGGATGAACCGATATGATTCCCCTTTGCAATAAAGCTTCTTGTAGGTCCTGGAAAGGTTATAACTCCCTCAATCCTTTTAAGAGAAAATTAAAAAAAAACCTTTTTAATGAGTTCTATACACCACCATTTGTTACCCCTAAAGAAGTATAACAAAATAAGATGAAACGGATACAGGGCTAGAAAATGGAAGTAAATAATCTTTCTTACCATGCATTTTATGTGTAACTGTCTGACTTTGAAGCTAGTATAGTTTTAGTTTATTAAACTGACCTAATTGATCTCCAAGGTAGACCACTTTTCCCGCCACAGAATTTATTTTTTCATCCAATGATTTGTATGTGGTAGATGCTGATTTATTCCTCTTTAATAACAAACATTAGCTTTAGAAATATTTCTTCATGTCTTGAATCTTTATTTTTTAGTACCAAAGAAAGCTTTTCCAAAATCAATGATGACAAAACCCTTTTACACCATAGAATAAAAGTTAATATAGTTACAAAGTTTTTTTTATAAATCAATAATCTATCTTTAATAGCATAAGAGAAAATAAGATATCCCCCTAAACGTAGCTGAATGAAAGAGATTTCAACCAATTATCTGAATATAAATACAAAAGGTGTATTTATGATTATTTTCGTTGGGAATGTATATCAATTTATCGTCCAGTGTCTTATCCCCTAAGATCCCCTTTAAGAGCAAAGCTATAATGTGAGTTATTCCTGAATTAGACTAGCTACTCTGGCCCAGTGAGCTCTTTCTTCTTCCCGACACTTCTCTTCAAGTTCCCTAAATTAAAGTATTTTTAAAAGCAAATCTTGGGTACATTTGGGCTTGTCTATCTCGTTGATTTTGGGTTGGAAAAACGAATCTAAAATCTATTATTTAAGTTGTCCAATTCTTTGGATACTTATACTTATACTAAGCTTACAACTATCATTAATGTATGCTTTTGTGTATAATGCATTCCATTTTTGAAATAAAAAATTTTGTGGCCGGGGAAAAAAAATAAATCTTGTGCAGAATATACACCCCTGTAACAAAAACCAAGTATATCCACCAAAAAAATGTCTAAAATCACTGTTGGATGATGCTAAATATCACTAGCTTTCGTTCGTAACTTAAACGGTTCAGTAGTTAGCGAGATCTTAACGGAAAAATAATATTATAGAACAAAAACTGCACAAACCTGCATTTTATTTGTTGTTTTTCATACATCACAGTCACGTCTTTTATTGCTTGCTCAAACGTGGTGAGCAACCTGTCTGCATCGCTCAGATCCGCCCCACTAGCTCCTGACCTGAATATAAGGGATCTTAAGGGATAAGACAATAAACGTTAAATTGATATTCATCCTAAATGATGAATCTGATAAACAAAATTGCCTCTTCTTTAGAATAAAATAATTATTTAGAAATAAATAAAAGGACATCGGGTTTCTGTGTTACCAACAAGGCGCTTTGATGGAAAGCGACAGACACAAAATACGTGCTCATTAAGTACATGGAATTAGTACTCCACTAAATTGTCCCCCTGTATGAAAATTTATTTTTACCTGGATCTGAAGGCCAGCCGCTCTACAAATTCCTCTGGGTCGTATTCCTCCTAAAAAGGCAGAGATAGGTCAATGGCAACCCAAAAAAAATATTAAGGGCATTATAATCATTATAATTAAAATTATAGACTGAAAAGTTTGAACACAGCTATTTTGAAGAAAAAAAAAATCACAAATTAATCAAAAGTATTCGAAGTTAACGAATCAAATGACATGTTAAAAAAATTGGGCACTAGTGTAATACAGCCCATCACTCTCCCTCCTTAGGTACCGACAGACAGACTTATAGATATCCTATTACTTTTATAAAAAAAATTAACCAACATACCTGCTCCATATCTGACCAAAATTGCATTACCGACATCCTTAAAAAATCAAACCATTATCGAAAAATTAGTAACTCAACAAAAAATTGAAGATTTGAGTAGCTTCGCTAATGAAATGTTTTTATAGTTATTTATCGCTTCTTATTTTGAGAACCTTCTGCGTAAACTAAAATAAAAAATATAAGATTAAAACAAGTTTTTTAGGGGCCGAAGAACCAGGTTAACAAAACTCTTTATTAAAATTATGATTTTTTTTTAATTTAGTGTTAGTTGAAAATTCTATGTAATTCGATGCTATGCATGATTTTTCAGCGCGGCTGAGATCCGGTTCTAATCCTGCGGACATTAATCGGTTTCGAAGCCATACTGAAAATAAACATTCCAACCTGATACTTTTCTATGTTTCTGTCCCTATATAAATTTTATTTTTTCAAACTATTCAAAATATAATCTCATTTTTTATCTGAAACATTAACACAGAGATTTATAATATGAAATTTTCTTATAGCTCCTATTAATGTTACCTAATTAAAATGGCAAAAAATATTGAAAAAATAAGTAAATTATACATAAACATTTGATTGCTTAAAAATGATTAACATAAACAGGTAAAATATATATGAAATGATAAATGCAAATGTAATTTTGACATTTGAGTTAAAATATAATCAAAGACTAGTAATTCTAAACTTAAACATAATAATACAATAACAAAAAGGGGGCGTTAGTGTTGTAGAGATATTGTTATTCATGGCTTTTAAAAAATATTGCTTTCCTAAGATTTTCAAAAACTCTTAATAAATGTATTACGATACCTCTACAATAATAACGCCACCCTTTATAAAATGAATCCCATTTACAATACAACAAAACAAAATCAATTATAACAACCTAAAAAAATTATCATTAAAAAAATAAGATATTTAAATACGTACACTTGATTTTCCAGTATTAGAAATAAACTAATACAAAATATGTTATAACTTTTATTGTTCAACTTTAAACAGGCCAAAAATATATTTTAGAAGTAGTAAGTTAAAATTAAAACTAGCTTTTAAAAAGTAAAAAGATATAACAAAGCAGACAAAGATTAGATAAATAATACACACTATCAGAATAGCGTTATATCTTTGTCTGAATTGCGGTTCTATTTGTTTTTAGAATTTCTGTAACTAGAAATAATTTTTAGCAAATATAACTTTGCCTGTGTCAAAAGTAGGGCTCTGCAGCCATCCATTTATAGAGCGTAAGATTGTTGAAAAAATGGCGGCTAAGATGCAGCCGCCGCGACTTAAAAATTGACGAGAGATTGTAGTTACCAGGGAGAGAGGAGACATTGGAATGCTAATTACACTGGTACCCAAAGTTTTATAACTACGTAGACTTATTTGTTGGCTCACAATCTTTAGAAAATCTTCTTTAAATTTGATTGGTTGTTTCTAAATTCTAATTCCTGCCATTGAAAGAGAATTTGTTTTCTCGTATTCATTCGAATCCGGTGGATAGGAACCGGTTCTCATCCATACGAAAAAACTATGTCTAGCATCTTATTATAAACCGCTTTCTACGATTATAAAAATGTACAATCATAAGATTAAAACCTTTTTTTTTAGCCCGTGCCTTCGGCACCGCGTGACTAAAAAAACTAGTTTGAATCTTATAATTGTACATTGTATATCCGCGGAAAGCGGTTTATAATACGATGAAAGAAATAACTATTCTCGTATTCATTCGAATCCGGTGGATAGGAACCGGTTCTCATCAATACGAAAAAAACTATGTCTACCATCGTATTATAAACGGCTTTCTACGAATATAAAAATGTACAATCATAAAATTAAAACCAGTTTTTTTTAGCACGTGCCTTCGGCACCTCGGGGCTAAAAACTGGTTTTAATCTAATAATTGTACATTCTATATCCGCGGAAAGCCGTTTATAATACGATGAAAGAAATAACTATTTCATCCATTGTCTTATCCCTTAAGCTCCCTGGTAATTACACTTCTTTAAAGCTATTAAAAAAACGAATTATGTAGAATATTTTTAAAATTCATTAATTACAAAAACCTAATAAAATATTGAGTTTTCCTGTTTCAGAAACACTGCAAGTTTTCATTCTTCTTCTTCTTTGTACTTTTAAAGTACAAGTGTACTGTAATGTGTTGTTTCAGTATTTTCATGTTGATTATAGTATTATTATGCAATCATTAGCCATACAATAAACAGACAAGCAACCTGAAAATAAACAAAATTCTTAAAACCATACATGCATTAGTTGGGTTTTCGCAACCCAAGTGAAACCCAACTTTTGTCCTCCTTGTGAAGGGCCACCCAATAAAAAGGAGGGGCCGCCCCTTAAAAAGGAGGCGAGGGGCCACCTCGCGCAACTGAGGAGCTAAAATGTACTGCATATTTGCTTACAACTATAATAAAAATTATAACAATGCAAAGTATGTCTGTCCGTCTGAAGCTTAAGATAAACAACTTTCACTGTCGATCGGAGTAACAGACGAACATACAAACTCCGAGATAAGAGTAACTGCGCAACTGAAAAGTATACAATCACATATTTATGTATTACAATTTCTCGAGAGCAAAATTAGACGTGCGGACAATATCGAAAAGGAAAAAATATAGCTTCGCTTCAAAATAAAAACTTACATAAAGAAAAACTTTGTGAAGAAATGCTTCTTCTAAGGCTTGATGTGAGCCGGGAAGGGGGGAGCCAGGTCGCTCCTCCCCAAAGGTAAAATTTGTTGAAAACATTCCAAAAGGAAATGCACCTAAAAGAGAAAAAATATTAAATGATTGTCCCCAAGGTCCAAGTGAGGGAGTAAAATGGTAACATAAGTTTTATAAGCACGTTAATAAACATGAGTACTTTTATTGATGATTGGTTGGTTACAAATAAGAAGTGTCCACACTTTTCGACAAATAATTTAAATCTAAAAAAGGCAATTTTGTATATCTTTATTAGAGATTTACAAAAATCTTTATTTAAAATCTAAAAAAACTTTTCAATCTTTTAAACTTTACTACGGCTAATAGAACATATATTGTACAATAAGAAGTTTAGTTAATTTTTTTCATCAGGTAACATATCCCCGACATCCTGTCGTAGATAAACGTTCAGGGGAGGGGGTAAAGAGGTGTTTACCCCGCAAAAACTAAAAATCCACTCAGCCTAACCCCTTAAAAAAAATACAGTAACAATAGATTACCCCTCTCAAACCTTTGAAACCCACTATTTTTCCCTGTCAAACAAAAGCTTGGACGTCCTTGCTGTCATGGGTAGAAATTGTTTACCTATTCCAAAGGACATTGAAAATCCTCCATTGGTACCAAGAAAGCTGTAGCCGTTCGTTGTAGGTTCCGATCGTTGACCCTAAATTATAAACATAAATATACGTGGATATTTTGACAGGGGTAAATTGTCATTAATTTAGCTTGCTAACATGGAACTAGTTTATTGGTCAGTTCGTTTATCCAGTAGGAGGGGAGGGGATGGGCTAAAAGGGTAGAATGGGGGGAATTATTACCTTAGCCTGCTACGAGTTTCCCTTTATTAGAGAATATGAAAATCTGGTGTAAGATCATATTAATAATATACCCATTTATACAAGGATGACAACATCCATAAAAGAAAAGTTTTGAATCAGATGCCATAAATAGTTTATTTTATGAACAGGGTAGGTAGTATATCTTCTAGGGATGGGAATCCGTCGAATTTTTGGGCCGGATTCGGATTCCGGATTCCGGATTCGGATTCCGGATTCTAGCAGTATTTTAAAAGGCCGTCCGTCACAGAGGGATAGCTTTTTTCGTTAATTTATCACTATGTTACTTGGTTGAAGACTTGATTTGTTTTAAGTGCTGACTTCCAGCATAACTAAAACATTTACATCACATTAGTAAATTTAAAAATTTAAGTGCTACGAATGTCCTAAAAATGTGCTTGGTATTTTCTAACCAATTTAAATTAAATTTAGCCTACCAATTTAGAATCCGGAATCCGCTATAAAAAACGGATTCCGGATCCGGATTCGGATTCCAAAATTGGCCGAAAATTGGGCGGATTCCGGATTCCGGATTCGGATTCCGGATCCGGATTCCCATCACTAAATCTTCAGTAATTTGCTCCTCCGAAAGGAGGAGGAGGACGGGGATAATTCCAGGTAAGGATATATTAACTTATTTTCACAATATCTTTATTGCGAAAATATATATAAAAGGTAGAGGGGGACTTAATGATGTTGTATTTTATATTCGTATCTGTATATTAATTGAACAAAGAATGAACTAAAAAATAGTTAAAGAATTACTCAAACTGCTTACCCGTTTTAGAGCAAATATGTAATTTAACAAGAGCCCTTAGGGAAAACAAATGTTACTTTAACAAGGATGACAACATCCATAAAAGCGAAGCACTGAAACGGTAGGACAAACGGACATTAACACTTGTATAGTATCAGAACTGAATAATCAGAATATAAATGTATAAAGGTCAAAGAAAAATTGTAAGTAAATTTGTTGAAAAACTGCTTGATAAAGGATAATGTTTATAGACATACTTACATTTTTAGGACTTGATTATAGAGTTGCTTCGCCTATAATATTATGCTTTATTGGCCCAGGAATCAGTAAACCAAGAATCAGATCAATCGGATGATTAGATCATATAAAAATTTGTTATTAAAATGGACGTACGGACATTTTGGTAATGATTATAGACGTACCGACCCTAATTATAGAAAAGCTTCGCTTTTAAAAATGGTGTAAACTGACCTGAGGCCTAGGGGGTACTTTGTCCCTGGGGTCTTTTCCTTCACCGCCTCGCCCGTACAAAGGTATCACTTTATCTCGACTTATTCCAGCCTAAAACAAATTAAAATGTTGTATTTATTTAAGTAATAGGATGTCCTTCTGTCTCAAGCGATAAGTCCCATTTTCCTTTGTTTCTAACTATCAATTTAAACAGGGGTAAATATTTTGAAGGGAGGGGACATTAGGCTGTTTATCACACTAGTCCCCAAAGTTTTAAAATAGCGTTTTCTATTTCGTTACCTTATCAACTGTGGGACTGTTATTAAAGTTTTATTGATTGGTTTATTAAGTTTAATGACCAAATGTTTCAATGGCTAATTCTAATCTACAGAATGAGTAATTTCATGTTTTCATGAGGCATGTACATCAATTTATCGACCATTGTCTTATCGCTTTAGACCTCTGGGACCTTACCTCACATACAGGACACATTTGTCTATTATGTCTTGTTTCACAAACTGCTAGTAAATATTACTACCTCACATACAGGACACATTTGTCTATTATGTCTTGTTTCACAAACTGCTAGTAAATATTACTACCTTACATACAGGACACATTTGTCTATTATGTCCTGTTTCTAACCACTGATGTAAACAGGGGTAAATATTCCTACCTCACATACAGGACATATTTGTCTATTATGTCCTGTTTCTAACCACTGATGTAAACAGGGGTAAATATTCCTACCTCACATACAGGACATATTTGTCTATTATGTCCTGTTTCTAACCACTGATCACGGTTGGTTTTTTATTAAATGAATAAGTTAGGGTACAATGTTTGGCACTTTCGATATAAGTAAATGATAATAACAAAGCCACAGAATACGATAGTACCTTCAGAAAAATCGATGAAAATAGTTTTCATACTAAATTTTGTTTTTTTATATTTTTTCTAAAATGTCATGACAGAAGATGCGAAATGTCGTCTTAGTTTTTTGAAAGGATTAATCTTCTCTGAAATCTAAATTATCAAAATATTTTTTTTGGTAAATGATTATACGATATATGTCAAACATTTTATCAGAAAGAAATATTTAAAATTGTGAAGTAGAAACCTGAATAATTTTTCTTGTGGAAATAGTTTTCTGCAAATGTTGATAAACATATGTCTGCTAGCATTAAGATGTTTGTACTGCCAATACACGTTGGGTTTTATTTAAAGAATTTCTTTAAAATGTTTTTTTTTTTACATTGTATACCAATAACGCAATATTTGCTATCAGAAAACCCCCGACTAAGACTCGCCTACGACCTGATCTTTTAGGATTGCTTTGTAATTTACATTTTTGAAAGTCTTTCAACAGTATACACAGCAAATTCTCTCTTTTTTAACTAACTTTCCGAATAATATACCTAAAGCATTTGAATTGACAAAGGCTATGCTAATATTTTTACCATTCAAGTTTATTTAATATTCTAATAAATAGCGCAACCCTCCAAGTTTATGACTACTTTTCATGAACATATGATCTAAAGAATAAGCTCTGACGCAATGTCATATAAGGATATTATAATATTCATTAAAAAAATTGTTATTTTTGCATATATGTTACATTTTACAGTGTTTTGTGGCTCAAAAGAAAGACAATTAAATAGAATTTATTAACTAATGCAATACATTTAAATTATTAAATATACATATAAAATCATATTTTAAAAATTGCATAGCAAGGAGTAATTAAGCCTTGGAGTAGGCCGTAAATTTACCCCTTTAATTGATTTCATTTATTATTTTATTTATAGCGAGAATTACAAAAATTATTTATTATATAAAGATATTTACACAAAGGGGGGAGGCGGATGTGCCACTTTTTGAAACCAAAACTAAAAGTCAAAGGAACTCAACTAAAAAAAGAGTTACAGGTCTGACATTTTGCATGGCAGTTGCTTTATAGGGTTACAATATGGAACAGTGAAGAAACGGCGGCGCATCCGCCGAAAACCGCCGAGAAATTGCAAAAAAAATTCGGCGGGAAACGGCGGTTTTCGGTGGTTGCGCCGCCGTTTCTTCACAGTTCCATATTGTACCTCTATAAAGCAACTGCCATGCAAAATCTCAGACCTGTAACTCTTTTTTTAGTTGAGTTCCTTTGTTGACTTTTAGTTTTGGTTTCAAAAAGTGGCACATCCGCCTCCCCCCTTTAATAGATCAATAATTAAGTGGGTTGACTAAATAACTATTTACAGTTACAGAAGTTGGTACAGATTTTATTTCTTACAGGAAAAGCATTTTCTTTTGTTGCAATGAAATGATTTATAGTTTAAAAAATAATCTTTTTTAATCATGGACAATGATTTCTTTACAGAGTCTGAAAGCCTTATTTCATTTCTCAAGTTATTCCAAAGTTTTGGAAATGACACTGCTGGAAAATATTCAAGATGTTTTGTTTTAGGTATACTTATCAGTAACTTTTTTGATCTCTGAGAAGAAAGAACTTTAAACATGTTATCAAAGCTTTCTGGGAGTTTCTTATGAAAAAATTTACTTATAAAATTCAAAATGTTTAAATTTACCAAATCATCAAATTTTAAGATTTTAGATTGTCCAAACAAAATTTCAGTGTGTGCATTATAATTAGCACCTACAATAATCCTTATTGCCCTTTTTTGTTGTTTTCTTATTTGATCAATATCATTACTTTTAGAGAGACCCCATGTGATATTAGAATAATTTAAGTGAGGCAAAATCATTGAGGAATAAATCGTTTTCAAAGTTTTTGATGGGAGAACATTTTTTATTTGATTTAATGCATATAGAGAACTAGAAACTTTGTTTTTTACCATTTTTGTATGCTCATTCCAATTGAGAAATTCATCAAGATGTACCCCAACAAATTAAAAGGACTTTGTTTCATTTTCATTGCTGATTCTCTCAACTTCCTCCCCATTAATGAAGATTCTAAAGTTATTATTGACAGGTTGCATACTGCTAAGTCTGAAGACCATGTATTTTGTTTTAGATACATTTAAAGAAAGTTTATTTGCCCTAAACCATACTGATGCCTTATCTAATTCTTCATTTAATGATGTTTTTATGGTTTCTAAATTACTTGAGGTTTTACAAAAGATTGTGTCATCTGCAAAAAGGCTACAAAATAAGGTTGTTGAATTTGGAAGGTCGTTTATATACAACAAGAACAAAATTGGTCCAATGACAGAGCCCTGTGGTACTCCAAGGGTTAATACTTTTTATTCGGACTTTACACCATTTATTTCAACATACTGTTTTCTATTAGTTAGATAATTTTCAAACCATTTTGCAGATACACCTTTAAAACCATAGTGTTTTAGTTTGGATAGTAAAATTGGTATATCACACGTGTCAAATGCCTTTTTAAGGTCAAGAAACACACAGGCACTGTATTCTGATTGGGGCTTATTCAGTCCGTCATAAACTTTGTTGATTAAATGTATCAGTGGTTGTTGTGTATCTCTTGACCTTCTGAAGCCATATTGATGTTCAGACTGGCCAGCCAATTTTGAAAATAAAAAACGTACAAAACGTACACAAAAAAAATACGTTACGTACATAAAAAAAGTAAAAAAACGTACAAAAACGTACATTTCTAATAAAAATAAGTTAAATAATTTCCTAGTTACCTATTATCAATACATTTAAGTCTACTAGCAGCTACCTGTAAAGGAGAACCATAGCGAACTGACAGACACAAGATATCCTATTACTCTATTTAAAAGAACTAGCGTCTACGCTCCTAAAGGCCTCTAGGGGCCCTTGAGGAGGGGAGAGTTGAATTCAATAAAAAAACATGGATGACAACATACATAAGTAGCGAAGCTTAAAAGTTATTTATAGACATCTGGAAAAAAATTAACTTAAAATCAGTGAGCAATTAAAATTCATTTTTGGGGGGAGAAGGTAGTTTTTTTTCTAAAGTCAATTTCTCTTGGGAGGGTGGATGGTGATACTCTTCCCCAAAATAGTTATAAAACTTCCAAAAACCTATGAGAAGCTTTCCTGTTAAGGAGAGCCATATCGGTTCCGTGGTTAGCGAGATTCTTTGGTTCAAACAGACATACTGTTATTATGTACAAAGTATATCCTATTATAAGGACCAGCGCCTACGCCCTTAGAGGCCTCTAGAGGAACTTGATTAGGGGGGGGGGAGTTGAATTCAAAAACCCATTTTTTTATTTAAAAATAAAAAGTAAAAAACAAGGATGACAACATCCTAAAGTAGCGAAGCTCAAAAGTTATGGATGGAAATCTGGGAACTATATAAACTATAGAGTAGTGTCGTAAAAAATAAGCATTTAACTTATTTAAACAAATCACAAAATATAATAATAACGTGAAAATCTAGGAATAAATTCAGCCCCCCAACCAATAAGCAAATCTCAATGAAATTTAGTGGAAGTATTAAGAATGAAAACTAATACAATCCCTGAAAATTACAACCGTCTATCAGGAATATGAGTAGAGAAAATTACAAAAACCTATACATCTAGGAATCGATCTAGCACTACAACAAATAGACAAACCTTAAAGAAACTTTTTGAAAATATGTAGAATGTGAATTTATTTATTCCCTGAAAATTTCAGCCGTCTATCTTGAATAGAAGTCGAGAAAACCATGAAAAAAAGAAAATCTAGGAATAGATCTAGCACCCCAACCAAAAGGCAAATCTCAATGAAAATATGTAGAATGTGAACTTATTCAATCAAAAAACAGGAGCCGAGAAAATCACGTTTCTCCGATAGCATAACGGACTGACAAAGTAATTATAGAGTAGCTTTGCTAATAATTTTTTTAGTGAGGGAGGGGGGAGTAGACCACCCCCATTTCTGATTTCAATTTTAAAAAGAAAGAAAAAATAGGGGAATGGTGGTCATTTTTTTATTTCTCTTGGGAGGGTGGTTGTACCCTCTCCCAGGACCTATGAGAAGCTACCCTGTAATGGAGAACCATATCGGTTTAGCAGTTAGCGAGAACCTTCGGTACAAATAAACTGACAGAGAGACATACATCCTGTTATTACGTACTAAGTATATTCTATTAAATAAAGTAGTAAGTTTTTTTTTCTGATGCTTAAGATTTTTATAACAACTTCACACAGTTACCGAGATGGTTTAAGGCTATTTTTCTACCATTTTGAATACAGGTTCTTGAAGGGATATGGAAGGACAGAGAAAATAGCCTACAACCTCACAAAGATCATGTCGGTTCAGCAGTTAGCGAGATTCTTCGTTACAGAAAAAAAAGATTTATAGGATATAGGGTTATTTTGTCTATTGCTAAAGATCTCAGAAAATACTAGTCTTAATACAAAGTAAATCAATGCCTGTCTGTCTAAAGCTTAAGATCTTGGTAACCGCTGAACAGATTGGGTTCTAATCTTCAGGGAATATATCTACTGGTCCTGTGGTAGTTTAAGGCTAAATTTTGTAAACTAATGCAAATCAGCGGGGTGGGGGAACCCCCACCGCACCCTGGGGCGAAGCCTAAATGAAAAAAATTATCACAATCTTTTTTTATATTTTTTTTGACAAATTTCCAACAAACAATTCTATAAAAGAGGGGACGAAGCCTCTAGAGGCTAGGGACGAAGCCTCTAATCCTAGTAGAAAGTAAAAAGCTTTAAGTGTCCCTCCCCCAAAGAAAATAGCAAAAAAACATCACAGGGCTATTAGGTATATTCCATGAAGAGTAGAGCCCAATAGGTTCAGTGGTTACTGAGATATTAAGCTTCTGATATACAGACGGACAAGCAGACGGACAGACATCATTCTACTTTGTATTATAGATAATATACTTTTTTTTGTAATACTTTTTGTACAAATACAAATAAATATACAAATACTTTTATACTTATATTTGATTCTTATTCTTTAAAAACTGAAGATACCAAAAAATAAGACTTCTTAATCATAAACTGAGCACCATGTGATATCTCGGAAAATTTTCCCAAGTATATAAAGAATTTGAAAAAAATTATCGTAAAATCTATTAAAGGGGTAGTTGCATGAAACGCATTTAAACTTGAATTTAGTCAACTGCATATCTCTTTCTGTTCAATAGTTTAAACTAAATCTATAGGACATATATTTCAAATCCATAAAGGGGGGGGGGGAAATGTGGTGACTCGTGCCACGACATACCAGCAATTTTATTTTGGGTGCTACTCCCTTAGTTTTAGAGATAATTGGATGAAATCTTTTGGGCTGGGTCAGTAATTACCCCAACTACTGGTATCTTTAAAAAAAAACGGCGGCGGGACCGCCGCTCCCGCCGCCCGCCGTCGTTTTCCGCCACCACCAAAAAAATTTTTTTTTTTGCATTTCTCGCCGAATTAGGCAATTTGGAATCATTTGAGACCATGTTATTTTTTTCAAAAATTTTTCCCCTTACAAGCAGCCCTGAGGGGGACTTGTTAATTTTTTTCAAATTCTCGTATATCAAGGTATATCTTAAATATAGTACTTCTCCTGTGATTTTGAAGATATTGAAACAAAATCTTTTTAGGTTGGTAAGTAAAAAATATTTGAATTAAGAAAACGGCGGCGGGACCGCCGCTCCCGCCGTCCGCCGCCAACAAAAATTTTTTTTTTGCATTTCTCGCCGAATTAGTCAATTTGGAATCATTTGAGACCATATTATTTTTTTCAAAAATTTTTCCTCTTACAAGCTGTCCTGGGGGCGGTGGACGGCGGGAGCGGTGGTACCGCCGCCATTTTTTATTCAAATATTTTTTTGCTGATCTACCTCAAAAGATTTTGTTTCAATATCTTTAAAAGCACAGGAGAAGCACTGAAGTTAAGATATACCTTGATATACGAGAATTTGAAAAAAATGAATAAGTCCCCCGCAGGGCTGCTTGTAAGGGGAAAATTTTTTGAAAAAAATAACATGGTCTCAAATGATTCCAAATTTTTTTGTTGGCGGCGGAAAACGGCGGCGGACGGCGGGAGCGGCGGTCCCGCCGCCGTTTTCTTAATTCAAATATTTTTTACTTACAACCTTACAGGGCTGCTTGTAAGGGGAAAAATTTTTGAAAAAAATAACATGGTCTCAAATGATTCCAAATTGCCTAATTCGGCGAGAAATGAAAAAAAAAAATTTTTGTTGGCGGCGGAAAACGGCGGCGGACGGCGGGAGCGGCGGTTCCGCCGGTCCCGCCGCCGGGATATACGAGAATTTGAAAAAAATGAATAAGTCCCCCGCAGGGCTGCTTGTAAGGGGAAAATTTTTTGAAAAAAATAACATGGTCTCAAATGATTCCAAATTTTTTTGTTGGCGGCGGAAAACGGCGGCGGACGGCGGGAGCGGCGGTCCCGCCGCCGTTTTCTTAATTCAAATATTTTTTACTTACAACCTTACAGGGCTGCTTGTAAGGGGAAAAATTTTTGAAAAAAATAACATGGTCTCAAATGATTCCAAATTGCCTAATTCGGCGAGAAATGTAAAAAAAAAAAATTTTTGGTGGCGGCGGAAAACGGCGGCGGGCGGCGGGAGCGGCGGTCCCGCCGCCGTTTTTTTTGAAAGATACCAGTAGTTGGGGTAATTACTGACCCAGCCCAAAAGATTTCATCCAATTATCTCTAAAACTAAGGGAGTAGCACCCAAAATAAAATTGCTGGTATGTCGTGGCACGAGTCACCACATTCCCCCCCCCCCTTTATGGATTTGAAATATATATGTCCTGATAAAACGGCGGCGGGAGCGGCGGTCCCGCCGCCGTTTTTTTTTTGAAAGATACCAGTAGTTGGGGTAATTACTGACCCAGCCCAAAAGATTTCATCCAATTATCTCTAAAACTAAGAGAGTAGCACCCAAAATAAAATTGCTGGTATGTCGTGGCACGAGTCACCACATTCCCCCCCCCCCCCCCCCTTTAAACTGTAAGTTCTAATAACATATATGCATAATTTACCTACATATTTTTGTTCTATGAAAATTGAAGATATTATTGAATTTATTTGATATAATACACCTAATGTTTTTGCAAAAATTTTCATACAAAACATACCAATCACTTTTCTACTAATAATTGATTCTTATTCTTAAAAAAAACGTAAAACGTACAAAAATACAAAATATAAAATACGTTACGTACACATATCAAAATAACGTCCAGAACGTACACAGATTCGATGCGTAACGTACAAAACGTACAAAACGTACACTCTGGCCAGTCTGGATGTTGATATAACATTTTGTTTCCCTCAAGATATCTAATCATTTGAAAAGCAACAATTTTCTCAAGTAATTTAGAGAGGGCTGGAAGTATGGAAATAGGACGATAATTGTCAAATCTATCTCTTTCACCAGCTTTGTAAATAGGTATAATTTTTGCACATTTATAGTTATCAGGAATGTAGCCAGTGTTTAAAGAGAGGTTAAACAGGTGAATGATAGGCTTTACAATTATTGGCATTATTTCTTTTAAAAGTTTCATAGAGATATTATCATTTCCTACACTTGATTTTGATTTTAATTTGGACAAAGTTATATTGATAATAAAAGAGTTTACTTCCTGAAAGTTAAATTCTTCATCATATTGATCCCCCAAGAAATCCCTGAAAGATTTAGAAGATTGAGGTATTGATACAGAAAGTCTTGGCCCAACATCAACAAAAAAATCATTAAAACCATTGGCTATCTCAGAGAAAGTATTATAGGATTTTTGTGCATCTGTAAAAACACAAGGCACGTCATTTTTACACTTTTTTTTCTTGACTATTAAGTTAATTAGCGACCAAGTCTTTCTGATATCAGTAACACAATCTTCAAATCTTTCATATTTTTTCTTCTCTTTTCTAGCAAGTTTTTTGAATTTATTATTTAGGCATTTAAATTTATTTTCAGCAGATTCAGTCCTATGTTTAAGTTTGTTTTTAAAGGCCCTATTTTTGGCTTTTCTGATTTTTAATAACTCCTGTGACATCCACGGGTTAATAGGAACTTTTCCTTTGTTTACACATTTTTCTTTTAAAGGGAAACTCTCTTTAAAGTACTTTTCTAATATGTTACCAAAACTTTCAAAGGCACTTTTCGGAATATTATCATTATTAACACCTTCCCAATTTTGTGAAGAGAGTTTCTCTTTAAAGGTTTCTACGTTATTTGGACTCATATCATAATAATATTGTTTTTGGTTTGAAGTATTTTTTTCACAAGTTACATTTAAGTAAAAAATTGGGAGATGATCAGAAATAGAAGATATAATTAGGTCGCTTTCATAAAATTCTTGCTTTTTATTGCTAAAAATGTTATCAATGAGAGTTGCTGAATTTTGACAAATTCTAGTAGGTAGAGTAATCATTGGTAGAAAAGAAGAGGATATTAATAGGTTCAAAAGATCATTTGTTTGGTTGTGGGAATCAAAGTTTAGAAAATTCGCATTGAAATCACCCCCAAATATAATTTCATCAGATTTTTTTAAAACTGGGTCAGTTTTAAGAAATGTTAATTTTTCTCCAAACCATTCTATAAAGTTATTTAAGTTACCACCAGGAATTCTGTAAATGTTGCCGATAATCTTAAATTTGTTCTTACCAAAAAATACTTTTATGAATTGAGTCTCAAATTCGCCCTCTAAAATATATGATAATTCATCAATAATTTCATAACTTAAGTTTTGCTTAAGATATATTCCTAAACCCCCACCCCTTTTTCCTTCCCTTGTTTGTAAGATAATATCTTGATAATTTTCTAATCTAGTGGTCTGTGCGTTATTTGCTGCCCAAATTTCTTGAAATAATAGAATACTAAAAGAAAATTTTTCAGTTTCTATCTCCAATAATAATTCTTGTATATCGTCGATTTTATTATTTATACTTCTAATATTCTGACTATAGACTGAAAACTTTTCCTCCCTCTTTCCAATAAAGTTTACAAATTCATGGTTTTCAAAGTAAGAACACGAATGATTTAAATTTGAATCTAATTGCAAAGAATTATGTCCAAAATTATTAACTAACTCATCATCCATTTTTAATTTGAATGCTTATATTATTTTTGTTTAAATGTACCAAAGAAAAAAGAGCATTAAACAACCCATTTTTAATGCTATGATAATTTACACAGAACATATACATAGTAAAATAAATATTAAGTGATAACAGATAGAGATTAGTTTAAAATTCGGGTTTTTCAAAATAAAATATTCATCCCATTTTTACACCATTATATTCTAGTTTGATTCACTTTCGGATTGTTTATCATATTTTACAGGAGACAAGTTGGAGTAACTCACCCACATAGTAAGTTTTAGAGTTGTCATTTTTGTAATCCAAAGTAAGCCGTTTAGGAGCCACTCCTTTGCTCAAAGTGACACTGATAACACCCTTTTCATTAGAAGTAAAATGGTTTATCTTTCCATCCCTTTTAAGCTCCTTTAGTTTTCTGATTAAATCTGAACGCCTTTTTGTGAGTTGGAAAGTTAACCAAAAGTTAGGTCGTTTTACCTTTCTCACCTCCTCTTTCTGGGCTCCTTCCACTGATGCCTCCCCCTCCATCGCTCCACCCTCCATCTCGTTCCCCTCCATCGCCCCTCTCTTTCTTTCCCCAGGTTGAACTGCAATCTCCTCCTCTTTCCTGGGCTGTGTTGGCTTGGGCCCTTTCAAAATCGCCGAACATAGTTTAGCATATGCTGAGCCCATCCTGCGATTATTAAACCTTATAATACCACAACCTTGGGATGTAGGGTGGCATGCTTCAATATCCAGAGCTGGGTCAATATGAACACCATAATACTTCTCTATAGTGTCGCATATTTGCTGGGTGTATGGTTCTTCACCAATTTCTTCTGGCTCTTTTAGAATAGACTTAAGGTTCTTGGCTGCATTTTCTGGTGAGGCAAATAATAAAGTACCTTTCATTGCTCTTTGTTGGTTCTGGTCAATGTGATCGCTGTTATATCTGACCTGTGCCTGTATGTTGGTGGGAACACCATTTCCTTTCCATCTGTTGTTATCTCCTCCCCCTCCTCTGGGCAAGTTTGTACCATTCTTCCCCTTCCCACCCTTTACTTCCCACTCTTCCTCGTCGCTTGAACTCTCACTTCCTGACTCTTTAAGCTGGGTAATTTCATTTTTAAGTTGACCGATAGTTTTAATTAGGGTGTTTAAAACACTTTTAACAGAATTTTCATTTAATGTCAATTTATTTACATCAACTTTTAACTCACTTAAAAATGCACTAGTGACTGGGTCCAATTTTACTTGAGTCACTTGAGGTGGTTTGTTAGGGATCTTTTTTGGTCCCATTTTACAGCTATAACTTTAATTTGTTAGAGATTTATATATTTTTTTGAATCACCCTTGTCCAAATCTAATCACTTGAAAACATGTGTACAGGACAAGATACAAAACTAAACTAAATTATTTCATATTCAGGGTTTTTAAAAAAAATCCGTACATTTCCGTGCATGCTAAAAAAAAAATCCATACATTTTTCCGTACATTTCTGTACATTTTTCTACTATGTAGTAAATATATTATTTAGTAAAATTGGTTTCATACTAGGTACTGATCAAGATCAATTTTTCTATTAAAGTTAGAACAAAACTTATTTAACAAAAGTTGATACTTTATGGATGGTATTAACTAATCTAAAGAAAATTTTGAAATTGGGCTCCAGGTTCAGGTACTGCAGGCCTCCAGGTAGATCCTAGACAGGTAAAAATTGAAATTTTTTACTTAAAAAGTTAGAACAAAACTTATTTAACTAAAGTAGCTTCTTTATAGATGATATTATATAGTTTAAATTACATAAGATAACCTAGAAATAGTAAAAAATTCCCTTTCTTTTTTTGTCGCAAAAGAGAATTCAACAAAGATTTTCATTAAAAAACACCTTAGTGTAAAAATTAAAAAGTTTAAACATGGTCACAAAAAGATTCAATTAGTTTATTAAATGTTTCATTTTCAGAAAATGACGATTAATCTCTTTTACAAAGAATAAAGTGTAAAAAGATATTCTCGTTTTAATTTTAAGCAACTTAAAATGCATTTTAATACCTTTTAATGATTTATTTTTTAAAACATCATTTTATAAAATGTTATTGATTTTTAAAGTTATATATTAGAATGTTTTTAAATTTTGTTAACATTTTGTTTTAAATGTAGAAAATTGGTAATTCTAAACATTCAAAAAATGATTTTATTAAATTTTCATCACTTAAATTGCATGTTTGATGAAATTTTCAACTGATAATTCAAGAAAAATCGTTTAGGTTTTATTATATTTTACTTTGAAATGTTAAAAAAATATATTATTGTCAAAAATGTGGAAGTTATACTTTCCTCAAAAAAAGACCTAAAACATGCAAATTAACACGTGTAATGAGATTTTTTTTCTTTCAGGTTTAATTTTAAGTAATTATTGATATTTTTTGTAAAAAGGATTTTATATAAAAAGTTTTAAAACTCGAGTTATGTAGTGGTTCTAAAAAATGTTGCGAATTTATGCAATTTTCTTGCAAAAAAAATTTTCTAGGATTTTAAAAATAGCAAAGGGTGTTATTAGACGTACTTACAGATACAATTGCTAAGTCATTTTGGCCAAACACTAAAATAAAGTTTTGACATCTGAGGGTCCAACCGTGTGATGTAAACAGGGGTAAATATTCCTACCTCACATACAGGACATATTTGTCTATTATGTCCTGTTTCTAACCACTGATGTAAACAGGGGTAAATATTCCTACCTTACATACAGGACATATTTGTCTATTAGGTCTTGTTTCTAACCACTGATGTAAACAAGGCCAACAGAATAAGTGTCCACACATAGATATCACAGCATCCTTAACAAAAATGGAATTATTTTTCGAGTATTTTTTAACAAAATCTGCAAGAATCGTTGTTTTATTACCTTGCCTGCTAAATTTTAATTGTCTTTTAAGTCTAAAAGTTTAATAAAGGTTGACATTTGTAGATGTATCTTAACAGATGTTACATCATAAAGCTCTATATTCAATATTTTTTCTTTTTAAAACTAAAATAAAAATGGAGGGTGGGGGGTCGAATTCAACCCCTTACCACCTCAACTGCCTCTAGAGGCCACTAGGGGCGTAGCCGCTAGTAGTTGCGGAATAAATGTATTGATTTTACCTTTGCAGTATCAAAACAGATGTTACATTCAAAAGCTCTACTCTCTTCTTCATCTGCCCCACCTCCTCCCGGAGATTCCTCTGGCTTTTCACCATCCTCTGACAGGTCATGACAATTCTCACAATGTATGTATAGGGATCTGATACAAGATAAGGATATGAACTTTTTAAATGGATAATTGAACATTAATCATAGGACTATTAATCTTCAGAGATTTAAAGGGATATTGAAATGGCGGAGAAATTGATGTACATCCCCAACGACGATGATACATAAAATTACCCCTTTGTAGATTCAGTGGTTGAAACGTTTGGACACTCAACTTAGTGAACCAACCAATAAAAATTCAATATAAGTCCCAAATGTCGCAGAAATAAGCTTGTACGATGCTATAAAACCTTGAGGACTAGTGTAATAAACAGCCCTATACCTATTCCCTTCACTTCATACAAAGACAGACATTATATTTTTTCATTTTAGAATGGTTTAGATTATTTGAAATGTTATTAAAATAATAATTGTCATTTTCCTGGAACGCGTCGGTCAGTCTGTACGCCTCCTCCTGACCCAGACGAACTTGACATTTTTGTCCTCTGCAACGAAAATATTATGGGTATTTTTCTATTACTTCACATTTTTATCAACCTTTTCGCGTTTGACTAAGATTCTTAATACATTTTAATAATGATATAAAAGACAATAAGGACTTTACAGAATATAAAAATCCTTGAATGTTTTTATGATATCTTACTACAAATAATTACTACCGAAAAATCCGGGGAAAAAACTAAAACAAGTATGAATAAATTAGCAGTTGATGAGCCACTTCCTTTTACGGGTGGGGTGGTGGATGTCAACTTCTCCACGGGCCATAGCCTCTGTCCATTTCTGAAATAACAAGAATGACAACATCTAAAAGTACGAAGCAAAATAATATGAATGAAAAAATTAACAGTTATTAATAAAGAAGATGTTAAGTAGTCGCAAATTAAGAATATGTTTATTAGAAACATATGTTCTAAATCTAATACTTGTATTTTAAAGCATTTTTGACAGACCGACGAACCAAGTCAATTATATACTGGATGCCCATTGGTATAGGGAACTTCACAAAATAATCTTAGCCGTCTATCTTGAATTACAACCGAGAAAAACTCATTTCCCGCATAGCGCTTCGGAATGACGGACAGACAGGCAAAGTGAATTAAAATTTAGCTTTAAATCAAGTTTCCAAACACGTGTAACCAAACAATACTTATATGTTTATCAATAATATATCAAGAACAGAGCTGGATCTTTAAATCATTTTAGTGGTGAGCCAGATCGGGGTGAGCCGAATTTTAGCCAATCACAGCGCGGCATTTCATAAAATGCTGTGCTCTCATTAGTAGAAAGTTGGCTCACCCCGATCTGGCTCACCGCTAGAATGATTTAAAGATCCAGCTCAGTTGACCAAAAACAGCTAAAAACACGAAATACGTTGATGAATAAAGCTGTGAAATCAACAAAAATCCTTTTTTCTGCATAACATATGTGTAAATCTATTTTTTTGTTTTTGTACAAACGTACATACATTAGTCAAACGCAGCTGCGCTACCAAAATCTATATACTTACAACATGAGAAGGACCCCAGGCAAAGTAGTAGGTAACAGCAATAGGAATTATGCTGCACATGGAAAACTTCATGAAATTTCTGCAAACAGTACAAATTCAAGTTTGAACAAATGCAAAGAAATAGCGGCGGTTTTCCTTAAATTTGCCTACTTGAGCATGACACAGTTTTTTAGTCGTTGGATCAAAAACGTTTACTGCCCCATTTAATTTAATTTTAATTTGATTAGTTCCATAACAACTTTCCAAATATTTCTACCAATAATTCAAATCTACAGAAGGATTAATTTTGTTTAATATCATTGGAAATGTATATCAATTCATCGTCCATTGTCTTATCCCTTATACAGGTTAATCGGTAAATTGGTGAAGCCAATATTAAAGTAATAAAGATAGACAACTGAAATTTTTAGTGGAGATTTCAATGACATAGGCACATCTATTCTATACCTACATTGTTTTGTCCGTCTCTCTGAAGGTCATGCTTCAAAAGATGTAAACGTTATTTAATAAGGTTTCGAGATTTCCAACTTGAATTTTACGGTTCCTGACGGATGGCACCCAGTGATCTCCGTAGGTGAACTGAAGGGCGTGCCATCTCTGCATGGCGGCATCGAACACGATACCTCCTTGATCCATTGCCTGAAAACATAAAAAGAAATTATTCATATATGGTTATATTCATTTATGTCATAATTTCTGAACAATACATTCATGTACTAAGGATAAGACAATAGGCGATAATTTGATGCGAAACCCACTAATACGATACACGAATTACCTCCTCTGAAAATTAAAATTATTGGTGAAATTTTTTCGGAACATATTGTTTGTAAAATGTAAACCCCAATCAAGAATTAATAAAAGCCAACCAATGAGAGATCGGTGTTAACAAATATTGGGCACCAGTGTTAATTTGCAGCCCAAAGGCCCCTTCTTCCCTGGTTTCAAGGACCATCAAAATGCTCAACTGAAAAGTAAAACAAACCTTTGGGCTGAAACGTCTCATGATATATTCTTGCTTCAAGGCTTGGCGGATAACACGGCGCTTCTCCTACAATAATAATAATGTATATAATACTGAGATGACAGAAAATCGAATATGTAAATCCAAAAACAACTAAACAAGGATGATAATGTCCATTAAACGTTGAGCAACAAATCAGACAACCAGACAAGCGAATATAAACTAATACAGGTCAACAACGCTTCTAAAATTCAAAAATATGTTTTTTTACAATACTTCGATGTAAATCTGTTTCTTGGACGTATGAACTTTTAATCATTACTACACTATTAAGATTTTATCCTAATAATAAGTTTAAAATAGATTCTAACTTTCTTATTTATTGATTAGCTTCGCATTGCGAAGACGGATTCACAGACAGACCCAAATTGCAGAAAAGCATAGGTAGGCTTTTAAAAAAATATTACCTCAAGAAGGGCCTCATGGTAGGGGGTACCACCTCCAATTTTTTGATCCATTTTGTTTCACCTGAAATCAGAAATAAAATCATTTTTCGAGTGTAAATTTTAAAAATATTTACATTATTACATATTTTTATTATTAATACATTATTTGATTTTTTTATTTAATACTAAAGATATTGATTCCAACCTAACTCTAAAAACTAAATTTAAAATTGTTCTGACAAAAAATGAATAGAATAGGTAGAAAAAAAGTAAATAAAATCTAATTTTTACTTTTAACACAGCTTAAGTTTATCTTAAAATTACATATTAACCTTCATAAATCGACGAAAAAATGGATTAAGTAAAAATACGCATGCTATTGGAAACTGAAATTTATGGCGTTTACTATAATGCCGTTTTTGTGCTTTTTTAGATTTTGGGCTTTGTAAATCCGTTTCCTTTAGTTATTGAGAAAAAAATGTTGATATACTGCGTAATTTCGACTTAATCCTACAAAAAATGGCAAAGTTGAAATAAGCGTTACTTTTTTTTACAATATTTAAAATTAATATAAGATACAATTACGGTGGGAAACGTAGCCATAAAAACAAACAGTAGAACAGGACAAGCAAACAATGAATCCTCTTTGCTTTTTACATATTACAAAGGCTTTTTATTAATCTTAGGGATTTTTGCTATTTTCTTTACATTTTGGAGCTCCTAAGGGCTAGGGGTGCAGCTTCTTAATTTTTAATAGTGAAATATCACATACGCAAAATTATTGTTTTATTCATATTGTAAAAAGCGATGAATTTCATAAAATTTTGTAATACTTTCGGCAAATATGAAACATTTTGCAGTTGTGAAACGTTGGCAAAATTCATTTGATTTCCCTGTCTACTGTTTGTTTTTTAAAAGACTTTCTCTCCAAAAATTTAAACTAAACCTAAAATTTTACAAAATGCATGAAAAATCAGTCAAAACTAAATAGGTATAATAGGGTAAATATAAAAATAAATTGAAAACTAAATTTTATGCTATAAAATTCAATGAAAGTGATAAAGAGATCACACAAAATATACAAGAAATAAATTTTTAAAGATATTTTTTACAACCAATCTTTTTGTTAGAGATTAGTAAGAGTATTTTTGATATTGTAAAAATAAATTTATGCCCATTTATTAATTAAACTATTGACTAGTATTTACTATTACTTAATATGTCTAAAAATTTTGATTAGTTTTAAACTTAATTTTAAATACAAACCAATGGAATGTAAAGTTATTTTAAAAACTTAAATTCTTTGTAAATTTTTGTTTTAAAATTGTCTTAGGCATTATCAATTTTCTTCATCAAAATTTTGAAAAGGACGGTTAAACTTTATTCTTTTTATACAACATCAAACTAGCGACTACAGCCTCGTGGTCGGAGAAGTTGATAATATCCTCGCTAGGCGGCGCCACAACAGCTGCCCGTTTTTCCCGCGTTTTCTCGTCGCCATTTTGGTTTTCCACAGAGCTGAATGATTTTGTTGTGGTTAGCCAGGGAACGTCGAAGAGGTTGGTCAACACTAGGTTTCCTTTCTTGGACCTGAAGAAAATAGTATGAAAAATTAACTTTGGCAAGATTGGCAACTTTTTGTTGTTCTGTAGGTATTATCATGATTGAGACAAAACAAACACTTTATAATGCATTCTGCTTAAAAGTAGTCGGGTACTCCTCAGAGATTCTGATTCATGCGTAATCCAAGTTTTTATAATTAGAAACATCATAGAAAGTTGAAAAACATAAATAGACATTGCTTTAAAAACAGGTTTCCAAATGTACTAAATAAAGGGATTTCAGGATAAGATACTTTGGTGTAAAATATTGATAAAACCTTTGATTTACAATCGATTTTTTATGTTCCTAGAACACTGTACTTGTACTTTACAATACATTTTTATTTACCTATGCCAAATATAGTCATAAAGAACAGGGTCATACTGATTTGAGTACTTGTTCCGAGGGTTAGCATACGTAGCTCTGTCAGGAATCAACCAGTTAGTTATGCGCTGGAAAAAATCCTCCATTGAACTAAAAAGAATATATTTTTTGGTTTATTTTTTTCTACTATCCTATTATATAATGCAGTAAGCTTTTTTTTGTCTGTAGCGAAGGATCTCGCTAACCCCAGTACCGATACTTATAGATCCTGAAATGGTTTTAGGCTATTTGATTTTTATAAATAATTCTTGGTATGGTTTTGGGGTTTTCCTGCACTTCCCTATCCCTTCGAATATAGATCCCCTAAATACTAGGGATGCAGCCACTAGTATCATATACTACAAAGTAAGAAATCCTTATATAAAAGTAACAAGTTGTATGTGTGTGTGTGTGTCTGTCTGTACTGAAATATCTCTCTAATTGCTTAATTTAATTTAGTTTACCTCGCCAGATCTTCTTTAAGAATATGATAAGTTGTATCATTGATAGCACGAGGATCAGAGTTGAAATCTCCACCAAGAACTGTAAAATCTGCTTTAGATTTCCTAGGGTTAAAAACAAATATAAGAAAATATTTTAGGTCAGAGATGTTAATTTAGTTTTCCCGCATTGAAAAGGTTTGTTTATTACTTTTCCATTGTCCTTCAACCCGATGTTTTTAATTGAAGATTTAAAGTTTGAAGTAGAAAAAAATAGAAGCCAATAGACACCTTTAACGTTCTAAATTTCTTCCTTATTTTAACTAATTAAGAATATACTTTTGTAAAACATACCTAAGTAATTCTAAAACTTCTTCATTAAAAAGTACAAAAAGCTTACCTAACTGCTGCCATCAGCTGTTTAACCTGAGCCATGCGGGCCTGCTTGTCTTCCACTAACCAAAAATATTTAGAATGAATGCTAAAGATCATAACATTTTAAACAAAGCTAATAATTCTCTGCGTAGAAAACACCTTTAGGGAAATGAGAAAAAAAAACATTAGTATTTTTTTTTGAAAATTTTTAATTTTTATTTTTAAAAAAAGAAGTTTTCAGACTTTAATAAGTTTAGATTCTTAACTATCATGGCTATAAGACTAAATGTAAAGAATACATTTGTTTTGTTTTTAAAAAGTACCTTGATCGGATGCACAAGTGTGTGTAACAAAAACATCAATTGTCATATTTGCAACTGGTTCAATCATTACACGACCAAATCCTGAAATAGTTTTAGTTAAAAATCAGTCTTAAACATGTCCAAAGCTTATAACATGCCCAAAACCAAAATGGAAAAAAATATGTACATGATCAGCAGTTTAATTGGATAGAAACAAACCATCCCTACCAAAAGGGGACTATCCACGAACGAGATCAAGTGATTCTAAGGACCTTCCCGTAGTGATTCTTAATTTTTTTAATGAATATACTAGGGTTATGTTTAATTTCGTTACATCAATTTAAAAAAAAATAAGTTTCACCATGGTTTTATATGGAAAAACTGTGAAATGTTAGGCATTTCTTGGCTATATATCATCAAATATTTTGTTGAGTTCAAACTGCCCTGACACAAAAGTAAACCTTTTCGATGAAAAATGATAATTTAGAAAAAGGGATGGTAACTAGGTAGCAATATTGTAAACAGTTTTATTAGTGTACTTTTGTAATTTACAGCATTTGATTATGTTTTGGCGTGTTATTTCATTTTAATCTTTGAACTCAACAAAACATTTGATGACATTTCATCGAAAAATGCATAACATTTAAAAGTTTTATTCATAGAAAACCATAATGAAACTTAATTTTTTTAGTTGGTATGATGACTAGGTATATTAAACATAACCCTAGTATATTCACAAAGAAAAATTTAGAATCACTGCGGGAAGGTGCTTAGAATCACTTGCTCAGGTTCGTAGATAGTCCCCTTTCGTGTGTATATCATATAGATGTTATGTTGAATTGTTGATATCAGTCATAATCAGGAATAAACCAAGACTCACCTTTTCTGGCCAATTTTTCACCATCATTTAGTGGGCCATGAACATTATACATTGTAAATTCTATCTCTTTCATTGGATATCTTGAAGCCACAGCTAATCCTGAGAAAACAAGGAGGTTATAACTTTTCGAAAAATTAAAATATTAAATTGGATTAAAGGGGGGGGGGGGGGGGCGAAAGTGACACTTTTTGAAACCAAAACTAAAAGTCAAAGGAACTCAACTAAAAAAAAAAGTTTCAGGTCTGACATTTTGCATGGCAGTTGCTTTAAAGGGGTACAATATGGAACTGTGAAGAAACGGCAGCTCAACCGCCGAAAACCGCCGAGAAAAGGCAAAAAAAATTCGGCGGGAAACGGCGGTTTTCGGCGGTTGCGCCGCCGTTTCTTCACAGTTCCATATTGTACCCCTATAATGCAACTGCCATGCAAAATCTCAGACCTGCAACTCTTTTTTTAGTTGAGTTTTAGTTTTGGTTTCAAAAAGTGTCACTTCCCCCCCCCCCCCCCCTTTAAATTGGAATTTTATATCCTTTACTACTATAGAAATCATCTTTATTTCTAAAATGTAATTTTTAAAAATATCAAAAGCATATTATCTTCAGATGCTCTATCCCCAATTCTATACCTGAACATCCCCCAGGAGCGATGACACCATCACAACAGATGAAATCAAAGATGAACGGTTGAACACAAGCTTTCTGTGCCAGATCGTCATACTAAGAAAATTTAATTTTGGTTAGAATTAGGAATCTTAAGGGTTAAGCCGGTGGATGATAAATTGAAGCATTTTCCCCATGATAATCAACAAAAATACCACATTTGGGTTGAAAATTTTGGATACTGAAGTTTGGACCAACAAAGATTTAAAGTAAAGGAAGTAACATTTTCTAATAAAAATGAACGCATCTTGACAAACATATTAAGGACTTGCAGACAAAGGACCTGGTATATTTAACAAATACCTTAGTCATATAGTATCCAACAGAAGCAGCGGCTCTCTCCACAGTGTTATGATCAGGCCGCATCCATAACTCTTCAAACAGGTACACATCAAACTCCTAGGCAAACATATAATTTTTATTAATATGAAGAAATTTTGAAGTAACTACTTTCCTAGAGGATTAGGCCTGTAAGTGGCGCAGCAATAAATAATTAAAATATTTTAAAAAGAGCAATAACCATTCAAAGAGAATAAAATTATGCCATTTTAATAAATGAATCAAATGATCTAAAAACAATATTATTTATATTTTAGTGTTTACCTTCTTTCGGACCATGTTAGCTATCGCAGGTATCCTGATTTCTTTGTCCTGGAATAATAAATTTGTAACTTTGTAATTGGGTGTATTAAGTTTGTCAAAGATCCTTCAAACGGCTAAATTTACTTTTCAGAGAAGCACCTTACCGGCATTGGTAAGATTATTTTTTTTTTCATGGGGTCAGATAAACGCTTCTAAATTAAATCTTAATTTAAGATAAATACGGCGCATTCCAACCTAAAAAAAATTAAAATTTTATAATTAAATGAAACAGAGGTACAGGTACTTACCATTGAACCTAAAGTATGAGGCATACCCCAGGTGTTGAGCGACAGGACCCTGATTGGAACTCCTTCCTGCACACCAAACAACAATGTTGTTAATAATTCAAATGGGCTGCCAGTCTAACAAAAATCATGCACATTTAAACTTCCAATTTTGTTAGCATAAAACAACTAAATAATTGCTTAGCTATAAATTGAAAATGAAAAGATTAGAGAGGATTGTAGTGTCTTTGTATTACATAATATATTTAGAAAACTTACTTTTGTTGATTTTAGTCAGTTCTAAATTTAATTGAAATTCACGAGATAATAAATAAATCAAAATAACACTAAAAAGATTGAAATTTACCTGAAATTCATAATTGAAGAAATAGCTACAAACTATAGCAGTTACTAAACAGCTTACTCCTATAATATAAACACAATAAAAAAATGTTAAAGAAAAACTCAAAGATTATATTAAGAAAACCGAATAAGATGTAGTATTTATATTAGCGAAGTTGAATACCTATATACATGAACTAAACTTCATTGTAACAAAACTCACTTAATTTGTCATTAAAAATGTAAAATCAAAGTTAGGTAACACTCGATCGAGAAAAGCGCAAGGGTGTGTATATTTAACATAATCTCCCCAACATTCCCGGAAATGGAGGAGAGAAGTGAAATTCAAAGTATAGGGAATTGAATTCAGCTTGGTTAGAAACTGTACACTCATAAAATCGAAAATAGTTATTTAGTTTAAAGGTTTACCTAATAATACTAGAGCTGGACAGAGGAACTTTGATTTGCAACCCCTTGGTTGGGATTCTTCTGTAATTAACGGATCTGAATCCATGTGACCCGACATCTTGCTAGGACATTATTTATATCTAAACATATTTGAATTTCATTATATTAATATATAAATTTATTTTTGAATACAATAGCAATTGTTTTCAAACTTGAATTATTTTAGGTTTAGGGATATTGTAATTGAAAAAAAGAACCTACAGCATATTTTTAAAAAACCTCAGTATAATAGTTTTAATTTTATGTCTAAATTAGAATAATAGAATTTAATACAGAAAAATTAATATTTATCAAGATTTTTGATTAATAATAAAAAGCTAGTCCAATCTCTTATTTACTTTTTTAGGGAAATTAGCTCAACAGACTCAAAAACGTCTTTAATATGTCATCGAAGAACATTTATATAAATACACGTCATTTTTGGGGGCAGATTTTATTAAAAATTTCATCAAACGCAATTTTTCTGTCACTCCTTCCTTTCCTCTTAGCACAAAAATGGATGATAACAGAGGACATGATAAATCACGGCATTCTGCGCATATGAGGAGACAATTTTTCCTGTTATATTTTTTCCTCTTTTTTCTGTTGGAGCAGAATATCAAAAAAACCAAAAAAAAAACGTAATAACTGAAAGTTAAAACACGAAAAGTGTTTTTTTACATATTTGCTAATTTTTATAAAGTTTCAAATTCTTTTTAAAAAGCAAAAATATTTTAGAGGAAATTTTTGTATAATTTAAAATGCCCGTTCAGGACAAAATTGAGATAAATGTCGTCATACTTGAGGCTAATCATATAAGGAATAGATCTTATGACTTGTGATAATAATCATATGACTTATACTTATCACAAGAATAGTTATTGCTTATTATATTCTCCCCTTCGGCTATTTAATAATTATAATTCCAAATGATTTCTATCTTGAACAAAATCAGATTTCCTAATTAAATTAAATTTGAAAGTACAATGTAGATTGTTACGTTATTTGTGAAAACTGTATTATTTTAGGTCAAATTTGGGGATAGAGAACTAAAAAATCCCCCTCCATTTTTTTGCTGATGATTTCCTTGGTCCTTTATTTTATTTTTTTTTTTTGATAAAGATTTCCTTGGTCCTTTTACGAAGGGCGAAGCCGCTAGTATATATATATATTGATTAAAACTTTGAAAATCTCAACTAATGGAATGGAGATTTACAGGAAGTTATATTCGTGGCTAATTGAAGCTGGTGGTGGAGCTAAGTTGATACAGACACACGGACAATATGAATTATTTAAAAGATGCTTTACATGGTCTAGGTAATCTTTACACACAAATTTGGGAAGATTATCATTTATATCATCCGAGAAACTCATTTCTCCTATAGACTTACGGAGGAAAGACAGACATTTTGAGTTATAAAGTAGCATAGCTTCCAAAAATATATCTGTAATCTTTATGACTTTTTGATTAGATCTTTTTATTGTATATAATTTTATCTGTCAAAAAGGGATTATTTAAATGCAGCTGCAAATTGAATAGTTTTATTTGGGGATAATCTAAAATAATCTATAAAATGTTAGATTGCTGAAAATCAATTATTTTTGGTTCTTTTATCTATAAGTTATATGCAAAATATTCGAAACAAGGATGACAACATCCATTAGTAGCCAAGCTAAAAATCATAGAATGGACAAACGGACAATGTTAGTTTTAGAACAAGAAACCACACGTTGTCACAACAAAGAATAGAAAGATGGATAATATTCAAAAATATAAGAAATCACAAAACCTTTAAAATTTAAGATTTATGTTATTTGAAGCATGACCGACAGACAAACGGACAAAACAATAGATACACTTTAAGTAAATCTTACAATATAAAAGAAATCTTCACTAACGATTTCAGCTGTCTATCTTCAAAATTTAAATTTAATAATTTAAAAGTTTATTTAAATTATCCTTTGACTTTTACTATGAAGAGGGATTATATACAGAAAACATCACATTTGTTGAAATATTCGTGGGAGCAAAGCGACTCTACATGTCACCCGTCTATCATGCTAGAACAAGTAACCATACTGTCCATGTAGCTATCGATATATTAATATTTACAAACTCAATAAAGTCAAATAAACTGTTTGATTTCTCCATTATAAGGAAGCTTCACATAGGCTCTAGGATGGTTGTTGGATAAATATATCACATAAAAAAGTTGTTATCAAAAAGATTAAAAAACAACATGGACGTACAGACATTCTGGAAATGAATATATAGAGTTGATACGCTTTCTAAATCGTACCGAACTACTACAGGAATCACCCTGTCCAAATTTGAAATTGATAGGACAGTTCCTACGTGTATAATTAAACAGAATGAGATATCCTTTACGGACGGACGTACAGACTGAAACTATTTATAAAAAAGCTTTGCTTTTAAAGATACACGTCTTAATGATTTCTTTTCTCAAAAAGCCGCGGCAAAACTAAACGCTATCGTTCTAGTTTTACTAAGAGATCGATATGCAAATTCAATTGAATTTTTATAAACCCTTTTAGGGTTCAATGTTTTTCCCACCCCTCGGGGATGGTTTCCCCACTCATGGGGGAGAAAAGGGTTTTCCCTGTCTTAGACATAAAAAAAGGAAATAACAGACAAAACTTCCCTAGACCAACAAGAATTACAATTGAAACAAAGTCCTCTAAAAAAAATCGTGTCGTTATTATGTCAACATAAGTATGTAGCTATAAAATCGATTTAATATTTATAAAAAATATTTTAAACAATTATGTGGCTAATATGTTAGTCACGACCACTTTTTATTAAAGCCATATATTTGACAAAAACACTTGACAGAATGCCAACAATTTTGACAGGGATGTATCAATTCCTGTTTTGGGAAAAGGCTTCCCCCCATAGCATCTAGGGTCTGTATCTTTTAGGTTAGGAAAGGGGTAGAAAATAGCCTGAAACTATGACAAGACATAAATTTAAAAAAAAAGATACAATTCTAAAACCTTTACACGACCTAAGTCAAGTTTCCTATAAGAGATAATACCATCGGTACAGTGGTTGGCAAGATCTTGGCAAATTTTCAAATTTATAATCACCTGTTTTATAATTGAAAAGTCTACTTTATTAAAGTCTAATGGTCATCTTATAAAAGTTTAAAAGGATTTCCCCCACCCCTTAGTAAAATTATACAATGGAGATAATAAATAAATATTTAAATTAGCAAAATATCTTAAGTATTTCTTTCCTTTATTTAAAATAAACTAACTTATTTTTGATACTAATTGTAGCAGTTAAAGAGACAAGAGACCAAAAAACAAATATTTGCTTGTTTTTTTGTACTTTTGACATGAACACAGCACTTAAATAAAAATAATTATTTTATTAGGTAATGAAATAGTTGATGGAGTCTATATATCAGTAAATTGAACCAGCAAGAACCTAGTGTATTAACAATCCGGCCATATATGATTGGTTAAGAGCAAATATTTTTCATTTTATTCTTATTGATAAGTCATCTATAATTCTATTGAATTATTTAACTTACGGGAAATTTTATCACAAAAAAAGTTGTTGCATTTACGATTGGAATGACATAAATAATAACATAACAAAAATCTTTATCTTTTTTTCAGTTGGTTGATTTATTTTTTTTTTCTGACAGTCCATTTATAGTAAGCAATCTAATTTCTAATTTAGACAGAAAAATGCTTTAAAATATGAAATTATTTTATGGTCCAAATTATCTAAACTGACCAAACTTACTTTGTATGATCCAAGAGGATTGTGCAATACAGTTTTCCCTCCATAGCTATTTAATAATTCTACTGTAAAATTTAAAAGTATGACACACGAGATAAAATGTTAATTTAAAAATATTTTTAAAAATGCAATTACAGTAAAGATAAGTTTAGGCTGGCCTGTAATTTCATTGTAAATATTATAGGATATAGTTTTGAGGAATATTTGAAATTTGGATAGAGGGGATAGATGGTAAAGGGTAGAAGAAACAAGGACACTTATGTCCATAAGAAGCGCAGCAATAACTAGCTTCCAATTTTTTTTTATATTAAAACAATTTTAAGAATGGATGTAGAATATATGTGGATAATGTGGCAGAAGAAAATTGTTGTCAATTTAGATTGTTATTTCCCTTGTCATTTATTGGTCAGTTCTTTCATCCAGTGAGAGTAAGTCAAAAAAAAATTTATTGACATGATGTCATTGATCATATGCGTGTAAAAGGTGGGTTAAGGAAGGTGTCAACACCCCCTCCCGACTAATTAAAAACTAGATGGGCCTTTTCCCCACCCTCTTAGAGTTTTTATACCCCCCTCTGGCAAAACCCTGTGCACGCCACTGGACATGATAGATAGACTTAAATAATGTGTCCAAACATTGCTTCAAGGTTTGCAGTGGGAGACGAAATCAAATAGAGAAATATTTTTTCGGACGAAAAATCTTAATTTTAGAGGAGCTTTGTGCAATTTAAATAAAAAACACACAACCCTATCTTCTGAATTTTACTATCATCATTTAAAAAGAAAAGTTTGGGTGAAGGTGGGGGGGGGGGGAGGGATATTATAATATTGATTTTTTCGACCCGAGGGTTAGGTTAGGTTCAATTCTAAGTTTTATTATTAATTTATGCAAGACAATTAGGGAAAAAGGGATAGGACAATAGTCGAGAAGTCAATGTCCTCCCCGGTCCCCTAGCTTCCTCTAATTTTTTTGCAATAATTTGAATTTGAACCTATAAAAAAATATATTTAGATATCTTATTCTTGAATTAGAATCGAGAAAATCACGAAAAACAAAAATTCTAGGACTTGATCGAGCACCCCAACCAATAAGCAAATCTCAATGAAACTTGGTGGAAATATGTAGAATGTAAACTTATTTAATCCCTAAAAATCTTAAAAAGCTAGGAATGGATCTAGCACCCCTATTATTGTGCAAATGTTGATGAAACTTAGTTGAAATATGAGAAATGTAAGCTTGTTTAATCCCAAAAAATTTCAGCTGTCTATCTTGAATAGGAGCCGAGAAAATCACGTTCCCCCCCCCCCACACTTTGTCTCTAACGGGCAGATGGACAGATGGACGGACATTTCGAATTATGAAGTAGCTTCGCTACTAAAAACAATTTAAAACTTGAACTTCATTACAAAATTTACATCAATATTATTTTTAAAAAATATTAAATGAAAAAAAATAATTTTAAAAAGAATAAAATGTAAAAGAGGGAATTTTCCAGTTATCTGAAGAAGCAAAGCCAATAGTTATTATTATAGTGTTGCACAGTATCTGTGTACACTTAAATTACGAAGATAATAAACAAAGTATCCACCTGGACACCTTGTCACTGTAATTCCCGATTGAAAATTACAAGAATTATTCTCATAACTAAAGCAAACTTCCATGGACTTCTCTTCTCCTACTTCTAGGGACTCTGTATCACCATTGATCCAACCACCATGTTCAGTGCCACAATGATAGACTTCAGGATAAGGATCTACTGTGGGGATCTTGATTCCTGCAGGTTTCATTATTCTGTAGTAGCCTGCCCCCTCCCACCTTGTACTCCTGTTAGTTATATTTGTATAATCAATATACTTTGGTCCATGATAACTACCATCAACTATAACAGTGTTGTGTATGTTTCTAGATTCTTCATCAAGAACTTTATAGTTGTAGCATTGTGGCGAAGCAATACAGTCAAACCTTCCTGAAGTACAATCAAAGCAAGGTGCAATCTCATCACATTTAGAGTACAGGAAACAATATTAGGGAAATGCAGTTGTCTTCCCATACCACGTGTATCCATGACAGGTATCTGTGTCATAGCAGAGCTCAGCACATGTATCTGCAGATTCTAAAACCACCTCCTCAATGAAACCATCATCACCTGCTAAACAAGCCCCTTCCAGCACTTCAGGAATTGTTTCACTTTGGCACCCAGGACACTCGATTGGGCCATCCAGAACAGCAAACTGATAGCACCAGCCCACAACACCATCAAACCTCCAGGTATATCCTCTGCACTCAGGTGATGAAGCACACTGCACAGTACATTCCTCTTTTGATCTGTTGTAAGAAAAATGTAATAATAATTGAGTACATATGATAATAATCTATAATACAAAATAGCTTAATGTCTGTGCATCCGTCCGTCTGAAACTTAAGATCTCGGTGTGCACTGAACTGATTGGATTCTACTCTTCAGGGAATATATCTACTGGTCCTGTGGTGAATTTAAGCAATTTTCTTGGGGGGGTAGCAGACACCTCCAACTCCCCCCAAAAAACAAATAAATCTTCCCAATTTTTTAAGGCAAATAATTAAAAATTTGGTGGTCGAACCACCACTGGTACTTAATTTTTTCTTAATTACCTCTTCGCACCACCACTGGTAATTATTTTATTTTTTAAATTACATCTTGTGGCAAAGCCCCTAGAGGCTAGGGGCGAAGCCGCTAGTAATTGATATAGTCATAATATCTAGATTAAACAAGGGTGAATCAGTCCCTTTATAAAAAAGTTACAATGGATGTAGAATATAAGTGGATATAATGACAGGGAAAACATTGTCGTCAATTTAGGAACATGGAACTCGCTTATATGTAAGTTCGTTCCTCCAGTAGGAGGGAAAGGGATGGGGTAAAGGTTGTATTTTTTTACCAGCTGGGAGTATCACTCTCTTAGAGTACATACAAATCTGGTGCAACATCCAAGTAACTATATATCGATTGTTATGACTTATAGAAGCTAGTAAAAGTGGCTGACTCAGATTATGACGTCAAAAAAGAATTAACCAATGAAAGGCCATTATAAATTTTACCATTGGTTAGTTACAGTGTAAACTGGCCTCTCATTGGTTAATTTTTTTGATGTCATAATCTGAGTCGGCCGCTTTTACTAGCTTCTGACTTAAACAATGTTAAATTCTGTTTGAAATCAGTATCATTTGTAAAAAATAAAAATAACTATGAACATTATTAACCTAGATTTATTTTAAAATCTTTACCTCATGCTGTATGTGTCCCTACCAGGTTTAAAATTCCAAGTAGCTCCAGTAACAGTACTAGTACATCTTCCATTTACATTGTGTGGAACAACAGCTCCAAAGATGAGGAAGATTTTTACCAAGAAATCAAGCATCATGTGACAAGCTTGAGCCTTGAATACTTTGAACAATCTGAATATTTTACTTTTTTCTTACTTACTTCAGTCTTATCTTTATAATACATTACAAAACAGTGAACATCATAAAACTTTAAACCAGGGCTCGGCAGCCGCGCGTCATCCACTATTTTAAACCCCTTTTGACGCTTAAATTTTTTTTGTAATGATGAATTGTCATATTTGAGTAAGGTTTAGGTTGGCAGCTGATTTTTAAGTTGTAAAGTTTTGATTTCTTATCCGACAGAAAAGAAAATATTTTTTCTAAAACATGATCCATAAAATAAATCAATTGTCTATCTTTTACAGCAGCTGAATAAATTACATCTACTACCTTAGCGAGACGGACGTACAGACAATTTGATTTATAGATTAGCTTTGCTACTAAAACATAAACTTTGTTTTTAGAATAGTTATCTTCAGCTATTTTTTGTTTTGTTTATCTCTCTTTTGTTATTTATTATGATGATATGTTTTGGTCATTATTGATTTTTGTAAGAGTTATCTGACTATTATTATTTTCATATTTTTAGACTAGTCAGGATAACACATTGTGCTCCAAGCCTTTCTTTGTTTTTATTAATATTGCTATTAGGTTTTGTGTATCCTTACCAAAAATGCCTTTACGGGTGAAATATAAAAATATCAACTCCTCATAGGCGTCCAAGGGGGGGGGGTAATGGGGCGATTACCCCCCCCAAACGAATTTGGGGTTGCCGTAGCCACCCCTAAATTTTTTTTTTTCATTTTACCCCCCCCCCCCCATTTAAAAATTACCCCTACCCGGGGGGTCCCGTAGGCACCCCCAACCATTTAGGAGGGGGTGTTTACCCCCCCAAACAATTTGGGGGGGGTAAATAACCCCCCCAAAATAGAAAATCTCTAACAAAAAAAATTTTGCTCGCTTCGCGCGCACTTTTAATACTAAATTTTTGATAAAATTTAAATTACCCCCCCCAAAAAATTTTACCCCGGGGGTAAACAAATTTTACCCCTGCCAACAGATTTCAGGGGGGGTAATTACCCCCCCCCCCAAGCAAATTTTACCCCCGGGGTAAAAATTTGGGGGGGGATAAAAAAATTTGCGGCGCGCTTCGCGCGCCATTTTACCCCCCCTCAAAACCAAATAACCCCCCCCCCCTTAAAAAAATTTTACCACCCCCAAAATAAAAAGCTTGGACGCCCCTGCAACTCCTCCCCCCCCCTCCCCAAAAATACCTATTTCCTAGCAGAAAAAGAATTTCCACCTCATTCATTCATCTCCCCCCAAAAATGACATACCACCCTTATTGTAAGTTCCATAGATCTAACTGAAGAAAAAGTTTCAATCCTATTATATAAAGTAGTAAACGTTTTTTGTCTGTCCCGAAGAATCTCGCTGACCGCTGAACCGATATTGTTCTCCTTTACAGTGAAGCTTCTTATGTGTCCTGGGAAGGTTTTTAACTATTTTTGGGGAGGGTGTCTTCACCCCACTCACTCCAAAATTTTTATTTACTCTTTTGAAAATCAAATTTAAAATGGGATGAGGTCGACTTTTCCCTCTTTTGACTTAAGTGCCCCTAGAGGCTTCTAGGGGGGCGTAACCGCTAGTTAGCAATAAAGTGCGTCTTGTTTTTAAGTACATATATAGAAATTGAATTTTAGAGCATAACCTTTTCTATTAATTCTCCCACGCATCCTCACTTAAATTTATAACTAAGCTACTCTACATTTTGAATGACTGTCCGTCCGTCTGTCTATCTATCTGTCAGATTGAAGCTTAAGATCTCGGTAACCAATGAGCATACCTACAGGATCTGTGATGGTTTAAGCTATTTTCTTGGGAGCAGGAACATCTCCGCCCATCCTGAAACTTAACTCCCACCCTCCCCTAATTTAGAAAAAAAATCAAATATAGGTAGATGAGGGATGGGGGGGGGGGTCTCACTAAATCTGGAGGCTAAGCCGTCTCTGAAAAAAATGTCCCATTGCTAATTACCAATATCCTCAGAGGTTAGCAACGAAGCCCTTAGTGTTGCTTATAAATAAATATACAGTATACATGTGCCTTAAATGTCATCAGTGAAATTTTTTGTTTTTTTCATTCTTTAATGAATGTACAAAAATCACGAAACCTCTTCATAATTTGTCTCATAATTGTCAAAAGTTCGTTCTCTATAAAGAGCTTATCTTATTAGCTGGATTTTAAACTTTTAGTAAATCTTTATTGGTTGGAACAAACTAGCAAAGTTCATCCATAAACTTTTCTACTAATAATTTTACACTATAGTTGTAGTTTTGCTTATTATAATCGGCCATTATCTTATCCCTTGAGATCCCTGCGTTTTGTAGTGGTCAAACTCATAAACTTACCTAAATTAACCCCCCCCCCCAAAAAAAAAAAAATAATTAATGTTTTTTCTCGTATTCATTCCAATCCGGTGGATAGGAACCGGTTCTCATCCATACGAAAAAACTATGTCTAGCATCGTACTATATCCAGCTTTCTACAAATATAAAAATGTACAATCATAAGATTAAAAACCAGTATTTTAGCTGGTGCCTTCGGCACCTTGGGGCTATAAAAACGGGCTTTAATCTTATAATTGTACATTCTATATCCGCGGAAAGCTCTTTATAATACGATGCGAGAAATAACTATTAAAAGATTGTAAAGTAATTATTCATTTTTGTCTACTCATGTACATACTACAAAAGTAGATTGACATATTCTTTACCAATTTATATTATTGGTAAATGTCAGGGGTAACAGAATAAGTAAATTTTCATATTGTTCTTAAAACCGGAGCTTTTCTATTTACATTTATAGTCAGTGTCAGTAACGGATAACTTTTCGTTTATTTAGGCATGATGATTCCTGTAACAGTTGGTACAATTCATCTTAGACAAAAACAAAATTACCACTCCTGTAGATAAAAGGCATGGGTCTCCCTCCCAGGTCTAAGTAATCTTATCGCTTGTAGATTTTATTTTTAAGCTCCTTAAGGTTGTAGAAATTTTTAAACTATTTTTATTTTCTCTTTACCCAAATTCTATAATACCTTTTCTCGTATTCATTTGAATCCGGTGGATAGGAACCGGTTCTCATGAATACGAAAAAACTATGTCTAGCATCGTATTATATCCAGTTTTCTACGAATATAGAAATGTACAATCATAAGATTAAAACTAGTATTTTTAGCCGGTGCCTTCGGCACCACGGGGCTAAAAAAACTAGTTTTAATCTTATAACTGTACATTCTATATCCGCGGAAAGCCGTTTATAATACGATACGAGAAATAACTATTATATTATTAACAAGTATGACAAAACTCATAAGAATAGACAAACAAAATGTATTTAATATCAGTGATATTGGGACATTGGCCCCCAGAGTTTTAAAACACGTTCTCTCAATCGTTGGCTTAAATCTTTGATAATTTTTATTAAACGTTGAATGGGTTTTAAAATCAACCAGTGTTCACACAAAAATGTATTCTGCAGATGGGGCAATTTTGTTCATCGTTATTGGAAGTGTATCTCAATTTAGCGTTGATTGTCTTTTCCCTTAAGATGTAGAGTTAAAGCTTACTGGTAAAAGAAATCTTCACGAAAAATCAAATTTAAATTTTACAAATAAGAATGACATTGCCAATTATAGACTAAGCTTTGCTACAAAAATTACATGGATTTTTTTCCAATATAAATCCTGACACTCATGTAATTATAACACTAACTTATTCCAATAATATAATAAAAAACAAATATTAAGACAGTTTTTTTACGTTTAATCGAGTAAATAACTAATACTGAATACATTATTCATATTACTTGTCACAAGCAAGGCTTTTGCATAATTAGGGACAGGGTAGGTCTTCACGTTGCTGTCAATTAGGGGTAAGACAATGATGCACGAAAAACCGATGTAAATCCCAAATAATGACAAATATTGTAGATTAAAATTGTTGGTTGACAAGTTTGGCCACTACTTACTTGGTACCAACCAATAGAAATTCAATAATTGAGCCAATCAATTAGAACTTTGGGTACCATATTAATTTATAGTCTCTCTCTCTTTATCTCTTTCGCACTCTCTCTCTCTCTATCCATCTCTCTATCTATCTATTTCTCTCTATTTCTCTCTCTGTCTCTCTCTCTCTGTCTCTCTCTCTCTCACTCTCTCTCTCTCTATCCATCTCTCTCTCTCTATCTCTCTCTCTCTCTCTCTCTCTCTCTCTTTCTCTTTCTCTTTCTCTCTCACTCCCTCTTTCTCTCTTTCTCTCTCTCTCTCTCTCTCTCTCTCTTTCTTTCTCTCTCTCTCTCTCTCTCTCTCTCTCTCTCTCTCTCTCTCTCTCTCTCTCTCTATCTATCTATCTATCTATCTCTATATATCTATCTATCTCTATCTATCTATCTATCTCTATCTATCTATTTATGTGATAATACATCTTTCTCTCTCTATCAACATATCTATCTGTCTATCTCTTTCTCTCTCTCTTTCCCTCCATATCTATCTTTATTTATCAATCTCTCTTACTATCTATCTCCTTTACTATCTATCTATCTCTCTCTCTATCCATCTCTCTTGCTAGCTATCTATCTCCTTTACTATCTATCTCTTTCTATCTTCTCATTTGAATAGAGGATAAGTGACAAAAAAAACAATAATCTTATTACTATCAGTATTGACAAAAAATCTTAATCTTTACCCTAAACATTCCTCCCCCCCTCCCCGAAAACAAATATTCATTATTAATACACACACCGATATAGGGTTAAACACAGAGTTTTGGTGTTTATTTATAACTTATATCATTATTCTTAACAACACAGCACACCATTCTGAATTATAAAATTTGTTTAAATTAGCACTGTCAAAACTTTCAGCCAATTAATTTAGTATGTACATTAATTTATCGACGAACATAGACAAAAAGTTTTGAAAAATCACAAAACTTAAAATGGCCGCATTACTTTTTGGCAATAATCATAGAGTTGGTTTACTTTCTAGATTATACATGATTGCTGAAGCGATCTATATAGCATGTTTAGGCCTTGCTTATTAAAAGTAAAGTTAAAATAAGCAGCTTATTGTTTTCGCTTTTATGGAAAAAAATATGCGGAAGTGCTTGCACACCCCAAAATATGTCATTTTCCCGCGGGAAATAGGATTAAGCCTTCAGTCAAGAAGATGCTAAAGGTGTTAAAGCCAGGGATACAGGATAAGTTTATGGATAATTAGATATCCGACTATAAAGTGTCCATGGCTGTTATAATATCGACATGCCATGTTTTTCAATTGGCACCATCATCTTAATTTTATCTTTGTTTAAAAGTAACTGGATGTCTGTGTGTGTCTATAACACAAGATCTCACTAACCGCTGGACCGACATGGTTCTCCTTTACATGGAAGCTAACCATAGGTCCAGGGAAGGATTATAACTATTTTGAGGGACGAAATCTCCCCTGGAAAAGAACCCCCCCCTCCACACATTTTTTTCTTTTCATTATCAAAATTGATAGTTGATGGTTGAATTATACATCCCCTTACCTTAAATGCCCCTAGAGTCATTGATGACAAAATATTGACAAAACAACTAGTGACTATGACTATGTTGACTTAATAACTACTAATTTTTATGACAGGGTATAGTGAACAAATCACGATGTACTTTTAGATTTAGAAAAGATTAATCACTTTTATTTTCCTATCCCTTTCTCCCTGTGTTAAAGCCGTTTATCATTGTTTTCTCTGTATTTTGCAAATTTACAGGGATAAATATTGAAATCAATTAATTTTCTACCATTTAAAAAAAAATTTGATGGTTGTAGAATAGTTCTTTAACGCATCGTATTATAGACAGCTTTCCATGGATATTACAATTTAAAATTATGATATTAAGACCAATTTTGTTAGCCCCGAAGGCTCTAAATATTCATTGGCTCTAAATCTTTGAGTACTTTTATAGAATTTCAATTTTTGTTCAAAACTAATAATTTCCAAAATTTTTAACCATTAATTTTAATCCACAAAAGGTGGTTTTTTTTGTAATAATTGGGAAAGTAAACCAAATTATTGTTCATTGTCTTATCCCTCAAGATTACTGGTATTTGTATTTATCCCTGAATTGATAAAAAAGGAATAAACAGTTTACCATAGGTATGTAAATAAATAAATACATATTTACTATGCAGGGAAAACATTGTTTTTAGTCAAAGAGAGAGGGGACAAAGGTCTGTTTATTACACTAGTCCCCAAAGTTTTATGAACCGTTTTCTTATTCGTTGGCTTAACAACTTTGGGGACTTTTGTTTTTTATTGGTTGTTTCATTAAGTTGAGTTTTCAAACGTTCAAGCCAATAATATTAATATGCAGAATTGGTAATTTTGTGTGTCAACACTGGAGATGTATTTCAATTTATCGGCCATTGCCTAATCCCTTTAGATCCTTGGTTTTTAGTCGCGAAGCTGCTTAATCCTTAAAATGTATGTCTGTCCGTTTGTCCATTTGCTGACTGTCTATATCACTATGGATTTCTATATGAAAAATTTATATTTTTTGTGAAGATCCAATGATGTACAACTATTCTTTATTTATTTTGTCTGTCTTTCTGTCTTTTTATGCGTATCAGAAAATTAAGTGGTACAATTTATTGTTAAGTTTCTGTATATTTAACAACTTCACTACTTATGGAAGTTGTTATCCTTGTTAACATACTTTCTCTTTTTCGTTTCTATTTGGTTTGTTTTCATTAAAATCTTAGAGGCTTTGCTACATGTCTCGACCCTCTAGGACCTCCATCCTTGAAAATATATTAGAACTTGCATTCGTTCCTTAAACTTTTGCTTTATAATTTATCTAGTTGTTGCGCCCCTAGCAGGGTCTCTGTATTGCAGAAGGTAGACAGGAACTTCTAAAGAATTTCAAGACTCATATATAAAAATAAAATAGCTTAAAACCATCCTTGGACCTACGTTAATAGTTCATAAAAACAAAAACCCTACTACTTTAGATAAATTAGTTTTAAATCTTACGCTTTATCTCCTTTTCGTATTGGTTATAAGAATAATTTTGTCTTTTTCGTGTAAAAGATGATTAGAAGAAAAAAATAAATACTTTTTTCCATCAATCCCCCCCTCATCTTCCCCCCCCCCCTCCTCAAAAAAATGTTGGTATAAGTTGATGTATTATTCTGGAGTGAGGAGAAAAAATTATTCTTCTTAGCAATCTTTAACATAAGCTTTAACATAGACATGTAGTTTATAATAATATTGTCTCTTTGTCCATTAACTTGCTTTCAATTGCTCAAAAATTTCTAATCTTTGTATTGGCCATGGTCAGGTTTAAGGCTATTTTGTGCGTGCTATGCAAACGTGTATAGTATATTGCCACTAATAATTAAATAGAAGTGCTTTTATTCATTTCTACACTCCAGTTAGAATTTTACAAATCCTTTTATACAAAAGTGGTAAGGTTTTTAAAAGCCAAACTTTTCTATTATTAGGGTCAGTCCGTCCGTCCGTCCGTCCGGATAGCTTGTTTCGTTAATTTAGGCATGCTAGAATTGACCTAGCGATTTCAAACTTTGTATGGTGATTCCTGTAGTAGTTAGGTACGATTTAGAAAGTGTAGCAACTATATTATCATTACCAGAATGTCTGTATGTCCATTTTAAACATATTGATTTTTTTTACTTTTTTACCAACAAGTTTTTATGTGATCTAATTATCCGATTGATCAACTGATTCCTAGGACAACAAAGTAAAATATCATAAGCGAAGCAACTCTATAATCAAGTCCTAAAAATGTAAGTATGTCCATAAAAATTATACTATATCAAGCAGTTTTTCAGCAAATTTACTTACAATTTTGCTTCGACTCTTAGACATTTGTATTCTGATTATTCAGTTCTGAAGTGTTTTTGTCCGTCTGTCCTACCGTATCAGAGCTTCGCTTTTATGGATGTTGTCATCCTTGTTAAGCTTAAGAATTCAATAACTACTGAATCAATTGAGTTAAATTACATAACCCCTAGATACTAGGGACGCAACCGCTGATATGATACATAGAATATACTTAAATCAAATTTACTGGTTATAGTTGTTGTATTTTCTAAGCTTTTTAATGAATGTAACTTTGTAAAAAAGAGCTTTATACTTTTTTTCTTTCTTCATCCTCAAAACTGTCCATGTTCCGAATTGGTGGAAAAAGCTCTGTGTAAGTGTATGAAAAAATACATACATACTTTTACAGCAGAAAAAATACAGACATTTTTGGAGGACTCTTCGATATAGGATCATTTTTTCCTTAATTCTGATTCTGAAGTAAGATAATAGTTATTTATCGCATCGTATTATAGGCAGCTTTCCTCAGATATCAAGTCTAATATTAATTTTATGATTTTCTATTTTAATATGCGGTCTGTAATATGATGCTATTCTTGATTTTACAGCATGGCTGAGAACCGGTTCTAATCCAGCGGATATCAAAACCGGTTTTTCCAAAGTACCTATTTTTAGAAGATTTTTGGATCATGACCAATTTAAAGGGTGTGGTGCATTTTTAAAAATTTTATTGCGCGGCTTATGTTAATAGTAGAAAAATGTTATAAAATTGTCATAAACTCTAGTTTTTGGAAATATATGTGTCATATTCATGCTGTTTGAAGTATAGAAGCTACGTTGGAAAATGTGAGAAAGGTTGAAAAGTTTTAAGTAAGTTTGGACATTTTACCACGTAGCTCTAAAACTATATGTAGCACAGGAAAATTTTTTGAACACCCAAAAACTAGAGTTTATGACGATTCTAACGATATGCATAACATTTTTCTACTGTAAACACAAGCCGCCAATTTGAATTTTAAAAATATACGCATTTTAGCACACTCTTTAAATTGGTCATGATCCAAAAATCTGTACTTTGGAAAAACCGGTTTTTAAGGCATAATTTGTTAAAATTGCCAAGTATTTATTTCTTATACAAAACTCCCCAACCCAATGAAGAAATTAAGATATAGATTATTAATTTCTGTCAATGGCAAGTGGGTTATATTAAGCAATACTTTTGTCTTATTAAAAAAAACACCCTGTATTAACAGCTTATTCTTCTGATATTGGATAAATAGAAACATCTTAATTATCTGGAAAATTTTGACCTGTGAAAAAGTTTGTATTTTTTTATGGAGATTATTTTAGTCAAACCCTTCCCCTCTCCCCAAATATAAAAACCTAAATAATCCCATTTTCAATGAATAAAAAAAGCAGGGAGCCAGAGGACTGTAAACTACACTTGTACTCAAAGTTTTTTACCAGTTTTTTTTATTCGTAGTCTCAAAATTTTCGGGTACTTTTTGATCAGTTGGTTCCAAACTAGCAGTATCCAATATTTTCAACCACTAATTGAATCTACAAAAAAAATTTATAGTCATTGGTGAAGAAAAATGCACATAAATTTATATTCGATTGTCTTATCCCTGCTAAATCCTGCTAAAAAATCAATAACTAACCATTGTAATATGGATCCTGGGTCAAATTGTATAAAAAGTATCTTCCACACTCAAAATATCATTAGAGGATGGTGGATGCAACACACAAAAGAAGGGGACACACGCACAAAGAGAATTGTTTATGAGTCGATAATAGTTATTTATCGCATCGTATTATAGACAGCTTTATATTGAAACTAAAAAGAAAAATTTTAAGATTAAAACCAAGGGGCCGAAGATCTGGGCTAACAAAACTGGTTTAATCTTTAAGATTTTTATATTTGTGGTAAGTTTTCTATAATACGTTTGCATACGTGATTTTTTTTTTTGGGGGGGGGGGTATTATTAATTTTTTTGGGTGGTTGGGTGTGTCCCACCCCCCCAAGAAAATAGTTATAAACCTTTCCGGGACCTATGAGATGCTACCCTGTTAAGGAGAACCCGATCGGTTTAGCGGTTAGCGAAATCCTTCGGTACAAACAAACACACAAACACACATACAGACACACAAACAGACGGCGTTGCTACAAAAGACCAACTCTACAGAAGACCAACTAGATGGTTCTACAAAAGACCAACGCCTACAAAAGACCAACTCTACAAAAGACCAACGCCTACAAAAGACCAACGTTAAAAAAATCGTAATGGTAGAAGTTCATAGCCGCAGAGCTCGGCCCCCTAGCCTGCTTAGCCGCGGGCGCTCGGCCCCCTTGACTATAACCTAACCTAACCTGTATGAATGTTTAATGTACACTAATTTATTTATAGTTTAGAATATCGTGGATTTTACAAAAAGTGGTTGGTAGATTTTTTTCAAATTTTTAATATCTTTTACAATATTTAGACATCCTGTTACTTTAGTATAAGGATATATCCGTCCTTCTGACTGTACCTCTGTATGTCCGCCTGTCTGTCTGTTTGTCTTTAACAAGAATGTCCAGATAAAGGTCTGTAGATAAAAATCATTGGTTGAAATGTTTAGACAGGCACTACACGTTTGGAAGTAACCAATCTTTATTTAACAAAAATACCCAAAGTTTTTTTGGCCAGCGAATAAGATAACGTGGTGACAACTTTTTGGGTACCAGTTTGATTTACAATTAAATATTTCTCCCTCTCTGGGTGCCATAAAAAGGATTTTTTTTCTGCCCATTTACATTTCACTTTATGTATGAGAGCAAGTAGCGGGTTTTGGTTGCGGACCAGCTAGGTGTAGGGAGGGGATTAGAGGCCCGTGGGGCCCATACACACACACACACACACACGCAAGAAGCTTGGATGCTTCAACACCCACGGGAAAGTTGCGTGCCCTTGGGGTCTTACACAAAAAAATGGGAGGGGGGGGGGGGGGTGAGTTGATAAATAAACATAGGGAGAGTAGAATAAAGATGAAAGAAAAAATGTTTATGTGTGTGTGTGTGTGTGTGTGTGTGTGTGAGATTGGGGTTACAATAAAGGGGAAAAAAGGATGGGTGTTGGGTTATTCATATATTTAGATGCGTGTATGTGTGTTTGTTTGTGTGTGTGGAGGATGCCTACAGCCTAACTAACACATAAAGAAAAAGAAGAATAAACAAGAATGAAAACATGCATAAGTAAAACATAGAAATCTCAAATACAAAAATACTTTTTTTATAACTCTGCATGAGTTTGAAAAACATCTTTAAACCATTCCAAGAATTTAATCTAAAAGTTAAATAGTCTAAAACAATTCCAAGTCCTACATAAAGTTTCCCTAAGATATAAAACTAAATTGGCTGAGTGGTTAGTGAGATCTTCACGTAAATATGAGACAAAAATAAAAAAACTTACCACTTTTATTCTAGGATAAATACAGTCTAAAAGGTTAAATAAAGAACGAAGAAAAGTTATATGTTTTGCATTTAAAAAGGAGAGAGTGGGAGAGAGCATAAGAGACAAAGGGAGAAGGAAGGAGATATAGAAGGAGAGAAAGAAAGGGGAAAAGACATAGAGAGAGGAAGAGAGAACCGAACAGAGAGCACTAGAGCAGCATTACTGAAGGGAGAACAGACAGACAGACAGCTATATTTTCAAATATATAAAGTTATGGAAATAAATACTAGAAAAATCAGGCAGGATCATATATTAAAAGCCTTGGATAAATTCTAGATTTTGGTTCCTTATTCGGTCAATCATACAGACGGACGGACTAGTCTTTGAAATAAGTAGCTAGTGCTAAAATATGTAACAACTAGCGGCTTCGCCCCTAGCCTATAGGGATTTTGCTCCAAGGGGTGATCCAAAAAAATTAAGGCGAAATTCGTAAAAGGTCCAAGGAAATCTTCAGCAAATTCTTATAAAAAAAGAGAAAAAAAAGGGGGGGAATTTTTTGCCGTTGGGGATGTCCCACCCCCCAAGAAAATAGCCTAAAACCACCACAGGACCAGTTGGTATATTTCCTGAAGAGTAGAATCCAATCGGTTCAGTGGTTACCAAGATCTTAAGGGACGGACAGACAGACAGACGGACAGACAGACAGACAGACAGACGGACGGACAGACAGACAGACGGACAGACGGAAAGACGGACAGACGGACAGACATCATTCTACTTTGTATTATAGATGGTAGAGTAAGGGAAACTGATAATCATAGAGATGCTACGCAACTGGCAAAGAATAAAAAGGGGGGAACCAGTAAATAGCATCAGATGCTACAATTACTACTTCAAGAGTTGTGCGTGGGGGGGTGGTGGCAGGGTCAATTGTGTAATAAAGAAAGGCGGGAGAAGGGAAATAAATGAAAAGGATGCTTATGGTTAATATATAATGTATGTATGTATACATACATGTATTATATGGTAGGTATATTATATAAATCTTAGAGGCCTCTCATTCTGATTGGTTTACCGCATCCAACCCCCCCTCCCCCACATACAACTTTTATTCAACACCCCCTTTACTTCCTTTAAGATGAAAGGATAGGCCCAAATTAATCCCTACACTCAGCCCCCCCCCCCCCACGTTTTATCTTTTTCGTTGGACCCTCTTATACATAAAAAAAATAGGTTGATTATTTATGCTAACTGTATTATTTTTTCCTTTATTATAAATATTCATAGAATATGTTGATTTAAAAAAAAATTATGACCTTTTTGTATTAGCGACATTTTAAAACAATTTAAAAGATTTTGAAAACTAGAATTGACTTAAGAAATTTTCTACTTTTATTATTTTACTGTTCTTTTTTAGTCTAATCTGTCGTTTTGTAACAAAATGTGTACAATTTCTAACTAATATTATAGTTGGCTACACCGTGGTACAATTGTTTTTTCTAGATGTATTCACTTTTATTTATTTAAGTTATAGATAAATTTCTTTTTAGAAACCATTTGACATTAAATCCCCCTTCCCCCAATTTTTTTTTTATTAATTCCCTAACCAAAAGCAATTTTATTCCCTCAATAGTACACATATATATTATTTAGTAAAAATTAAGTTATTTTCAGAATATCCCCCCTATTCTACACCCCCCCCTTCCCCAACACCCCCACACCTACGGCCATATTGGTTTATTTAGTATTTGCTAAAAATGGTTATTTTTTTTTTGGTGATTTTGTCATATTCGTAGATTTTTTTTTCTGGACCAATACTTATATAGAGCTTTCCGCTGATATTGAAATGAAAAATAATAAGATTAAAACCAGTTGTGTTATCACCGAGTGGCCGAAGGCCTAGGCTATCAAAACTGAAATCAATTTTATGATTTTTATTTTATTATTCATTGGAAAGTGTTTGTAATGTGATGCAATACATGAATTTTCAGTATGGCGGATATTAATCGGTTTCGAATTCATATTGGAATAGAGTTTTTCTATTTATGCGCTGCACTTTTTGTTATATTTTATCCTTGTTAAATGACAAAATAGGCTAATCCTTTTAAAAGATTAAGATTAATGAAAAGGCAAAAAATTAAATATCAATTTGTTCCCTTAAAAACACCCCCATTCTTATAAAGTATCCATTTTTGTGCCTAATTTTCTATCTGTAAAAATTATGGACAAAAGAATAGTTAAATAAGACTAAAGTTAGCAAGATTTCTTTTGTGAAAAATATCAACTATCAATTACCTCATACAGGCGAGGCTGATTTCCATGACACTTTAACGTCAGATCCAACAACCAAGCTGGATAACTATGGAGAAACACCTCGGCTAAGAAACACCCAACAGTCCTTTGTCTGGAAGTACTAACTGTGCATGGTAATGAGTTGCGCCTGTTTTAAGCCAAGGAATGAATGTTTAATGTCTGTATTGGTCTTAAGAATACATACTTTTAGAAATATTTATTCTTTACTTTCACCAAATTTTTGAACATTTCCTTACCCCTTAACCCCATTAAAGCATAAAAAAATGAGAATTGAACAATGCCAAGCCAGTTTTTTTGCTACGATTAACCAAAACATGTGCCAAACTTTTGTGCGTCGCTCGTGCTACGCGCTCAAAAAAAAAGATTAGTATTAATTAATGTCTTTTTTATACCCTTTAAAATGTGATAAAAAGGCTCTTTGTTAAATAACTAGAGGCTGCGCGCCTGGTATTTAGGGAAGAAAGGGCAGTAAAACAAAATAAATCATATCAAGACTTTCTTTCAGAAATATAATAGCCTGAAACCATCCTGAGACCTGTGTACATGAATCATAAAAAGCAAATAAGAAAAAAAATTTCATTGGTAACGCAAGCTAACTACATTTTTTATGAAGAAAGAACTTTGGACTGTAAATCAAAGGTGTCCCATAGTGTAGTGGTTAGCGCACTACGCTGTGGTTGGGAAAATCCGAGTTCAAGTCCACACATAGACTTTGCACTTAGTTGACAAATGCTGTCGCAATTTGTCAGATTATGATCACGCAACCTTCCTTAAGATGCCATAGGGTTGTAAGGGGGAGATTTGTAGGAAGTTAGGATTCTACAAATCAAGCAGCTCTAACCATGCTTTCCCTCATCCATGCTCCTCGTATGAGAGTGCCATTAATTAGGGTGGCTTAATATGGAACACCTGCCGAAACTCTAGGCCAGGGTGATGTAATAATTGAGTAGCTTCCACGAGAATTGCGGGTCAGCTTGTAATGTAACATAGAATACAATCAGCTGTGCGCGAAGCTTACCAATCTAAGACTGGCCAAAGGATTCTCACTTCCAGTCTCCTCGTGCATCTGAGTCCTAACTTCAGAGAATCATGGCTACAACAACACTGTAAGTCAAACTAGTCCCCAATGATTCATAAACATGCACTCTCATTCGATGGAATATAAACTTGTTGGTTCAACCAATTATCGCAAAGACAAATTTTGTTTATCATTAATGGGGATTTCTATCAATGTATCATCCATTGTCTTATCCCTTAACACTCCTGCTAACCTCTAACTCTTTTAAAAAATGTTAATGGAGGAATAAGCAAGCGTTGCAAATCAAAATATTGAGAATTTTGATGTTAAAGGAGAGGATAAGGATTCTAAACAAGGATTTAATAAACTGTCGGATGTGCCCCTAGAGGCTGGGGGGCTTTGTAAACTTTAAAACTGATTGAATTCTCCTTTACATAGGTTTCGGGATGGTTTTAGGCAAATTTATTTTTAGATTTGAGCCTTGGGATGGATTTAGGCTATTTTTCTGCCCCAATTTTACACCTTTGAAGACAAAGTCCCTGACGTCGGACATACGGACATATTATCTTTAGAGTAAATGCTATTCGTTTAGATGGACGGACGGTAACGTGTTAGTTATAGAGTAGCTGCACTTGATCTAAAATTGTCATTCTAAATATTTTTGCACTTGATCTAAAATTGTCATTTACTAAGTATATTTGCGATAACTTTTATTTAATGAAATCTTCCAATTTTTAACATGTACAAAACGGCCTGCTTAATTGCTTCAAGATCCATGTCAGATCTATATAGGAAATAAATGTCTATAAACGAGCTCAAGTTTTCCAAGGAATATATGATTAAAACTCATAGTGCTCCAATAATCCATAATAAACTCTCATTGCCCAGAACGATAAGACCCATTATTTTACTTTATTAAAAATAAATTCATTTTTTTAATTTCATGTTGCTATTTACCTTATTTTGATGTACTTAATTTCTAATCATAAAAAAGAAAATTTAAATTTATAATATAATAAATTTAAGAAAACTCTGTTTTAAAAGAATTCGATTGTGGCGACATTTTGTGTGGTCAAATATTAAACTAAAATTGTAATCATCATCATTAACCCTTTGGTGATGGTTATGTAAAGGAAAAAATATAATTTAAAAAATCTTTTTAAAATCATTTAAATTATTAAATATTTACTTTTTTTAGATAGTAATGCCGGGTGAGGAAAATAGATTTATTGAGAAATAGATATGCATATAGAAAACTAGCCAATAGGGAGATAATTATATCGAGCCAACTCTAGTTCTATAAATTAAATGGATCTTATCAAATTTAATACTAAACATTTTATTGATTCAAACTATTTTGAATTTTGAAATAACAAGGATGACAACATCCATAAGTAGCAAAGGCTATAGATGTAAATAAAACAACACGGATGGACAGTTAAGTCTAATGCAGATAAGGGTCGTCCAATCAAAGGATTGGTTCTGGTGGGTATTATTTTTGATAATATTCTGAGATGGGTTTTTAAAAGATGAATGACGCGTTTTTTCGACATTTTTTAGACATTGATTGATTGAACGAAGACGATAGAATTTCAACAGAGTATACAACTTAAGAATTCAAAATTTTAAAATTATTATTTTAGCTATTTGTATAATGTCTAAGACAGTCTAAAAAGATGCATTAATTAATATGCAGCAAAAATGGATTGAAGAAAAATTGTTTTTCTTCTACGAAGGCCGTACCAACAAAAGCGAAATAATTAAATAAATAGTTGTATACTCTGTTTAAATTTCGCGAATTAAAAGAAAAACGCGGCATTCATCTTTCAAAAACTCATCTCTGGGTACTTTGACGTCATTCTCCATAGTTATCCTTGTTTGTTGGACCTGACGTTAGAGTGTCATGGACAGAAGCCTCGCTCATTCGAGCTAATTTAATAGGTAATATAAAATGTATGGACGACGTACGAACAAAAGGGATCTAAAGGTGTAATTTAATGACTGATAAATTGATGTACATTCCCAATGATAATACACAAAACTGCACCTTCTGTAGATTACAATTAGCGGTTGTAACGTTTAGATGCTCAACTTAATGATCCAATCAACAAAAAATCAATCCCCAAAGTTGTTGAGCCAACGTTATTAAGAAAACGTTATCATAATCTTTGGGGACTAGTGTAATAAACAGCCCCTTACTCCCTGAGCGCTGCTACTCTACGCAAGAATTTCCCTGATGTTCTTGATTATGATAGATTAACTAGGGTCACTAATCGATTACTTTTTATAAGATTTATAACCGCGCGACGCAAATTGTTGGAATTTTTAAAAATAATGAAAAGGGCTATCTTATGCTGATAAAGACTTATATAAAGCATCCTATTATTGACATTCTATCAGTATGCAATCATAAGGTATTATGTTGACTATATGGGTTAAAAAATATTGTCGTGGCTAACATAAAATCAATAAGCTATTTTTGGAATAAATGTACAATATTGTGGAATAAAAAGTGGCCATGGTTGACATAAAATTGACTTTTCGATGGTTTTAAGAAAATAACAATACCTGTTTTGACATTAGGGTAATAGGAATATCAATTTAAATAGATAATCTTATTTTTTGACGGACGGACGGAAGGACATATCTAAGCCTAATAGTAGCTGCGCTACTGAATGTAATATAGGCTTGGAGCTTGAAGTGCGATTATGATTGATTCGTATATAAACAAGTCTATTATGTATTTTTATAAACACACAATAAAATACAAAATATTGATTTTTATATTATTAAAAGGCTTACACCACGCACACACCCATCCACACACAAACACACACACACACACTTTCAATATGTTTTTTTTTATTCTAAAGCAAATCCCTAATTTACTTTGTCTGTCTGTGTGTATGTCTTCCTCTGATAATTGGGGATTAACTCGGCTGCTTTATACAATACATGTTTAATATTTCTCGTGAAGATTTCCCTTGCAATTCAACACTTTCTTTGTCCATACTTTCAGCTGTTCATATGTTCGTCCGTAATGGTAATGATCAACCAATCAAGATTTAATAAAAGTGTCCAAAGTTTTTAAGTCAAAGAATGAGAGAACAATATCTCCTTCCCTGAGAAAAATATACTTCATTTTAACCAAATTATCCCCTTTGTAAAAATTTTGAACTATGTCAAACCTTTAAAGCAAATCAATTTATTTAAACCCGCGACCGTGGCTTAACACGTAGCGCATCCGCTCGTCGTCGGGAAGGTGATAGGTTCGAATCTCGGACCAACACCGCGTCATAACTAAAGACGTTATAAATGGTTCCTACTGCTGCTATGTCAGATGCGCGACATAAATAGTTAGAGTAGGGGAAATGCCTTGGCCCAAAACAGGCGCAACTCGTTATCATGCACAGTTGGGACTTCTCAGACAAAGGTCGTGCATCACAGAGAGTTGGTTGTCTGTTGGATGTTACTTAACCTAATATCCTTGGGTGTTTGGACAGAGAAGGGTGAGTAACAGTCATCCTTAGTTCTCCTGGATTGCTGGACCAGGACCTGAACAGTACATCAAGTCGATAAGGTCCTTGACTGCAATCCCGCACGTACGAGGTAATTGAAGGTAATTAATGATAGAACGTGTGTATAAACCTTTTGGGACCAGAAAAGTTTAAAATACGATATCTCCGACCTAAGGAATAGAAACTTTAGTTTAACTAATAAAATATTTTTGATCTTTGCTGTCTATGTTTTCAGAAATGGTACTTGCTTACATGTGGTAGACTGGAGCACCGAAAACCCCCCCCCCCCGCTTATTTTTGACAAAAATCAAAAATAAGGGGGGGGGTAGTTTTTTAATGTCTGGAAAACGGCAAGGAGGAAAAAAGCACGGCAAGGCAAAGAATTAACCCCCCGCTTATTTTTGACAAAAATCAAAAATAAGGGGGGGGTAGTTTTTTCACTGTACAACACGCCAGAAAGTTGAGTGAGGTAAATCAAGTAAATCCAGTATGCCAGAGGGGAAACCTTATTACGAGATATTCATGTTTTGGGGCATAATTTCCTTATTTATTGACTGATTTTAGTAATTGATGTATCCCTGAACAGGTAGTCTTAAGGAGAATATATCAGAAGTGTTTTCATGGGGACTGTCCCCATGAAAACACTTCTGATATATTCTCCTTAAGACTACCTGTTCAGGGATACATCAATTACTAAAATCAGTCAATAAATAAGGAAATTATGCTCCAAAACATGAATATCCCTGTTATAAGGTTTCCCCTCTGGTATACTGGATTTACTTGATTTACCTCACTCAACTTTCTGGCGTGTTGTGCAGTGAAAAAACTACCCCCCCCTTATTTTTGATTTTTGTCAAAAATAAGCGGGGGGTTAATTCTTTGCCTTGCCGTGCTTTTTTCCTCCTTGCCGTTTTCCAGACATTAAAAAACTACCCCCCCCTTATTTTTGATTTTTGTCAAAAATAAGCGGGGGGGGGGGTTTTCGGTGCTCCGGTCTTCACATGTAAGCAAGCACCAAAGAAATATATATTAATAAAAAATTATTAAAAAATCATTTATTACTTATCTTAAGAACAGAATGTGTAATTATTGGATTTTATATCATCATGCGTTTTACTTAGCACAGAACCCAAGAAGAGGGTAACATTGGACTATGAATTAAACTGATACCCAAAGTTTTACAGGCTGTCTTATTTGGGTACTTTCAATAAATCCTTATTGGTTGGGTAAAATAGGGATGTACATCAATTTATCGTCCATTGTCTTATCCCATAATATCCCTGACAAAATTTCAAAATTTTCAAATAATCATGGTTAAAAAAAAATTCTAAAATGGTTCATAAAAATGAACAGAAGTTATTCATGCTATGAAACGAAAGAATAAATAAGCCTGCAGGTTTTCTGGCGACTAAATTAGGAAAAAGAAAAAAAATTAATTAAATCTTACATGTTATTATTATCTTTACCTTAAAGGATAGGTCAATGAAATCTGAAAAAATAAATGTATTGTTCGGTGGCGTGCACGGGGTGGGAAGTCAATACTCCTTATTTTAAAGTTGACAACATCCTACCTCAAGCGTTTACAAGATCTTAGCAGACATACTAACACACAGAGAGACACACAAACTGTTACTTTAGTATATATATGGATAACAAAAAGTAAACAAGGACGACAACATTCATAGTAGTATTTATTAAAATAAAGAATAGATTTATTGGAGAAAATAACATGGTTGTTTTCTTTAAACGACAGGAAATTTAATTTTGATATCTATAACTGAAAAATTTTTGGAAATCGGACCTTAAACACCAAAGATATGGAGAAAAATGTTAAAAATAGCCTAAAACCTGCTAAAAAGCGGTCCGACTGCCGTTGATGTTTTATAGTTAATTGTGCTCCTAAATAATGTTGTCAAAAAATTTCAGGCTTTTATCTTTTATAGAAGCCGAGAAAATCACGTTTCCCCCACTTCGTGACTGACGGACGGACGGACATTTCGAATTATAGAGTAGCTTCGCTACTAAAAATGGCTAGACGGATAGACAAAAATACATCCTTCCTCTATTATAGAACATTATCTATTCCATCTTATGAAAGATAGTTTCCGCGGATATTAAAATGAAAAGTTATAAGATTAAAACCAGTATGGTTAGCTCCGAGGGGACGAAGGCCCGAGATAACAAAACTGGTATCAATTTCATGATTTTTTTTTAAATATTCGTGGAAATGATTTTTCAGTACGGCTGAAAACCGGTTCTAATCCAGCGGATATTAATAGGTTTCCAACCCTACTGGAAAAATAATTAGTTGAATGCTTGTCCAAAGTTCATTTGTTAATCTTAATTTGTCCTGAAACAATTATAAAAGTTTCAACAACAGAACATTTTTATGTAACAATCAGGATAATTTATTATTCAACTGGTATTCTTACAAAACCGTAGATTTTTAGAGAAAACATTTTCTACATTAATTTTGTGTTGGAGCGTAGTCTGTAATGGGTAATTCCCTCAAAGCGAGCACAGAACCTTCTTCTTTTTCTCCTTACTTTTCCTAATTTTTGGGAAAAAATTAAAGTGAGGGAGGAAGAAGGTTTTCTTTTAATTTTTAACCCACTGCACACACGAAAAACGGGCAAAGTCCCTTTCGTAACATCGCACCTTATGGAGCGATTCTTCGTATTTTTCACAGTAGCTTTTCTCCTATTTCTAGCCCCTGTGGGGGGGGGGGGGCTCTAACCCTGCGGGACCAATTACCTATCCCTGTGGGGCAATCACCTAACCCAATATAAGATAACCTAACCTATACAAAGCCATTTTAAAAATACGACGAATCGCCCTTATGTGGCGATGTTACGAAAGGGACTATTCCCCGAAAAACAAACTCCCGGCCCCTTCTTTCATTTTATTTCAAATTAAGAAGGTTTCTGTGCCTCACTAGCACTTTGAGGGAAAACGCCGATAACTCTAATCATAATTTTAAAATTTTCAGCATATTAAAATCGTCCTATCAATATAAAATATCATGAGAGCGAAGCAAATTATATTATCACTAGCGGCTACGCCCCTAGAGGCTTCTAGGGGCACTTGAGGAGGGGGGAGTCGAATTTAATAACCCAATTTCTTATTTTAGATTTAAAAAGAAAAAGTAAAAAAAAATATTTTGGGGGGTGGTTTTTTTTTATTTTTTTTTTTTGGGGGGGGGGTTTAAATTTTTAGGGGGGTTGGGGGTGTCCAATCCCCCAAGAAAATAGTTATAAACCTTCTTGGGACCTATGAGAAGCTACCCTGTTAAGGAGAACCCGATCAGTTCAGCGGTTAGCGAGATCATTCGGTACAGACACACAGACAAACATCCTGTTACTTTATTATAAGGATTTATATTATCATAAGGTCACTTTTTAAAATGTTGACTTTGAGCTTTAATCTGTAATAATCAGTGCAGGGAGGAACGGGATATTGGACTGTAAATTACAATAGTACTCAAAGTTTTATAAACACACGTTATCTTTTTTGTTAGCGTCAATATCCATGGGTACTGCTTGGACGTAAAACTAGCAGTGTCCAAACATTTTAACCATTTATTTTTGTTTGGGTACCTGGTGATAATAAATGTGTTAAAAAATCGTAACATCTCTATGACGTCTTACAAATAAAGTATGTAAGTACATCATTTAAAAAAAATATTCTACATGTATATATTTGTACTTTATATTGTTAAGACACCTTTGTTCAACTGTATGATATGTTGAGCTATACTTTTGTGAATATGATCACTCTTGTTAAGTTAAAACACTTGTTAAAATTTAGAAATATCTGAATTAAACCTTTTGCTAAGTTCTAAATGTCCTTAAATACAACTTTTCCATAATAAATTACTATGTAAATCTTCAAAAAAGTAACAAATATATATATATAAAATTCCATTTACATTAAAATATTTTTAGGATAATGGAACATTTAAATTAATTGAAAATAAATTTATTTCATATGAACTCTGTTTTTGTAGGGTAGGAAAAACAGGAAAATAGCCAAAAACTATCCTAAGACTTAGACCTAAAAACTAAATGCGAAGCCGCCATAAAATGAAGAACTCATTCGGGTCTGTAGTTATCGAAATATAAGGATTTACAAAAAAATTCCTCACTGCTTTATAAAATGAAAGGGCCATAGCTGACATATTATCGGAATTCCGTAATTTTAAACTTTAAGAATATATTTACTTTTCTTTAAATCTTTGTATTTTTTTTCCACTAATGGTTGGTCAAATCTACCTGGACTAAAGTGGTATACAGAATATAAAACAAAAAAAGATTCAACATCATTAATAAAAAAACAAATATTTTAGGATGGTCCTGTTTATCTTAGAAGAATAAACAGAATAATAATGTATATTTTTTTTTGCAGTTGCTGTAAATTAATGTTGATTTTGATTACAGTCTGGCGTGCAAAGTGTTTTGCCAATGGGAGTGTGAACCTTAATGGAAAAAGGGAAGGTAGGTTTCCTTAATTTCTGTTTTACCTTCTGCAAAATTAAAGATTTAAAGCAGAAAAATTGAAACTCAGAAAGTTGGTACAAACCAATCAGTATTGGGTAAAAGTCCTTTAAGTTAATTTTGAGCCAACAAGTGGAAAAACGTGATTATAAAACTTTAGCCAGTAAAATTTACAGTCCAATGTCCCCTAGAAAAAAATGAGAATTAAGAAAATGAAAGTTTTAACTTAGGTACTTTCATAGGTCTTAATTGGTTGGGCAAACTTTTAAATCAATAATTTTAGTCAACATAAGTGGTAAATTTGTTTATCATCGTTTGGGATGTACTATGTACAACACTTTATCTAATATTGTCTTATCTCTAAAGATCACTCTTAAAAACCAAAAGAAGACCACCCTGACTGAAGATATATCCAGTAAAAGTAAAGAATGTATATAAACATTATTCATACATTTAACATTTTACAGGTTTTAAGAGAAAAGTCATCTATCTGGAAATCTTTTTTTATTATTTCAGAAAAAATTTACTTCAAACTTGATTATATTTTTTTGCTTTTCATGGAAGCTTTTTATACCATTTTTATAATCTTAACTGGTTGCGGTTTAAAGAAAGAAAAAATAAGAATGTGGTTATAAAACTTTGGGTACCAGTGTAAATTACAGTCGAATGTCTCCTCCCTCCCCGATGACGAATACAATTTATATACCAAAATATAATGGACTTTAAACACCAGGCATAAGGGAATCAATAAAATGCAGAGAAAGCAATAAAAAAGTCTGTGTGTAGTGATAAGTCTCGCAAACCACTGAACCGAAATGGTTATCATTTTAATTTACTAGCGGCTACGCCCCCTAGAAGCCTCTAGGGGCACTTAATGTAGGAGGGGGAAAACTCGACCACTTCCCATTTTAAATTTGAGTTTCAAAAGAGTAAAAAAATATTTTTTTTGGGTGGGAGAGGGGTTAAGACACCCTTCCAAAAATTGTTTAAAACCTTCTTGGGACCTATGAGAAGCTTCACTGTAAAGGAGAACAATATCGGATCAGCGGTTAGCGAGATCCTTTGGGACAGACAAGAAACGCTTACTACTTTATATAATAGGAGGATGAATAGGTCCGGGAAATGTTTATAGCTATGTTGTTGGAGGGTAACTTTATTTTCCCAAGAAAAATACCCCATCAAAAAACATCTTTTAAAAACTAAACTAGAGGCCCACAGGGGCATATGCGCTATTATAGCATCAATACTGCAATCGTATACGTCTTTCGAACTAGAATCTTGTGAGTAAAAGGCTATGTTTTATTATTTCTTCCCCCTACACCCCTATTAAACACCAGGGGTGGTTTGTATATAAAAAATAAACAATATGCTAAAATCTTTTGTATAGAGCAAATAACATAATGTGTAACCATGTACCATATTCTTATTTATTAGTAGCGCAGCTACTCTATAACTAGCTACAGTAGGTAAGTCCGTCTGTTTATATAAGAGTAACAGGATTTGTATGTTTGTGTGTGTGTGTTTGTCTGTACTGAAGGATCTTACTAACCACTGAACCAAAATGGTTTTCCTTTACAGTTTATATTATTATAGGTCACGAGTAGGTTTATAATTTTTTTTAAGGAGAGGATATTACCATCCTCCGAAGAGAAATCGCCCCAAGAAAACTACAAGTGCGGGGTCGACTCCCCCCTCCCCTCCACATCAAGAGCCCCTAGAGGCCTCTGGGGAAAGTAGCCGCTGGTATTTATATAATGTTTTTTTTTCTGATAAGCTGCCCTACATATGGACACTATTGTTCTTGTTTGGTTTATATTATAATATAGTTCCTCTCTATTATAGTTGAAATCGATTACGCATGAAAATTCCCTCAATCGGTCATTTTCTTTATTTTTTTTTGCACCACAGAACTCAAGTTTTCTTTAGCCCTACCATTAGTTTTTTAGTAGCGAAGCTACTCGTAAACTAGTGTGCGTCCGTACGTATGCACTCACTACGTAATTCCAGCTGTTATAAAAAAGTCAAATAATTACCTACAATATTATTAATTCTTTTCATCTAAAAAACGTATTTTCTTCAAAGAAAGGTTTCTGCGTTAAGATGAACTGCGTTCTTAAATTTTTATACAAATATCATGTAGGCAAATTTTCAAATGGAAGAAGAAAACATTGGGCTGTTCAAAACGACGGTCCCCAAAGTTTTAAAATGAAAATAACTTATAGCTAAACAACTTGAATTGAATTCTGATTGATTCCTTCGGTTGAGTGTCCAAACGTTTCAATCACAAATTGTAATTTACAGATGGGGTGATTTTATGGGTCATAATGGGGGGATGTACATTAATATATTGGTCATTGCCGTATCCCTTTAGATTCCTGAAATTTTCACCTAATTTTTCAATTAAATACTAAATTTCATATCTATGTGGCTTCGCCTTTAAACGTGTTTTCATCCTTGTTCTTTTGTTTTTTGATGTATTTATGTTTGAATGTTGAATGAAGTTCCATTTAGTCGGTTAGATGGTTACATTATAAATTATCTACCAAGGAAAATACTCAAAAAAATAATAAATATGTAGATATATGTACATCATCCATAAAAGATGAGCAAAACAATAAAAAGTCAGACAAACGTACATTAATAAAATAACTTCACAGTTTATACACAGGATTATAATTAGATGTAAAAAAAATTAATGTATAGTAGATCATAAAATTGCATGGACGTTTTTAAGACTTTAACTATGTTCCTAATCGACCTGAGAATCACTATTGCTAATTTTTCCAAATTCTATCCTATTTTTAAAACAAGCCTAAATTAGCGATAAACGAGCTGTACAAATATGTTCTTTAGAAGCGCAGCAATAATGAACTGATAAAAAAATAAAAATAAATAACATGAAATCATAATTTTGTTCAGTAAATATTCATCACATAAAATAAAAAAGGACACCATGGAAACTGTCCCAATTTTGTATAACTTTTGCGGAACATGTTCCAGTTAGGTCATATTTTTCTTTCCCGAAAAAGAGAAGGGGGGAAGAAAATCTCTTCAAAAGAGATGGGGAAAACCCCCTTTTCTCCCATCTCTTTTTTCTTCCCCCCTTCCCTTTTTTTTCTTTCCCTCTTCCCTTTTTCGGGAAAGAAAAATATGACGTAACTGGAACATGTTCCGCAAAAGTTATACAAAATTGGGACAGTTTCCATGGTGTCATAAAAAAGGTTTTTTATTTGTACTCAAGAATCTTAACAACAAACTGATTGCGTTCTATATTTAAAAGAAACTTAACACGTGATCCAGGGATAGTTTTTGTCTATTCTAACTTTTGATTTAAGTCTTATTGCCTTTCTTTCCCTAAATTCAAAATGTGCAGCCGCTGGTAAATTTGAATAACAAGAGCACACTTTTTGTAATAAAAGTGTCTAAGTGTACAAGTCTCTATATGTGTATTTTAGGGTATTTTCCTTGGAGTTAGAAAAAAAAAACAAAAATATAATCTTTTCCAAAAAAACCCATAAAACTATGTTTTGTGGAGGGTCAAGATCTAGGGGGAGGGGACCTCCCTAGAACCTAGGGGCGACGCTACATTTTCTATATCATATTCAAATGTGTATCTGTATATAAAATATATATATTTTAGAATGTGTATGTATAAAAAAAAGTATTCCCTTCTTGATATTCAAATAAGCTTTGAAAGGGGGAAGAAAAGAAAGCGAAGTTTAATTTAAAATTGTTTAATTAGAAGAAGAAAGTTGGAATCAATACCAGACTGGGGACCCCATCCCCCAGACAATACAGTCATTAGAAAGCTCCAAACCCCCCTTATAAGTTTGCTAATAAAAAAAAGTATGTCTAAAAGAAGCGCAGCAAAAAAAGCTAATGTATGGAACAATATTTGTTTGTGTTACGCTTAAGAATTCACTAACCAGAGAACCTACTGTGCCTTTCATTAAATCTACCTATTGATCCAATGGTGGTTTTAAGCTATATTCCGTTGGTGTTGAACACGCCCTTCCAAAGTGATTCACCTCTAGGGACAAAGCCACTTGTAATTCTGAAAGTGAAATAACAGCAAACTTTTTATGCATGTGTCTCACCTCTTTTAGCAAAAATAATAAAAGGAAAAACTAAAGTAATATTCATAAGAGACTTTAATAAATAGACAGACAGTTATACATACTTACATACATTAAAGAGTAGCTGCACTACTTAAAAAGTAGAAGAGGAACAGTTAAATATAAAAAAAAAATAAGGGGGGTCTTTTAATGGTTGAGTTACCCTCACCAAAAATAGCTGAAAATCCTTCCTTGGACCTATAAGTAGATTCACTTTAAAAAAGAGAATGAAAAAAGGTGAGAATTTTTGCTTACTGTTATCCTTTTATTTAATTATTTTTTTTAGGCATGGCTTTAGGTACATGAGTATATTAAACCCCTTCAACCCTTCATTGACGATCTAGTTGAAATTTGTTTATTATATCCCGTGTACGTATATAACATATATATGTATGTACATCATACTTTATCTAATGTATATTTATATATGGGCAAGTGAATGATGTGTTCGATTAAATTTAATTTTTGAATTATCATGTGAATTTTTTCAATATTGACCATATGTTTAATGGATATATCATTACTTGAATCTTACACCAGATCTTCAATTTCTCTGATATGAAACTTGTAGCTGGCAAAAATAACGATATTAACCGTCCTTTCAACTTCTACTGAACTGACCAATAAATGACAGGAGAAGAAACAGCAACCTAAATTAATGACAATTTTCATCACTATCAGAATACCCACGTAAATTCTACATCCATTTTGAAATTATCATTGTCTCAGAGGAAAATTAATTAATAAACAGTAAGACTTTAGCAACGCATTTAATATTGGTTTGTCCCAAAAATATCAAGTGTTGGCTAGTATCAATAATGCTAGGTTTATTCGTCAGTTTTTTTTTTTTAAGTTGAACATAGTTATAGAGATGATGGATTGCCATTATATTATATAAAACTAGTTATTTATCAAATCATATTACAGACAGCTTTCTTAAATAGAAAAAGGAAAAATGATGAAATTTTTTTTGAATAATGAAATAAAAATCAGTTTTGTTAACCCGAGAGGGGCCGAATTTTTGTTTCACCATCGAAAGCTGTTTTTAATATAATCTTTTTGTTAGGGGGAGGGGAGGAGTAAAATTCTTTTATCTTCCGAAGTGATTAGACTAATTAAATTGATCGAGTCTTGATCTAGAGTCCGACAACCTAACGTTTATATCCTTTATCTTATAGAGGAGCTTCGCGCCTAAAAATTAGGAAGTCGATCGCATTCATCTATGTTGGATATTTAAATGAGGGATGGGGGTGGGTGGGGAAGATTGTGTTTTAGTTTTAGGGTTGAAGACACTTCTTTTACCCTTTCCCCCCTCGAATTCTAGTAGATTACCCCTCGGGGAGGGTTGGTGAGGGGGGGGGGGGGGTTATGACACAACGCCCCAAAAAGGGGTCGGAAGAAAAAAGTTCAGTTGAAAGGATAAAGGGGATTTTTTCCCCTTCTGGTGTGTGTAGGGTTAAATCCCTCGTTAAATGTATACATCTTTTTAGTGCCGAAGCTGCTCTATAATTCCTGTCCGTCCATCTATCTGTCAGACCGTAAGCCTGCTATTATTACCCTCCGTCTTTTTTGAAAATAAAATGCTTTTTTGAGAAATAAGCTTATTATGAATCAAATTTAGTTATTGTTTCTTAGGTTTCCTTAGTTAAGATTTCAATAACTTTGTCTGAACATTAAATGTATAATCCAGACAACTATCTGGTTGAAGTGGTAGAGACCCTATTCGTCTCTTAGTACAATGCTTTCTGTTTCTTTTTGTTGGGACTTAGCTGAGTTGCATATAGCTCATGCCCACTCTATTCTTTTACCATAATGTCCGAACGTCGATTTGTCTGCTTTTGGTGATGCTCTAATCCTTGTTATATACATCTTGGTGTCTTTTTTTTTTGCAGACTGTAGAAGATAAATTCCCCCACTCACACAGAGGAGTTTGTTTTACATTTTAAAACGGAAAATCTTCTCTATAATACGAAACTTTTAATCATGTTTGTAAATTCTAAGCATCTGTACATCTGTAAATATCATCTATTCTGTAAAATACACATTTTATACTATTTATAGAATCCTTTTTAAAATAACACAAAAACCATTCTATTACATAAAGTAGTAAGTTTTTTTTTTTGTCTGGAGCTTAAGGTTTCAATAATTACCTAGCCGAATGGAATCTCAATTTTAGGAATGCTTCATATATCTTAAGAGATGGTTCTTGGCTATTTTATTTTTATATTTTTATGCGTTTGGTGGTTTTAGACTATTTTTTTGTCCTTTCCTAATCCTTCAAATACAAAGCTTCTATATGCAAGTGGCGCAGCTGCCAGCTATTTATATTTTACTTTGGTTTGATTTCAAATATGAAAATGGATGATAAGTTAATGTACATTCCCAATGATGAAAGACAAAATTACTCTTTCTGTAGATTGATATTGTTGGTAGAAAATTTTGGAAACCAACTAATCATTAAATCTTTCTCTTTTATGGATGTTTGCATCCTTGTTATGAAAAACTTTTGTTCTCTGTATATTTTTATATAATACAAAGTAGAACGATGTCTGTCTGTCCGTCTGTCTGTCTGTCTGTCCCTTAAGATCTCGGTAACCACTGAACCGATCGGATTCTACTCTTCAGGGTATATACCTATTGGTCCTGTGGTGGTTTTAAGCTATTTTCTTGGGGGTGGGACACCCCCAACCCCCCAAAAACAAAAAAATCCCCCCCCCCATTTTTTTTTTTGCTTAAGATTTCCTTGGTCCTTTAACGAATTTCGCCTTAATTTTTTTTATCACCTCTTGAGGCAAAGCCCCTAGAGGCTAGGGGCGAAGCCGCTAGTATTTTTATAAAGGATCATATTTGTTTAATGTTATGATGAATTTCAACACTATTATTAAATTAATCATATTTTAAAAATAGACGAAGAAAGTCCCCCCCAAAAAATTATGACGTCCTATAAATGAGGGATGAGGAGAGGAGGAGAGGGAAAGAAAACCCCTAAAAAAGAGATGGATAATACCTTATTTTTAAGACGTCACATCCTGATTTTTTGAGAGAATTTCTTCGTCTTCATTTTAAAAATCCAAAGGTGTATAAGATTAGGTTTTGCTTTTTGGGGAAGCGATGAATACGAGTTGGGGTTGAGATATGTCTTAAAACTTTCCATATCTTTGCGTCGCTACATAATTTAACCTGTCCATGGTTAATGCTATTTAGAAGAGAATAGTTCTTGGAATATTTGTTGGGGCTAGCCAGTGCAGAGAGGACGCATCATGGATGGAGAACCCAAATGTCCAATTTTCTGTGTATGTGTGTGTGTGTTTGTGTGTGCTGAAAAAGGATGCATTCCCTTTTTTTCTATTTAGAATATGTAGGTAAAAATCCCACTTGAAAATTTTTTTTTGTATAAAATTATAAAACTGAAATGGTTCTTTTGATCTTTAGGAGATGTTATAGAAACAATAAGAGGGGTGTAATATTATTGTAAGGGGACTTGACACACCTCCTACGTGCACGCCTCAGTATCAGAAAAAAATCTTTAGCAAAAATCCTGGAAGTTTTATTCAAAGTGCCTATTTTAACACGGAAATTTCCCCTCTCCCCTTTTCTTAAATAAGTTGAATTTAAGGGGGTAGTTTGTTAGGTATTTGTTTTTTTTACATTAGTTTAGGTTTATTGTGTTACATTTGGTACAGTGTAGCCATGCAGGGTTGGGCACCAAAGGGTTACTTCCCCTCAAAATGTTAGGCACGAGGGAAAAAAAGTAACCTCCCATATTTTCAATTTATTTTTATAAAAAAAAACAAGGGGTTGGAGCAGGGGCGTCCATGCTTTTTTTATTTGGGGGGGGGGGGGGTAAAATTTTGAAAATAAAAATTTTGGGGGTGCCTACCCAAGCTAATTTTGGGAGGGGGTAATCTTTATTTCATAGAGGCCTTTTTTTCCATTGGGGGGGGGGGGGGGGGTAAAAATTGAAAATCCAAAATTTTGTGGGTGGGGGTAATCACCCCTTTATCCCCCCCCCCCTTGGACGTCTATGGGTTGGAGATATTTCAGTGCTCGCTATGCACTTTGAGAGAAAACATGAAAATCCTGTAATAATTTGTGAAAAAAAAAAATTTATTTGTTCACGACGTCTTTTTCTGCAACGGGCAGAATCCAACCTTCTTTGAATACATGCCACCCAACTTACATACAGCGATAGGATATGCTGTAGAACCACCTCCCCTTCAACCCCCCCCCCCCCTCCACTGATTATATTGGGCCAGCACAAGCTGCAGTCCCTAGGGTCGGGATATCCCCCCCCTCGTCCGCGCCGAGATGATTCCGATGGGGTTGACGGGAAGAGTTGAATTAGGGGTGTGATGAAAGGGGGTGTGGGGTGATTGTTGCAAGCTATTTTACGTGATGTAAAAGAGTCAGGGTGGGGGAGATTAATAAAAAAAAGAGGAAAGGGGGGGGGGATAGAAAAAAAGGAGAGAATGGTTGTATGTATGTATGTATGTATGTATGTACATAGTTATACAGAGGTAAAGAATGGTTTTTCTCCTCTGATCTAATTTTTTTTCTCTCTCTGTGTATCTTGATAGAATATATATCTGTGTGTGCCCAGTTATCTACGGATACAGATACCCGTCTGGTTCTACCAGAATTCCACCACCAGCAGCTACGCTCCTGTGCAGACCAAGTACACACGGGACGGACAAACACCTGCCAACTAATTTGCATACATTGTTTTTAAAAATGATGGACTTTAAGCATTTTAAATTGTGAAAAAAACGGATAATTTATAAAAAAAATTTACATAGGAATTTAGTGAAAATAAATTTTATTAATAAATTTTTCTGTGATGGCATTGTCCTTGTTTGGATTTGGAGCAGGTAATAGTTTTTTCAGGGATATTTGGGGATAAGGCAATGAACGATAAATTAGTATACATTCCAAGTAATGATAACAAAAATCATCCCTCATGTAGTTTAAATGTTGGAAACAATAAGTTTAGAACCAACTTATCAAGATTCTATAAAAGTACCCAAAGTTTTTGGGTCAACGAATAAGATAACTTGGTTACATAATTTTGGGTACTAGTGTAATTTACAGTCCAATGTCTCCTCCCTCCCTTGAACGCGCAAAGAAAGTTTGATAAAGCTCAGTAACAGTAATTTGAAGTTGAATTTCTTCATATTATAATTTACTTGTGACTTCTCCTCTAGCTTCTATGGGCTCTCTGTTCCAACTTCAAAGTGAATGTACTAGGGTAGAAAAATAGTCTAAAACCACCTCAATACATAAATATAGAAATATAATAGCCTAAAACCACCTCGATACATAAATATAGAAATATAATAGCCTAAAACTACCTCAAAACATAAATATAGAAATATAATAGCCTAAAACTACCTCATACATAAATATAGAAATATAATAGCCTAAAACCACCTCAATACATAAATATAGAAATATAACAGCCTAAAACTACCTCAATACATAAATATAGAAATATAATAGCCTAAAACTACCTCAATACATAAATATAGAAATATAACAGCCTAAAACCACCTCAATACATAAATATAGAAATATTATAGCCTAAAACCACCTCAATACATAAAAATAGAATTATAATAGCCTAAAGCCACCTCAATACATAATATAGAAATATAATAGCCTAAAACCACCCCAGCATTTGAAAAGAGTTACCTAAATGTTGAAGGTTCGAAACTAAGTTTTACTTAACTATTAACATTTAGCTTTTCGTGTTTTAGCCCAATTAAAACAATTTTTCAAAATAATCATCAAAAATATTTCATATCGATTAAGGTTTATTTTTGCAAAATTTATACTAGTTCTTAATTCTTATAAGCAATTAATTAGATTTAAAATTAAATATGTTAAAAAAACTATGATGCTTTTAAATTTTAAAGCTGTTTTCTATTTAGATTGATTATTTAGGCTATTTATTTTAAAACCTTTTTGATATAAATTATAAATGTTATTTTTGAATTTTCTGATATTATTAAAATGAAGTTAAATATATTCACAAAACCTATACATACAATATTTAAATGATCAATTTCGGGGGAAATTTGTGCCCGTCGGCGTTTACACAGCTTTTAAAACATTCAATGATTTGGAATAATTGTTTATTGTAATTTTAGTATGAGCTCTTCTACTCCATAACTATTTTCTGTCCGCACATTCATTTATTACTCAGTTCTAGACAGTGTCTTCCTTATTTATTGTTTAATTTTAAAATATACAAAAAATATTCTCTCAAATCAAAATAGTTTTTTTTTAACAAATGTGTCAAATTTCATTATTTATTAATAATTTGTCTAAAATCCTTGTCCATAGGTATAATTATCCTCTAAATAGGCATACCTATAATATACCTATATAATTAGTTTAACCTATCTCAATGGATAGGTATTTATATTTTATAAATTAATATAAATCCCTAATTGATCCCTAGTTGATTACAATTAGTGGTTAAAACGTTTAAAAACTAAACTTAATAAACCAACCAATTAAAATTCAACAAGGATGGCAACATCCATAAAAGCGAAGCACTGAAACGGTAGGACAAACGGACATTAACACTTGTATAGTGTCTAAACTGAATCATCAGAATATAAAAGTATAAGAGTCGAAGCAAAATTGTAAGTAAATTTGTTGAAAAACTGCTTGATACAGGATAATGTTTATGGACATACTAACGTTTTAAGGGCTTGATTATAGAGTTGCTTCGCTTATAATATTGATCTTTGTTGTCCCAGGAATCAATATACCAAAAATCAGATCAAACGGATAATTAGATCACATAAAAGTTTGTTGTTAAAAAAGTAGAAAAATCAACATGTTTAAAATGGACATACGGACATTCTGGTTATGATTATAGAGTTGCTACGATTTCTAAATCGTACCTAACTACAACAGGAATCATCATGCAAAGTTTGAAATCGATAGGACAATTTTAACATGCCTAAATTAACGAATAAAAGCTATCTATCTCGGACGGACGGACGGACGGACGGACCGACCCTAATTATAGAAAAGCTTAGCTTTTAATAAAAGTCCCTAAGGTTGTTGAGCTACGTTATTATAAGTTCAGGGTAAGAGATATGGCATTTGAAGAAGAATAGTTTTTCGTCCCCTCGGAGCTAACAAAACTGGTTTTAATCTTATATTTTTTAAATTTTGAAATCCGCAGAAAGCTGTCAATTATATGATGCGATAAATAACTATTTCCAAATTTATATCAATGAATTTAATTGAAATATGAAATGAATCAAATAAAATCAAAATTTACTAAATCTACATCATTAAAATAATCAATGTATTATCAAATACATTTTATGTTAATAATGAACATACATATTATTTACAAATATAAACTATGAATCTAAGATAAGGCAATGGCCGATAAATTGATGTACATTCCCAATGATGATACTTAAAATTACCCCTTTTGTAGATAATAATTAGTAGTTAAAAAGTTTGGACACTCCACTTAATGAACCACCCGACCCAATCAAATTCATTGAATCGAAAATGTTAAGAAAAGCTTTTTTTAAATTAAACGTACAGATGGACGTTTATTTTTATTAGCTGCGATACTACAATGAAACAGAAATGCATATGGCTTAAATTCAATGTAGTGCGTTAACCCTACATATGCTTGCATGGATTTTTAATGCAGGAATGGCGGGAAAGAGGTGGAGGGGGTGGAAAGGGGGATAAGGTATTTAGGCCTAGAAAAACAGCTTTGCTTGATTTTTTTGCACATTTAAAAAAAGTCAGCTTCTACTAATTTTTGTATGATTATGTTTTGTAGCAAAGTTACTCTATAATGAAGTCATGTCCGTCTGTCAGTACTTTTCGGCAAGTTCCCAGTTGAGGAGTGAGATTCTACCCCATCTGAAAAAATAAACCCCCCCCCCCCGCCATCTATCAAATTAAACCCCCCCCCCCCCGGCATCATGAAATTTTTACCCCATCTTATGATTTTGTCCCCATCATGTTAATTTATCCCCATCTTCATATTTTGTACCTCTCCAAGAGAAACAAAATAATGTCAGAGAAGGGATAAATTATTGAACAGGGGACAAAAATGAAGGATGGGGTCTAAATAGGAACATGGGGCCAGGATTGGAAGGTGGGGTCTGATTTGACAGATGGGGGAATGATTGGCAGAAGGGGAAATAAAATCTGGGTAGGGGGGAGGGGAGAGTCTGGAGGGGTTTGCGAGGTGAGCCTCGCGCGAAAGAATTTATATTAGGGTAGCATAAGCTACCATACTCCACTGTAGTGAAGCTATGCCTTTCACTCTTCTATATTTTCCTATATTTTGAATAAAATTTGAAAATGCCTCTGTTTATTTTTTTTATTTCTCTTTTAAGACTTTTTTTATACTTAATCACCAACATATTCTAATACTTTACTTTACCTAATATTTTAAGATAAAAATTTGGATCCATTGAAGAAAAAATACAATAGTTTGTTTTAAATAGGAACATCTAGTGGCAGATTATTGAACTACATAATATACATTTTTCTGGATGTCAACAAACATGATGATTGGTTGAAAAACACAGATGGGGTAGCAAACAATGTTATGATATTAAAATTGAAGCAAGGGGTTAAAACTCACACATGGTGGTCAAAAAATTAATATGGGGTCATTTTTTCATGATGGGGGTAGTTTCAAGTGCTTATATCTGGAGAACCATAAGAGATAGAGGCCTAGTTGCTTGACTGTGGTAACTCAGATTTACATAAGGAAGCCATTTATGCACATGGGGGACCAAAACATGATATGGGGTATTTTTTTCATGATGGGGGTAGTTTCAAGTGCTTATATCTGGAGAACCGTAAGAGATAGAGGCCTAGTTGCTTGACTGTGGTAACTCAGATTTACATAAGGAAGCCATTTATGCACATGGGGGACCAAAATATGATATGGGGTATTTTTTTCATGATGGGGGTAGTTTCAAGTGCTTATATCTGGAGAACCGTAAGAGATAGAGGCCTAGTTGCTTGACTGTGGTAACTCAGATTTACATAAGGAAGCCATTTATGCACATGGGGGACCAAAACATGATATGGGGTATTTTTTTCATGATGGGGGTAATTTCAAGTGCTTATATCTGGAGAACCGTAAGAGATAGAGGCCTAGTTGCTTGACTGTGGTAACTCAGATTTACATAAGGAAGCCATTTGTGTACATGGGGGACCAAAATTTGATATGGGGTATTTTTCATGATGGGTGTAGTTTCAAGTGCTTATATCTGGAGAAGGGTAAGAGATAGAGGCCTAGTTGCTTGACTGTGGTAACTCAGATTTACATAAGGAAGCCATTAATGAACATAGGGTACTAAAATTTGTTGGGGGTTTCTTTTTTCATGATGGTGGGTAAAAATTGAAAATAGGGGCCATTTGTTATGGTGGAGAGGGAATTAGGTTAGGTAATATTGAGGAGCCCTGCAAGGTTAGGGCCCCCCAGGGGCCCTAACCTTGCAGGGCTCCTCAATATTACCTAACCTGTGCAGGAGACCCTAACTCTGCAAGGCTACTCAATATTTCCTAATCCCTTCATGAACATAGGGTACCAAAATTTGATGGGGTTTTTTTTTTCATGATTGTGGGTAAAAATTAAATATAGGGGCCATTTTTTATGGTGGAGAGGGAATTAGGTTAAGTTAGGTTAGGTAATATTGAGGAGCCCTGCAAGGTTAGGCCCCCCCGGGGGCCCTAACCTTGCAGGGCTCCTCAATATTACCTAACCTGTGCAGGAGACCCTAACTCTGCAGGGTTCAATCTTAAACTAACCTGACTTAACCTAACCTAACCTAACCTAACTTAAACTAACATGAACCAACTAAACCTAATCTTACCCATTTTAATCTAACACAGGTTAGGCCCCCCCGGGGGCCCTAACCTTGCAGGGCTCCTCAATATTACCTAACCTGTGCAGGAGACCCTAACTCTGCAGGGTTCAATCTTAAACTAACCTGACTTAACCTAACCTAACCTAACCAATTTTGAACTAACATGAACCAACTAAACCTAATCTAACCCATTTTAATCTAACCTAACCCATCTTAACCTAACCTAACAAACTTAACCTAACCTAACCCATTTTAACCTAACCTAACCCATCTTAACCTAACCTAACCCATATTAACCTAACCTAACCCATTTTAACCTAACCTAACCTAACTTCACCTAACCTAACCTAATTTCAACCCCCAACCCCATCATAAAAAATTGGCCCCTATATTCAATTTTTACCCACCATCATAGAAAAATGACCCCCATATTAATTTATGTACCCCCATGTGCATAAATGGCTTCCTTACTTAAATCTGAGTTACCACAGTCAAGCAACTAGGCCTCTATCTCTTACGGTTCTCCAGATATAAGCACTTGTAAGTACCCCCATCATGAAAAAAATACCCCATATCAAATTTTGGTCACCCATGTGCATAAATGGCTTCCTTATGTAAATCTGAGTTACCACAGTCAAGCAACTAGGCCTCTATCTCTTACGGTTCTCCAGATATAAGCACTTGAAACTACCCCCATCATGAAAAAAATACCCCATATCATATTTTGGTCCCCCATGTTCATAAATAGCTTCCTTATGTAAATCTGAGTTACCACAGTCAAGCAACTAGGCCTCTATCTCTTACAGTTCTCCAGATATAAGCACTTGAAACTACCCCCATCATGAAAAAAATACCCCATATCATATTTTGGTCCCCCATGTGCATAAATGGCTACCTTATGTAAATCTGAGTTACCACAGTCAAGTAACTAGGCCTCTATCTCTTACGGTTCTCCAGATATAAGCACTTGAAACTACCCCCATCATGAAAAAAATACCCCATATCATATTTTGGTCCCCCATGTGCATATATGGCTTCCTTATTTAAATCTGAGTTACCACAGTCAAGCAACTAGGCCTCTATCTCTTACGGTTCACCAGATATAAGCACTCAAACCTACCCCATCATGAAAAAAATACCCCATATGAAATTTTGACACCCCATCATGAAAAAAATACCCCATATCAAATTTTGACACCCCATGTGCATAAATGGCTTCCTTGTGTAAATCTGAGTTACCACAGTCAAGCAACTAGGCCTCTATCTCTTACGGTTCTCCAGATATAAGCACTTGAAGCTACCCCATCATGAAAAAATGACCCCATATTAATTTTTGGACCTCCATGTGTGATTTTTGTTCCCCATATTTTATATACTTACCCCATATGTAATATTTTACCCCTATAACTCATAGTTTATTACCACCAAGCTTTGTTTTATACATTAAAAATTACAGGGACCAAAATTTAAGATGGGGTACAAATCACATGATGCCGGGGGGGGGGGGTTTATTTTGACAGATGGCGGGGGGGGGGGGTTTATTTTTTCACATGGGGTAGAATCTCACTCCTCAACTGGGATGGTGCCGTACTTTTCATGTTTGCCCAAATAACTTTTATTTTAAGTCATGGATTTTTTAAATTTTATTTTACAAAATTGCTTAAAATCAATTTAGTTTTACAACCAAAAACGTGTCTATTTGCATAATTTAATTATTAATTAAGAAAACTAAGATAGCTTTGACAAATGAAAAAAAATTTCGCTAAATTGATAAAGTAGAGAGAGCGTTAACCCTAGCCTAGCCTGGCATTCCCAAATACATACATTAGTATATACCCTAGCATGACTGCTTTTAAGCGGGAACTGCCTGATTTTTGGGGTGTTATTAATTTTAATTAGTTTTGTAGATTTGGTAATATAACTTTTATTTTCAAAATAAAACAATAATTAAAGATATTTTTTTTACAAAATAAAAAATAAATCTACAAAATTATTGTTATTTATTCTACATAATTTGATCCACCCCCTTTATTTCTCCTCTTTATATGTATGGCCTGTTTACTACAGCAAGAGTTCAAGCAACAAGTCATTATACTGCCTGACCTAACCCTCACTTAACCCTCCATTTTCCCTTTACACCCCCCCCCTGCAATTATGTAACCCCTCTCCTCCCTTTTTAAGTAGCGCAGCTACTCTTACTTTAGGGTTATTCGTATGTCCGTAAGTCTGTATTTCCGTGGAAATTTTAAACACTCTAAACACTACGTGACAAATAAGGACCTTCTCCCTATTTTTCGGGATCACACTTAAATTTTGGTTCTTTTTCCCTTTTAAAAAGACGTTAACTTTTATTGCTGCGCTACTTATGGTCATATTTGTCCTTGTTTAAGTATGTTAACCCTACACACATGTGTGGGAGTGTGTGTATGTGAATTTATAACGGAACAAGCAGCTTGTAGTTGCCATAACCCCCCCCCCCCTCCCCCCACCTCATGGCTCCCCTTTTAATCTAACCCTTACCCTCCCATATGAAAAGTGTTGTTAACCCTATACATGTGTGTGTTTAAGTAATACTAACAGCTTGAAGGTCAATGAAAGGAAGGGTTAAACTGAACTTGAACAACACAATGCAATGTCATTAACCCTTACTATACTTCCTATCACCCCCCTCCCCTTCTGTTGAAATACCGCTATGTGTTGCTTAACCCTTCCAACATATGCATGCGTAACCCTATTAATGCACTGTTCTTATGACCTTCAAAATGAAATATGTACTTAAAGGGGTTAGTTCAAATACTACATTTAATTTAAATTTATAATTTTTCCTGTTTAATTATTAATTGGTTGCGCAACTAGCATCTAGGAGCTAATATTCGAGGGGTAACGCAAAAAATAGCCTAAAACCTAAGGTCTAAAAGACTTAAATCTAAAAATTAAATAGTCTAAAACTATCCCGGGACCTTTGTGAAGCTTCCATAAAATGGAGAACTCAATCGGTTGAGTAGTTGTCGAAATCCTAAGCTACAGACAAAAACTTTACTACTTATACTAGGTCTGCTTTATATTATAGGATACCTACATTCATTTGTCATAATTTGAAGAATTAAAATTTTCTACCTTGTAGTTATTAAAATAATGGTGGCTACGTTCCTAGCCTCTAATTGCTCTATATTCAAAGAGGAGGGAGTCGGTAGGATAGCCTAAAACCACCTCAAGACTTAAATAAAAAAAAATGAAATAGACTACAACCACCACGGGACCTATGTAAAGCTTCCCTAAATAAGAGAACCTAATCAGTTCAGGGGTTTGGGATATTTAAAAGGACAAAAGAAGCTGAAGTTATATGCACTTCATTGACCATCTTTTAATATGTAAATTAAATTAATATGATTTATGTCATTTAGACTGAAGAGGGTGCAATGTCCACCGAAATATATTTCAATACAAAATAACTAAGAATATCAAAGACTTTTTCACTCAGTGAATTTATCATAGCCCTAGTTAGTTAGATAATTGTTCACAGGGGTCTTAAGGGATAAGACAATAAACAAAAAATGATGACATTCCTGATGATGACAAACAAAACTACCCCTTTCTATAGATTATTTGTTTGAAAAATTTTAAACTGCTATTTTGTACCAATTAATTAAGTTTTAATAAGAGTACTTAAAGTTTAAAAGCCAACAAATGAGATAATGTCAGTGATACTTTGGGGACCAGTGTTATTTACAGTCTAATGTCCCCTCCCTCCGTGTTTGAACTTGAAGTAATTAAAGCAGTGCAAAATGCAAATTAAGCAATTGTTTGCAGTTCAATTTTTCAATGTTATAAACGTTTTACTTGAAATGTAAGTTCGAAGTAACAACCACCAAAGAGGGAGGGGAAATTGAGCTGTTAATTACACTAGTCCCCAAAGTTTTATTGTAACATTTTCTTATTATTAGGCTTAACAACTTTGGGGACTTTTTTTGAATTTTGATTGGTTTGTTGATTAAGTTGAGTGTCCAAAAGTTTCAACCACTAATTCTAATCTACAGAAGGGGTAATTTTGTGTATCATCATAGGATATGAACATGTATTTATCAGCCATTGTCTTATCTCTTTAGTGACCTGAGGTGGATCTTTAAATCATTTAAGTGATGCGCCAGATCGGGGTGAGCCAACTTTCCACCAATGAGAGCACAGCATTTTAAGATATGCCGCGCTGTGATTGGCTGAAATTCGGCGCACCCCGATTTGGCTCACCAGATCACCAGATTTAAAGATCCAGCTCTGCATAACCACTTAATCTTATTCCGTAGAATATAGCTTGATTACTGTTTTTGTAACATTTTAGAATCCTCTTATCAATTTCAAACCTGCATAAGGATTCATTTATAGTTTGAAGCATGCTGTTATTGCTATCAAGTTAGTAATTATCTGTTATTTTGGGCATAATAGTTTTTCTTTTCGTGCCCTTTTTTTGTCTTTAGTTTCTAATGGATCTTAAGGGATAAGACAATAGATGACAAAATGATATACATTCCCAATGATGATAAACAAAAAGAAACCTTATGTAGATTAAAATAAATGGATGAAAAGTTTAGACACTGCAATTCAATAAAAGCACCCAAAGTAGTTTCATCAACTGATAAGAAGACATGGTTTTAAAACATTGGGTCCAATTGTAATTTATGGTCCAATGTCCCCTCCCTCCCTGCATGTTTCTAGTTGTCTAACATTCATCCCTGGCTGAATAAAATAGAGAAAATAAAATAGACTAATTATATCATCATAGTTTCATTGTCCCATTGTCCTTCCGAACGTTCTTTAGCCAATAAAGCTATGAAAAAAAAAATAGAATTAGGACATCTAAAATTGTTTGTAAGTTTTGAATTTTTTATTCTCTTAAAAAGCTTTATTCCTGAAAAGCAAAATACCTTCACAGACCTAACCATAACTTTTTATAACCCAACATAAAATAAACAATAAAATTAGTATTGATAATAGTTTTAATAACAAATGAAAAATGGAAAAAAAATAACCTTACTTAAAAATAGACACACGGACAAAGCAAAATAAATAGAAGATATATCAATATATATTACAAACATATATATTTAAATAAATCAGATGAATATGATAATTATAGCCTACCAAAAATTTGTGTCAAAAAGTTAAAAATTAGCATGTTTTAAATAAACGTATGGACTTTCTGGTTGTTACTCTTTCTAAATTGTACCCAATTGTTACAGGAAACATCATGCAAAGTTTGTTATCGAAAGGATAACATGCCTAAATGCCTAAATTAACGAAAAGAGCTATCTGTGACGGACGGACGTACAGACGCTAATTATAGAAAAGCTTTGCTACTAAAAAATATCTAAATTGAAAGTCTATTCCCAGTATACATAGCCTCCTTTATTTTTCTCTCATCAAAAAAGTTTAAATAAAAAGTTTTTGAATTGTTTCTGAAGTTTAAATTTAAAGTTATAATGAAACATCGGTGTAGTGTGTATCTATCTTGTCCTTCTTTCTTTCCCCTTTCTCACACCCTTCCAGTTTAATGTAGGGGGGGTTGAAATATATATATTCCCCCTTTAACCCCCCCATGTTAGTTTAACCCCCCTGAAAAAGTTGTATCTCTGAATGAAATGACATGGTCCCTTAGGCGTACCACCAGGAAGGAAGGGGATATTGGACCCAAAATTATACTGACCCATAACGCTTATAAACTTGTTTTGTTATTCGTTGGCTTAAAAACTATTGGGAGTTTTGTGATTGATTGGGAAGTACAAACTAAGGGCCCAATATTTTTTCTCCATATAATCATAATTTTGTTTATCATTAGTGGGGGAGGAGGTTTATCAATTTATCGTCCATTGTCTTATCCCTTAAAGGGACTGTGAACGTAAATTTTTCTCATCTTAATATCAAATCTTAACATTATCTCATTCATAATATCTCACAGATAGAGCAAAACGCGCTTTTGTTTGCTTAAAAAACGGCTTTTTCCGACGATTTTTATAAGGTACAGGGAAAGGAAGAAATTTTCTGTATTATATAAAATGTCCATTAAATTGATTTTTTCTCCCATTATATCTAAAATTAAACTTTTTCACATAGTTCTAGATTTTTCCTAACAGTTAAGCTGACTTTTAACATAATCCTTGCTTTAAACCAATGTATAGTTACTTAGAAATTGATAAAATAAGCAATATTTTTTATTGAAAACCAAATACAATAACAAAGCCAGAAACAGGTTTTTTATCATTATCCAATTAACTTTAGATGGCCCATCTCTCGCCCACCTTTAATTACAAATTTGTAAATAATAAAGACGCAATATTTCTTTATAAACAGTCTGATAAAAGTGTAAACTAATTCTCCAAAGTGGGTTATTTATTGTCCAACACAATAAAAAAGGATATTATTATTTTAAATAACCTATGAGATTCAACCCTTTGTGGACAGTGAGGTATTTTTTTGTCAATAATTTTTAGAATTTAAAATATGTCTTTATTACCTAATTACTACGTTATAAAAAAACTAATTGGCAATTTTATAGCATAAAATAAATCCTTAACAGTAAGTAAATTGTTTCAACTATATATGACAAGTTAAATAACCCTACAAACATTATAAGAATCAAAAACGTTCAGATTTTCCCTCTCAAAATACCATAAAATCAAGGCATTATTCCTGGATATTTTTGTTAATAGGACGTTTTTGGTTGATCAGTGTAGTGAAATGTGCTTAGAAAATGTTAAGATTTGATAATCAGATGAGAAATTTTTACGTTCACACTCCCTTTAAGATTCCTGCATACAACATTCGATGGTACACAGTTTAAAGCAAATAAATTTAGACCTAAAAGATGTTTTTTTTCACATTAAAGCAGTTTTTTTATGCTTTGGCGGTATAAACCCACTAACTTTATTTAGAGTTGATTTTCTGAACTTTTTTGTGACGATTTTCCTTCCCAACGTGCTCATGGTTTCATCCTTGTTAAAGGCTTTTCTAAAATTATTATAGAAGTACTGACACTCTACATGTGTTAAAGTTAGTTTGTCCTGTCGTTACAGAGCTTCGCAATTACGAATTCTATCATCCTTGTTTCTTGGTGATTAATAAGATGATTGACTAAAAACTGTGTTATTTAAAACTATGGAAAGTTAAAGGGCTCTTATCCAACCACTTGAGTGTGCAATAGCATCCGCTTAAATGAATCATAACTGCAAAGTGTTTCATATCATCAAAGAGACATAATCGCAAATGAACTATAGGGGTTGCTTAATGATAAGTAGAATTAAATATGCAAAATAAACGGCAAACAATAAAGAGAAGGATGCAATAGAAAACAGTTCAAAATGAAAGGCTCTTCATACCTCGTTTAAAACACATTCGATGAGCAGATTCTTGCTTTAAGCGCGTTCTCGTTAGACTGTCCCACGTATTATTTAGCATTACCGACAGACAGACAGACGGACAGACAGATATAATTCTTACTGCGGAAATGATGTTCCAACTACTTGATACTAGGTTAAGACTCTAAGATAGGATTAATAACTTTATCCATTAATTGTTATATGCACGACCTTACCCTAACAATACCTCGCAAATCTTAAACTTATAGCACTACGTCAATTAACAAGGATGACAACATCCATAAGAAGAGAAGCACATGGATTTTTTCCCACATATCATTTTGGACGTAGGGACATAGAAAGGGAATTGCAGAGTAGCTTCGCTACTAAAATAACCCTAAGCACGTAGCGATATTATGGCTTACCAGTAATTGGTTATAAAACGCGCTTAAGTCATTTTTTATAAGCTGAAGTTTTCTATATTAATCTTTTTCACCCTAAATAAACTGGTTCTGAGCCGTGAAGAAAATTATTACTCCATGGTTATGAGCAAATGCTCCATGATGAGTTCTGTGGTAATTAAGTATAAACTTAAAAAAGACTTTATCTATAAGCATCGCAAATATTTTCATGATTTAGAAACATATTTTTTTAAACATAAAGAAAATATGTTCTTTATGCATAAAAAGAGTATCAACTTTCATTTCCCTCTGTGAGAGTTGAGATTTCAGTCAGGGATCTTAAGGGATAAGACAATAGCTGATAGATTGATATAATCCCCAATGTTGATAGACAAAACTACCCCGTTTGTAGATTAAGATCGTTGTTTTAAAAGTTTGAATACTCCTAGTTTGGAACCACCAAACCAAAGTACCCAAAGTTTTTTTAGCCAAAGAATAGTGGTTATAAAACTTTGGGTACCTGTGTAATTTACAGTCCAATGTCTACTCGTCCAAACAACTATATTCTACAAAAATTAATATTTATGATAAAGAAATTGGGGTTCAAGAGGGGTTGGTGGTTATTAATTTATCTTTTATTGTCTTTATCCCCGTATCCCTGGATTTGTGAAGCCTAGTAATGTAACACAAAGAAATTAGTGCATGACACTTTCCCCCACCCCATAAAAAATCCCCCAATTCGAAAAAAATCTTTCAATCCCCCCTCTTTTTCTCTCTTTGCAAACAGCTCTCTAGGACGTTACTTATACAAAGACAATTATACTCATAAGTAGCGCAGCAATTACAGGCTTACATAATCATTCTCTAATACTTAGAAAATTAATTTTTAGAAATACTATGTATTTTTAGTAGCGAAGCTACTCTATAATTCACAATGTCCGTCCGTCCGTCTGTCCGTCTGTCCGTCTGTCCGTCCGTCTGTCCGTCCGTCTGTCCGTCCGTCTGTCCGTCCGTCCGTCCGTAATTAATGAATTGGGGGAAACGTGATTTTCTCGGTACCTATAAAAGATAGAGAGCTGAAATTTTTTGACAACATTCCCATCATTAAGGAGCACAATTAACTATAAAACATCAATGTCGGTCAGACTGCTTTTTAGCAGGTTTTAGGCTATTTTTTATATTTTCCAAATTTTCCCCATATCTTTGGTGTTTATGGTCCGATTTTCAAACTTTTTTCAGTTTAAGATATCAAAATTAAATTTCCCGTCATTTGAAGAAACAACAATGACAGTCAGACTGCCTTTTTGCAGGTTTTTGGCTATTTTTATATTTTTATTTTTCCCCATATCTTTGGTGTTTATGGTCCAAATTTAAAAATTTTTTCAGTTAAAGATATCAAAATTAAATTTGAAGAAAAAAAACAATGACAGTCAGACTGCATTTTTGCAGGTTTTTGGCTATTTTTATATTTTTCACATTTTTACCTATATCTTTGGTGTTTATGGTCCAATTTTCAAAAATTTTTCATTTAAAGATATTAAAATTAAATTTCTGGCGTTTTAAGAAAGGAAACAATGGCGGCCAAACTGCCTTTTAGCAGGTTTTTGGCTATTTTTATATGTTTGACATATTTCCCCATATCTTTGGTATTTTTGGTCCAATTTTAAAACTTTTTTGCATTAACAGTTTCAAAATATTTTTTTCCCATTGTTATGTGCATCTAGTATGTAATTATGTAATTTACTTTAACCGTCTTCATCATACAAAATAAAACAAGGTTATGTGTTTATTTTTTCCAATACAGCTGTTCTTGATTTTAATAAATACACTTTTAATCTACATTTACGTATTTCCATCCACAATTTTTTGTGCTTCGCTACTTATGGATGTTGTCATCCTTGTTTTATTTGTCAATATAAAGATGTTAGATTACTGTCTTAACCATGACACTTTGGTTAAGTGTGACTTCCGAATTTGCGGGAAGTTCTAGAGATCTTAGTCTTACGGACAAAACCCCCAACACCAGGAACCATCAAGTTTCAACAGCAGGTTTGAGTATAGATTTATTGACACAAACTATTTCAAAGTCCTGAAATTACAAAATCAATTAATACAAAATTCCAGTTTTTATAACCACGTAATATTATTTGCTTTTAAAAAATCTTTTTTTTCTACGGTTAAGAATCTTTGGGTACTTTGGCTTTAAAGGAAAATTATTTGGTTTAATAGATCATTGTTAAATGCAACAATAAAGGCACATAAAAATTACTAAAACATAATAATTGAATCATAATAAAGTTTCACGTGTAGCTGGCTAAAGCCTTTAAACTTAATAAATCCGTCCTATACGCCATTCAATTTAAAGAAAATGAAGAAAAATCTACCTGAAGTTCTTATGGTTAAAGCACCTGGCATACTAGGGTTGTTCACGCACTATGAGACCAATGATAGGCCCGACTTAATTCTCCGAAATCTTTATCCACTCACATATCATTCAAAAGTAAAGAAACGTGGATACACCAAAACATAAACAACATTCAATGCCGCGTCTCTTTAGGAAAGGAAAGTCAAACAAAGACGACATTTTTTTTCTGAATTGGAATTGTGAATAAGGAAATTAATTTCGATCTTGATAAACACAAAGCTTCCTCGAAAAGAGGTTAAGACAATTACTTACTTTGATGGTAATTCTAATCCTGCAGATATCAATCGGTTTCAATGCCATACTGGAAAAGATATTTTTCATTAAATAAAGTCCGATCTCCATTCTTATAAAAAAAGTAATATGATATCAATATAAATCAAAATATAACATTATGTTTTAAAATGTATATATAAATATGTGTATTATGTAATATTATCATGTTTAATTTATTTATGTTTTTTCTAATAAGAAGAATAAATCATTTAAAACACAAACACATTTCCAAGTTGTAGGTTTTTAAATGTTCAAGTTCCAGTTTAATTTTTGAGATAACTATTCTCTTTCCCCCAGCTTTTACTCTGGGATTAGTAAGCAGAAACTACAAAATGGGCCTTTTTCTCTCTCTTTTTTAGTTTACTCCAGGGAGGGAGGGGACATTGGATTGTAAACTTTTAGGGTTCCCAAAGTTTTATATTACCCTCTCTCATTTGATGTTTTTAACCTGATTGGTTGGTTGAAAAGAGTAGTGTTGAAACTTTTCCACCAATAATTATATTATACTGCATTGGAGTAATTTTTATTCATTATCATCGGAGATCCCTGACTTTTTCTTTCCAATTGAGTTGCCATTTCTCCCTGTTTTTCCTATTTCTATTGCTTTAACTAACCCCCTCTTTTTTGCCTTTGTTGGTGTAATACCCCCCTCCCCACACACACACACACAGAAACATCCAACATACACACACAAACACACAGAATTTTCTATTATATCATTACTACATACTGCGCTTATCTTAGATTTGGAGTCTATAGTTTTTGTGTGTTTTTGTAACATCCATGTTTTCATTTGTCATTAATGTCCGTCTATTTATGAAATTTAGCTAAAATTAAATTGACTAAAATGTTAATTAAAATTTTAAAAAATACTGAATTTTCTTTAATGTAGTAGTCATATTCAGTGATTTTTTGACAATATCTGCTAAATAATTGTCCTTCTTTCCAAAGAATATTTCAGAATGATATTTAAAAAAACATGCATGTTATAAGAAAACAAAAAAATCTAGTCAATGCATCCCCCAATAGGTCTTTTTATTTGTGTGTGTGTGTGTGAGTGTGTGTGTGTGTGTGTAAGTGTGTGTGTGTGTTTGAATTGAATCATATATAGGTTTGTGCAATTAATATATTATTACTTGGATGTTGCACCAGATTTTCATGTATTTGAGAATAAGTAATACTAGCAGCTGGCTAAAATAAATATTCCACCCACTTTACACCATCATCTAGCCTAATACTTAATGAACGAACTATCCAATAAATAAGGTCGATAAATTAGTAATTGACGACAATTTTTCCCTGTCAATATATCCACTTATATCCTATATCCATTGTTTGTGCAGAAAGAAGCATCTAAATGTAAATAGGGACAAATTTTCTTGAAATAGAAATATTGCGTTTATTGAAAAAACTATTGGTCCTTTGACTTTGAAACGAATTACATAATATACTTTGGGCTTTCTTATACCTTAGGTAACCTATCATAACTGCAAAGAAGATCAAATACTTTAATTTCAAATATTAAAAGCTATATTAGCATTGGAGTGCGTAATTGGGGGAGGGGGTGTGGAGGGATAGAGGCATTATGTCAGCCATCAACACAAGTTTTTATACTTTATAATCGACATTAATAGTGTCATTACCATTTCGGTAAAATGTTACCCATGACCATTTTCATTTTATGCCTTACTGCATGCCGACTTACACCATTGATATAGTGTGCATCCTATTTTAACGGAGAATAGAGGGGTCAATTGATTATAAGAATAGTGTTCCCTATCCCTTTTAAAAATACTGTTGCATTTGACAATAGGAAAATTGAGAAATGGGAGAAAAAGAAAAAAAGGAGAGAAGCAGAGAAAGAGAAATTCTCATGAATAGGACAATAGCTGATAAATTCATATTTCTGTCTTTTATAGCTTGAAATTAATTTTTATTCTCAAAGGACAAAAAAAAACCTTTGAATATATGAAAAGTCTTTTTATAATTAGCATAAATCGTTCTGCCAACCTAGTTATACTTTTTTTCTGTTTAAAAAGGTTACTAGTAAAGAAAGAAAAAAAAAAGATTTTTGAGGAATAATTCTTATGAAAAACATATAAAAACAAGGATGACAACATCCATAAAAGCGAAGCACTAAAACGGTAGGACAAACGGACATTAGCACTTGTATAGTATCTGAACTGAATAATCAGAATTTAAAAGTATAAGAGCCAAAGCAAAATTGTAAGTAAATTTGTTGAAAAGCTGCTTGAAGCAGGATAATGTTTATGGACATACTTAAATTTTTTGACTTGATTATAGAGTTGCTTCGCTTATAATATTGTTCTTTGTTGTCCCAGGAATCAATATGCCAAAAATCAGATCAAACGGATAATTAGAACACTTGAAAATTTGTTGTTAAAAAAGGAGAAAAATCAACATGTTTAAAATGGACGTACGGACATTCTGGTAATGATTATAGAGTTGCTACGCTTTCTAAATCGTACCCAACTACTACAGGAATCATCATGCAAAGTTTGAAATCGATAGGACAATTCTAACATGCCTAAATTAACGAACAAAAGCTATCTATCTCGGACGGACGTACGGACGGACGGACGTACGGACGGACGGACGTACGGACGGACGGACGGACGGACCGACCCTAATTATAGAAAAGCTTCGCTTTTAAAAACATTATAATTATGGTCGAATCACATAAAAATTCAATATATCTCCTTTCTTCTAAAGCAGTAAGTTTTTTTTTCTATTGAACTGATTGACTTCTCCATCTTTTGAAAAGCTAAAAGGATAGTTTTAGCCTATTTTATTTTTCTAATTTTAGTCAATTTTAGGCTAATTTTCCCATCCAATTTAAATATAAATACCAATTTTTCACAAAATTGTCTCTTTTTGTGAAAAATGGGACAAAAAAAACAATAAAATTTTAATACAATGATATCACATGTACAATTGTATAACTGTGTAGTTTTTAGTTTCATTGGCCCAAAATCCGCATTTATTTCTACCTGGTATTAAATCAGTGTATGATATTGGAATGATCATCTATTGCATTGCATCGTATTATAGACATTTTTTTTGCGGATATTAAAATAAAAAATTATAAGTTTAAACTCGGTTTTGTTAGACCCGAGGATAAATTTTTGTTTGATTTTTTAATATTCGTTGATAATTGTGTGTAATACGATGCTATACATAATTTTCAGTATGACTGAGAACCGGTTCTAATCCTGAGGATAATAATCGGTTTCGAGACCATACTGGAATAAATCTATTGTCATAAAGGTTCTTATCAAAAATCGTAATCTTTGTCTAACATTTTCTACTAAGACCTTAAATATTACGACAATGTAATATAAAAGTGATCATGGCTGACTTATTATCGACAAGTAATTAAACAGCTTAAGGCAAAGAGCTTCAAGTACAATTCTGACTAAACTAGAACTCAAGGACCTAATGGGATAAGACAATGGCCGATAAATTGATGTACATCCCAAATGATGATACACAAAATTACCCCTTTTTAAGATTACGATCAGTGGTTGAAACGTTTGGACACTCAACTTAATGATCAAACCAATTAAAAGTCCCAAATGTTGTTAATCCAACGAATAAGGAAACTGCATTATAAAACTTTGGAGACTAGTGTAATAAACAGCCCAATGTTCTCTTCCTCCCTGACTAGAACTAACATAATGCCACATACTTTAAAAGTAAATTAACTACTTAGCAATGCTTAAATTGTTTCTATTGTGCAGTTAGGCCATTTCAAAGATTATAGACACTTTCAAATATTTGTCTTGGTAGGATTTTTCTTCATAAGTAGTGCAGCAATAATAACCCAACAAACCAATAGTATTATGATTAATTCTCTATATTATACTAGTAGCTTCGCCTCTATCCTCCAGAGGGGGGGGGGGGTTAGCTTACAGGGGAGGCCAGGAGAAAAGTCTAAAGCCAGCTCAAAATAATCATATAGCTTCCCAGAAAAGTACAACCAATACGGACCAGCATTTTCCGAGATATTTCGCTTCAGACAAAAAAATATAATATTATCTATGTATCAAATAGTCTATGAAAGTAAAAATCAGTTGAAATGATTTTGTATATATGTAATATATATATTTATGTATGTATACATTTTAAAAACAAGTACAAGCTTCAATCTTATCACCCCATCCCTCTGGGCCTTTAGTAAGCATATGTATGTACCTAAAGAGTCTAATTTCAGAGTTACATAAGCCTGAAAATTACACTAGAATTTCAATCTATGCTAGCATCAAAATGCAGTGTTATATATTTAGCAGAAAGGCGTTAGAAGGCAACTTAGAGCTAAAACTAAACGGCCTTGAAAGCCCCTTCCCTAGTACTCCCCCCGCTTAACCCTGTACATAATTTCCATGATTACCCCCCTAGAAAATACACCCCTCCCCCCCCCCCCCCTGCTAACTTTTCTCCTTTCTCTTTCCTTCTCCACGGCTCATTAAGTATTCCCCCCTTTCTTTTTTTTTAACCCTCAAAAATTCGTTTTCTCCTCTCTCTTTTGCTCTCTGTTAACCCTGTTTGAGAGGGCGATTTTGTGTATCCCTTGTTGGAATCCCCCCTCTCCCCCTCACTTTGTGTAATCTTAAAAGCAGCTTACAATTGTATACAAGGAAAGATTTAGATAAGAATTCTCATAAAAATACAATCATATAAAAGTAGTAAGTTTTTTTGTTTGTCTGTTAAATTAAATCTCTTCTACCTTAACGATTAAGGGTTCCATTTTAGGTAAGCTTCACATGGGCCAAAGAAAAGTTTTAGGTTATTTTTAAGTCTTGGAATGGTTCAAGTCGTTAGGGCTCTTATGGCTAGGGGCGAATCGGTTAGTCTATCAAAAATGTATTAAAGATTCTTTATTGGTTTATTTATGTTGCCTTATAAGGAACATGTTTATTTGAATTTATTTTAAAGAAATCTTAACCCTATCTCTGCGGGGATGTATAAGGCATTAACCCTAGGCTGTGCGGCTCTAAATGTTTCAGGCAGTTACAACCTGCTTTCATTGTACACCCATCTTTTAAGTCTCCCTCCCCCCCCCCCCCCTTACAACATTCCTATATACATATAGTCTCATCAGAACATATTTGCTTTTACCCATGTAAACAGTCATAAAACTGCCCCCCCCCCTCCCCCTAGGTCCTAGGGCAAAGATAAATTACATGCCTTAACCCTGATTTATTATACGCAAACAACGTGAACGTTAAAGTTGTTCACTTATTGATATGTATTAGCGCAGCTACTCTATAACTATTGTATATAGGTTTTTTTTTTGTATAGATTCCTATGATGAAAGTGCATAATTTAGGATTTATCGACAACCCGATATTTTCTTTAAACTGCTTTTAAGCTAAATATTATCAAGAATTTACTATATAAATAAAGGAGAAAGACTAAACTACATAACTTTTGTGTCACTTTTGAGGAAGACGATTACATGATATAAAGGGAAAGGAAAAAGGGAAGGGGGGAAGAAAATCTCTTCAAAAGAGATGGGAGAAAAGGGAATTGTCTTCCTCAAAAGTGACACAAAAGTTATGTAGTTTAGTCTTTCTCTAAATAAAGCATTGCTTTTAGACTGCTTTCTAGCAATGCAAGTAATTCTATAAAACTGTGTTAATTAATCTCATGTTTTATTGTTGATGCTGCGCTACTTAAATGGATATAATCGGCCTTGTTTAGTTGTAATGTAGGGTAGGGGTAGTAGGTGGATGTAGTAAGGGGTGGTAGGATAGGCATACAATTTCATGCATTGAAATTTTACCGTTTGATTTTCAGGGTTAGGGTTAACTAACTATCAAGATGCTGTTACTTATCTATATATCAACATAATACATATTCCAGTATAGCTTCGAAACCGATTAATATCAGCTGGATTAGAACCGATATAGAGGTATACTGAAAGATCAACTAAAGCATCGCATTTCAGACAATTTTCCTCAAATATTAGAATAAAAATATTAAAATAAATACCAGTTTTGTTAGACCGGTCCTTCGGCTCCCTGTGGCTAAAAAAACTGTCGTTTTAATCTTATGATTTTTATCTAATTTCCACGGAATATTGTCTATAATACGCTACGATAAATATTTATTAAAGTCTCTTAATGCTCTAGCTCTAGCAAAGGGAAGAGAGATAAGAAAAATAGCTTAAAACCCGTCCAAGATATTTATTATGCTAACCTGAATTGTACTAATATGGAACCTAGTAAAAGTGTCTGACTCTGATTATGACGTAAAAAAAATAAGCTAATGAGAGGCCAGTATACACTGTAATTGACCAATGCAATGGTAAAATTTATAGTGGCCTCTCATTGGCTAATCTTTTTTACGTCATAATCAGAGTCAGACACTTTTACTAGGTTCCTAATACGGACAAGCCATTTACCAAGTCTATAGCTTCAGACAAAAACTTTTATATTATAGAATGTTACAAGAGACTTAATCTTAATTTTTAAAGTAAAAGCCTGAAACCTGCCCAAGGCTTGTACAAAAATTTAATAGCCAAAAACCAACGGGACCCATGTGAAGGTTCTGTAATTAGATATATCTAGTTTATAAACTAAATCAGTTCAGTAGTTATAGGAAATCTTAAGCTTGAGACAAAAAAACCTTACTACTTTATATAATAGGTTATGTAATTTTTATTGAATCGTTAAGTGTTGTCATATTAACATTATTTTGTCATGATCACTTGAGTTATTGACATGATGTGGACATAAATAACTCGATATTATGTCAACAATGGCCAAAATTGTATTTTGTCCATCTAATATATTGAAATTATACTTCTACAAAACAGCATAATCCGGTAGATATAAGTTCCTAGTAGTAAAGCTTGAAATTTTACAAATTTATGTTTATAATTCAAAAGTTTCGGTATTCATACGATTAACCCTTTCTTTTGAACCGGTAGTTTATCCTCTATCCCACGGTTTAACCCATTCGCTCATTTCCCGTACTTTTATTAAGTTACACCCCTTTCCAATAAAAAAGTCCACAAAAAAACATGAGAGAAAAAATAAGAGAGGCTTGAACCCCCGCCCTTTATTTCAACCCTCCCCCTCTCTCAACCCTTGCCTCGAGAAAACCAACCCTTTATACTTTAATATAAACCGCAAATGCTCGCCTTTCTCCGAATACACACACACACACCCATACGCTCACACATCCTCTAACCCTTTCAGTAAAAAGCAAAGGGGTTAAAGCATGACGAGGGGAGAAAGGGGTGGGTTAAGAGAATGAGAGAAAGAGTTGACCAATAAAACACAAGATGGCGGCCCAAAAAAACACTCGGGGTCACACACACACATGAAAGGGTTACAGTTTTTTTGGGGTAAGATAAGGAAAAGACACAAAAAGTGGAAGGGTTGATGGGAAAAAGGGTTAAAGATAAGAAAAGTAAAGTGGGGGTAAAACATGAAAATGCCTAGCCAATGAGATAAAAGGATTTAATGATAGATAGATAGTTAAAGGGGTACAAAATATGGGATTTTTGACCAATCAAATTATTTTAAAAAACGTAGATAGATTAGATATTTTATAGATAATTTTTCAAATAAATTCGTAATTAAGTCAAATAAATGACTGCATATTAAGTAAAATGTAATTTTATTTTTTATTTTTATAAAAAAAAAACCTTTTTTACTTTTTTATATGAAATATTGTTATTATTGATGCAATTTATAATAATAGGAGGGAATGAAAGGGCAGAAAAATAGCATAAAACCACCCTGGGACCGAGGAAAAGCTTTCTTTAAATGAAGAAGTCTATTGTTTTAGTAGTATCAAAATCTTAAGCTAAAGACAAAAAAAAATTGCTTCATATAATTGGATAATATGTTTTTTTTCTAATTTTGTTTAAAAGTGAACATTAAGAAATGAATAAGTAGAGGTATTTTCAAACAAAAGAGAGAAAAAATGAAATCAAGAATGACATTGTTAGTTTAAAACAATCAATCATCTATAATACAAAGTAGCTTGATGTCTGTCTGTCTGTCTGTCCCTTAAGATCTCGGTAACCACTGAACCGATTGGATTCTACTCTTCAGGGAATATACCCACTGGTTTTGTGGTGGATTAGGCAATATTCTTAGGGGGTGGGACACCCATAACCTTCCAAAAACAAAAAATCCAACCCATTTTTTTGATATATTATAGTGTTTGCATTGGTTGCATCTCCAATTTTTTTTTAATTTACCTCTTGGGGCAAAGCCCCTAGAGGCTAGGGGCGAAACCGCTAGTGATTTAATTAAAGTATCAACATTTTTAGGGAACTAATGATACAACTTATATATAAAACTTTTGCATTAACAATTTTTAGTTTCAACGTTAAATTTCAAAAATAGATGTTTTGAAAGGTGATCATTGTTTAGGCTCTCTTTTGTTGGTTTAAGGATTATATATATTATAGAGTAGCTTCGCTACTAAAATAAAATACGTTTACGTCTCTTCACAACGCAGTGTAATTAAGTTTAAATTCATGTTGTTGGAAAAATCGCAGGGATTTGTTGGATAAGGCAATGGACTGTATTATTATTTGTATATAATGCCTATATAGTTCATTTTTTTGGTTGTTTTTTTTGGGTGTGGGGGGGGGGGGGGAGAAAGGGTTGTAGAATGATGGTGCCCTCGCCTCCCTGAAAATTTCGTGATTACCTTGTTATACCTTTTAATTGCTACCAGCCAAACGGACAAACATTACATAAATTATTTTACAGCCTTTCTTCTGTCGTAATTTAGCTGTTTCTGAGCCTGTAAATTGCATGTACCCATACTTTTAGATATTTTTTTTATCACACTAGCAATGTTCAACCTTTTACAACAATAATTTATTACATCAATTTATTGTTTTTTTTGTCTTATCCCTTAAGATCTCTGATTAATGATACTACTTAATACAATCTTTACTATAGACGGATTATTATGGATTTTATTAGGTAGAATGCCATGTTGCTTAAACAGGCACTGTCCATTACTATGCCTTTTTAAAATCTTTTTTTAACTTAAATAATGAATGTCGCTTTTCCTAATTGCAGGGGGTACAATTATAAAGAAGGGGGGGGGGGGGATTAAACTAATTTCCTCTAAAATTGACTCAAACCATTCGCTGTATGTTTCAAAATTGTTTATAACCACCCCCCCCCCCCCCCTATCTTATGTAAACCTATTTACTATGATATTTGATAGATATACCAACGTTCAGATAGGTGTAACTATGCCATTCTTTTATGTTTTTATAATTAAGAAGGGGGTTTGAACTGTCATTACCCCTTTTCATACGCGAGGGGGATTTTAATTGCATGAATTTTTTTAAACAAAAAGGTTTGTTGTTTTACCCTTGTAGTAGGTTGTAAACGGGGAAAAGGGGGATACTCCCCCCCCATTTTCTTTTAAAAACAAGGGAATTATGTATGAAACTATTTCATAGGGGGGGGGGGTTTAAAGGGGTTTAACCCTTGAATATTCTATTAGGGGTGAACAGGGGGGATTGGAAAACTACCCCCCCCCCCGGGCTTCATATTTTAATGTAAAAAAGAGAACAAGGTTCTATTTCTGATAGAAACATCCTATTAAACCAAAACTGAATATCTTTAGAGACTTATTTTGTTTTCAGATTATATATATAAAGACGCTTTTTTTGATAACTTATTGGTATTGGAAGGAAGAAAGGTTTGTAATTAATCAATTATGGTCATTTTTTATTTTCTGATGTTTTTTAATGTGTTGATTCATTTTGAAAAAATTATTTGAAAATGAAAATATAAATATTCGTTATTATTTAACCTAATTTTCCAAACCAAAATCAAATTATTTTCCCTCCAAAAAAAAGCCAAGAAAAAAAAAGAGGTTGGAAATTTGTTTGTACCGTCCAAATTTTTGTAAAAGTTACAAGCTATAATTTATAATTCAGTCTTTTTTTCTCCTTTTTTCTAACAAACATTCTTGCAACACACAATGGTCTAAAATGAACAAAAATCTTCGAAAATTAATTAACAATCAAGGAAATTAAAAATAAGTTTAAAAATGATTATTATCATAAATGTTATATAATTACAGTTTTTAAAATGAATTTATATGAATTTTTAAAATTTTGTACAAAAATTCAAAGCCATTTTTGTATCGTTGTGAGGGCCTAATTTCCCCTTTTTCCAACCCAGTAACACTCACTAGCTTGCAGGGATAACAAATTTAAGGTTGACTAAAATAGTTTTTAAAAAATTCAACAGTTTTTTTAAGTAATCCATTTCAATTTCAATTTCCCAAAGTTTTCAATCCTCGTCCTAAAAAATCTTTGGACTTTAATTAAAAAATGACTTGTTGATTTTCCAATTTCTACTATAAATTTTAATCTACAGAAGGTTCAATTTTTATGGGGGGGTTTGTATCAAAATATGGTCCATTGTCATATCCCTCAAGATACCTATATTTTGTATACTTTTGGACACTATCAGCAATTCTTTCCTTTAAATGTAAATGGTATTTTTTCTTGTTCAAGCATACATTTACTAGTCTTTTTACTATTGCAGGTATTATCAAGAAACCTGCATATTTTTTAATCTTTTTTGTAATAATCTTGAAAGCAATAGTCGCAGCATTTTTATATTGTGTAGGGTGGAAAAAAGAAGGGGTACAAACAAGCACACACACACACACACACATAAACACATACACACATACACAAACACACACACACACACACACACACATAAACACATACACACATACACACACACACATACACAAACAACACACACACACACACACAAACAACACACACACACACACACACACACACACACACACACACAAACAGCAGACCATTTTTCTGATAAGGGGGTAACAAACAACTCCCTCCCCCCCACTTCCCCCTCTATCCATCTAAGTTATTTACAACCCAAAGCAGCTTGAAAAAGCCTCAAAGTAAAAGGCTTGGAAAAAAAGAGAGGGGTTAGAAAAGGTGTGTTTATCCTAAAATGGCGTATTCAGTGGGCTTTAAAAAATGTAAACTAACATTTTTTAAGCAAAAAAAGTAATAACTTAAAAACCATAAATTATTTTATCCTCAGATTAAAATGATTTTTTAAAATTGTCACTAATAAAATCTCTCATAAATATATTTTTTTACAATTAACGCCTATTTATAACTATCGGCTACGCTCTAAAGGGCCTTTAGTGGCATTTTAGTTGGTGGAGTGTTGAGTTCGACACCCCCCCCCACATTTTTTATTTTGGTTTCAAACTGAAAAACGAAAATCCACCCCTACCCCCCACCAAAAAAATAGTTCTAAAACTTCCCAGGACCTTATAGATGATAAATTGTAAAGGAGAACCATTTCGGTTAAGTGGTTGGCGATATCCTTCGGTACAAACACACATAGATCCTGTAGCTTAAATATAAGGATTTCTATTTTGGAACACCCCTTTATAAAAAATTAGCCTACGCCCTAGTTTACTGGACTACGGGTTTCAGAAAAAAAAACAAGGAATATTATGTTCAATAGTAGCGCAGCAATATCAACAACAATTTTTATTTTCTAAGAAATTAAAGGCAGGTATTGTCAATGAATCTTTTTTTTTGAGGATAAGCGTACGATAGGACGTACATACCCAAGTTATAGAGTAGCTGCGCTACTAAAAAAAAGAGGTCTTTCTCACTGAAAAAAAAGAAATATGGGTACACAAAATATATTTGTGAAAGAAAGAAAGAACTGAGCTGCTATCTTCAGGAATACTCAGATAGCACAATGGGTGATAAATTAATCTGCTCCCCAATTTCTTTGGGTTCAGTTTCATTTTTCCCTCTCTGGTTAAAATCCGGGGAAATATTGATTTAAGCACCACTGTCCTTCTCCTCCCTGATTATAGTAAGAGATACAATTTTTATGCCTTGCCCTATTTTTTTTTACCCTTTGTCCCCTTCCCATGCATTAGTGCTTGACCTATCTTTCCACTTTTATAAGGTTTATGTTGTCTCCTTCCCCCCAACTTCCTTTTTCTCCCCTCTCACGCAATTCACGCAACTTTTAGAGTACTGAAACCCCTTTCCCTTATAGAAGGGTGAATGTACATGTATATATATATAAGAGAAAAAGGCTTTAAGTGGTAAAGCTTTGAAAAAAAGAGGGGGGATTATGCATGGGGTTAATCATTACCAGGGGGAAGGGTCGCATTTAATTCTGTTAGCATTTTGTGGCGGCATTATGCCCCTTTTACCCCTACACTATGTTACAGCGCCTCTCATTGGCTGAATCACTTGCAGTTAGAATTGTTTCAACCAATAACAGGCCTTGTAACTATTTATTTGTATTAATAGTAGTGTTTAGGGGATGGGGTGAAGGAAGGGGTAATGGCGAGGGAGGGGGTTAGTTTACAACTTCTATGTTGTTGTGTATAGTAATATAAGCATGCAGTCAGATATACTCACCAAATTACATTTTAGTAACAATTTATAAGCCATTATTGCAACTTCTAGTAAACAACAACAAACTTAACTGACCAATATATACTACAATAATGTGATAAAAGTACCCTAATATACAAAAAAAAAACCTATATCTACCTCATATATATATACATATAAATGATAAATAATCTGTGACAAAAACTGTGTTTTTTTTATAAATTTTTTTCATCCCTTGAATTGTGTTGTGTATGAAAAAAAGTGGGTTGACTGACAGTGACTTTTTTTGTGCTATTGTCCGAGATACAAGTAATGTAAGTATTTTTATCTTTTGGGTGCTTTTTTATCTCAGATTTTGAGCTATCCAACCCCCTTTTTTACTCCACTTAAGATGTCTTTTTTGTGTGTGTAAAAAAGGGGCCAAAAAAAACTGGTTGTTGTTAAAATGTTACATGTTTAAACTCTTTTTAGTAGCGAAGCTACTCTATAATTTGAAATGTCCGTCTGTCCGTATGTCCGTCTGTCCGTCTGTCCGTCTTAGTTTGGGGGAAACGTGATTTTCTCGGCTCCTATAAAAGATAAAAGGCTGAAATTTTTTGACAACATTTCCATTATCCAGGAGCACAATTAACTATAAAACATCAATGGCGATAGGACCGCTTTTTATCAGGTTTTAGGCTATTTTTGTATTTTTCACATTTTTCTCCATATCTTTGGTGTTTATGGTCCGATTTCCAAAATTTTTTCAGTTATAGAATCAAAATTAAATTTCCTATCATTTCAAGAAAACAACTAGGACGGACAGACTGCCTTTAAGCAGGTTTTAGGCTATTTTTGTATTTTCACATTTTTCTCCATACCTTTGGTGTTTATGGCCCAATTTCCAAAGTTTTTCAGTTATAGATATCAAAATTAAATTTCCTTTCGTTTCAAGAACACATCAATGGCGGTCAGACTGCCTTTTTGCAGGTTTTTGGCTATTTTTATATTTTTCACATTTTTCTTCATATATTTGGTGTTTATGGTCTGTTTTTTTTTTAATTTTTGTAGTTAAAAATATCAAAATTAAATATCCCGTTGTTCTGAGCATCCAGTATGTAATTTACTTTGACCGTCAGTCTGTTAGTCATAGTACTGAAATATAAATAAATATTAAGAATTTAAAAACAAATGTTGAAAAGGTTTCGTGATTTTTTCCTAATATACATGCTTTTGTCAACTAATATCTAAATTCTTATTTAATTGTTTATGCTTCGCTACTTATGGATGTTGTCATCCTTGTTTACCTCTTTTTCTTGATGCCTACAGCAGGAAGGGGGTGGGGGCATGGGACACACGCGCCTTACAAATTGGGATAAAAAAGTCAAAGGGTAAGGAGGAGGGGGGTTCCCTAACTACTACTATATACAATGAACAAATGAGAATAAAGAAAAAAAGAAAGGGGTTTTTAGGCAATTGCCGCAACTCGGAGAGAGAAAAAAAATGAAAGGGGTCACTTTTTAGACACAATCTAACCACACTCTATGCTCGTGTAAGGCTTAAAAAAGAGAGGCAGCTTTGAGGGTTTTTTTTTCATTGGAAAAAATGTATTTTCACGTTGCGTAGTAGTTTTTTTCGTCTTTTGGTGAAAATAAGCATGGAATAAAAATGTGTATTTATCTAAAAGGTATGCATATAACATAAAATGATTAAAAGATAGATTAAATTGAAGTAAAAAAACGTTGTTTTACGGTATGAAATATAGCAAAAAAACTTACTTAATAATCATATTTTTTTATGTTTAAATTTATGTTTTATGGTATTTCCGTTCAGCTATTAATTTCTTTTAATGATTACAAAGCTTTTACTTTCTAATTTTATTGATGAATTTTCTTTAATTAAAGATGGAATCTTTTACCAAAATTATTATTAAAAATAAATATTTATATACTCGATTTCTTATAATTTTGCGACCATAATTTTTGCTAAATAAAAAAGAAATTGGGGATTTCTTAAAATATGAAAATTTTGGGGAAAACAAAAATAACAGAAATTTACCAAAAGTAGGAAATTAAGGCAACTGCCTTGTACACTTTTCACAAAATAACCAAAGCCTCACTGTTTTAGTAATATAACTGGATTTAGTATAATTTATATTTAGGTACAGAAATGTGGGAAATATTTATTTTTTAAAGTCTATCTTACATTTCGTGTAATTTTTGAATGGTGGAAAAAATGCCTAATTTGTCAACTTTATGTAAAAAATATCTTGATTATAAGAATTGCATATATTATACTTTATTGTAAAAGGGGGGAAATGGTCCCCCACTTATTACCCATCAACCCTACAGCCCCCCAAGTTTGTTTAAATTAGTTACTTTTGGGGGAATTTGTTGATATATACATAGAAAGAGTTGGTTTACATTTTCTATCTAGTTTTATAGGATAGTTAGAAAGATAGATAGATAGAAAGAGAAAGAAAAAAAGAGAGAAAGGAAGAGAGTGGGGGAATTTTTATTTTTATTGAACGATGGCAATGTAACGTAACTAATCTGGGGCGGAATTGGTTCTCCCCCTCCCCCCTGTTCTCATGAAGGGATGGGAGCTTAATTTTTGGGGGGATGTAGGGGTGGGGAATTTAGTTTATTTACTAAGGGAAACTTCTTTTGTTGTATGATTAACAAAATTTAGTAAAACAAGGGTAAATAAGTTCATATGTAGGGCAGCAATAAAAAAAAATACAATTTAAAAAATGAAATAGTTATTTTATGATATAAATTCAATTTGATTAGCAATTTGTTTTAAAACGTTGAAAAACCGTCAGTTAAATGGGTGTTAAAGTTATTCGAGTAAAGTATAATCATAGAGTAGCTACACTTATTTTAGTAATTTTTAACCTCTTTGTTTATATAAAAGTATGTTCTTTTTTAAATAATTTAATATAAAATGTTATTTTCCAAACATTGAAGTATTTTGATTTTTGAAGTGTTTACTAGTTTCTAAAAGCTAAAGGATTATTTATTGTTTATTACGTTATGAATCACGTTTTCGGTTATATAGTTAAATTATACCTAGTCGTGGTAAAAATAATTAAGGATAAAAATTTAGTGGTAAAATAGTTTTCTAATGGAACTATATCCCTCTGCAATTTTATTTTTAATCTGTATTGATAACAATTATAACATGCTATGGTACTTAATCTAGTTTTATAAATAATACATTTTTACTTGCAGAAAAGTTAACAGGCAAATCTTTGAGTGATATATTACTCCATTATTGCATTTTTGTCTTACAGGAAAAAAAATCATTTTGTCTTTACAATGATCGCTACTCTACCTTAACTCTTGCTTCGCCCCTAGCCTCGAGGAGCGTCGCTCCAAGAGTTGGATTTGGTAAACCCCCATACTTTTGAAGAGATTTGAATTTCCAACCTCCTAGAAAAATAGGACCTATATTTTCTTTTCGTAAAAAGAACAGCCCAATTGGTTCAGCGATTGCGACTAAACTTCAGTTTGACAGACATCGTTCTACTATGCAGTTTTGATAAGTTGCTTTATCCAAAGCCTATGTGTAAGGAAAATATCCTAAAACCATCCCAAGCTATACATCTTCCCTTGAAATCACGACCCCTTTGGACCTACAATTTTCCGAGATTTTTAGCGCCAGACAAAAAAAACCTTACTACTTTATATTATAGGATATGTATATTATAATGTACATACATATAATCTGATAAAGGGTTTGTTATTATTGTGATTGTTGCACTGTAATAATTGTTATTATCATAAAATTTGAAGGTCAACCCAACTGTTATATTTCAATGTTGCATTACTTACATTTCAAAGCCATGTACTTACAATCAACTATGTACGGGTGAAATGGGTAAATAAATGGGTTTAAATATATCTTATAGATTACATTAAGATTATTAATTTATACCTAATGTTTTTATAGTGTAACTAATCTACATACTGATTATTAACTAATACAGCAATGTGATATTGAGTGATTTATTGACAACTTCTTCTTAAAAAAGGACTTTATGTTTGTTTTTGCTCTGAACATAATTGTCCTAGTATTATGAATAATACCCATATAAAAACGATGCGCATGATGTACTAAAATGCCGCATATTATGTTTTCGATAAATTTTGGAGGATATTTTTGTAAATTTTTTTTATGAATTTAAGCCTGTAAACAACAAAGCCTACTACACCCTTTACTCATTTATGCCTTTATGCAAGTAACAGCCCACCCTTCCTTTAGCTGTTCATATAAAACAAAAAAGTATTTTTTATTGATTAGTAAAAACTGAATAAATCAAAAGGACTTATAATGGATTAACTCTTATGAAAACATGCCATTATATGTCATTTAAAAACTACATTAATCATCAAAGGCTATAAAAGTTTGCTGTATTTTTTATTATGTTGAATTTGAAGAAACATATAGGCAGCATATAATACACAACATCTAGGGTTAATGATCTTGAAATTCATACACACATTTCTAGGGTTTAACACACACACCTACACATACACATACTCACACACACACACACATACATACACACATACAAGCATACATTACATTATTTCAATGTGCATTCCAAGTTCATTAATTTCAAGAATTCAAATCAGATAAATGAACTTTTAAGATCGACTGCTTAAGAGGGGAGGGGGGAGGTAGGCCTTTCATTCAACCCACCCCCTCAACTCGAAAAATAAAGAAGGGGAAAAGGAGATAAAAGAAGGAAAAACAATTAAATTGGGAGAAAAATAAAAATTGAGGAGGGGGGGGGGGGGTAGAAAATTTACTTAATTTGCTAACTGTTAAAAATTACTTAAGAAATTGAACTAAGAGTTTTTCCAGGGGGTAGATAAGGGGGATGGGGGTTACACATTTTTCGTAACAGATTATGCGTTTTAAGTATAAGAAAGATATAGTTGAAATGTAAGATGGGGTGGGAATTTTTTTCAGAGGGGTAATGACCTAAGAATTATAAAGTTATGTAGAATATGCTAAATTTTTGCCTAGGCCTGACGTGACCAGTGGGAAGGGATAAGTTTTATGAAAATCAAAAGTTTCCTATCTAACCTTAAAGTATTTTGTCAAAATATTAGATCATGTCGACTTTACATTTAATTAAAGTTGTAATAATTGACATATTATCACATTGTTGTTTTGAGATATATGCCTTTAAATCACTTTTTTATTAGGTTATTTGTCTGATCATTAAGATCTTGCTAATCACTGAACCGATTCAGTTTTCCATTTTAGGAAAGCTTTACATAGATCACGGAATGGTTTTAGGCTACTTTATTGTTAATTTTTAAGGCTGAGGATAGTTTATTTTTATCTTTCATTTCCCTATCCCTGTTGACCAAATGATTAAAATACGCAATAATTTTTTCTTGGAATTTTACACTAATAACATTTAAGCAATTTTTTCCTATAATTCTTAAATTTTAATGAAACCCTTTTTTCTATTGAAATGAGAAGAATTTATTCTATAGTAGCGTTATAAAAATACAATTTCTGTTATTATATCTTAGGATTTTGAAAATATAATATCAAATTACAGATTTTTACAGGTACTCTCCGAAAGTCATAAAAATTCAGTTATTCATTCTCCTTTTTTACATCAAGTTCTTTTTATATTTTGTATTTAAACTGCACATAGTAAAGTTAGGGAGCTGCTACATTTCAAAATAATAAATGATATTGAAATATTCATGATAATATGAAAAGTAGGTTATTTTCCCATTTTCAAGTTTTTAATAAATTTCTAAATATGCATATGAAATTAGTGTTTCTGTATTACAGCTAACTTTTAAAAGTATTTAATCAGTATTAACAAAGAAAAAAAAGAGTAAATTCTCTATAATCAGAGTCCTTCCGTCTGTCTGTCTTACGTTTTTCATGAGCTGTCTATCTATTTTATGTTACATTTTGCTGTTTTTTATATGCTTACGAAATTTAGTTTACTTTCATAATTACCCAACGTTTTTTTTTAGCTTTTTCAATTTTTTTGTATAACTATTAAAACACCTAAAAATGTATGTCACTAAAGAGCTGCATATAAAGGTGTGCTATCAATTACGCCAATTAATCACATTTTCAAATTATTAGAAATGCAAATTACTCCCATCTTGGGGCCATTGCCGACTACCACTTTAAATTGTAGTTTTGAAAGGAAAAATTTCGGCACTTTTTTATTATTTCTTTTCTATGACTATGTCTCTTTGAAGGGTGGTGGTACCCTCCTCCAAAATAGTTTTAAACCATCCCAACCTGATTTAAAAGGAGAACCCTATCGGTTCAGCAGTTAGATAGTTCATTTGGTAGACAGAAAGACACACACAGATACTTTTACTTTTTAAAAAGGATCGCGTCTGTTTGCGATTATGATGGAAATGATAGCTGACTGCATATTAATTCTATGTATTTTTCTTTATAATTATGATAACGCCAAGTGACGAAAATTGATCATTATGCAAAAATGTGTCATAGCTGTAATTAATAGGAAAAAACACATAATTTTTTTTGTTGATTTTACTTTGGATTTTGTTCCAGTTAAATTTCATAAACTGGTGAACCAATTATATTCCACATTTCATAGTTAAGGCAGGTTTCATGCTGTTTTTATTAAAACAATAAGACAAACTCGTCCGGTTTCTTTAAAACAAAGTTGACGCAATTTTTATCTAATATAAAAATTACACAAAAATTGAAAATTGCATCATATAAAAAATTATGCATTTATTTATTTATTCATGTTTTGTTATCAAAGCCGTGAAAAAAAAACGTTCTAGGAATTTTTTACTATTCATTGTTTGTTTTAAATGATAATAAAAATGAACGCAAAAAAAATGGGTTACTTACGTTTTAAGTTTCTTTTGTTTCAAGAAAAAAAAACTTAAAGAAAAATTTGATATTTAATGACATAACTTTTAGAGGATGTAAATTTAATGGGTTGTGTTTTAGAAAAATAGTCTAAAACCATCTATTGACATATATAATGCTTACCTTAAAGATGAAAATTAATAGTTTAACCAATTTCTGATATCTATAAAGATATAGTACACCATATATAAAAAGAGCTTTAGTTTGATAAATAAATAGAAATAATAATTTATTTTTAGTATAAATGTCTTTTTATTGAAATATTCATAAAAGATAAGAAATTTTTTACTCTTTCGTATTAAATGCTAAAAAATAGAGTTTTTTTAGACATACTAAAGTAACTATACTCCCTTTTAAAACTTTTGAATCTGTCTGATCAGCAAAACGTAGAATTACAGACAATCCAAGTTAAAGAGTAGATGCTCATTGGTCAGAGAATCTTCCCCAGAATTTCCTGAAGACTATCTTAAATAACAGCTTAGTAAATCCTGTTCTATTATAATTTTTAGAAAAAACATTGTTCCAACAAGGATAACAACATCCATAAAAGCGAAGCTCTGAAACGGTAGGACAAACAAACATTAACATAGTGTCAGAACTGAATAATCTGAATATAAATGTATAGAAGTCAAACGAAACAAAATTGTAAGTAAATCTGCTTAAAAACAGGATATTGTTTATAATGCTTACATTTTTAGGACTTGATTAAAGAGATGCTTTGCTTATAACAATGTACTTTGTTGTCCGAGGAATCAGTATTCCAAAAATCAGACCAATCGGATAATTTCATCACATAAAAATTTTATGTTAAAAAGTTAAAAAGCAACATGTTTAAAATGGAATTACAATTATTGGTAACGGTTACTGAGTTGCTTCGCTTTCTAACTCGTACCTAACTCATATAGGAATCACCATACAAAGTTTGAAATCTATAGGACAATTTTAACATGCCTAAATTAACGAAAAGAGCTATCCGTTACGTAAGATTGTACGGAAAGACGGACGGGACCAACCCTAATTATAGAAAAGATGCTTTTAAAAATAAGTTCTTTTATTAAATAGACATTTAGTACATGGATATTGAAAGATCCATACTAATTCATAGGCTGTCTAAAGAGATATAAATCTATTATATCTTTACTTTATTAATAATCAGCATATTATTATGTGTTAGTTTTTACTACACCTTTGTTATTAAATGACAATAAAGACGGAGTACCCCTTTCTTGATGTTACTATTTATGTCGAAGGTTGTGATTTGTAGTAGCGAAGCTACTCTATAACTAGGGAATGACTTACGTCCGTCAATTCAAGAATAGATCACACTTACTTATTTTTCTTGGGTCAATTTCATGTTCAAATCCAGTTGCTGTAAAATACCGCCCTAAAAAATTTCACTTAGTTACTGTATTACATTTAACTGTATTTAGAATTTTGATATAACTTTTTTGTGTGCTTCTTATATACATAATTGTCCTTGTCTGATATATTTAAATTAATTTAAAAAAAAAACTTCATAGATTAATCATAAGAAATAATATTAAATGTTAGGAATGAATTAAAATTTTTCCATTTTTATAAAAAGATGTTAATACACATTAAAACCTAAGAATTACTATAAAAGATAACTGCGCAAATTGTATTTTTCCTTTTTAACAATAAAAATATTTCATGTATAAAAAAAATAAAACTTTTTCGTAATAATTCATTTAGTTTTCTTTATTGACATCGATTAGAGCATCTTTTTGTACACTATAAAACAGAAACAAATCCATTTTGATTCAATAATGATTATTTTCGGTTGTTCAAGTAAATCTACATTTTGATACATTTTTAGGAAATTTTTGGTTTTAGAAGGCTTAAATAAAAGCTTTATATAATAAAGTAAAAGTCCTAATTTTAGGAGTTTTTATGATGTAGCAAATAAATTTGATATCAGACTGTTTGTTAATGCTATCACATTAATGACGGGGATCTCAAGACATTGGGCGATAAATTGATATTCATCCCCAATGATGATTTACAAAAATACCACTTCTTTAGATTAAAATTACTGGTTAAAGTATGGACAAGTTTGGAATATGAACCAATCAAAATTAAATAAAAGTACCCAAAGTTTTGAGCTAACGAGTAACTTTACTATCATACTTTGGGTACCAGTGTAATTTACAACCCTTTCTCCCTAATTTATAAAAATCCCTAACACGATGTTTCCAATCTTTTAATTCAGCTAAAATAGCTGTTTTGTAAAATCAGCCCAAAACCAAAAATTTCGGTTATATTTTTCCACCCTTTATATATTCAAATATGAAAACCCTTTCAATTTATTTCTAATATAAGAAAAGGGATAAAAACTCTTAAAAACATATACATTTAAAATTACCTATCATAAATCTATTACGGTCAAAATGACAATTCTCTAATATACAAATGAATACATGTCACCAAATATGATAAACAGAATTACCCCTTCTGTGAATAACAATTGCAAGGTTGTACCAACCAATCGAGTTTTAATAAAAGCCCACAAAGTTTTTCATCCAACGATTAATAGACAAGTACATCCAAGTATGGTAAACAAAATTACCCCTTCTGCAGATTATAATTATTAGTGTAGACATTACAATTTTTTACCAACCACTCAAAACTTTTTAAAAGTCCCCAGTGCTTTTCATAAATGATGTACACCCCCAACTATGATAAACAAAACTAGCCCTGCAGTAGATCTTGATTATTGGTGTAAAAGTTTAGTTATTGCAAGACCATCATATAAAGTCTCCAAAGTTTTTAAGCCAACGAATATGAGAGCGTTTTTCCTACCTCCCTAATTGTAAAATAAAAATATTTTCACAATAAATATCCATGTGACTGAACCAACCCTAAAATTGATCATATTTTGCGTAAATGACAAAAATTTTCTATAGAATCTACATATTGAACCCAAAAGTGAGGCAAAAAATGGGTTTTCTGTCATGGGCTTCACCCCTTTTATATTATTGATAGATTTACAAGGTTTTTATAATGTAGGTTTAGCCAAAATTTAGATTTCTTTAATAGTTATTTCTCGCATCGTATTATAAACAGCTTTCCGCGGATATAGAATGTACAATTAAATAAGATTAAAACCAGTTTTTTTTAGCCCCGAGGTGCCGAATTGAACTGTGAATTACACTAGTACCCAAAGATTTTTAATCTTATTTGTTTGCTTACAAACTTTGGATACCTTATTGATTTTTGTTTGATTGATTCAAAATCTAATAGTTTTCAAACCTTTTAACCCAAAAAGAAGGGGTAATCTTGTTTATCATCATGGAGATATGTATATTGATTTTTCGTCCATTGTCTTATCCCTTAAAATCCCTGTTACTGCTGTATAAATAACCTTGTATTACTATGAAGTGGGTGGCGAACAAAAAATAGGCGGAGTAAATTTTCAACTCTTTTTCCTCATTTTTGCTCAAATATTTTCTATACAAATCTATTCAAATAATCTCAAATAAAACTGTCTATTCCATCATACACATTTTCTATGTAGCTTTTAGGATAAATAGATAGGTAAATGGTTTTATAAAATAATTTTATAGATAGGTTAAAATTAACATACTTTTTATTCAATAGATTTATTACCGTAGATGGTCTTTGAGACATATTAATGTGTACAAGTTCTAAACAATAATAAGGGCAGCTTTTTCTTGACTGTGTTCTCATTGGTCAAAATTATTGAATAGGGATCTATGTGTATTATATTTATTGCTGATTTATTGACAATAACGTCTTTTTTCAGGCCTGGGTTCCCTGGGAGTTGTTGACCTGTTGTCCATGAGCGAGGATGGTGCTGGGGGGAGGGGGGAGCCCCCAGGTGCCCCGCCCCTAGTCAAGTCAGAACTTCCCCCCCTCATACCATCAAAACCATCGCTGGCCGCAGTTTCGGCGGCCAGCGGCCTGCTTGGTTTGGCCGCAGACAGCAGTGAACATTCGGCGGCCGACAAAATGCAGGCTGCCATGGCTATGGCCGCTTTTTATTCACAGCAGAGTAATATTTGGCAAGCGGCTGTAGCCGCCAGAGAGGTAAGCAGTTTTGTTTAGCAGCTTAATTTTTCTGTGGAAATTTAAGTAAAACATGAATGAGAAAATTTAATTTGAGTTGAAAAAAGTTTTTAATCGACAATTAGATACTTTTTAGTCATTAACTGTAATATTTTCTTAGGTTCAAGCCGCCAGAGACATAGAAGCAGTCAGACAACACAACAGCTTATCAGCCGCTGGCTTAAACTACCGGCCGCCGCTTCCACCTCCCCTCGGAGCTCCAGGAGGTTTTCCTGGCCTCCCTGGTTTAGCAGCTTTAGGTATTTTATATTTAAAAAAAATAAATTAATAAATAATATATAAGACAAAGATTATATCTAATTATGTAAACTTCAAGCTTTTTTGGGCTATTTCTTAATATGAATATTTTGTTATAGGCGGCAGTCCAGCTGTTAACCGTAATGCTGATCTCTACCGCGATTATCTTAGCAAATTAGCAGCTTCCTCCCTAAGCGGCTCCCAAACTAGTCCAACAGCTTCCTACAGCAGTCTTCTGTCATCGCAAATGGCGGCAGCTGCCATAAATAACGGCAGCCCGAAAGTCAGACACTCTACGACAGCTTCAATTGATGAGAAGCCTATATCCGCCACAATTCGGCGTAATTCAAGCCCCGGCGGGGCAAAAGACTTGCTCGGCGGTTCAACGTCTTCAAAACGGCATTCATCGCCATCTAGCTTAACGCCATATTTTAGCGGATCACCGTACTACAACTTAAAGGCATTCAAACACACGTCACCGGATGCGTTGATCGGCGGAAAAGGCGGTAAAGATCGTTCACCTGCCTCTTCTACCGAAGGCGATACCATTAGTGTGGGCGGTGAAAGTGTTCGCAGCGGCGGGCGGGGTCGCGGCCGCGGACGAGGAAGTAGAGGTAGCACTGGCGGTAAAAGCAGCTCCGCCGCCGCAAGCATTAACGACCGCGGCGATAAAGTGTTTACGTGTCCGATTTGTCATAGAAGCTTTGGTTACAAGCATGTCCTGCAGAATCATGAGAGAACACACACTGGCGAGAAACCATTTGAGTGCAAGGAGTGTCATAAACGGTAATTCTTATTTTTTTAAAGAGATTATTCAGAGTTACATACACAGACAGAGTGAGGGAATTAAAGGCGGTTTCCCTCCATGTTGCATCTCGACCGTAAAATAATTTTTTACGTGTTTTTTAATGTTTGGTTAGGTTAAGTAAAAACCAGAACTGCCTATAGTAGTCCGTAGGGATAAGATCCGAAGAGGGATAGAAATATTTTTTCCTCAGAAAATGAAAAAAGGAAATTGGTGTTTGGTTTTTAAGAAATATGTTTTTTTTTCCTTATAAAGAATTCAGCTTGTAAAAATATAGGAAATTTACCTAGTACAATTTTTTTTTGATATTTTATGAATTTCTGCGCATAAAAGAAAATTACAAAAAAAATTATAATAATTTTATTATAAATAAATTTAATAATAGGTAATTTTAATATCTATTATTCACGTGGGCGGCTTAGCTTTCTTGTAGCAAAGCATCTCTATAAAGCATAGCCGTTTGTTCGTTTCTTATTCTATATGTAAGTCTTTAAAGCAATGATAATTAAGCTTCTAATATTTCATCATGTCTTAGATTAAATTTGTTTTAAAAGCTTCGTTGCTAATGAATTTAATTATCCTTACTCAATTGATTTTTATATTGTATATGTGTACTTAAAAGTAAAACGCTGACTTCATTTAAAAGAGCTCCTATTAAATATTATGATATTTTGGAAAATTTTAAATTATAGATGGAAGATTCTATAATGAAAAAATATTACATACAATTTTATTGTAGTTTTTCTATAAATCTATCACATTTTATTTGCTATTGATCTATCCTTTCATATATTTATCTATTTATCCATCTATCTATATATCTATCAATGCGTCAATCAATTAATATATCTATTTATCTTGTATCTTATTTGATCAGTTCTATCCATCAATAAAATCATTCATTTATCCATCTATCTGACTATCTATACAATACATCCATCCATCCATTATTCAATCTATTTATCATTAATAAATTAATTAATCAATTAATCTATCTATCTGTCTATAAATCTATCCATCTATCATCCATCATACATCAAACTATCTATTCATTCATCCATCCATCCATAAATCAGTCTATTAATCCTTCTATCTATTAATCCATAAATCAATTCATCTATTTTTTTTATCCATCCATCCATGTATGAATGTATGTATCTAGATTTACCCGAGACCATCACTTGAAGACCCACATGAGACTACACACAGGGGAGAAACCGTACAGCTGTACACACTGCGACAGACAATTTGTACAGGTATGTACGGACATACACTAGTTGTAGAGTAGCAACGCTTATGAATTGTTTTGCCTCTATCTCTACAAATCAAAAGATGTTCAAAATTTTAAAAATATTGCGTTATTTACAATTCAGTGATCTTAAGAGATAAGACAATGATGATAAACAAATGTACCCCTTTCGTAAATTATTGGTTAAATGTTTGGACACTGCTATAAGCAAATGTTTTCCTTCTAGTTTCATATATCCATATTTTTAGCTATTTCTATAATTAAACCGTATTATTTTTCATGCTTGGCTTCGCCCTTCAAGATATAATAAATATTATCATCCTTGTTTTATAAATAATTTATTTAGATAAAGTATAGAATTACATATAAGCCAATTATTAATAATTTTTATTATCAATAACTTTATATTTTTAGAAGCCATAAAAAAAAGTAAAACAATCTTGAAAATATAATATGTTAATTATCAATTAAGATTTATTCCGCAATATAAAAACCAGTTCAGAGCCATAAATTTGTTGTCAATTTTGGTTGCTAACATGAACCTCATTTATTGGGTTGTTCGTTCATCCAGTGGGAGGGGAGGGTATTGGGTAAAGGGGGTGGATGGGAGGTATTGCTATTTTTAGCCAGTTGAGAGTAACAATTTATTAGAGTACATGAAAATCTGGTGCAACATCCAAGTAATAATGATATATCGAATTATGACATGTAACAAGAACAATATTTTTTGTAGGTTGCGAATCTACGCCGCCATATACGGGTGCACACCGGAGAACGACCTTACAAAGTAAGTCTATTATATGTATGTTATTTTTGATAGCGCAGCTACTCTTAAAATCACTTTGTCTGTATGTCAAAAAGTCTTTAGAAGTCTGTGGCTTCCGCAAAGAACCGTTAATCAGAATCACATAAAACTAATAGGTATACCTAACAAAAAATCTATGTTTACCTATTTGGAATGTAAGTGAAGTGAAAAATTTGATCTTTATAGGGATAAAATTATCTTATTGTGAATTTTTAAGAAATTTTGCTAACCGCCAAAGAGCCTGTCGAGCACTGGACCCCACCCTTATTTTCAAATTAGTGGTGATATTTTTTTCCAAGTGCAGAGGTGACTAACCCTGCCTGATGTTCTCTAACCCTGCAGGGCTATTTAGTACCAAATATAACTTAACCTAACCTGACGTAACCTAAAGTAATAAACAAACATAAAAAAATCTTACTCACCTTGTATTTTATATTTAAAAGAATAAGAAGGGAGGGGAGAGGGGGGGGGGGTGTTTCAGTGCTAAAAAAGATGTCAAAGTGCCCTAATATTTGTGTTAATTTTGATAATTTTTTTAATGATTATTTTCTACTTTTCAGTGTGAGCTTTGTCCTAGTAATTTCTCTGATTCTAACCAGCTGAAAGCACACATGCTGATGCATAAAGGTAATTATATTTTAGCAGCGCGGCTGCGTAGTTGTTTGTTCTTGTCAGTACGTCACTTTGAAGGCAATGAAAGTTCTATTGCTAATTCATGTCCTCTTTCTCTCTTTCTCTCTTTTATTTATAATTTTTCTCTCTCTATCTGTTATCCCTCTCTCTCTCTCTCCTCTCTCTCTCTCTTTCTCTCTCTCTCTTCTCTCTCTCTCTCTCTCTCTCTCTCTCTCTCTCTCTCTCTCTCTCTCTCTCTCTCTCTCTCTCTTTCTCTTTCTCTCTCTCTCTCTCTCTCTCTCTTTCTCTCTCTCTCTCTCTCTCTCTCTCTCTCTCTCTTTCTCTCTCTCTCATTCACTCTCATTCTATTTTATGTGTCTATCTATCTATTCAATTACGTTTCTCTCTATCTATCTATCTTTTTCCCTCTATCGCTCTATCTCTCTATCCATCTATACACCTAAAGATTCCTATCTCTATTTTTCTTTAAGAAATAATAATTTCAATAACTATCTTTAGGTCAGTCATTCAAAGAGGAATTGCTGCGTCAGTCATTGGTGGCCAACGCTGGTTGGCTGCACAATCCCTACACCATGTCGGCCGCCGGATTGGCCGGCCATCATTCAGTGCTAGGCGGCCTGGAGCACAGCTTGAGCGCGGCGCATGCTTTGGGAGGCGGCAACGGCTCCTCAGATCTGGACCGAATTAGCCCGGCGTCGAAGGAAACAACTGGCGGTTCCAGCGACACGCCATCCGGCGCGGATGGCGAGAATTTGTCGGACACCGCGTCGGAAAAGAAGCGGTCACGCAAGCAGAAGCCGCGCAAAATTTCCAGCCACCATCAGCCGTGGGCCAACAACAATGGCGATGACCATGGCGAAAATAACGGCAACAGAAGCCCATCCCGCCATTATGAAACATCGGCGGCTGGTGACTATGATCGCAGGCGCCGCCGCGAGCGACACTCTAGCGACTTTAGCGGCGAACATAATCCTATTCAAAATGAACCAGAAGATTTGACGATGAAGCCACGCTTGGATATGCTACGAGAGTTGCAGCGCCGCCATGAGATGTTGACCGCTTCGGCGGCCAAAATTAGCGAGGAGGAAAACGACGACTCGCTTGTCAAGGATGAAGGGGAGGAGATGGAGGTTGACAGCTACACAGACAGCAGCTATAGGAAAGAAAACAACTCCTCCGATTACCCAGAGTTTAGAAGCAAAAACACAACAAGATCCGAGGGCGAGCGGTCGGAGGGAAGTTCGGCACAATCACCGCACTCAACGCCGCGACGGCGCAGTGTCGGCGACGATCTGGCCGCAAGCAGTGAAGATGCGGATCGGGGCGGCGTATCTCCGCCTACTACTCCGCTGTCCGCGCATCATTTGGGGCACCACCACCACATGACACCGCCGACAGCGCTGTACAACCCGTTGTTTGCCAACACGGCGGCGTTTCAGCTAGGTTTGGCGGGCGCTACAATGCCGTTGGGCCACCATCTAACGCCCCGTTTTAACACGGATAAAGTACTTGACGCGGAGCGACTGGTTCAGCCGTCATTGGTAGCTGCCGCCACTCAAAAAGAAATTAGTCAACAATAGATTATTAAAAATAGAGTAATAATCATAGAATTATCAACTTTTGCTGTGAAAGTGTCAAAAAAAATGGTTTGTTTTACAGAGTTTATTATTGTCATCCTTTTTGTCGACAGATATTATCATTAAATCCTTTACATTTACATCCTTGTTAGTTGTCCAGTTTTATAAACCAGGGATGGGACAATTGACAATAAATTAATTTACCCTCCAATAATTTGGGTGGAAGAATTATTGATCTGCTTTGTCCCCTTCCTCCCTGACAATTAATCAATTTTACTGTTGTCTATATGCGATAACTTTTAAGAAATAAAGTTATCATATAAAGATGATGAAAATGGTTATTTGTTAGTTATATGTATGTCTAGTTATCCTTTAATAACCTTTTCAAGTTATTTGTTATAGTTAAACCTTCCTTTATGTATTTAAAAAAAAGAAATCTAGTAAATTTTACTTGAAAATATAAAAAAATGCAATGTAAAGATTATGGAGAGATGAATAATTAAAGGAGAGCCAAGCTTATCTATCTATCTATCTAAAACCATTTGATTTCAACCTCATTTTAATAATTAATTACGGGTTTTTCGTTGTACAATTATCATTCCCCTTTTTTATATTATTTTCTATAAGATTTTTTAACCTTTTGGTATTTTTTTTTTCATTTAATAAATTATGCCAAAAGATGTAAAATGTCTTATAGAGGTCAGCCATATTTTTGTTGTTGTTTCAATTTTTTTAATAATTATTTTATTATGATTTTGTTTCTACCTCATTTTATACAATTATTGCGGGTTTTAGTATGTTTTTTTTTCATGTATTTTTTACACTCGTTTTATTTTTGATGATTTTTACTTAAACTTCTATTATGTTATAGAAGTTATTTTGTTTTTGTTTTTAAACCAACTTTTTAATTTAAAATGATACATTTTAATCTTCATATAGTTAGGGTTCTGGAAGTTCTATTGTTTTTATTTTGAAGCTTAACAAGTTTGATAATAAATATAAAAAGGGGTGAAAAAACATGTATGGCCCCAAAAATATTCACCATTCAAAATAATTTTTTAAGGGGTGTCCTTCCCCCTAATAAAGTACTGCCAATATGATCTTCAAAATCCTAACTATTGTGAAGTGAAGTGTTTTTATTTATTCCAACTTAAAATGTAATATTGGTCATATTTCAACCAGGGAATAAACACAATACCTTTACAGGAATATCAGGGATGTTGCACTGAAAGAAAAAAAAATTCCCGCAAAATATAAAACACGTTCTTATAAGCAATCAATAATCTTTGGTCATTTTCGGGTAAAAATAAATTTTTGAGCAAAATCTTTATTACCATATCTTAAATTCCTGAAGCTTTATATCAATTTACATTATTTTTTTATTATTTTTCTTCTATAGGCATTATTTTTATTTATTTTTTTAGAATTTTATCACTTTTTGTGATGGAAAACAACGAAAAAAATATTTGTCTTCTTTGGTTTCGAAGTGCCAAAGTACTTAAAATTTCCATTTTTCAAAAATTACGGGTCCATTTTTTTGAAAGATTTTCTTGTGTGCCAAAAGGTTTTTCCAGATTTTTTTATCAATATTTAATTGATACCTACAATTATTTTTTTTCATTTTTATGTGTTATGTCAAGAAGCCTTAGAAATCTTTTTAAAAAAAATTTCAAAAAGCGTTTAAAAGCACATTAAAAAAGACTTTAACGCGCTTTTTCCCTAACCAAGCGTCGTTTGGTCACTAACATATTTTAAAGTTTTAAAAGGTTTTTTGACATGATCCAATTTTTTACTTGTTGCTCAAAAACTACTTAATTCTTTAAAATAATTTATTTGAAAACTGCAAATCTAGTTAAAAATTAACCTAACCAGTTTAAAATAATGTATATTAATAGTTTTTATGTTAAAATGTAAAAAAAATCTCAACATTGGCATTTTTAAGACTGAAATATGTAATAGAATGATCAAAACTAGTCGTAACAAGACTGATAGTAAAAACTTATTGATCTATTTTTTTTTCTTATGTATGTATAATTTAATTTTTAAGAAGGCAATTATCAAAGAGCTTTCTATTATGATAGAAAAGCTAAATTTTGTTAAAAACCTCATCTTTTTTTAAAATGAAAATTGTGATCCTTTTAAAATGACATATATAGATACAATGACAGAAAATATATTTTTTTTTAAATAAATGATAGAACAGGCAAAGATTTTGGTAAAAAATTACATTTTGAATTTTTACCAGTTATTGAAAGTTTAGCTACAATTGATAAACAGATTTGTGTTTATATTAGATATTAAAATGAAAAATTATTAGATTAAAACCAGTTTTATTAACCCTTAGATGCCTAAGGATTTTTATTTTGACGTGCGTGGAAAGTTGTCTGTAACTCGATGCTATACATTATTTTTCAGTATGAAACTGGTTCTAATCCTGCGGATATTAATCAGTTTCAAAGCTATACTAGAAAAAATTATTAAAGTCTTTGTCTTAAATTTATCATTTATTTAAAAAAAAAATATTTTCTGATCCTGTATAGATGAAGTAACCGGTATAATGTAAAATTTAAACCTATAACCAGTGTTTTTTTGGGCATGAAACTTGACTTGAAAATAAGTCAAAATTATTCTTTACTTTGAAAAAAATATATTTCTTTAATTGTTTCCTATATTAAAAATCAAAAAAATATTCTAAACTGTTAATAAAAATATTAATTATCTGTTACATTAAAATTGCCACCCCTAGAAGCATAGTTTAGAAATAATAGTCACTACATTTTTTTTATTAAAAGAACTATTATATCTAAACTATGAAGAAAATAAAGTTATTATTATTAAAAACCGTAGTAACACATCTACCTCGTGTAAACGTATTTAATTTATTATCAAAATATATATAAAATGGTTAAATTTTTGTTTTTTTTTAATCAAAAAATAAGTAAGAAAGACAATATCCACGAAAGAGAAGCTTAAAACAAGTAAGAGGATGTGTGTGTTTGCATGTCTGTCTATATCGAATGATATCGCTAACCGCTGGAACGATTGGGTTATCATTTACCTAGGAAATATTATATCAAATCAAGTTTTATTCAATTATATAAATAGTCAACTGTTTATTTTCTCACCCCAAATATAAAATTTTTATGGAGGGGGGATGAAAGTAGTGACATTTTTTAAGGGAGGGAGAGGACAATGGACTGAAAATTATAGTTAAGCGCGGTACCCAACATTTCATATTTGTTAGTTTAAAAACTTTGGGTACTTTTATTGAATCTTAATTAGCTTGTACAAATAAGCACTGTTCTAACTTTTCTATGAATATTTTTTTACAGAGGGGTAATTTTTCTTATCATCATTGGGGATGTATACACCAATGTATTGCCTTATCCCTTGAGATCCCTGCATTTTACCCTTCGTGATAAAGGGAAAATTAATTTTTAGGGGGTTGTATTGGGCCCAGGGGGGTTTGCTTTGTTAGATTGGTGGTTGCGCTTGGGAGGGTGGAATAAAAAAGGGGGTTGTTTATCCATACAGGGATAAGGGATAATGATAAATAAAAAAGATTAACACAGACTAACATATTCATTAATAGCGCAGCAATAACAAGCTAAAACCATATTTTGTTTATTATACAGAAAAGAATCAGACCTAGTTATAGATATAGTTTAGTTTGTTTAAAATTCAGGCCTTATTTTATCTTTCTTTGTGTATATCTTTTTTGTTTCGATAATTTTATATCCTTGCTATATCTTTCTTTCTTTTTCTATCTTCCTCCTTCTCCCTCTCTCTCTCTCTCTCTCTCTCTCTCTCTCTCTCTCCCCATCTCTCTCTCTATTTCTTTGTTCTGAAAAAGTATATATGTGGCTTGGTAATAGCAGTTTCTATAGCCATTCAATCCTGCTATAACAATAGAATTTGTACGTTGTTTAGACTGCAATCATAGTGTGATTATAGCAATGCAATAGAGCCCTAGACACCCCTCCTAGATTGGGCTTGTTTACTTGTAAACTACAACAACGGTTATGGGATATTTTCCCCAATTAAAAATGCCCTATACACAAAATTCCCTACAACTAGTTTATACAAATTTTAAAACGCCATTTTTAAAAGAAAAAATGGTTGATTAATGTTCTGTTCGTCTGGCTGTCACTGCGTCATATTAAAAAACTCTGTATATCTTTGACAACAACGGAAAAATTGTAGAAATGACTGAAACGAACAAAATGACGTGCAGACATCCCTAATCATATAGTAGCTGCGCTAATTTAGGTCATTTTATGAGTGGTTTTAGCCTGAATGGAAGAATTGTCCTATAATTTTGAATGTATGTTAGATTATGTGTATTCTCTTTGGGCAGCACCATATGTTGAATTAGGCTCGCATCATGGAGGAAGAGTATACTAGTACCCAAAGTTTTATAACTATGTTATCTTATTCTTTGGCTCAAAACTTTGGGTGCTTTTATTGAATTTTGATTATTGATTCCAAACTAGAATTGTCCAATCTTTTCAACCAATATTTTAGTAGTAATTTTGTTCATCATAATTGGAGAATTGTTTATTTAATTATTGTCTTATCCCTTAGATCCCTGGGCTCGCATAGAAAAATACCCGTATATATTTTTCCCTTTTTGATTTTTTGAAAAAAATATATAAACAATTTGCCTTATAATTGACCTTTTAACATGTAGGGAAAGGACAATGAAAGTTACATTGATTTACAGAACTTTCGTCCCCTTTACAATATTATATCAGCTTTGATTATGACACTAACTTTCTTATTTATAGACAGATTTTTAAAATCGAAAAATATAAAAGTTATTATTGTTACGCTACTTATGTTCATGATGGTTTTAATATGTTTAAAATAAATTTAACGTCCAAAGTTCAAATTTTAATTATTTTTGCCCATAGGGGTTGCATTATATATGTAATATATAAGTAATATATGTATATGAATATCTATTTTTTTGCTTTATAGACTAAAATGATGCTTTTCAAATATAGAAAATTATATTTTAGCATTTTTTATCCTAAACTTACCTTTTTATAAAGGTTGCATTCCATTAAATAAAGCTGTAAGATTTTTATGATTGTTCGTTAGATTCTCATTTTAGGGATGGTACCAGGATGGGTTTAGGATATTTTTCTGCCCCCTTCGAATTCTGAGACCCCTAGGTGCTAGGACCGAAAGTGCTGATAGCTGAAATACTCTATAAATTCTATTGTAAGTACGAATTTCCCTATTGTTTTTAATTTAATGCATCAATACTAGAAACCTATATCTACAATGCGTTCAGACTTTTGCTTGCAATTTTTTTATCCGTTTTGTCTGCTATTACAATTCTTAGAGGGTGTAGTTTGATAGCCTGATATCTAGTTGCCGAAAGTGTACGCAGTTTCCTGGGTGTTTTCTCATCCTAGCTCAATATTTACTACTAGCTACAAATCTTCAAACTTCCCTTAAAAAATCAAAATTTGAATGTATAAACGATTTATACATTATAAATTTGAATTTTTTGAATTTAGATTTTTTTTTGAAGTTTGAAGCTTTTTTAGCTAGTAGTAAATATTGAGCTAGGATGAGGAAACACTCAGGAAACTGCGTACACATTCGGCAACTAGATATCAGGCTATCTGTAGTTTGCTTTAAGAAATGCATAGATAGATAGATAGATAAATAATATAACGGAGGGGTTGGTGTTAAGGGGTTGGGAGAGGGTTGTACTTCAAACACACACCCACAAACACACACACACACACACACACACACAAACAAACAAGCATAATATATATGCCAAGGTCATGTAAATAGCATGAATAGGGTTAACACTTCCTGTTTAGGCTTGCTCAGACAGATAACTTCTAACAAATGAAATATATTTTTTTTTAACAAATAAAATTGCAAAGTTGTAGCATGCGTTACTTAGAATCTTACAAATGGCTGGAGCGAAGGGGTTTTACATTTTTGGACAATAAAAAGTGTATCGAAGAGTGATTTTATTAAATTCTTTTTGAGTCGCTAAAATAAAAAAGTATAAACTGAATTTTGAATTAATTTGATTAATTTCTTAACTTTAGCTTGTTCAAGTTGCTTCGTCCCTAGGTACTTGAGCAGGGCAGGTGAGGTCAGGAAAATAGCCTAAACCGACCCCAATACATCTGTGAACCTTTCCTGAAAAGTACAATCCATATAGACATGCTGTTTCCGAGATCTTTGGCTTTACAATAAGTGTTACTACTTTTTATTGGAATATTTCTAAATTTTAAAAATCTATAGAATCAAAAATCTCAAACCAAATTTTTAATACTAGCGGCTACGCCCCTAGAGGCCTCTAGGGGCACTTGAGGAGGGTTAAATCCTAAGACTTAATTTTTAGACTTAGATTTAAAACAAAAAGTAAAACAAAATGGGGGGAAGAAATTTTTTTCTAGGGACGATTTCTCTTCGGAGGGTGGTTGTACCCTCCCCTAAAATAGTTATAAACCTTGCCGGGACCAATGAGAAGCTACCCTGTTAAGGAGAACCCGATCGGTTCAGTGGTTAGCTAGATCCTTCGCTACAGACAAAAAAAGCTTACTACTTTATATATAAGGATATTTTTATATTCTAGTTTTTCAAAAGCAGTCATAGAAGCTTAATTTCTTGACAACTAAAGTGAACATTATAAACAACATAAGACACTTCTTACAAAAACCTAAATTGCTAGTGAGATTGATTTTTACTAAACAAATATAGTTACGTTTCTGCTGGTTGTAAAATTGGCTGCTTCCTTTTCTTGAATTATGTTGATATTGAAAAAGTATCAGAATTTGATTTTACTACAAATTTTTAATGTTTATTCCTATCTATCTATGTGCCTATGATATGTTTATGTTATATAATAGGAAGTGTTAGGGTTAAGGTTGGATTGCTGCTTCGTAATAAAAGTAAAAGTAATTTTTAAAAGCGAAGCTTTTCTGTAATTAGGGTTGGACCGTCCGTTTCTAGAATGTCTGTGCGTTCATTTTAAACATGTTAATTTTAATTTTTTTTAACAACAAATTTTTATGTGATAAAATTATCCGATTGATCTGATTTTTGGAATACTGATTCCCAGGAGAACGAAGTACAAAGTTAAAAGCAAATCATCTTTATAATCAAGTCCTAAAAATGCAAGTATGCCCCTAAACAATATCCTGTACTTAATCAGTTTTTTCAATAAATTTACTTACAATTTTGTTTCGACTTTTATACATTTATATTTTGATTATTCAGTTCTGACACTCTGCAAGTGTTTATGTTTGTTTGTCCTACCGTTTCAATGCTTCGATTTATGGATGTTGTCATCCTTGTTATAATTTAATTTACTGCTGAATAAGAAAGCTAGCGCCAACCAAAAGGAGATTAATCCTATGATTTTAATCTTTTATTTGTGGACTTTTGTCTTTATCAGGATACGATACATGTTTTTTTTCAGTATGGCTTAATGAATAAGATTCGGAGCCATAATAGAAAAATAATTATGTTCTAATTTCAGTTATAAAAATTTTGATTAGACTATTAAGTTTAATTTTAACAAAATTACTTTTTTTTAAATTATGAAAATAGCTAAAATTATTTTAGTAGAAATAAACTTTATGGATATAAGAATTAAAATATGAGTTTTGAAAAAACAAGGCTACACAACAACTGAAAATATTTATCCACAATTTTTAGGGGGGATATTGAGAAATAAAAAAAACAGACGATGAATTATAATACACAAAATTACCCCGTCTATAGAATCATGAATATGACATATTTGATGATGTAATAAAAGTCCACAAAGTTTTTAAGCCAACGAATGAAGGGAAACAATTTAACAAATTTTAAATTGAGATATCCATGAGGAAAAAGGATTTTCAAAGTTGATTTTTAAGATAGAAGTCTGGCCTTTCTTGATTTAACAAATGAATTAGTGCTTTCACTTATACCTTTAATTGGACCATTAAAAAATACATCTTTCATTTTCAATAGGGCTCTATCCTTGCGGGATACTATTACTAAATTTAACCTAACCAAACCAAACATCAAATTACTGAATGAGGGAATTCATCCTAATTTTAAATAAAGTTTAATTAAAAGTACTTTTAAGCAAGTCATATTCATAATTAAAGTAAATTTTGATATTTAATTAACAAATCCCAGCATCTATATCTTATCTCTTACCATATGGAGATGAATAAACCCTAATATAATACAGCTAAATAGGTTGGGTTGGGTAAAGCAGGATTTTTTAATGTTGCCGTAACATTTCAAGTAACAACAGTTTTAACCCTAGGCTAGGTGGGCTTATCTTAGTCATAAACACACACACTCTCAGGGCTAGGCGGGAACAAAACACTCACGCACACTAGCCTAGTTGGACACACACACACTAACTAGGCAAGCTGGGCGCAACACTCTCTCACACACCCCCGCACATTAACCCTAGGCTAGGCGGGCCTATCACTTGGAGGTAAAGACAAGAGTAAGTGAGAGAAAGGGGGGTGGATAGGGGTTGTTAACCCTAGCTAGAATTCAGGCGTTGCTTTGATATGCCTTCAAGGTCATCAATAGCTGCATTCTTAATACTACAAACGCATGTGCACGCGGTGTGTGGGAGATGGAGTGGAGGGGGGGGGGGGAGACATAGACTATATTCTAAATAGAGAAGCCATGCCCTCTGATGTAGGGTTAATGAAACCTAGCAGGGTTGATGTCACATTAAAACAAAAAATGTTAGAAATGTTATGTTAATTAGAACAGAAAGGTACATTGCTCTTTTTGCTTATTAAATTTAAATTGTAAGGAAATGTGTATTTCTTTTTGAAAAATTAACTGTAAAAGTACCATAATTACAAATAAGCAAGGAGAAAAAAAGAGCAATAAATATCGTTCTTAAATTTGCTTTTTAAACCTGCATTTCTTGTTATCAATAGGGATTTTTAAAATTCGATAGAAAAATAATTTTATGTGTAAATGAGAATTCTATAAGAAAATCATTCTATGGTTTAAAATGTTATTCAGTTGGTCTTATTACTCTCAGACAATTCATCCATGTGTGCTGTGTTGCCTTAATTTAACCCTTGGATGCATGATGCCATGTATAACAATAGACCATACAGGGGGGGGGGGACAATAGGGTTAAATGATGGATTTTAACTGTATGAAGAAGGTGTGGGGGGGGGGGCTGTATTAATTTGTTAATTTTTGTAAGCATACAACGTTCATGGTTTTAAAACAATCTTTCAATATTTTTGAAATTTACTAAAGTTTTTGATCTTTATTGCATGGTGCTTGATTTATCAAAATGGATCACAATTTAAAAATCATTAAAATAGGACAATTACATCAATACCAAAAAATTATGTTAAAATATTTTTAAGTCAACATACGAACTTTATTGGTAAAGATTATAAAGTTGCTGCGCTTTCTAAACTGTACGCAACTGTTTTTGAAATCATCTTGCAAATTTGAAATCGATGGCGCAATTCTTACAAATTTAAATTAATAATTAGAGCTTTGTTTTTTCCGAACTGACGTATTGACGTACACTAAATGAAGAAAAGCGTTAAAATAGAGGCATGGATCCAAAAGTGCGATTCTTACCCATAAACATACATATATGGTTAATTATTTTTCCTTGTCAAATAAACAAAAGGCAATGCAACGGTTTTAGTAAAATTTTAACGGGGAAAAAAGGGGTCAAATAGAAATCTAAATTAGTAAGATATGTGACAATATCCACAAAAGTAAAGTAATATAATAGATATTTTTGAAAGCGAAGCTTTTTTATAATTTGCAGTTAAGTCTTTTAATTAACATAGGCATGTTATAATTGTCCTACCGATTTCAATCTTTAGGTAAGATTTAGAAAGTGTAGCAACTCTATAATAGTTGACAGAAAGTTAGTACGTTCCTTTATAACATGCTAATTTTGTACTTTTTTAACAACATTTTTAGTATGATATTATCATCCTATTCATGTAATGATGTTTTATTTTTTATTTCCCTACCCCTGCAAGATACTTGATATTAATTGTAGAGATAATTGAAGATAATAACAAGTACAAATATTTCCATAAGTAGCGCAGAAAAAGCAAACACCCGGCCAGACTTTTAAAAAAAAAATGAAAAAAGTTACATTTTCAGCTTTCATTAATAGTAAAAAAAATGCTTCTAATTCTATAGAAATAAGCTTTAGTTTTTAAAAGCGATACTTTTCTATAATTAGGGTCAGTCCGTCCGTTGAGCTATGTTGAAAAGTGTGAGGGAAGTAAATTTCTTATTTATAAGATTAAAGTAATATAATACATAGAGGTGTAAGCTTTATTAACTCTGCCCATGGGGCGGAGACCCTATCCCGATTTTATATTTGGTCTTTGATATCAGCTAATAGCAAGTTCCTACAAAGGAATAGAAAGCAATTTGCTAGCAGACGAAAATGATCTCCACCACTTGGGCTACATAGTTGTCTGGATTATACATCTATACTTACACATTAAGTATGATTTTTTTCTGGTAAGATAAATAAATCATTTTGAACACAACACAACTTTATAAGTAGCCTCGCTATACTAATAATCAAGTATAGCTACTTACATTTTATATTCTATTTCCGTTCTCCTTTATACAAAGAGATTTTTATTACCTAATTATTTATATTCAGGGAGGGGACATTGAGCTGTTTATTTCAGTAGTGCTCAAAGTTTATAATAACGTTTTCTTATTCGTTGGCTTGACAACTTTGGGGACTTTTCTTGAATTTTGATTGGTTGGTTATTTAAATTGGATGTCCAAACGTTTTAACCACTAGTTATAACCTACAGAAGTGTAACATTATTTAGGGTGTACATCAGTTTATCGGCCATTGTCCTATCCCTTTACATCCTTGGATTATATTATATCTTGTTATAAGGTTGGAACTTTTCTACAGTTAAGGCTAGGTCCTTACGTTTCTCTGTATCAGATGGCTTTTAGAATGGTGATTTCCATGACAATTTGGCACATTTTTATATGCAAAATCAGATAGCTTTCTAATTCCAAGGATAATTAGGCATATTTTTATATGCAGAACCTCCTGTATCACAACGTTCTCCAATCTTCATATTTTATATATTGTTGCTTTGCCTTTGAATTAAATTGTCCTTGTTAAAAGCGTAACTACTCCATAATTTGAAAAATTCGTCAATAAGTCCATCTGTCTGAAACTTGGATGAAACGAGATTTAAGACTGATAGCGGAAAGTTTTAGTGAAGATTTATTATAACAAGGATGACAACATTCATAAAAGCGAAGCTCTGAAACGGTAGGACATAAGGATATTAACACTTGTATAGTGTCAGAACTGAATAATCAGAATATAAATGTATAAGAGTCAAAGCAAAAGTGTGAGTAAATTTGTTGAAAAACTTCTTGATACAGGATAATGTCTAGGACTTGATTATAGAGTTGCTTTGCTTATGATATTTACTTTGTTGTCCCAGGAATCAGTATACCAAAAATCAAAACAATCGGATATTAGATCACATAAAAAGTTGTTGTTAAAATTTTTAAAAATCAACATGTTTAAAATAGACGTACTGACATTCTGGTAATGATTACAGAGTTGCTCCGCTTTCTAAATCGTACCTAACTATTACAGGAATCGCCATGCAAAGTTTGAAATCGATAGGACAATTGTAACATGCCTAAATTAACGAAAAAGGCTACCCGTCTCGAACGGACGGACGTACGGACGGACCGACCCTAATTATAGAAAAGCTTCGCTTTTAACATTGAGCATTTTCTTAGTAGCGTTCAAAGGTCTGTCGGTCATGCTACCAAAGACTTATTTAATAGTTATTTAATATGATTTTCTTTTTCTATATTTATTAATTTAGGCATCTGCTCTTTAACTCACTATGTCCGATTGTCCATATCTACTTATGGATATTGTTATCCTAGTTTTTAATCCTTTTGTTTTTTGAAAAACACTATCATATGTGACATCAATATTAATAATGTATTAAAAATTAAATCCCTTATTATAATACAAGGGTGAGTGCCTCTGTTTTTTGAAGGGGGTAAACTAATGAATTTTTAAAAATTTTGAGGGGGTAAATGTTGGGTTTTGAAATTCGAGGGGGGTTAACCTTTTGTCCCCACCCTTTGACATGTATGCCCTTTTCCTTCCTTTTTTTTTTAAATTTTGGTTTCGACTTAACCCTCTGCAAAATGGATATAAACCTGCCCTGGACTTTTATAAAGCTTTCAAGAAAATAAATATATAGTGTCTTAATTCCTTAGGTACAAATATACAGATAGCTATAGCTTTTATACCTAGAGGCAGTGGCGTGCACATAAAATATTCAAATATTAAAACGTCTATAACAAGCATTAGAATTGCCGGTTCAATGGTATGTAATTTTTTGGGGATAGTTAGGCAAATTGAAAATAAAACAGACAACCTACCTCTTTTAGATTTTCAATAGTAGCTTTTGTTATTGCGACTACTTTAAATATTTTGGGTCTAAAATAGTATAAAACTATCCCCTTTTAATGAAGTAATGAATACTTTTTCAACTGCCTTATTTTAAGATTACAGCGATTTAAAGTGACATGAAATCAGCTTTGTATGAAGGTTTATATGCTTCCTTATCATACTAGGAATCAACGTTTAAAATTTTTAAACATTTGTAACATATAACTATGTCATTTAATACGTAACAGGAATCCCCTCCTCATGTATAATTCGAAGTAGACCAGCAGATTACAACATGCCTAAATTTACAATATGAGCTAACCGTTACTGTCGTATAGACGGTCATATCTAAATTTTTTAATGAGTTTAAATAATATCTAAGATATTTAATATGTTTGTCCATTTAAACTTAAAGTGTAACCGAAATTTTTATTGAAATTGCTGAAAAGATAAAGAAAATTGATAAAAAGGGTTTCAAATAATCAATCCTTTATCAGACATGGGAAAAACATTGAATAGATGCCCCCAGGAGGGCACTGTTTTCCCACAGGGGGTGGTTGGGGGTAGGGGGTGGGGGGATTTAATTCACATATGAAGGGTTAAGTATTAAAGGCACTATATGTTTGTTATTGATGAAGTAGCTACTCTATAATTCACCGTTAGTTGTATGTATGTCCAGTCCATTGAATCTAAAAGCAGTTTGAGTTTTGTTATTGTGTCTATTTCACTTAAGATCTCTAAGACGGCTTTTTATAATAATTGGCCAATATTTACGATAGCTTTAAATCATCCATGGGCATGTTTTAGTCTATTATTAGATAATGTATTATCAAGTAAAGAAAAGTTATAAACATGATTTTATGAAAGTATGGCAAAATATATTAAAACTTCAAGTAAAGAAAACATAATTTTATCAAAAAATAATATGAAACTTTAAATATTATTGCTCTTGTTAAACGTAAAGAAGCGTTATAGTGGGATTTAAATGAGGGATGGGGGAAATAAATAATATAATAGAAAATAGTTGAAAATAATGCATGTTTTTAAACTCTTCAACTGTAAGGGCACCAAGAAATTAGATTAGGGTGGTTCAAAAACCTCAAGTACATGGATGTGTAAGAATATGTTTATTAGGGTCTAGTAAACAGCTAAAAATTAAGAAATCTAGAAATTAGTTCAGGCCAAGCTTTTGGCTATTGTACAAAAAGTTAAGGCGACTTTCAGAAGTACTAAAAAACGGGGCAAAGGTATTTTTTCCCACAAGAAAAATATGATAGTATAAATTTAGACAAAATAAATCCTTATATACAAGTAACAGAAAAACTAAGTGTGTGTTTGTTTCTGTCTGTACGGAAGAATTTCTCCAGCTAACATGGTTTATCTTTTACAGTAAAGCTTATAAGCCAAGAAAATCCATGTAGACTGAAACTGACAAACCAAAAGACCAATTCATAAAGTATTTTAAATCGGGGAAAAGACAATTGCCGATAATTATAGTTAATGGGTAAAACGTTTGGACGCTTAACTTAATGAACCAACCAGGCAAAATTCAAGTCCCCAAAGTTATGAAGCCAAGAAATAAGAAAACGTTATTATAAGACTAGTTTTGATAAACAATCCCCTCCCTCTTGATTTTGTGTAGCCATAGTCTCAAATAAACTTCGATAAATTTGAATTTTTTAAAACCCCCTATAAACTTAACGAATCGTTATAAAATTGTCAACATGTGAGCACATACTTTGGACATTTAAATCGTAACGAACACCCTTTATTCATTTTCCCCTATCCATCAACCCACGGATAAATAATGAGGTTAATTGTTTAGAAGTTATTTTTGCTTATTTATGTTTTTTAGTCAAAGATCTTAAGGGATAAGACAATGGACAATAAATTGATATTGATCACCATTGATGATACACAAAATTACCCATTATGGATATTACAATTAATGGTTTAAACGTTTGGACACTCAACTTCATGATTAACCAATTAAAATTCAAAACTACACAATTAATGAATTAAAGTTAATTGTTCTTTTCATAAAATTTCTTTCAGTTTTTTTTACTTATTTGTCTTTAAAAAAAATTTTTCTCTTGTAAATTTTTCTGAAAATTAAAATTTCCCTTTATCCGAAATTAACCATGCCTTTTAAACAATTTAAGCATATATGTCTATCTATCTATCTATTTAACAATTTAAGCATATGTATTAATGGATTAAAGCCTTTAAATGCCTCGCTCTAACGGTTTTACTTATTTGTTAACGCAGCTTCTTTATAATTAGATGTCTGTCCGCAGAACATGTAAGTGAGTTGACTAAAAACTATCTTATTTTTAAAGGCTGTTTTATTAAAAAGATTTTATTGTGCTCTTATTCGAGTAATTAGTAATTTTTGGTATGGCTTCAAAACCGATTAATATCCGGTGGATTAGAACCATTTCTCAGCCATGTTAAAAATTATGTATAGCAACGAATTACAGACAATGTTCACCGAATATTAAAATAAAACTTATAAGATTAATAAGACAATGGCCGATGAATTGATGTACATCCCCAATGATAACATGCAGAATTACCCTTTCAGTGGATCACATTTAGTTGTTGGAAAGTTTGGACACATGAACCAACCAATCAAATTTGATAAAAGTCCCCAAATTAGGTAAGCCAACGAATAAAAAACGTTATTATTAAACTTTGGGGACTATTGTAATAAACAGCCTAATGTCCCTCCCGGATAATAGGTGATTTTGATGAAATATTCATATTCTTTTTAAAAGCGAAGCTTTTCTATAATTAGGGTCGGTCCGTCCGTCTGTCCGTCCGTCCGAGATAGTTAGCTTTCATTCGTTAATTTAGGCATGTTAGAAATGTCCTATTGTTTTCAAACTTTGCATGGTGATTCCTGTAGTAGTTATGTTTAGAAAGCGTAGCAACTCTATAATCATTACCAAAATTTAGGTACGTCCATTTTAAACATGTTGCTTTTTTTACTTTTTCAACAACAAATTTTTATGTGATCTAATCATCCGATTGATCTGATTTTTAGTATATTGATTCCTGGGACAACAAAGTACAATATTATAAGCGAAGCAACTCTATAATCGAGTCCTAAAAATGTAAGTATGTCCATAAACATTATTCTGTATCAAGCAGTTTTTCAACAATTTTACTTACAATTTTGCTTCGACTCTTATACATTTATATTCTGATTATTCAGTTCTGGCACTATACAAGTGTTAATGTCCGTTTGTCCTACCATTTCAGTGCTTCGCTTTTATGGATGTTGTCATCCTTGTTATTATATGATTTCCTTCTAAAAAGGAAAAACTACAGTTAAGATATTTAGAAAAGCATGGTTTTTGTGAGCAAGGCTTTTCTACATTATGTGTCGCCTCGTTTGTACGTTTTTACTTCCGTTTGTGATTGTCATACCTTTTAATTAATTTTTTCATGTTCAAATTGTACTATCGATTTCAAACTTTGCATGATGATTTCTGTATCAGAAAAATACAATTTCAACTATATAACCTTTACAGAAGTTCTTACATCAAATCTGCCTTAATAAATAATATTCAATTTTTTTTAATGGTGATTCATAGATTGATTAAGCATGCTGATGAGGAATTATTTCTTTATTTTTTATTTAATCTAAAAGTAATGTATGTTTACGATTGTTCATTTGATCGATTTGATGAGCCTCGCTTTTATGGATATTGTCACCCTTCATTATATTGGTTTTAAACAGAAATAGAAGATATATCATAAATATTAAAGAAATAGTTAATCAAAAACAAGGACAAATATGTCTATTTGTCTCGCAGTAAGTAATACTTAATATCACATTTAGGTATGCCTTATGTATACCTAACACATAACTGAATAAAAATAGAAATTTTATCACTTAGATGTTACAACAGATTTTCATGTTCTCTAATAAATTGAAACTCACATCGAGCTAAAATAACCGATACCCTCCCCTCCTACTGGATGATTACACTGGCCAATAAATGAGTTCCATGTTAGCAACAATTTCCCCCCTACCATTATATCCACGTATATTCTATATCCAATTGAATAATCTATTTCTGTATATATGTAGGAAGTAAACATTTTTGTGTGAATTCGACTAATGTTCTAAAAGTATATCTACAAATAATCTTAAAGCTGTTTTTAAATTTCAGCTATTTGCAGAAAGGGAGGGGACGTTTGGCAGACACTAACACTTTAAGTTGCACTCATTTACGGGCCAAGGTATTCTCCCTTCTCTCGTTATAAGTGCCATGCCATAACAGCAATTTTTTAGATTAGATTATATAAAAAAACAATAATAAATGAATATTATCAGTTCAGTAGAATTGTTAACGTCTCTTGTATGACGACAAGCTTGTATTATAAAGTAGCCTGAGCTACAGATAACAATAGCGTTAATAATAATAACAAGAATGACAACATCCATAAAAGCGAAGCTATGAAACGGTAGGACAAATGAACATAAACATAAATAGAGTGTCAGAACTGAAAAATCAGATTTTAAATGTAAAAAAGTCGAAGCAAGATTATAAGTAAATTTGTTAAAAAACTGCTTAAATACAGGATATTGTTTAAGGACATACTTACATTATTAGGACTTGATTATAACTTCGCTTAGAACTTGTACAAATAGGTATCAGTATACCAAAAATCAAATGAATCGAATAATTTTAACACACAAAAATTTGTTGTCAAAAAAGTAAGAAATCAGCATGTTTTAAATGGACGAACGGACACTCTGGTAACTATTATAGAGTTGCTATGCTTTCTAAGTCGTACCCAACTGTTATAGGAATCATCAAGTAAAGTTTGAAATCGATTGGCCAAACATGCCTCGATTAACGAAGCTAACTGTTACGGACTGACGGACGGACGGACCGACCCTAATTATAGAAAAGCTTCGTTTTTGAATACATGTATGTATATGTTTACTTCTTTATAATATGTTTACTTCTTTATAAAAGTATGTGTAAAGATACAATAGAATTTTTATTAACTTTTCTCAATAAATAAATATGTATACATACATGTATTATGTACAGTTGGGGTTATGAATTGCCCTATATTTACTAATGCGTGTTTTTAAAAGCGAAGCTTTTCTATAATTAGGGTAGGTCCGTCCGTAACGGACAGCTTTTTTCGTTAATTTAGGCATGTTAGAATTGTCCTATCGATTTCAAACTTTGCATGGTGATTCCTCTATTAATGAGGTACGATTGAAAAAGCGTAGCAACTCTTTAATCATCACAAAAATGTCCGTACGTCCATTTTAAACATGTTGATTTTTTTACTTTTTTAATGACGTGTAGCAATAGTAAGAACAAACAGCTAAATATTCTAATAAAGTGTATTAATTCAAGACAAATTAAACATACAATAATAATATTAAATATAATAGCAAGGATTCACTTTTAGGTTCGTGCCGAGTCGCAGAGCAAAGTCTTGCTCCGAGACAGGTGACACAAGAACTGAAAGCTAATATACAAAATACATATAATGCTCTCAAGTCAGGAAGAAAGGGACTATACATCACATTTCTCCCCGGCTTTAACATGAACATAAATTTCGAAACTGTAACATTACAGATTGAATATAACAATATGTTTATTACATGTTAATTATCAAATAGCATTGAATGCTTATTAAATAGATAATAATTGATCTGGTATGACACCTGCCATATTTTTTTTTATATTTTTTTTTTATTTTATTTCCAGATCTTTAAACACTTCATATACATTTTTTTTCTTTTTATTTTGGTTCCTTAGAACTCTTTTGTGTTTTTTTTTTATATGTTCCTTTTTTTCTCTTTATGTGTTTTTTTTTTCTTTTTATTTTTTTTAAAAAAAACATTGATTAACATATAATCATTGAAAAATGCATTGATTAACATATAATGCATTGATTAACATACAAACATTGGAAATGCATTGATTAACATAGTTATTATAAATGCATGATAAATAAAAACACTGATTAACATATAACCATCAGAATGCATTGATTTAAAAAATATGGCATTAGAGATGCATTGTTATAAAAGCATTAATATTGAACCTTTTCGAGACTACTACTGCCTCAACAAATACTTAATACATAAAAATAAAATAAAATATGAATTAATACACAGTAAACTATAATTATTACTTTCTTTTTCCAGCTGCTCTTCCTTTCTTGCCAGATTCTTCAATGTCCATAGGAATGGTAGCTTCATCATCATTCACTCCAAGTTTTGCGGTCTCATCACACAAGCCGTCTTGAGGCATCCTTGCCTCAGTATCACCAAGCATATGTAAACATCTTTCAAATCCGCTATTAACCGCAACTGAAATCGAGGTTGCAACGCTATCAACCTCCTCTTGATTATCCAAAATCTTTTGATGCTTACGACTAACCTCCTCCCCGAATTTATCAAGCACCATCAATATTCCAGGCGTGTGTTCCATCCTCATTTCCTCCATCGCTTGTTCATCAACACGCCATTGCTGACCTGACAATTCAAGGTCTAGACAAACAGGAATGTTCTGATCCAAAGGCTGATCCTGCTGAACACAAACAGGACCCCCAAACCGAGTAACCAACTTAAAATCACCCTCAAACCACTCATTTACTTTGTGTTCAGGATTAAACTTCCACTCGAGATTGGTTGCCAACAAACTTGTATGAACTTTTCCATCCAACTCCAATCTAAGTTCCTTTACTACATTCTCTAAAGTAGTACCTGGCTCACATAGCAACGTCTGCTTGGCTAGAGTCGGACGGAGACGTTTGCAGCGCATCTGCATTTCCCAGGTCGAAACTCTTCCGTCTACTTTATCATAATCCATAACAACATTTCCCTTGATCAAAACTGGAGTATTTTTTACTAAAATATGCAAGGTCCCAATAGCAAAACCTAAGTTGAACCACATGTTGTGCGCGTATACTCCCAGTGTCTTGCATTGAATGTTTTCACCACCAACATCACCGAAAGGTGACAATGTTCCATTAACCGTAAAGCTGTGAACAGTTGGCAAATCTATGTTCACTTTAAAACTAATACCATCATGCTGATACTTGCCAGAATGGAAAACCCTTCTACATTCATCCATACTCAACTCTACCTGTGTTTCATGTGGCACGTCTAACACGTGCACATGACTCGCAGTGCCGCAAAACCAGCGCTCCTACTTTAGCCTAACCTCACAACTAATAGCCTCCGACAATATAAAATCAGTTTCTGCTAACCCCAGTAATTCCACAGATCTGACCGGTTCCATCCTATCATGCAAACAGGCAGCCGATCTAAGTTCAACAGCACTTATTTGAGAACAATCATAAGCCACTAACCGTGGATCCTGTGACGCATACATACCACCAACAATAATAAAACAATAGGTCTGCATCACAACAACAAATAACAAAATATCCAAGTACCTGACTCCTCTATCATCCTTGGATTTCTTCACAGGTATTGGTCCAGAACGTCCACTTTTTGAACTACAGGCGTCAGGTGACCTCTTTCGCATACCACGATCTCCCTCTCGTCTATTCCGGTCATGTCTGTCACCACCGCCGCCTCCTCGCTTGTCGTCACGCTCCCGACGGTTATCATGGTAATCTCTTCTCCTGCAAATATTATACAAATTATTACAAATATTATTTTTTAATCAATTTTGCAAGGTTCCTAGTTACTACATCTGCTACAGAATAACGTTCTAATCTATCTTTATCTCTATTTTGTCTATCCTCATCCAATTTTTGTAATTGTACTTCATTTGTAGAACCTTTAGGACGACCTTTCACAGGAATAGTTTCAGACATTTTTTGCGATTTTGCATTATCTAACGATCTATCTAATTCATCCTCCTCAACATCCCTACCCCGTTTAACACTTCCCCTTCTTTGTTCCAAGTTTACAATTTTACTCTGAAGTTTTGGAAAAGTGTCCTCTAAAATACTCATTCGAGACTCTAATTCTCTAGCAGATTCCATGTTAATATCCTCTACACCCAAACTGTTGTCTATTAAACTATTATCAGTCGCATAATCTCCATGAAAAACACTATCTTTACTAATAGTAGAATATGTAGAATCTAACTTAGTTTTGTCATTCGTATCATTCGTATCTACACTTTCAGAAATATGAGTACTTTCCAAAGTATCACTAAGATCCTCAACTAAATCATCTAAATTTTCATTATCCTTAGATACAGTTGACCTTTGCTGTGACAAGCCAACACCCAAAAAAGATTCCTCCAAAAAATCTGGTGTTACCTGTCCATCCTTCCGCCTTCCAACCACCTCTGGACTAGCGCCACAACTATTCTCCTCTTCAGTAACGCCTGAACAAGATAAAGTATTGGGAAAATCATAGTTTATTTTCAAGTCATTGTCCACAGAGAAGAACTCATCTGTAACCACTAAGTCAATCTTTTCATCTGGAGTCAAATCTAGAGTACTCTCTATAACATATATTTTATCCCTTGGCACAATTCTTACCCCTTTGTCTTTCAATCTACACTTTTCTAGGGGTTGAACCTCAAACAAACTGTCAGAAATTACTTTTGTCACTAGACACGGACCCACCCATAACGAACAGAGTTTACGAGCTACACCAATCGTTGTGACGTCATAATAAATATAACAATAGGAATTTATAGCTATCGGCCGACCTATCCTTTCTGTATTTTCTACCTGTAAATACTTCTCAGTCCTCTCTTGTCCAGTTCTCCAATTTCTGTCAAGACAATCCAATAACTCTGAAAAATTCATATATTTAATCTTTGTGCGTGTTAAAGGATCAAATGCGTCAAGTGGAAGTTTAGGGTTTCGTAGGAAAAACTTGAAAAACGGGGAACATCCTAACCTCCGATTAAAAGAAGTGTTCATACAAAATTGTGTAGCTTTAAGTTTATGAGCCCAATCTCCATCTTGAAAACGTAAATCAGTCTTAAGAAACGAATACACCGATTGGTTGTATCTTTCACTAAAATTAGAATTAGCTGATCTGGGAGGGATAAAAATTTGTTCAATACCCAACCTTAAACAAACTTCCCTAAAAACTTTCGATTTAAAACTTTGTGCATTGTCAGTCCTGATTCTCTCGCACAATCCCCAAACAGAAAATAAATTAAATTTCAAACATTCAATAATTGTTTCAGCTTTAACATCTTCAATAGCAAACAACCACACATATCTAGTACAACTGTCAACCACTATTAAAATATGCTTACAAATGACTCCATTATATTCACACTCATTCAAAGGACCTATCGCATCTATGGCCAACTCTGCCATAGCCTCCCCAGCCAAAGGTGAAAATTCTATATTATGATTATGTTTCGGTTTTTTACGCCTATTCAAACAAATGACACAATTTGCAACTGCCGCAGCTACATATTTAGACACATAGGGAAAAATAAAGTGTCTGTTAATCCTGCTCAAAGTCTCCAGGTAACCCCTATGTCCCGCTGTAACATCTGCATGAGCCAACAAAAAAACTTTATTGTACATTCCAATAGGTACCACTACCCGTTCTATAAATTGAAATTCCTTCTGGAGCCGCATAGGTGAAGTCAAAATAATTAAACCATCTTTAAAACTCAAATGTTCGAAAAACCTTAATATTTGTTTACCACGATAAGGCATTTGAGACAATTCTCTAGACGTGGGTTTGACATTATTTACAATAAATTTCCTCACCTCCACTAGAACAGGATCCTTCTCCAGACTACGACTGAATTCTCTCGCCTTCAATCTTGACGCTATTTGACTGGCCGTCTCTGCTCCAATTCCTGCAATAAGACAAAATTTAGGATCTTCTAATTGATATACAGTATCCAATATTAACTCTCCTTGTTCGTCCGTCGATAATTTAGATATCCTATCTTTACTATCCTCTAATGTAGTACGTGACAATATATCAACATTAGTATGCATCTTGCCCTGCCTATGTACAACCTCATAACTGAAGGTGGATAAAAAATTTATCCACCTTATGGTGAGGCCAACAAAATATCCGTTTTGTCTCCAAGTAGATAGATGTTTCAGTGCAGCTGAATCAGTTCTCACGATAAATTTCTTGTGTCTCAAATAACATTCAAATCTTTCAACAGCATTTACTAATGCACATAATTCTCCTTTATGCGCTGCATAATTGGCTTCATGAGTTGAACAAACACGTGACCAACACGATATCATTTTCTCTTGACCATTTTGTTTTTGACTTAACACTGCAGACATAGCTGTAGATGACCAATCTGTATCCAACACAAATGGTTCAGCCTCCATCCTCCAATCTGGAAATGATTTGCTTATTTCTTCACAGAACAATTCTCTAGTCTTTGTAAAAGCTTCCATACTTTTTTCATCCCATTCTATTTTACTACTGTTTCTGAATTTGTTCAATGGTGCCGTAATATCAGAAAAATTCTTGAAATATGAACCATAATAATTTATGAAACCAGTAAATCTATGAATATCTTTACCTGTTTCAGGTACTGGCCAATTCTTAATTTTTTCAATATATGCTTTGTCCATGAATATGCCTTCTGCATTTATAATATGACCCAGAAATTTCACTTCCTCTGCAAGCAATGTACATTTTCCAAGATTAATCTTGAGGCCTGCTTCACAGAAGGTTCGTAGTAGTGTATTCAGATGCTCCAGATGTTCCTCCACATTCATGCTATACACAAGAACATCGTCTAAATAAACTAGACAAAATGCTCTTAATTCAGGACTCAAATCCATTACTCTATCCATCAATTTTACAAACGCACTTGGAGCATTGGTCAATCCGAACGGTAGCCTCTTGAAGCAATACTGCCGTCCATTAGAACAAAATGCTGTATATTTCCTGACAGATTCCTTCAAATGCATTGAATTATACGCCGAAGTAAGGTCAATAGACGTAAAAATCTTCTTTCCTCCAAGTTTGTCAAATAGCTCACCAATGTTAGGCAAAGGATAACATATCTTCTCAGTTATCTCATTTAACGAGCGATAGTCCAGGACAAACCTGACTTTCACCTCGTTAGTGTTTCCCACTTTCTTCTTAACAGCAAAGATTCCAGAATTAAACGGTGAATTACATTCTTCTATCACATCTGTCTCCAACCATAAATCAATCTGTTCTTTTAGTTTCTCTGCATGATGAGGATTAAGTCTAATCATTCTATTTTTGAAAGGTTGAGCTCCAGGAACTAACTGAATATCATACTCCTCCAAAGTACAAGATCCAATATCCGTAGGGTCAATCGATAACGCCTTAAAATTCTTTAAAAACAAACCAACTATTCTACCTTTCAAAGAGACGTTATCTTTTAAAAACGGAACTTTATCCAACTTCAATTTATCTTTAATAAAACGAATCTTCTTTAATGTTGTTGACACATCTTCTTTAACTCTATTCTCTTGCAACATCGCTATCTTCTCCGCTAAAAACAAATTTCCAACCAAAGTACCAGCAGGAACAGATTTCTTAAAAGTTTCAAAATTCGTAATTTTAGTCATAATTTTACCGTTTTTTCCCACCTCCGTAATTCCTTCATTTATCAACAAGTTATTCCGGCTACAGTAACCTTGTCTAGGAGCTATATAACACAACTGTCCTTCAGGCATATTTCCCTTAGTTGAAACTTCTACCACAACTGTACTTAATGCTGGAATTTCTATTCGATCTTTCAATGAACAAATCCATTTTTGGTCTTGTAACTCAGCTACATTAATCTCAGGTTTCTTAGTTCTTGCCTTCTCCATTTTCTCCAAAACCGTATGAACCAAATTCTTCACTACAATCTTTCGTTTAGCTACCAAATTCACACTGATTCCATGCATCTCAATCCTGTTACCATCTTTGGCAAATATCGTCTTCACGTGATTTTTGTTAAGCCAATGACTGCCTAGATTCATAGGTACAGTCATGCCAGAAATCACAAAGCAATCTTCTTTAAAACTGTGGCCTCCAATCTGAAATTCAACATTCCGAACAACACCGTCAATCTTGATGCTGGAACCCTGCACGCCTGTTGCTTTCGAATCCGTCTCTTCAATTGTACATTCAAGTTTTCTAGCCAACACTTGAGAGATCAGGCAGCCACGGGCATTACCGCTGTCAACTAAGGCCAGGATTTCCATGCCACCAATCTTCGTTGGAACGTAGACTTCAGCCGCTCCAGCTGCCATCTCAGAATCTTCATTAAAATTAGAAAACAGCTATCTAACCAACACCAGCAGTTATGAGGTTGTAACTATCCAATTTTTCTATCAAATAACTATCTATCTGTTTGCAACAAATAACAGAATAACAGAATAAAACAAATCACTCACCGACAAAATTTCCTCCTCCAACAGAAACGTCCAAAATAACTTAATCCACAATCAACAAAACTCCTCTCCAGCCAATCTAAAATATTACAAACATTTTAGATGCCAATTAGTAGATAAACCACTTTAAATAAGAATTAATATCGGTATTAATATATATAACTAATTGTTTACAAGACTGATTTTCGAACAGCAATATATATAATAGTAATCAAATATTAACAGCATAAAATAAAATCTTAACAACTCACCATCAAATAAATAGTATATCTCAACCACTACAAATACTCTTCTCGACCAATCTAAAATAAAATACAATTATTTTAGATGCCATACTTAAATGTTATCACTGAACAAATAAACTTGCAACACATTTAATAAAGAGATTGTATTAAGAAATATAGTATTAATCAAATATTATCAATCACCAAGCAACTAAATAATTCTTTCTGAATGCCATAAATTCAATTCTTTTTTAATTCAATAAAATATTACCTAATAATACTATTATTATCAGATTAATAACTGATCTCCTGCACACTACTTTTATGTATGAAATTTTTGAAAGTCTAAACTCAACTAACTATATATCTCCATACCTGAGAGCACCTTCTTGCGCAGCTCAACTTCTGTGTGCAGCTCAACTTTCTGCGCATGGAACGCCCCACTCCTGTTAATCATTGCAGCTACCTCTCTACACCACCCCATTTTGCGCATACCAGCTCTGAGAGATAGTGCAAACTTCTTTGCAAATATGTTCACTCCCCCTTTCTCCTCAAAAGGGAGAGACAGCTCCACCATTCTTGCGCATACCAACTCCGAGAGACAGCGCAAAATATCTGCCAACCCCTCCCTTCCTTTATAGAGAGAGACTACTCCACGATTATATCTAATGCATTATAACAATTTTGCTTCATGAAATTCTAAGCTTCATAAAAAATTTTGCTGAATCAACATTACTAAATCGCAATATAATTGTTTTAAAATTAAATACTTAAAACCACAATAACTGACTCAACTTTTAAAACAATTTTTCACATTTTCATCAAAATTTAATACTTTTCAAATATCTAATTTCACATTTTTATCAAATTTGATTCAATTTTAAATTCAAATTAATATTCTTTCAATAGCAATTTTACAAAATTGTATTCCTATTTCGTTATTCCATTTTCACTTCTTTATTATTCTTATCTCTGTTAGACTCCCCAACAGTCTGAAACAAAAATGAATTTTTCTAATTTCAACAAAACATAATCGAAAACTAAATTAATTATTTTGATTTCTATTATAACATAATCTCATAACTTCATATACGGTAATAAACAATATATTATCTTTTCATAATTCAAAATAAACCATCAAAATAAACTATCACAGTATTAGAGTTGCTTCGTTCACTCTTTATCATTAATTTTGTTTTGTTGTTGTTTATTTACAATGCGCATAAATCAAAACAATGCCGCGTAACAAGTAGAAAATAGAATAAGATTTTAGTGGTCATAATACATACAAAACATTAATACCATAAAATGTCATCTATAATAGCACTATTCCATGCCTCAACTTCCGCTACAAGATCATCTTCATAATCGCGTGCCCCTAAACCATCGACATACGCCACTTCCTTCGTATCTTCTTCATCCTTCACCTCTCCTTCAATTTCACCAACCAATTTCTTTTTATCAATACCATTTTCATTCTTTTTAAAACTCTTTTGCCCCGTCTTATAGGGAACAAAAGGCTTGTTTCCCCACCGCAAAAAGTATTTTCCTTTAGGATTAGGTAACTTTTTATCTCTAATATCAAAGCAATCCCTCATCATGTGACCTTTTCTATTACAATAATAACAAATAAAACCACCTTGAATTGCGCCAATTAAAGGAATAAGTTCAGCTGGTCCGCCAAATTCATCAGCTAAATCAATTTCACATTGATTTATTTCGTATGAAAAATTATCTTCATCACTAACCTGATCAATAGTTACAGGATTTGACTTGGAACCAACGCCACCAACCATCGTTTTAGCCAAAGCCATCTGGTTTGTTGTACATCCTCTAGCCATTGACCCTGAAATTTGATTAAATTGTAGCCCTTTAACAATCAGCTGTGCTTTAACTATTAACTCTGTCCGAAACTTCGTTATCATTCGCACTTGTCCGTCACGCTCCAAATCCAACGAAAATTGACGCATCTGATTAGCCAAAAGTGGAGATAAGATCACATTACACACTTGAGAATAGAAATCCATAAACATATCATCAGTTGGTTTCGGATACGCACGTTTCCAGAATGATAATATCTTATCAAAAAATGCATCAATCTTATCATTTTCATGTTGCTTAACACACAAATACGCATCTTTACACACATTTTTCATGTCGGGTGGTAAAAATGTCTCTCGCATCTTACACAAGTACCCCTTTAATGTTAATCGTCTATTCTCCATATCAGCAGGTTTTAGCGTATAACCACAAGCGGTTCTTACACCCACACACTTATCAAACAGAATTTCCTTGCACACTTGATGATTAGTCATATGATACCGTCTAGTAGTCATCCAAAATCTCTCTAAATAATCATCAAAGAAAATCACATCATCGTCTACTAAAAATTCAGGCGCATTTTTTCTGAACTGATCATCAAGCTTAGCACACGTTTCATTGTACCTATGAACATTCTCCTCCCCCTGCGAAACATACAAAGATCTATCTGGTACATAAACAAGAGATTTACACCAACTAACCTGTGATTCACTCAGCCCAGCCTCAAAGAAATTGAGCGTATTAAAATCCTCCGCTTTAACCTCAGAAATGGCTGGCCACCACATGAGAACTCCATTGTAGATATTATCCACAGCATCAACCTTAGACAACTCCCAAAGTTTTATGATCTTATCTTCATGATCGTGCATTCCACCAAAAATAGTTCGAGAACCACTAGCAAACAATTTAGGCTTCTCCTCTGGTACAGATCCTCCAGCCGTCCTCTGGCAAGGCATAGAGTTATTCAAACTATTCTGCTGGGTATTCAAACTATTCTGCTGGGCAATTCTATCCAAAATTCGCTGCTGGCCAGTCATAAACTCATCAACAACCGTCACATTCTCAGTTTTGATATCATTATCAACACTAGGCACCACCACCTTATTAAGGCGATCTTCTAAATCGTCCATACGAGTAGCCAGTCCAGTAACCGCAGCACTATTAGTAGTAACATTATCCGTCAACTCTTGAATGCTAGTCTCCAGGGGCGCTATACGCCCAACCAACTCCAGGCGTAGCCCACCCATCTCCGCCGCCACATTATCAATTCTAGTCCCAAGAGCATGAATCTCATTCTTGACCGTACCCCAAAAACTAATCATGTACACATCCTTCTCCTCCTGAGACATCTTCCTCCATTCAGCAATGTCCATCCTGGTCACTGCAGATATCCTGAACAAAAACCAAAAGCAAAGAAATAATACAATTAAAAGAAAATCTGAGCTATAGATTCGTACTACACTACTGCGCCAAAATGACGTGTAGCAATAGTAAGAACAAACAGCTAAATATTCTAATAAAGTGTATTAATTCAAGACAAATTAAACATACAATAATAATATTAAATATAATAGCAAGGATTCACTTTTAGGTTCGTGCCGAGTCGCAGAGCAAAGTCTTGCTCCGAGACGGGTGACACAAGAACTGAAAGCTAATATACAAAATACATATAATGCTCTCAAGTCAGGAAGAAAGGGACTATACATCACATTAACAACAAATTTTTATGTGATCTAATTAGCCGATTTTTAGTATACTGATTCCTGGGACAATAAAGTACAATATTATAAGGGAAGCAACTCTATAATTAAGTCCTAAAAATGTAAAAATGTCCATAAACAATATTCTGTATCAAGCAGTTTTTAAACAAATTTACTTACAATTTTACATCGACTCTTATACATTTATATTCTGATTACTCAGTTGTGACACTCAGCTTCATATAGGTCTAGGGAAGTTTTTTTTAAAAACTCTTTTGGGGTAGAGTAACTCCACCCTCCCGATAAAAAAATTACCACCCCCCCCCCCAAAAAAAAAAAATAATATTTTTTCTGTTTAAACCTTAAGTGCCCCTAGAGACTTTTAGGGGCGTAACCGCTAGTGAATAATAAAGTAAAAATCAGTTTTGTTAGCCCGGGCCTTTTCAATTTTGATTTCCGCAGGAAGCTGACTATAATACGATTCGATAAATGACTAATATAGTTAGTGAGTGAGAGGACATTATACTGTAAATTATACTGGTAAACATAGTTTTATAGACATGTTCTCTAATCCGTTGGCTTAAATTTTTTTAGTATAAATCAAAATCTTGATTGGTTGGTGCCTAAACTTTTCAACCAAAAATTTTTAATCTGCAGAAGGAATAATATTGTCTACAATCAATCGTCAATTTATCGTCCTTTGTCTTATCCCTTAAGATCCATGCAAGATAGATCAGCAGAAGTCAACTCAAGCCCCAAATTTTAATAAATTTGTTAAGCATGTGCGTCGTTGTGTATATTCAAAGGTTTATCAATTAGGAATATGGAATTAGTTTTATAAAAACAAGGATGACTACAACCATGTGAAAGCAAAGCTCTTAAATCAGACGTCAGGACAAGCGAACATTAAAAAAAGAGTGTCATAACTAAGTAAGCAGAATATGATTTGTAAGTCTAAACAAAATAGTATGTAAATTTGATGAAAAATTGCAGGATTCCTTTATGGACATACTTACATGCTCTATATTAAAACGGAAGAAAGAAGTTCACAGAAAAATGGCCTAAAACTATCCCGAGACTTTAATTAAAATCATAATAAAAAATGACACAGCCCTTAGTCATCTGCAAGGAACCCATGTGAAGCTTACCTAAAATGGAGAATAAAATTAGTATCTTAACGGACAAACCATGAAACCAAAAGTCTTCCATGTATTATATGTCATAAAAAATATTATTTCTTCTCTCATCCCTTAAAAAAAGGCATTTTAGCGCCATTTTTTCTTCTATATTTGATTCATTTCTAAGGCTTCACTCACAAAATTTTTTTTACAACCTCATCATCTCCCCCCCCCAACTCCTCTTTTTATTTTCTTAAAAAGACCCTCTTAAATTAAAAACGTAAAGGTTAAGGAAACGAGGAATGAAGCTTTGTATTTGTACTAGACTAGTTTAAAGCTATTTTTAAAGTGGAAGGGGTAGCTCAAGTCCCCCTTCTAAAAAAACAACATTAAATTTAGCCCTTAGAAAAAAAACAGCATGTTAAAAAATTGATATATTATTGTTCCCACTTCTAATGATGTAAATAATTTTTTTCAAGAAATTTTTTAAAAAGTCAAATAAGTCGCAGTGTCCCTTTATTTAGAAAAAAAATATACCTCCCTCCCCCTTTTTATGTGTGCCCCCCTCAGCATCCTTTTTTTGTTGTTTACTTCAATGGGTTGCAATAACCGACTTTGGCCTAAGGTGTTCATTACAAACAACCTAATTTGGGTAAAAACTCAGTTAAGCAGCATTTAGTGCCTAATAAAAAATGACGTCTTACAATATAAATGACCAATGATAGGCCAGTATACATTGTAATTTACCAATGGCTAACATTTATACTGGACTATCATTGGTATACATTGTAATTTACCAATGGCTAACATTTATACTGGACTATCATTGGTCATTTGTATTGTATGACGTCATCATTATTTCTAAGGCACTGTAAGCTGCTTCAAGTCCGTTCTTGACATTGTTTTCTATCATTGTTCTTACCCTTCCTGCTTAATATGAAATTATTAAAAAGGTCAAAAAGCTTTTTAATTTACATTTTTCTGTAGGCAACTCATTTTTTTGGTGGTTTTGTATGATTATTAACTTTTTGCTCGAGGCATGTATTTGGAGCGGCCCTAAATTTAGATTTTCTTCTTCCCGTGTCAAAAAAGCCCCTATCCCCCCTTTTTCATTTTTCTTCACCATTTTTAGTTGAGAAATAAGCTTTTTCTTTTTACCCTTCTTACAAAAGAATGTACACTACTCCTTAATGCGATTAGAATTAATATAATCCTATAGTATAAAAAAGTAAGGTTTTTTTTCTGTCTGTAGCTAAAATTGCTGGTCTACAGTGCAGTGGTTGTACTTTTCAGATAAGCTTTTAAAACTTATTATTAATTTTAGGCTGTTTTTTTCTGACCTTTCCCATCCTCCCCTAAAGGCTAGGCATGAAGCAACTAATTTAAGTAAAAGTTAAAACATCAAGTTATATCTAAAAGTAGCGAACGAACAAAGTGATATTTTTTTATGGAAATAGAACAGTAAATCGAAATACAGTTATGTATAAATGACAATAAGCTGTAGCAAACTGTAGATTATAACGGTCCTTAAAGCTATACAAACATATTTTCATATTCGTTGGCTTGGGTCTAAAAATCTTGATTGTGTTCATAAGCTTAGAAACAAATAATATTATTTTCTCGTATTCATTCGAATCCGGTGGATAGGAACCGGTTCTCATCCATACAAAAAAATCTATGTCTAGCATCGTATTATATCCAGCTTTCTACGAATATAAAAATGTTAAATCATAAGATTAAAACCAGTTTTTTAGCCCGTGCCTTCGGCACCTCGGGCTGAAAAAACTGGTTTTTGGCATAATTATTTGTTATTATTGTATTCACATCATTTATCATTCATTGTCTTATCACTTAAGATATTTCTTTAGCAAAGAGAAGTTAATATTTTCTCGTATTCATTCGAATCCGGTGGATAAAAAGCGGTTCTCATCCATACGAAAAAACTATGTCTAGCATCGTATTATATCCAGCTTTCTACGAATATAAAAATGTACAATCATAAGATTAAAACCAGTTTTTTTAGCCGGTGCCTTTGGCACCTCGGGGCTAAAAAACTGGTTTTAATCTTATAATTGTACATTCTATATCCGCGGACAGCTGTTTATAATACGATGCGAGAAATAACTATTAATCTTCAAATGGCATAATTATTTGTGATTATTGTATTTACATCATTTATCATTCATTGTCCTATCACTTAAGATATTTCTTTAGCAAAGAGTAGTTAATATTTTCTTTGTTTTTTGATTATCTTGATTTTATTTGAGAAACCCAGTATACTATATTTTACAACTAACCCTACCCTAAAAAATATAATTCAAGCCGAAAAATTTAGTTTTTTTCTCAAACGAATTTTAACAAATAAAAACAACTTATGGTAAATTTAGAGACGTTTTAAAAATTTTTGGGGGTAAGGGGTAAAGTTTGTTTTTCTCTTCATTATAATTAAGAGTTAAAATAAAATACTTTTTATTTGATTTTCTTAAATTGTTTTAAGTTTCATTAAAATAGTTATATTTATCGCACCGTATTATAGACAGATTTCTGCGGATATTAAAATAAAACTATAAGTTTTAAACCAGTTTTGTTAGCCAAATACTCGAGCTAACAAAACCGGTATTAATTTTATGACTTATCATTTTAATACTCCAAGAAAATACAGTAATAGAGTATGGCTAATCCTAAAGATATTAATCGGTTTCGAAGCCCTACCGGAAAATGGATTATCAATTTACGTTATATTTATAAACATAGATTCATAAATACATCTAATGCCAAGTATTTTGCTTTATCAAAATTTTTTGAAGTGTTATGGAAGGGGCAAAAATAACCTAAAACAATCCTTGGACCTTTTGAAGCTTCCCTGAAATTGAAAACTTAATTAATGAAGACAAAAAAACTTTAATATCAGTAGATAGATAATCCGTTAAAATATCCCTTATAAATATTCCTAAATAATCCCCCCTCTAAATAATATAATAATGAACCCTTTCTAATAAATATATTGGTCAGAATATTCCCAAGTTTTTCTAAAAATAGACCTTGTCCAAACCCTTTCAACAAATGGGAGCAGGCCTTGAGTGAAGGGTTACACACGCTGCAGCCAATCACAACGCAGAAGGGTTAGAATGGCCCAGCCAATAGGAAGAGAGAAAAAGAGTTGGAGGATATTTCTTGGTTCTTTGCTACCATGCATAGTTTCTTATTACAAAATGCCGCCAAATGTGTTTTGGTTATTATTTTAAAATGCGAAGCTTTTCTTTTTTTTTATGGGTAAAAATGAATAGTTATTTATAGCATCGCATTAAAGACAGCTTTTTGCAGATATTAAAGAGAAAAATTATAAGATTAAAACCATATTTGTTAGTACCGAATGCCCGGGCTATAAAACTGGTATTAATTTGATATATTCTATTTCAATATTCGGGGAAAATTGTCTGCAATACGATACAATAAATGGTTTTTCAGTATGGTTGAAAACCAGTTCTAATCCATCGGATATCAATCGGGTTCGAAGCCATAATGGAATTTAGCTTATTAGCCAAAGTTATGAAGTGAATAAAATTATTATAATGCTCTGTTTAATAATAAAGTTACTCTAGACTAAAAATTAACTGAGTTATCCATTAAAAAAGGGAAGCTTCATCCTGATATGGTTTTAGACCATTTTATTATTTATTATTCTTAGAATAGTTTTAGGCTATTTCAAAGATTCTAACCATTCCTTACTCTTCTTAAGTTGGTTCAATATATTTTGAGAGATTTTTCCGTTTTTTTTCTTCAGAAGCAATATCCCCTCTTCTAGGAAGAGTAAACTTTGCAGATTGCAGATGGTTCTATTGATTGACATACTCTGCATCCATACCCCCCCCCCCCCCCCTTCTAATTATTGTGTACCCTTTGTGCAAAGTATTTCCCCAAACCCCCTTATTTAGCCCCCTTATGTGTAGAGGGATAGGATGCTAGTAGTTAATTCAACCTTCTCCCATTTTTTGAATTTGTAATTTTTTTTGGGGGGGTGGGTAGATTTCAAGATATATTTTCTCACTGTCCATATTATTTATTATAATTTGGGGTGTATTATCAATTTAACCTATATTGTCTTATCCCTTTATCTCCCTGTATTATATAATAATGTTGCAGTGTGTGTATAAATTTGACCCATACTTCTCTCTCTATAATAACAACCAATATTTCCCCCCCAATTTTTTTGTTTGGATGATCAATAACTAGCATCAATATGTTGTATAGTTTGTGTGCTTTCTAATAATCTGTTACTTTAAATAAAACCAAATTTTTGTTTAATTTTGGTAGCGATGATGTGTTAGTGTCTGTTCTTCTGTCTGTCTGAAACGCTGGGGTTGTCAGATTTTTATTACCTACCCTTCAACATATATATTTTTAGGTGTATTTATGTTAAATGGGAAATGACAAGCCAAATGTTGTTACTGGAATAAGTATAAGTGGTTAGCGCACTACGCTGTGGTTGGGAGAAACCAAGCTCAAGTCTCCACAGAGACTTTGCAATTGGTTGACAAATGCAGTCGCAATTTGTATGATTATGATCACGCAACCTTCCCTAAGATGCCTTAAGGTTGTAAGGAGGGAGATTTGTAGTAAGTTAGGATTCTAACAATCAAGCAGCTTTAACAATGCTTTCCCATGTCCATGCTCTTCATATGAGAGTGCCATTAATAAGGGTGGCTTAATATGGAACACCTGCTAAAACTCTAGGCCAGGGTGATGTAATAATTGAGTAGATTCCACGAGAATTGCAGGTCAGCTTGTAATGTAACAACGAATACAATCAGCTGTGAGCAAAGCTTACCAATCTAAGATTTGCCAAAGGATTCTCACTTCCAGTCTCCGTGTGCATCTGCACCCTAACTTCAGAGCTACAACAACAACGATGCTGTGAGTATTGGTGCAAAAAATATGACGTAACAAAAAAAAATAGCCAATGAGAGGCCGTTATTGACCAATGGTAAAATTTATAGTGGCCTCTCATTGGCTAATTTTTTTTGTTACGTCATATTTTTTGCACCAATACTCACAGCATCAACAACAACCACTTTTTCTCTTCTCTAAAAGTGTTGAAGTTGTACAAAACTCACAAAATAATAGTTCTTAATATAGGTCATCTATTATTTGTGATGCCTACTACAATGCTACTACTACTGCTAAAAAGCCCCCACCCCCAATTTTCCCCCAAAAATGCCTCCTCATATTCCCCAAGAAGCTACAAATCTCTCTCCCCCCCCCTTGTCACAATTTCCTCCACCCTGGGAGAAAAATCAGCCCAACCCCTAATTTTACTCCAGTGAATGGTTTTACAATAGAAATAGAAGAGTAGAAGAATATTCTGAACCCTTTTTTCGTCAAATCTAAGAGAGAACATTCCTAGCAGACAAAAGTATTGTTTACTTTCGACTCAAGCTGATGTGGATTCTTAAAAAATGATAGACTCGCTATTCGATAGTGAGGCAAAATTATTTTTGTGAAAAATCATCCAAAAGCACATTAAAAATCTACAAAAATTAAACAAAATCATATGTTAATAACCCTCTAAGATTTTATTTCATTTTTGTAAATTTTTTTATTCGATTTTGGAGGATTTTTCACAAAAATAATTTTGCCTCACCAGCGAGTTGCCAGCCTAACTTTTTTTTAAGAATCCAACTTTGTTTCAAGCTTTCAAATTGTAAACGAAATTTTTGGGCAATTAATTCTGATTCCGCAAAGCTTTCTACTAAGAAAATATACTGTTAACAGCTGACTTTTATGTATGTATGAAATGAAAAAAAACATGCCTTCGTAGGAAAATGTGTACATAATTTCAACCAATGAGATCCAATGTAAATTCCGATGCGATTCTCCTATTGGCTCAATCAGACATTCCCTCTCTTTCTTAGTACCTTTATTGGTTTTACATGATTTCTTTCGTTCCTTTTTCTCTCACCACTGCAACTATTATCCTTTTCTCTCTCTCTTTCTCTTTCTTTCTCTCATTTCTTTTTTTTCTTTCTACCCATTATGCATTTTTTTCATTTTTCTCTTCCTTTTATTATCTATTCACTCTCTTTATTTACTCTCTCTCCTTTTTGGTTTTTCCTCTCTATATTTCTATTTTCTCCCTAATATTTCGTTTTTTCTACCTCTTTATATCTTAAATCTTCTTTTCATGTACATCCTTTTCTATTCCTCACTTTTTGTTATTGCTAGATACTGCGCCCCTAGCATTTTTGGGCTCTCGAAGGGAAAGAGAATAGTTATTTCTCGTATCGTATTATAAACGGCTTTCCGCGGATATAGAATGTACAATTATATGATTAAAACTAGTTTTTTTAGCCCCGTGGTGCCGAAGGCACCGGCTAAAAAAACTAGTTTTAATCTTATGATTGTACATTTCTATATTCGTAGAAAACTGGATTTAATACGATGCTAGACATAGTTTTTTCGTATTCATGAGAACCGGTTCCTATCCACCGGATTCAAATGAATACGAGAAAAATCATTACCATTTTTCTAAATCATGATTGGTTGGTCTAATCTAGCAGTGTCCAAACTTTTCAACCATTTACATGAATTCATTATTCAATGTCTTATCCCTTAATATCCATGCAAAAATATTAACTTGTCTATTATTGCAGCACAGCAACAACAAGCTAACAACTTTTTAGTTTAAACAAGGATGACAACATCCATAAAAGCGAAGCACTGAAATGGTAGGACAAACAGACATTAACACTTGTATAGTGTCAGAACTGAATAATCAGAATATAAATGTAAGATTCGAAGCAAAATTGTAAGTAAATTTGTTGAAAAACTGTTTGTACAGAATAATGTTTATGGACATACTTACATTTGAAGGACTTGATTATAAAGTTGCTTCGTTTTTAATATTGTACTTTGTTGTCCCAGGAATCAGTAATCCAAAAATCAGATCAAACGGATAATTAGATCACATAAAAATTTGTTGTTAAAAAAGTAGAAAATCAATATGTTTAAAATGGACGTACGGACATTCTGGTAATGATTATAGAGTTGCTCCGCCTTCTAAATTGTACCTAACTACTACAGAAATCACCATGCAAAGTTTGAAATCGATAGGACAATTCTAACATGCCTAAACTAACGAATAAAAGCTATCTATCTCGGACGGACGTACGGACGGACGGACCAACCCTTATTATAGAAAATCTTCGCTTTTAAAAAGGAAACATTAACTAAATATTAAAGAAATTAATGAAAAGAAGAGTTAATAATCTCATCCTACCAAATATTGCTTCACGCGGATATCAAAATTTAAAATTTTAAGATTACACCAGTTTTATGACTTTTTAATCTTTTAATATGGCTAAGAACCGGTTCTAATCCAGCGAATATTAATCGGTTTCGAAGATGTATTGGAAAATATAAGACCTGAAAATCAGAACCCAATCAGTCCAGTGGCAAGCAAGGTATGAACGGACAGACGAATCTAATTTTCCATGGTAATTTTGTTTCTCGTATTCATTTGAATCCGGTGGATAGGAACCGGTTCTCATCCATACGAAAAAACTATGTCTAGCATCGTATTATATCCAGCTTTCTACGAATATAAAAATATACAATCATAAGATTAAAACCAATTTTTTTAGCCGGTGCCTTCGGCACCACGGGGCTAAAAAAACTAGTTTTAATCTTATAATTGTACATTCTATATCCGCGAAAAGCCGTTTATAATACGATGCGAGAAATAACTATTATATAATATTTGATCCAATTGTGAAAGGTTTCGTGATTTTTATTCAGATTTTTATACTTGACTTTTATTAATTTTTTTAAATTCTAAAATTTTTGTTCGAAAAATACCTTTATTTGCAATAACAAAAAAATGAAATAGATATATACGTATATAGAACTTTAACTAATTCTAACAATTTCCCGTTACTTCTTTCATTTCCATTATAAAATAATGTAAATTAATCTTCTGTGAAGAAAATAACTAATAAATAAAAAGATAAAATGAAAAGTATTATTGCAATGGCTTTTTTATTACTTGGATTAGATATTACACCAGATTATCATAAACTCTGAAAGTAAAATAATAAAGTAAAACTTGTAGCTGGCTAAAATAAGTTCAAGTTGAATTTAAAGTAAGGGGGGGAAATACACCCCCGAAAAGCTCACAACCCCCTCGATTTTGTTTTCAGGGGGTGTCTTAAATTAATAGGGCGTGTTAAATTTTTAGGAGCGCTTCGCGCATCCCCTTTGACAAAACCCTCTGCACGCCACTGGCTATTTGACACAAAGAAAAAGACTTCATAATAAAATTCACCAAAACCCATTTGGGAATATCAAAGGTGAGAAGGACTATGTCCAAGGGGAGAGAAAGAACATATCAAATTATCATATTTTGAATATTGGCAAAATTTTCATTACAGGGTGTCACATAAAAAATGTCTACATAGAAAAGTAAAACTTTAAATTGATGGTTTAAACAAGCATTCAAAACCAGCATCCAGTTATTTTATATAAAACCCTCCTTTTACCATAAGCAAATTTAATTTTTTTTTTAAATTTTACCATATTTTCATAATATATTTCTTTTAATTTTATTTAAAGAAGTAGTATTTGTTTAAACAATGTAAAAATCTATAAATATTAACCAAATTGTTTTTAAAGCATGTATCATTCTATAAAATCTGCTGAAAAAACATATAGACATGCAAACAGATATAGATAACAACAAAAAGACAGAGTGAGTAAAACTAAGCATTATAAAATATCTCTTACTTAAAACTCATGTATATTATTTTTCTCTCGATAATTTTTTTGTTGACACCCTGTGAATGAGTTTGAATTTCTTTTGTTATTCTTATTGCAAAATAGTAACATGATATTTTCATATGGTTGGCAAGTATTACTTTAAAAAAACAAACGGGTATAGTCCCTTTCGTGCCAACGCACCTTAAGGGGCGATTCTTCGTTTTTTTTCACAGTAGCTTTTCTCCTATTTCCAGGGGGCTCTAACCCTGCGGGACCAATTGCTTAACCCTGTGGAGCAATCACCTAACCCAATATAGCCTAACCTAAACTAAAAAGACCTATAAAAAGCCATTTTAAAAATACGACGAATCGCCCCTTAAGGGGCGTTGCCACGAAAGGGATTATTCCCAAACAAACTAGTGACCTCGCCTCTAACCATTCGTGGCTATGATTTTTAAGGGAAGAAGACAGAAAAATTCAACATAAAAACATAATTATTCAAAGCTTTACTGAAAATACTACCAAATCTATACAGCTATTTATTTTGTAGTCATTGGCTTAAGACAAAAAAACCTTATCATTAAAAATATTACTAGCAGCTACGCCCCTGCGGTTTTGTTGGGAGAAAACACTCCCCCTTCCCAAAAAAGATAAAGATAGAAAATCTTCTCTGGACCTATAAGGAGCTTTATTTCTAGTAAATCATAAAAGTCTAGCGGTTAGAAATATTTTAGACAAAAAATACTTATTGTATCATATATCAAACTAGCGGCCTCGCCCCTATCATCTAGGGGCTTTGCCCCAAGAGGTAATTTTAAAAAAAAATTCTGGTGCTGCTAATTTTATGTGAAGTAGTTTCCCCAGAAAATTTTTTTTGGGGGGGTTGGGGGGTGTTGAGTGTGTTCCACCCCCAAGTAAATAGCTTAAAACCACCACAGGACCAATAGGTATATACTCTGAAGAGTAGAATCCGATCGGTTCAGTGGTTACTAAGATCTTAAGCTTCAGACGGACAGACATCAAGCTACTTTGTATTATAGATATATTTTTATCTGTGTTAAAAATATCTCATTTTAACTCTTTATTATTGATTATTTAATACTCTTTTTAGAGCCCCAAACCTTGTGACGCAGAAAAAGCTCATTTATGTCAACCCTATCACTAAAATACAGGATGAAACATGTCCATAAGTAGCTCAGCAATAACAATAATTTAAAAATGCTTACAATTTTAGACAGACATATTCGAATGATATCTCATTTAATTTTTAAAATGTTTAAATCCGCCAATAATTAAATTGACTTCCCAGTATTCTTTCGAAACTAATTAATATCCGGTGGATTAGAACCGGTTCTCAGCCATTTTAAGAAACTATGTATAGCATAGTATTATACATAATTTTCCATGAACACTAAAATGAAAACCCTGAAATAAATACCAGTTTGCTGGTCCAGACCTTCGGCCCCTCGGGGCTAACAAAACTTGTTTTATTCTTTTTTATTTTAATATCCGCGGAAAGCTATCTATAATACGATGCAAAAAGTAACTATTAACGTATCGTGACACACTTATGTTCTACTCGAGAAATAGATTAGCTGCGCTTCTAACAATGATATTGCTCAACTTTTTGTGTATATGTTAATATGATTATCGATCCGCAGTTAGGAAAAAAAAGGTTTATAACCAAATTTTTATCCCTTTAGAAGCACGACCATTTTAGGTGAATGTGTTTTATGGGGCCTAAATTAGGGTAGACAAATAAACTTTGCGCATATTGAGATTCTAAAAAGGGCATGTTCTTAAATGCTCTGGTTCCCTCATTCTGTCTGTCTATCTTTTGGTATGTAAGGTTATTTTTTAAATTCAAAGTTTGGTTAGAGATGGGTTTTTGTAAGAAGAATGCCGAGTTTTTTTTGACATTTTTTAGACCTGTCGTCTTCGTTTAATCAATCATTATTATAAAATGACCCTGTAGAATTTAAACAGAGTATACAACTATTTATTTAATTTTTTGGCTTTTGTTGGTACGGCTTTTATAGAAGAAAAATAAATAATCTTAAATCTATTTTTGCTGTATATTAATTAATGCATCTTTTTAGAGCTTTATAATACATTAGTTTTAAAAAGAAACATATAAAGAAATATGAAAAAAGATATAAAATATTGTTAAAAACCTTTCCAGGACCTATGAGAAGCTTCAATGTAAAGGAGAACCATATCGTTCTAGCGGTTAGCAAGATCCTTCACAACAAACAAACACACACACACACGCATAGACATCCCATTACTTTTATATAAGAATAGGCAGCTCAATTGTTTTATATGTCTACCTTATATTTATAACCTTGAAGTGCGTATTTCATCCCCAGACCCAGACACTTTTTTTTTTGTCTCATCTGCATACACCATTCCACACACAAATACCCACCCCCACCCACACACACACACCCCCATACACAAACACCCACACACCCATACACACACACACAGAAATATACAATGGCACACTCTAACTCACTGGTTTTTGCGCCAATACACTTTGGGACAAAATAGACAAAAAATTTATATTTTTCCTCAACGGGTTTCTTCAAGTTTAAGGATCGGTCTTAAATTAGTAGGTATACTTTCAGGGATAAGACAATGGACATTAAATTGAATTACATCCCCAATTATTAACTTCATTGGAGGAAAAGTTTGAACTAACAAATCAAGATTTAATAAAATTGATACATATTTGCAAAATGTCACAAAAGCAATTTAATTGGAGATTTTATTTATATAATATCTATATGGTGCATTAGGTGAATTAAGGTATGTCGTAATTTTTAACAGCTACAGTATGTTGCAAACTATCTAAATTTTTATCCACTAAGGATACTATTGTGATATCTTATGTCTAAAGATCCCTTTTTCACCCATTCACATTATAATATTATCGCAAAATTCAGGGTCTAAAATTTTCTTAAAAATAATTCAAATAATGATTTTTAAAAGTAAAGCTGTTCTTTATTTATAGGGTCTTATGGTCAGTTTAGGCTTGTTATTATATTCCTATAGATTTTATCTTGGTATAATGATTCCTGTAACAGTTAGGTATGGTTTATAATGTGGTTGACCGTATGATTATGATTTGAAACAGCTTTGCTTCTATTGGACGCAATCGTTCTTATTTTTTTAACGCTGTATTTTTATGGCCCCTCGTTAATCCCTTCTAGGTGAAGGATTGGGATTTTTACATTTTTACTCACATTTTCATATATTGTAGTCTTTACCAGAAAAGAAAGGAATTGGTTAATCATCACAATATAAAAGAAACAGGATGTTTTTTTTTGTAGCGAAGGATCTCGCAAACCACTGAACCGATATAGTTCTTATTTACAGTAAAGCCTCTTATAGGTCCAGATAGGTATACAAGTATAATATAAAACCCCTAGAAATCCCCCAACCATTTTTTTTTTACTTTTTCATTTTAATACTAGAATTAAAAGTGAAGGGTCAAATTTCCCACCGCCCCCCCCCCCCAGGGGTGTCCAAGTTTTTTTTTATTTGGGGTGTAATCTTTATTTCATAGAGGCATTTTTTTTTATTTGAAGGGGTTAAAATTTGAAAATCCAAAATTTTGGAGGTGCGAAATTTATTGGGGGGGGGGGTTAATCACCCCTTTACCCCCCCCCCTTGGACGTCTATGCCCCCCCTTCCCAGAATTGTCCTTAGAAACAAGTTCAGTATTGGTTCAGAGCAAATTATAGGCATGTCAATTAGTATCTCGAATACGGTTAGACAGGTTAATAATTTTTATATTTTTAGGGTGTAGTCCCTTTCGTGGCAACGCCTCTTAAGGGGAGTTTCGTCGTATTTTCACAGTTGCTTTTGATAGGTTAGGTGATTGTCTCGCAGGGGTTAGAAATAGGAAAAGGCTATTTAATAACAAGTTTTACTTTTTTTTAACATTGACAATTTGTTGATCAACAATTAGAGTTGATACGCTTTATAAATCTTACTCAAATACTATGGGAATCATGCTAACTTGTCCAAATTTCCGCAAGGAGCTAACAGTTACGGGCGGACGTAGGGAAGCACCTACCCTAATTATAGAAAAGTTTTGCTTTTGAACATAAAATTTATTGTCAATATTTTTATTCGACTTAAACTTACATGAAATATAAAAAGACAGATATTTATTATTACTACATATTTTTTTTTATATAATTAGAATTTTGTTAATAATTTATTATTTGTTATTCAAGATAAAATCTTATATTAAGTCATGAAATAAGAGTTATTCTTTTATACAAAATGAATTTATGATAATGTATTACATATATAATTTTAATCAATCTCTTAAAATTAAAGATTTTAATATTATAATTTTATTTTCATCGCGGCTACGAAATCAATTTATTTCCACTTGTTACAAACCGGTTCGAAGCCGTTATGAAAAATATAACTAGTACGATTTTTAGCAATTGTCCACGTAGAAATAAAAATATAGGGGAATAAGGTAATATATGAAAAAACTTAGTTTAGATTAAAATTCCTCTTAATTTTGAAACCAGAAGATTCATCCATAGACGTCCAAGGGGGGGGGGGGGTAAAGGGGTGATTAATCCCCCCCCCCAAAAAAAAATGAGCTTGGACGCCCCTGGATTCATCTTATAATTTTTTATTTACTTAAACGCGAACTATATACTAAAATTATATGTTTTATATACATAACCCAGTGTGAATGATATAATAGTCACAGTATTAAAATAAAACAAAATATTTTTTTCCAAACATAAAAATGGAGTATAAAAAAGAGAGCAATTGAAAATTGAAGTACATGAAAAAAAGCCTTAAATAAATTATTATGTTTTGGGAGTGATAATTTATAGTTGTTTTTTAGCTCCAAATCTCAATCCATACTAAAGAAACCAAACATGTACCTTACTGTAAAATAAGCTTTTCTTTATACTACAAATAGAATACTTATATAAATCCATGCATTGGTTATACTATTATTTATAATTATTTTATTCAAAGTCAATAAGATTTGGAGATATGTTTTCATCGTTCTGAAGACGCCTAAAAATAAAACAGAACATTATAATAAACCTCCTAAAAATTTTTAATTTTTTAATCTTCCAAAATTTTAACAAAAAATCTTCCAAAAATTAAAAGAAAAAAATCCTCCAAAAATTATGTACTAACAGTGAAACAATGTAAAAATCCAATCCAATATGGCGATAAAACACACAGGGACGAAATTCAAAACCGAAATTTATTTCTTGAATAACTTTGTCCACAGGGTGAAATTTAAAAATCCGTCCGACAGTTTTCATAAAGTCTGTGTTGGCTACCCAACGGCATGGTTTCAAACCCAATACAACCTTGCATTAAAAAATCGACCCTTACCTCACATTTAAAAAATGTGATATCACTTGAAAAAGTTTTTAGGAGGTTTTACTTATGAGATGTCGCATTAGGAGGTTTGTCGTAGTAGGACGTTTGTCGGTGTACCTAAATAAGGGCGTCGACATTTATGCATATTTTCTTAAAAGGTAATTAGTAAGACTTAGTAACATTTGTCACAGTTGTACCCCATTAAAGCAACTGCCATAAGCGTCTTAAGGTGGGGGTAAAGGGGTGTTTACTCTTCATTTTACCCACCTAAATTAAAAAAAATACAATAGATTACCCCACCCCCCCCCCCAGGGACAAGGGAATGATATTCTGACAAACAACTCTAAATGAAAATTTCCCCACAACCCCCTTCCCCTTTTCCTCCCCTTCTTTCCCACCCCTCTTCAGTTACATGACAAAAACAAAATATGCCACCAGATACCAGGTTTCGTGATTTTTTGTAGAATTGTTGGTTAGAATAGCTACCCCTGCCTGCCCCCCCCCCCCTTAAACCTTTGAAAATCCTCATTTTTTCTCCATCAAAATAAAAAGCTTGTACGTCTCTGGCAACTTCCATGCCAACTTGTATGTTTGGAATAGTTATTTCTTTCCTCGTATTATAAACGGCTTTCCGCAGATATAGAATGTACAATTATAAGATTAAAACTAGTTTTATTAGCCCCGAGATGCCGAAGGCACGGGCTAAAAAAACTGGTTTTAATCTTATGATTGTACATTTCTATATTCGTAGAAAACTGGATATAATACGATGCTAGACATAGTTTTTTCGTATGGATGAGAACCGGTTCCTATCCACCGGATTCGAATGAATACGAGAAAAGTATCTTTTCCTCCCTCCCTGAGGAACAAATGTGTACCTGCTTGATCTACGAGTAGATTTAGGGTGAGGTGTCGTCTCTAAACTGCTGGATTCATTCAAACTGAATAAATAAGAAATATCTAATAATATATAGCAGAAAGGTTTTTTTTGTCTAAAGCATAAGATTTCAACAACTGCTGCCTTAAGTTATTTTTTAGGCCCCCTTATTAACTCTTTGAATACAGAGCCGCTAGATAGTAAAGGCGCAGCCGCTTGTTTATTATAAAGTATAAAGTAAGAATTTTTGAAAGGGGTTGATGAAGAGTTCATTTTTCCCGACTTTTTTTTTACATTCGAGCAAACTTGTAGCGTAGCCTCGCTACGAGAAAAGTATGACAACTTACCTATTTGCAGTTGAAGAGGCAAACTTCACATTTCTGCTCTTTCTTGTAGACTGAAAAAAATATGTTGTTTTCATAAATATATTAACAAGTGAAATTTGTCGTTAATTTCTATTGCTAACATGGTCCTCATTTATTGGCCAGTTCGTGCATGATCTCAGCCCATAATAGAGTTGTAGCTCTAAAATTCGACATAGAAGTTGCTTTTGTGATGAACAATATGAAACTGTGAAGAAACGGCGGCGTAACCGCCGCTTCCGCCTAAAATTGCCGTTTCCCGCCGAATTTTTTTTTGCCTTTTTTCGCCATAATAGACAATTTTCAATCATCTAAGATAAACTTTTTTTTCATAAAAATTTTGCTTATATTTTCACTTGACACTTGTAATGTTTTACACTTGCAATTTTTTAAAATATTGACATGTTTGAAATATTACAAGTGTCACGTAAAAATATAAGGGAAATTTTTTCTTCACAGTTCCATATTGTTCACCACAAAGGCACCTGCTGTGCAGAATTTTAGAGTTGTAACTCTTTTATAGGCTGGGATAATGCACGTTTTACTTTTGGTTTCAAAAAGTGGCACATCCGCCTCCACCCTATATTACAGAATATCTGTGATGGACTAGACACTTTGAGGGAAACCACAAAAAAGGCTTACCGATCTGGTGGGTTGAATGGGTTCAGCGTTGTTTACTACACCAGGCGTCAAATCCAACAATCCTAAACATTATTACATCATATTTTTAGAAATACACCTGTATGATAATTTAAATATAAGAACGAGGTATCACCAACAAGCGAAAAAAATATAAAGCAATATAGATAAAAACAAGGATGACAACATCCATAAGTAGCGAAGCAGAAAAAATATGTATAAGAATTTAAAGATTAGTTGTCAAAAGCATGTATAAAAGGAAAAAAATCACGAAACCTTTTTAACATTTGTTTTCAATTTCTTGATATTTATATTTCATTACTATGACTAACAGACTGTCAGTCAAAGTAAATGGATGCTCAAAACAACGGGAAATTTAATTTTGATATTTTTAACTACAAATATTTTAAAAATCGGACCATAAACACCAAAGATGTGAGGAAAAATGTGAAAAATATGAAAATAGCCAAAAACCTGCAAAAAGGCAGTCTGACCGCCATTGATGTTTTCTTGAAACGACAGGAAATTAAATTTTAATATCTATAACTGAAAAACTTTGGAAATCGGACCACAAACACCAAAGGTATGGAGAAAAATGTGAAAAATACAAAAATAGCCTAAAACCTGCTTAAAGGCAGTCTGACCGTCATAATTGTTTTATTGAAAAGACAGGAAACTTAATTTTGATACTATAACTGAAAAATATTTTGGAAATCGGACCATAAACACCAAAGATATGGACAAAAATGTGAAAAATACAAAAATAGCCTAAAACCTGCTAAAAAGCGGTCCAACCGCCATTGATGTTTTAAAGTTAATTGTGCTCCTTAATAATGGGAATGTTGTCAAAAAATTTCAGCCTTTTATTATTTATAGGAGCCGAGAAAATCACGTTTCCCCCAAACTAAGACAGACGGACATTGCAAGTTATAGAGTAGCTTCGCTACTAAAAATCATTTTTGCTATTAAGCGTTACGCACAATAATTGCACAAAATCACGAAACCTAACAATTTTGTTTCCCTCGGATTAATTCAGTTGTTAGTTACAGCTGGGTTAGTAGTAATTTATTAAAGTTAGGCTTTGTTCGCCCTAACCAGTGTGATTAGGATAGTGTAAGGTTTAGGCCAACCACAGGGATCATGTGCTATGGAATGGATGGATAAAATACTGTAATTGTAATAGAAGAATAGTTATTTCTCGCATCGTATTATAAACGGCTTTCCGCGGATATAGAATGTACAATTATAAGATTAAATAGTTTTTTTAGCCCTGAGGTGCCGAAGGCACCGGCTAAAAAACTGGTTTTATTCTTATGATTGTACATTTTATATTCGTAGAAAGCTGGATATAATACGATGCTAGACATAGTTTTTTCGTATGGATGTGAACCGGTTCCTATCCACCGTATTCGAATGAATACGAGCAACGACTTTATAAGTGTTTCTGTCTGTCTGTCATTCTGTATGTAATGCTAAGGTGACCCGAATTAGAGGACTTACCTTTCAAGTTGACAAATCAATATTTATTTCTTAAAGGGATAAAATTCACGCGGGCTACCCGTGACCCATGCTAGGCATCTCGATGAATGTGTGTCAACTGGAATATGATAAGGAAATTACGGCTACAGGAGGAATAAATATCCCTTACGGGCTTAGCGCCGATATCTCTTAATATTTTCATTAAATATTAATAGTTATTTCTCGCATCGTATTATAAACTGCTTTCCGCGGATATAGAATAGGGTGGGTCGATTTTGGACATTTTTTTTCTAAGGCCAAAGCGGGGATCTGCACTCAATTTATATAGATATAATACACCTCTGGATATATAGTCTTAAAACCGCTGACGACCAGACATTCAATTGTATAGCTATTTGTAAATGGGAGTAAAAAATTTATTGAATCAGAACTATGGCTTCATGGTGCTCCCTGGAAATGCCTTGGGGAGCTGAGTCAGGAACTTTTGTCCGTTTCAAAATATCTCGTTCCTAGCCTGAGAAAATCTAAAAAACCTCTACAAATTGGACAATTCTCAATAAACCTTAAATTTTTTTGTTTTTTTAGTGATTTCTAAGGCTAGGAACGAGATATTTTGAAACGGACAAAAGTTCCTGATTCAGCTCCTCAAGGCCTTTCCAGGGAGCACAATGAAGCCATAGTTCTGATTCAAAATTTTTTTTGAATGTCGTCTTTGCATACTAATAAGTAATGAATTATATTTTTAAGTGGTCGTGTTCTAAAACTCAATTTTTTAAAATTCTTTTTCGGTCAGAAATGTTTTTAAGGTTAAATTTATCTGTTGCATATCCCCGCTTTGTCTAATTCCGATATGAACCCACCCTAATATAGAATGTACAATTATAAGATTAAAACTAGTTTTTTTAGCCCCGAGATGCCAAATGCACCGGCTAAAAAAACTGGTTTTAATCTTATGATTGTAAATTTTTATATTCGTAGAAAGCTGCGTATAATACGGTGCTAGACATAGTTTTTTTTGTATGGATGAGAACCGGTTCCTATCCACCGGATTCGAATGAATACGAGAAAAAAAACTTTCTTTATCTCTTTTACTGTTGAAAAACCAGCTACTATTGAACATCTCCTTAATCAATTAAAAGACGATTTAGCAAACCTTTCTTTGCGCTGTCATTTTCCCTGAGGATGGAGTCAAATCGTCCTGCAGCAGTATCCAGGTCCATGGAATCCTGGTGGCCGTTGGATAACAGCAGGTCAAACTGCTTCTCCATTTCCTAAATGTTTATAAAATTCATATTGTGATTGGTTTGAATCTCGGCACTAAAGGGATTCAAAGTTGTACCTAATCCTATTGCTACTATGTCAGCGCTAATCGGATATGCTCTCTTGTTTCAGGTAACTGACAATCAAAGGCCTCGTGAAAATCAAACATACAATGGATGTCAAGAAACTTTTTTAAAGCCCATCTGCAATTAAGAAGCGCACAGAATCCTACATATCAGGATGGTACTTATTTCTCTTATTTGACCAGGGTTGGCAAAATTCGTTTTTTTTTTTGTAGAAAAGTCTGCGGACAAGCAAAAGTCCGGATTTTATTGGTTTAATCCAGGAAAAGTCCAGACTTATAAAAAGTTAAGGGGGGGGGGGGGGGGAAGTTCTGACACATTTGCGTAAACGGTGAGTATAGGCTTTATCTTTGGACTGAGAGGATAGGTTATTAGGGATAAAATCATTCTTATATGATGAATTTCCCCCAGATTTAAGATTTTTTGGATAGGCCTCCAGGTTCCGGAGCTCCAGGCCTCCAGGTGGTCTCTGTACAGGTAAAAATGAAAAAAAAAATTTTTTTTTTTAAGTTACAGGTCAACTTATAAAACAAAATATGCATCTTTTTTAATATTATTCACATATTTGAAGAAAAAATATGCATATTTTGTTTTATAAGTTGATTTTTAACTTTAAATTTTTTTTTTTTTTTTTCATTTTTACCTGTACAGGGACCACCTGGAGGCCTGGAGCTCCGGAACCTGGAGGCCTATCCAAAAAATCTTAAATCTGGGGGAAATTCATCATATAAGAATGATTTTATCCCTAATAACCTATCCTCTCAGTCCAAAGATAAAGCCTATACTCACCGTTTACGCAAATGTGTCAGAACTTCCCCCCCCCTTAAAAAAAAAATATCTCCGTAAATGTCAACGTATTGACCCAATCTTTTGTATTTAGGTATGAGAGAGGCAATAGTGAGCTAAGAGGACTTCTTGGTAGTACAGATACTCTACAATTATCTTGAATGAATGAACGTAAGTATAAATTTAGTATTGCCTCTTAAATTATAAAATTAACTTATCGACATTTATGTTAAATTATTAAGGGAGTCAAAATATCACTGTTCCTAATTTAAGCTTAAAGTATTTGTTAGTTTCTGAATTATTATTCTATGTTTCATAGATAAATTTTGTAGCATATTTAATCCAAAAATTTGTATCTGTTAGTTTTAAAATTTAAGAGGCGAGCCTAATTTTTTTAGGTACTATCGTTCATTCATACAAGAGAATTGTAGAGTATCTGTGCTACCAAGAAATCCTCTCAGCTCACTATTGTCTCTCTCATACCTAAATGCATTTTTCAAATAAAAAAGTTGCTTTCTAAATATAAGTCTTTTTTGTTGTAAATTCTAATGTTTTAATGTTGTATGTACAGTCATTTTAAGAAAAATAAGAATTTTCTTAAGAAAATGTAGTAATTTAGGGCCTTTTTGGAGGCAAAAACAGCATTTTTCTCAAGGTGGACTTTTTCTATGGATTTTTGTTGGTGGTTAAAACCGGAAAAAAAACATGTAGTTTAATCTGCCATGGACTTTTCCTGCCAACCCTATATAGGGCGACCACTCCAAAACCAAAAAAATATAGTATTTTTATAGTATATTTTTTTTATCCATATAGTATATATAGTATATTTTTTTTCCCTCATATAGTATGATATAGTATCTGACTTTAAATTATTTAGCAATACATAGTATATACATCATTCAATAATAACTCAAAGCAAAGCTGTTATCAAAGCAATTTCACATATAAGGAGGGGGGGGGGGGGGGGGGGAAAGTTTTGCCACTTTCGCTTAATCTGTGATTATTAGACTAAGTATTAATTTGAGTCTATATGTTATTTGGGATAAAAGTTTACTTTTGTGTGTAGTATTTCATGCATATTTAATCATTTTTAGATAGGTCTCCAGGTTCAGGTGCTGCAGGCTAGTTGGTTTCTGAACAAGTAAAAAAAATGAAAATTTCTGTTTGAAGAGTTAGAGATCAACTTATTAAACAGAATATGCATAATTTTGGATGTTATTAACATATCTGAAGAAAAAATTAAGATAGGCCTTCAAGTTCTGGCCTTGAAGGCCTCCAGGTCCACTCTGGACAGGTTATAAATCAATTTTTTAATTTGAAGAGTTAGAGGTCAACATATAAAGCAGAATATGCATCTTTTTGGATGTTATGAACATTAATGAAGAAAAAATTAAAATCGACCTCCAAGTTCTGGTCATGCAGGCCTCCAGGTCTACTCTGGACAGGTAAAATTTAATTTTTGTTTGAAGAGTTAGAGGTAAAATTTTAAACGAGTATTTGAATATTTTTTTTTACATATTTGAAGAAAAAATGACATTTAGCCTCCAGGTTCAGGTGCTGCAGAGCCTTAGGTGGACTTTGGACAGGGACTTCTTACTTGAACAGTTAATGGTATATTTGTTAAAAAAATGAGCTTATATTTGGATGTTATTTATATATTTGAAGGAAAAAAATTTGGCCTCCAGGTTTAGGTGCTGCAGGCCTCCAGGTGGACTCTGGACAGGTATAAAATCATTTTTTTATTTAAGAAGTTAGAGGTTAGTTTATTAGACAACATAGGCATCTTTTTAGATGTTATTTATGTGTTTAAAGAAAAAATGACAATTGACCTCTATATTAATGTGCTGCAGGCCTCAAGGTGGACTCTGGACAGGTAAAAATCAAAATTTTCCTATTTATAGAGTTAAAGGTTAGTTTTTAAAACACCATAAGCATTTTTTTAGACGTTATTTACATAACAGAAGAAAAAATACACTTGCTCTCCAGGTACAGGTGCTGCAGGCCTCCAGAGAAGACTTCAGACCTCAGAGAAGACCTGGAGGCCAACAGGTCCTGAACTTGATGGACAATTTTATTTTGTTCTTCAGATATGTTAATAACATCCAAATAGATGCATATTCTGACCTCTTAACTCTTCAAATAAGAAATTTGAATATTTTAGCTGTCCTGAGTGAACCTTAACTTGGAGGCTGATATGTTAATATTATCCAAATAAATTCATATTCTGTTATATAAATTTAACTCTAACTCGTCATATAAGAAATTTGATTGTTTACCTGTCCAGAGTAGACCTGGAGGCCTGCAAGACCTGAACTTGGAGGTCGATTTTAATTTTTTCTTCAAAATTGTTAGTAACATCCAAAAAGGTACATATTCTGTTTTATAAGTGGACCTCTAACTCCTAAAATAAGAAATTAGATTTTTTACCTGTCCAGAGTGAACCTGGAGGCCTGCAGGACCAGAACTTGGAGGCCTAATTTATTTTTTTCTTCGGATTAGTATGTTAATAAAATCCCAAAAGGTGCATAGGTATTTTGTTTAATAAGTTGATCTCTAACTCTTCAAACAAAATTTTAAATTTTTTTACCTGTCCAGAAACCACCTTCCAGCCTGCAGCACCTGAACCTGGAGACCTATCCAAAAAATCAATCAATATTAGTGAACTATTACCCAAAAGTAAACTTTTATCCCAAATAACCTTTAGTCTTACATTAATACCTAGCCTAATAATCATGGAGTAAGTGAAAGTGGCAAAACTTTTCCCTCCACCTTAAGTTAATTCTATAATGAAAAATAACTGATATTTAAATCACAATCACAAACAATAATATATTTTAATGGATTTTCTTCATCTCTTTCTTACTGTAGAGCTTTATTCATTTTTGTCGTATCACAGTATCTTTTGATAGGTTATTGAAGGTTAGGTTAGATAAGATAAAGGTCATTGGTTGCCCCGCAGGGCTAGAAACCCCCGCAGGGGCTAGAAATAGGAGAAAACCAGATGTGAAAATAAGACAAAACACACCTTAAGAGGCGTTATCGCAAAACTGACAATATTCGTTTTTTGTTATATAAATGTAATATTATATAGTATATATAGTAAATTTTGGTCAAATAAAGGTGAAATTATATAGTATATATAGTAAATTTTTGTCATATAGTATGATATAGTATCCAAATTCATCCTATATAGTATAAATAGTATATATAGTATGCAGTGGTCGCCCTGTATATTTGACTATAGGATGTGTAAACTGATGTATTATAGAGATATCAATTTGTTTCTACTTTCAGAACAAGCTTTTTATAGTGAATGGGTGAGTTGAGTTTTTGTCTTCTATATGCAGATTATTACCATTTACAATTAGGGCCTATCGACACAAATAAAGTATTTGTTGTCTGCAAAAGATACGTTGTTATCAACCGTCCCAAGGAGTATTAATCAGGTAAAGATAACAAGAACAAGGGATATAAAATATTTTTTCTTCAGCTGGTTAATAATACCCTGACCAAGGAGGAACGTATTGACTATTTTTGTCACCTAAATTGACGATAACAAGGATGACAACATCCATAAAAGCGAAGCTCTGGAACGATATGACAGACGAATATTAACTATTGTTGAGTGTCAAAACTGATTATACAAAATATGAAAATATAAGGTTTGACAAAATTATACGTAAATTTGTTGCAAAACTTATTAAATGCAGAATTCTGTTTAAGGACATACTGACATTTTAATACATGATTATAGAGATGCTTCGCTCATAATATTGTACCTTATTGTAATAGGAATCAGTAATCAAAAAATCAGATCAATCGGATGATTTTATCACATAAAAAAATTGTAATTAAAATAGTAAAAAAATCAACATGTTTAAAATGAACGTACGGACATTCTGGTAACAATTATAGAGTTGCTACGCTTTCTAAATCGTACCTAACTACTACAGGAATCACCATGCAAAATTTTGAAATCGATAGAACAATTCTATTATGCCTAAATTAACGAATAAAAGCGAACTAACTTGGACGGACGGACGGACGGACCGACCCTAATTATAGAAAAGCTTCGCTTTTAAAATTACCCTGTCACAATATCCAACTATTCTTTAAATAAATTAGAAGAACCAAACAAGCTCAAATGAAAATGGAAAGGAAAACTACCTGTTCATGTGTAGAAGCATCAAAAGAATGATCATGACTGTAGGTCTAAATAAAGAAATATCAAACAATAACAATTTTAAGTAAAACTAGAACCTTTTTTAAAAAATGCTGTAAGCATACTATTATAAAATAAGAATAATACAAATGTAAAATTTCAGAGATCTAAAGGGATAAGACAATGGCCGATAAACTGTTGTTTATCCCCAATGATAACAAACGAAATTACCCCTTTTTAACCCCTTACAGTCGGGCCCCTTGCCGTACCTTAATCAGTCGGGGGGGGGGGGGGGGGGAGGGGCGTTCAACGCCCCCCCGTATTATCTCAGTTCCTATTAGAGCTAGAGGGCTAAAAATTTTTGTGCAAGTCCCTTGTGTTATGATGAATTTCCGACCTTAAGTAAGTCAAGGTCAATTTTCGCTTCCTTCACCCTTCTATTTAACAACCTTTGTTTTTAGGTCCTTTTTTACTTATAATTTTCAAACGGCTGTAATTTTTTTATTTTTGAAGCTAGAATAAAAATTTTTTAGTAGAAAATGTTTATCTTTAAGTAAATTTCATATTTGAAATATCAAAATATAATTTCAGCGGCCGCAGCTGTACTTGGCAGCTGCCAGCCGCCGCAGTCGGCGGTCGGCGGGAAAACGGCGGCGGATACATTAATTTTAATACATTATGTAGACATGTAAGATAAGCTTAAGTTTGAAATTTGAAGTCTCTAAGTCAAAAATTGCGGCCACAGGAGCCTTTTAAAGATTTCTGGAGACCTGGAGGATCAGGACCTGCAGGATCATACCTGGAACTTAAAATTGACTAGAACATCTGTATTTAATATAAGGATGTACTTCTAGAGGATATTTTAGTATTTTGGTAAGATAAAATGCTTTGTTTAAGTCAAAAAAATATTTTTGCTCTTTGGCTGGATGACCCTGCCAGGTTTGCTGGCATCCTGTGCCCGCCAGGATCGAGATAATCAAAAAAATTCAACTCTCAATTATGTCTCATACCCACACTTAAAAAGTCAAGCAGTTTGGGCTCTTTATCTTTCACACACAGAAAATGAGATAGAAAAAACCGGATGGGGGGGGGGGCGTTCAACGCCCCCCCCCCCCCCCGACCGTTAAGGGTTAATATTTCAATGAGTAGTTGAAACGTTTGGGCACTCAACCTTAAGAACAAATCAATAGAAATTCAAGTTTTCAAACATTATTTTAAAACTTTAGAAACAGGCCAATGTCCCCTCCCTCCCTGGTAAGTTTGACTAAAAGAATGAATGCAAATAATACCTTTTTTACTGGACTGACTATGGGAATAACAAGGTCATCAAAGGCATTGTTTTCTAGTAATCAAATTAAATACTTCTTTATATTATAACAAGCTACTTCGCTCAAAGAGGCCCATCTGGGAAGGGGTTAGTCGACCCTCAACCTTCAGATTTAGTTTAAAAAAGGAAAAAGTGTTTATAACTTTATAATTTTTTTTTTTTTTTTTTTTGGGGGGGGGGTGTTCTTTTCAGGAGCGATTTTTCATGTACACGAAGTACAAGTACACGAAAAATTTAATTTTAAAGTAAAGAAATATGAGTATTAAATTCCTGTAATGTTGTCAGTTTCATTATTTTCTTTTTCTAATTCTTCATTCTCCTCCATATCATCAAATAGTGTGGATCTTAAAAAACAAGAACAGTTATGTCAACAACTAACGCGGCAACAATTATTGTTTATTTTGGAAGATTTTGCTAAGGAGTTACTGAATTCACATATTCCTATTTTTCAAGAGATTCAAAAATAGTTTTATTGTTCGCGAAAACAAACATTTAAACACAATTGGAAACATCTGATTCAGGTTAATTTCCATTGGATCAGAACCAGTTCTGAGCCATACAAACCATCTATCGTATTATAGACACTTTTACAAGGAAAACTAAATTAGGGTCTTCTGTCCCTCGCGGCCAGTAAACCAAAAATAAATCAAAATGTCTTATTTTACTATCAGCAGAAAACTGTATATGATACAATATTTTCCAATTTTGAAATGAATTCTTACCTCCGGACAGGTTTGCTGGAAGTGCCAGGGGAGGCTGCCACAGCCTGCTGCTGATTGTCTGCAGATCCTACAGGTCCCAGGGATCTTCTAGCCATCTGGGAGACAAACGGCGACACCATTCCGGATAAACGCCTTGCACTGTCAGTCAATACAGCACGTCGCAGTCTAATAATTTTAGATTTTCAGAAGTAGTAGTTTTAATACTCTTATTATATGGACTACATTTAATATTATCTAATAAAAATTGTCACAACTGACATATCATCAAAATGTAAAAGCTAAAATAGTTAAAAATCAGCATGTTTTAATTGAGCGCACGGACTTTCTGATAACAACTGTATAGTTTGTACGTTTCCAAATTTACCTATTTGTTAAAGGAATTATTATGCAAAGTTTGAAATCAATAAAACAATTCTAACATATCAAAATTAACGAAAAGAGTTCACTAATACGGTCACACGAACGATCCGACCCTAATTATAGAACAGTTTCGCTTTTAAAAATGAATTATTGAGTATGGTTGGAAGTCTTACCTGTCACCACCAGTAGAAAGTCCCTTGCTTGAGGGAGTGAGCCCGGAGGCGGGGGAAGCTGGAGCACTTCTACCTGGAGACCTGGAACGTCCTGGTGACAGTGGGCTACGCTTCCTACAATATGCGTTTTTTTTTAGTATCAATCCGTCTCCAGTCAGTCGTTGAAATAACAAATCCGAACTATATTCTGTTCAGTAGTTGTATTGTTATTTTCCGATTGATCCAATGTTTTTATTATTACTTGGATCTTACACGAGATTTTCATGTTCTATGATAAAGTGAACTCTCTAGTGGGCTAAATTACCCTATCCCCTCCCCTCCTAATTGATAATCGACCCGTCCAATCAATGCGAGGGGAAATTGCAACCTATATGAACAACAATTTTTCTACTTTTATAAAATCCACGTATATTCTACATCCATTATTGATCCATTTTTTAAAAGAAAAACTACACAGTTCCGCCACTTAAATCCCAACAACTTTCACAAAATATAGTTACTCAACTTAATAGCCTAGCATTTCAGACAGTGCAACTATAGATAGAACAGAGTAGATAGAAATTACTCTAATATGACGTCATTCAGCCTTTCAGGATACATCGGCTTAGAGTTACCTATCCCCTCTTTTATAGTCACTATAAAGACCTTCGCAGTTTGCCCTAAAGCTCGCTTAGTTTACATATATGTGAACCGTGATATGATTAACTAAACACAGTTAATTCTATTGAAGGTCCGTGCTTTCGTTGACTCTTCTTTTTTTTCTTTCATTTTTATAGGTATCTTCCCTGACATGTATTTGAAACAAACGTACAGACAGATAGACCACAGTTAAAACGTAGTTGCGCTATTGAAAAAATCAGAACTTACAATTCTGTAGAGGCAGGTCGGGCAGGTGATTTAACGCTGAAAAAACCGCCATCAAATTCTCTCATTTCTCCCTCTAAAAAAAATAACAAGATTTGTTTTCATGAAAACTTATGCATTTTTTAAATAAAAAAAATATAACTGTCCCTAAGTGTAAAGACACACAAAAATGTAACATCTAGGATTTTTTAAATCTGAAACTTACAAACTAAATAATCAAATTAGGATTTCCAGAAAAATGTCGTGTAATTAAAGGGTTGGTAGTCTGTTGGGTGTTACATAACCTAATATCCAGTGGGCTTTAGAATCCAACCCCAACAAGATATAAATTAACTTGATATTTCTAACCTGATTTCTTTTCTGCGGATGATTCTGTCACAACAATCTTGGGTGAGGTCCTAAATATGGTGGAAATTCACTTCCGCAATTTCATAACATTTTCAAAAAAGCAAACATCGCTATTATTATAAGAGCAAAAACTATTTTTAATTTTTTTTACTTTTACCAATAAAAACAGGATAGGCAAGTTTAAAGCTATCATTCCCCCCCTCCCCCTCCCTCCTCCTTAGCAGGGGATCCCATGCAAAAAATAGAAACCTGCAAAATTTAATGCTTATTGCTCCTAATAAACATAATTATGGAGTAGCTGCGCTACAAATATTACTTACGATTTCTGCATTGCAGCCCTCTTGGCGGCAATCAAGTCTCTAATACTAGATTTAGCAGCTGCAGTCGGTTTTTCAGCTGATTTTACAACCTCTCCTGTTTTTTTAAATGAATATTTTAACTTGGGATTTTTACAGGTTGACTCACAATCAAAATATAAATTTTACGAGTATAAGTTTTAGGTCATGATATAGGTATGAAACTACATGGTAAAAAATCAAAATTGTTTTTAGAAATGTTATCCTATAATACACAGTAGTAAGGTTTTTATTATATCAAGATTGTGATTTCAATAACTACTAAAATAATTGAACTCTCCATTTCAGGGAAGCTTCACATAAGTCCCGAGATTTTTAGGGGCTATTTTAATTTTAGATTTTCTTCGTGGGATGGTTTCAGGCTATTATTCTGCTTCCCCCCTACTCCTTCGAATTAATAGCCCCTAGTTCTATAAAATAAAGTAGCAAGGTTTTTAGCTGGGTGTATGGATACTGATTTCATGAAAGCTTTTACTTGAGGTGGAGGTTAGTTTCCTGACCTACCCCAACCCCGTAGAGACAAAAGGTTGAATCGACTAGCAATTTTAGAAGGAAATAATACTTACTAGAATCGCTAATTTCTATTTTTTCAAGAACAAGGACAAATAAATCCATGATTGAATATTCATTCCTGATTCAGATTTAGCAGCAGCAGCCTTGCGCTGGGCCATAATGTGAGCACGTAGGCCTGAAAATATCATGTGAAAATTCTAAATTTTAATACAGAGATCTTAAGGAATACGACATTTAAGATTTAATTAAAGTGCTCACAGTTTTAAGTAAACGAATAAGTTCAATTTAAAGCCCAATGTTTCCGGAGGTAATGTCAGACGATTTTTATTGATAAATGTATATTATTTACATTAGAATAAGAACAATAAACTACTCTCTTTACTTTTAGTATAATAAATGGGGTAAAACTTATTCCCCCCAACGTCCAAGGGTGGGGGTAAAGGGGTATTTACCCACCCCAGGCACCCCATTTATGCAGATATGAATAATGTTGCACTGCACACTTTACCGGAGGCTCCTGGCTTATTTTCGCTGGCAGAAACATTTTTCTTAACAACCTTCTTCTTCGGGGCTACTCGCTTGATTTCAGGAATTATCTGAAATAACTTTGTTTATAAATACATTTTTTTATAAGTGCCTTTTCAATATGAGAGAAAAAAGATAATAAAAAGAGTATTGATTACACGACTTTTGCATAAAATTCTAACAGTAGATAAATTGAACGTGTTTATTTTAGCTATTAATTCCGTTAATGTCTCTAGAGTTAACACGAGTTTCAGCCAAAATTAAGGTTATAATCGCATAACTATGAAATTATAAAGGCGATGAAAAGAAAGATATGCTTAAAAACACTCTACAGGCATAACTTGTAGAATAGACGCGTTAAAAATACCTCTTTCCAATCGTTTTGTTCGATCTTTGTAAGCTCTTCAAACTTCTTGTCTACGTCAATAACCTAAGCATAAAAAAGATTTTTTTTTACACAAGAAAATATAACATTACAAAAAAAGTCGTAGGCAAATTGTTTACGTTTTTTTAGGTGAAATATTCTTCCATGTAGTATTACATCATATCTTCTTTAAAATAATGTTGACTTACTATGTTTAGACAATATTCGCAGCGCATATATCTTAGAAATCTTAACTGAAAATTTTAACTATTTATCTTTAATAGCAGCCAAGAAATACTCAATCCCATATAAACGACCCCTTAAATAGTGGATGTAAATATTCATTTATTTCCCGGAGGTAACCATTTATTTCCCCGAGGAAGTCATTTTTAGAAGATTTTCAATTTTTTTTGGAAGATTTTTGAATTTTTATTAATCATTAAAAGAAACTTGATATCAGGGATAAAAATGATCATAGCCGGGAAATAAATGAAAATTAAAAACCAAAATTAAACCACATTTTAGCATAAAAAAATGAGTTTTTTGTTTAAATGAGAATGATATTCCTAAACAAAAAACTGGACAGGAATACCCCATTTTCTCCATAGCGTTACGGACTGACTGACAGACAAAATGAATTATAATTTATAGAATAGTTTTGTAATTATGAAAAAAAACCATACCTGGAAATAAATCATATCCCAGAATCCCTCCAGATCCATGCAGGACGTGGTCCTCTCGCCAGTTCCAAATTCACAATTATCAACCAAGCCTAATTTTTTGTTGTTGTTCATTATTGTGTTAAAATAGTTATAGAAAAAAAAGCATGGATCCCAATAAATATATTTTGATTTACATCCCAAATGAAGATAAACCAAATTACTACTTTTGTAGATTAAATTTATTGGTTTAAAAGTTTGGACACTACTAGTTTAGAATTAACAAACGAAAATTCAATAAAAGGTCCCAAATTTTTTAGATAACGTAGTTTCTAAACTTTGGGTACTGGTGTAATAACTGGAGCTCGGAAATTTTTATAACGATCCTTTAACAATACATAAAAAAAAACACAAAAAAGCTACTTTAAAACAGCTGCTGCAAATAAGTCAAAGATACATGTTTTGGAGGTCCGAAATGACGAAAAAGAGTTTATTTTATTATAAAAGTGGAAATAGTGAAAACTATACCCATGTCCTTTCCCTCAAAATACATAAAATGTTAATGTACCTGAAAATTGTTTGAACCTCTCCGCCATAATAAGTCTTCCCTGTCCAACCACACTTCTAATCTGACCCTAAACATAAAAATTAATGGAATCATGTGCACGTGCAGTGCAGTTCACGGAAAACTATTTCTGAGATGGATTATCTAAAAAAAATCTATGAACTTTAAGGCTGTTAGCCCCCACATACAGCTGAACGTACATGTTATACTTAAACATCGTTAAATGCGGCATAAAAAGGCCTTTACATAATCTGGATTAGCCAAGAACCAATGATGCATGCACATGGAAAACTTGAATGAAGAAAACAAGTCCCTTTCTCGCTTTTTTTGTGCGCTGCGAGATTGTCATGCTGTGCATTATTGAGTATTGGAAGTTTCAGATTTTTTGTAGACCTTTTTGGGTCGATTGGGCCAAAGAATAAGATATCGTGGCTAATACAACTTTAAGTACCAGTGCAATTTACAGTCGCATACCCATCTTCCCGCTATCTTAGCACCGAGTAAATCCTCCCCCCTTCCCCACACACAAAGAAATGTTTAACTACAAGGACAAAGAAGGTTTATGAGTACGAGTAGCGGAGCTACTAAAAATTGAACTTACTTGAATGTCATCTGGAATAGTGGGACCTATTTTGGCCTCCCATTCGTCGCAAATACTGGTGATTCTAGCCGTTTCAGACACTAAAATCAACAAAGGTTATTAGTATTACAGTAAAATAAGACCGTATACGAGTAAAATGCATAGATAAATTAAAGAGGGTTTAAACGAAGAACGTAGGACCTTGCAAACTTCAGAGCCCTAATCCCCACCCCCTCCCCACAAATTTGAAATAAATTAAAGGGTGGTATTAAAGGGGGAAGTAAGTGGTAGTTTTTGTTTGTTCATTGCTTTAAACTTTACTTATTTCAAAATATTAACAACATTGCATTGCATAAGTAATGGATATAGGATAAACATGAATATATATATATATATATATAGTCCACATAGAATGAACAAAAGTTTATTTGTAAAACATCATGTTTCATGCATTAAGCAATCTTCAGTTACAATTTAATACTGACAATAATATTAGCATTAATAGATTTTTTCAATTAAATTTAGAGGATTTTTTAAAATATTGAAATTACAAATAAACATAATTTTAAAAAAACTATCTTGAAACGGCAGTATCAGGTATCATTAGCAGCCAGGTGTTCAATCAGAAGGAACTTGTCTCTGTGTCTGCACTTGCTGTTGATCTCAGACCTCTTGTTAAGCATGGTGACGTCATTGTTGAACATGATCTTCACCTTCTCTATGTTGCAGAGTTTGCATGCACCGGAGCTAGGGTTGTAGGTTGGTGCTTGCTGCAGGATGGACCACCTAATATCAAAATTAGTTTGATTTCGTTTTAATGACCAAATGAATGATGATAGGCTGGTTTTGTGCTCTGCATTGGCATTGTTAAAGGATGACTTGTGACCAGTAAATCTTTCTTTATAAGTGTTACCAGTCAGGCCAATGTATGTGGCAGGTTTGACTGCATTGATGACTTCTGCTTTGTAGACCAAGGAAGACTTCAAGCACTGGCCTCCAACGGGACACACAGCTTGGCCACCACGGCAGTTGCACAATCTTGCAGGTTGAGTGTTTGCAGCAGCTGTATCTTTAAGTAAGAATTTGTTATGTCCAGCTATGATGGCTTTGATGTTAGGCATACAACAATAAGACACTTTAACTGTAGAACGGTTGAAGTACTGTTGAAGAGGTGTGTTCTTAAAATGTTTATCTATCAGTAGTAAGAATTTCCGAAGTCGCCCAAGTTCCTGAGGCCTGCTACATTCTGATACCTGATTCTGATACCTGAAGAATTTCCTTGCAACATTAGTTTTCACTGTTTGACAGAAAGGAGGGTTAAACCAAATAACCTTTCTTCTCCTGCACCTTGTAGTAGGATGACGTTGTTGGTTGGGTGAGTAAGTGAAGTCATCATTGTAGCCAGCTGAATTCAATGCATTTTTGAACGGTATTTTCTCAGCTTCAAAGATCTATCTTGAACTTGAAAGTTTGGAAATTCTACTTGAAACCATTTTGGGAATTTCTTTCTTGATGTTAGCAGGATGGTTAGATTTCGAGTTTATGTAGCTGAGATCAGTATTTGGTTTCTTAAAAGGTCGAAAAGTGTTGGCTTTCAGGTCAAAAAAGGCATCCAAAAATTCGGTGCTTGTGATATTGCATTCTATTGTTACTTTCAGTCCTAAATCTTTAAAAAGTTGAAAAACTCGTTTTCTTACTTGTTCAACCTGTGGACCAGAACCATCAAGGACAGCAAGACCATCATCTCGGTACAGACCAATTTGAGGTTGTTCAATGATGTCACACAGCTTGCTAAGGATGTAGAGACTAACCAGTTCACAACATTCAGCACCATCAAAACTTCCCATGGTTATGTCAAAGTTTGATTGTGATTTTTTGATCCAAGGATCTTCATTCAGGTACAAAAATGATTTCCTAGTGTTTTGTAAAGCTTTGAGTTCCACAGATGTAAAATTATGGTACTGCTTTGACCAGTTGATAACAATATCAAAAAGTTCCTTGCTGATTGAAGGGTAAAAAGAGACATCAAATTTGAAAAATGTTAGCTTTGTCTTATTTCATAGGCCAATGAACCATTCAATAACCTGATCAGAATTTTGCCAAAGGTTGAGATTTGTTGCTGATTTAACTTTGCTGACTGCAGTTTCAAGGATGGTTTTACTGACTTTACCAACATTTGACTTAGCAGGATTGAGAAGTCTGTAGGGTAAAGCGGGGCGAACTCTGTGTTTTTTTCGGTTTTTTGAACCTGCAAATCGTAAAAAGGGGGGGGGGGGTTTAATGCAACCATCTCGTAATCAATGTATAAATGGCACTTAGAATTCGAATTTCGATATAAAATTTTGCATGAGTAATCCTTGGTAGGTCTATTTTCCCTAAATCGAACAAAAAGTTGGAAAAGTAACGGCTAACGGCTGGCAGCTCAGCCGCTTAGTAATTTATTGGCTTTTTTCTATTTAAATAAATCACGAAACCTCTCTCCACATAATGCTCTTTTTCGATCCAAAAAGTTTTTAAACGATTCTAGCCGGTAGTTGCTGGTACTAGAAATATAAAAAATATTTTTTTGTATCATTTCACATGATTTAAGGCAAAAATATGTTTTAAAATGTTGATTTCTACGTAATTTTTGACAGATTTGCCCTAAAAATAGCCAAAAAACGGCTAAACGGCTGAGCTGTTAGCTGTTACTTTTTCAACTTTTTGTTCGATTTAGGGAAAATAGACTTACCAAGGATTACTCATGCAAAATTTCAGATCGAAATTCGAATTCTAAGTGCAATTTATACATTGATTACGAGATGGTTGCATTAAAAATCCCCCCTTATTTTTTTTAAATGGGACCAAGACCAGTAGAAAGATCTCGGAAAAGTCGATCAGGTCCTAAAAGGACGTAAACCTAGGACTTTGGGAAGTTTGTCAAAATTGATCTCTAAAACGGCACCGACTTCGCCCCGCCTTGAGGCGAAGTCGGTAGGGCATTTTCAAGCTTCGAAAAATAGATGACGTATTGATTTTATTACAGCATGCCCAAAAGGTAAAAGTTGCTAAATGTAATAAAGAGTATGCACAAAAATTTTTATTAAGATAGGTCAATTTTTTCTACCAAAAAAAATAATTTTTCCGAAGTACGCGAAATTTGACTTTTTTTTTCGAAAATTTTTTTGATAAAAAACATAAAAATACTACTAGAAAAAATAACTTTTTATGACTTTAAAGGCCTGATCCTTAAAATTCAGGCAATTTTGAATAGATTTGGCCAAAAAAAATTAGTTCTATTAGCAAAATTTCCTAAAAAAATCAAGTTGAAAAAAAGAGAAAAGTTTGGCAAAATCTGTGGTCGATTTTCCAGCTTCAAAAAACCTATGACATATTGATTTAATTACAGCATGCCCTAAAGGTTAAAGTTGCTAAATGTAATAAAGAGCATTCACAAAAAAAATATGAAGATCGGACAATTTTTTCTACAAAAAAAAAATAAATTTTTTCTAAGTATGAGAAATTTGACTTTTTTTCTCGAAAATTTCACTTTTTTATATAAAATTGAAAAAGTTAGTATAAAAAGTGAAAAAACCGAATTCGCCCCGCTTCACTTTTAGTCGATTTAAGAAAAGACTATACAAGCTTTTTTAAAGTTTTAAACGGAAATGGATAGCCTATTAGATTCTTAATAAGTCCCCTGAAGACGTCTAAGCTCTAGCTCTTACCAGTTTTTGTCCAACTTACCGTTTTTCCGACCGAAGCAAAAAAATCGAAAAAAAATTTTTTTGTCGTCCGACTTTAAGACCCAAAAGTACCCTAAAAATTCATCTCACAAAAATTTCATTTTATACTTTTTTGATTTTATGTTTTTTTTCTGTCAGTCGATTAGAACATGGAGAAAAATGTCATTTAATGAAGGCGGTCAAAAAAATACCGACTTCACCTCAAAACCGAGATCGCCCCGCTTTACCCTACTGCTTTCTGTCAGGAAAATTCGGTTTGTGATCTTTAACAGTTACAAAGGCTTCTTGTTTTATGTATTCATCAACCCTATCAGCTATACCTAACGTAGATGTAAGTTCAGCAGCTTCTTTATTTACATTGTCAACATCAGATTCGTCAGCTTTCTTGTATTCACTTGTCACATTGTTATGCAGAATTGTTTTATATTCATTAATAGGTACTGTGTACAAGTTTCCAGTTTTATCAGATTCAATGATGATGTCTTTAGAATCTTTAATTGTTTTGATTGTTCTTTGTAAAGATGTTTGGAATTCATTGTTGACTTGCCTGAATTCAATTGATGTAATAAGCTTGTAATTATCTTCCTCAAAGGCTTTCAGCTCGTCCATCTGGGGAGCCCTGTTGGTAGTTTTGAATCCATAGTTGTTGTTGGTGTTGGTTGGTTTTTCTTTGACAGCAAATAGCTTCCATCTCATTCTTTGAATAAAACTTTCTACCTTGGCGATGATGATAGACTGATACTGCTTCTTGTTACCCAAGGGAATGTTCTTCAGGGAGTGGTTAAAATGAAACTTTTGCATATTAGTTTCTATGCTTTGATTTTCCACGTAAAAAGATCTCAACTGTAAAACCAGGAGAATACTCACGTAATAGATGTATTTTAGATACATCAGCAACGGAGAAAATGCAGAGTTCTCGACACACTATTAGAACTAATAAGTATGGAGATATATATAGTCCACATAGAATGAACAAAAGTTTATTTGTAAAACATCATGTTTCATGCATTAAGCAATCTTCAGTTACAATTTAATACTGACAATAATATTAGCATTAATAGATTTTTTCAATTAAATTTAGAGGATTTTTTAAAAAACATAAAAAGGGAAAAATTTTTCGTCAATTTAGATGCTAATATGTCCTCATTTATTTGCCATTTCGTTCATTTAGTGGGAGGGGAAGGGATGGGGTAAAGGGGTTGGAAAAATATATCTATTATTGCATAAGTATACCTAGAAGGTTTCTGAAGTAAGGAACATCGTGTTGTGATTCTTCTTGTCCCTCTACTGCCTGTAATACCAATCATATAAAGTTATAAATACATTTGAGAAGAATTATTATACAAATGAGCATCCAGCATGTAATTTACTTGGTCCGTCGGTCATGCTACACAAGACCAATATCTACATATTGTATGCAAAAAAGTTTCGCGATTTCTTGTATTTTCTTTTCTTATAACAATGCATATCTGCTCTACAACTCACTTTGTACGATTGTCCATTTTTTTTGTATTTCGCTGGATTTGTTAAGGTTTAAGCGATACAAACAAAAAAGAAATGTAAATTTTCATATTTCTATCCGCGGATAAATGTCTATAATACGATGCAAATTAATCATGATTAGCCTTTCCTTAGCCATGACCAGAATCGGTTTGTCCTCCTCCTCACAAACCGGTTTCTCAACGTCCATCTGACAACAAACATCGACAGATTTCATTGCTTAGTTTTTAACTTTTTAAAATCTGAAATGGTGTAAATTTTAAGAACCGTGCAATACATCTTTTTAAAAAGGCCAATTTAGCGCATTTTCTCATAATTTTTGCACACCTATTTGCAATTACAATTTACAGATATTTCAAGAAGGGATAGTGCCATGGGAAGGATTAAGCTATAGCATTCAAATAACCATGACTTTTTATTAAAGAAACTTTATTTGAAGTGACTCTAAAAATAAGATTATGGTTTTTAAAACAGCTTTTTAGAAAGTTATTTAGTCTTCTTCACATATTCTCAAATAACACAATCTAATCTATCCAATCAAACGAATGGATCTATCCCTTTCCAAACAAGGGGGGGGGGGAAGTTCTGACACTTTTGCGTAAACAGTGATTATTGGCTTTGTCTTTGGACTGAGAGGATAGGCTATTAGGGATAAAAATCATTCTTATATGATGAATTTCCCCCAGATTTAAGATTTTTTGGATAGGCCTCCAGGTTCCGGAGCTCCAGGCCTCCAGGTGGTCTCTGTACAGGTAAAAATTAAAAATAAGATTTTTTTTTTGAAGAGTTAGAAGTTAACTTATAAAACAAAATATACTTCTTTTTGATTGTTATTCACATATATGAAGAAAAAACATACATATTTTGTCTCATAAGCTGACATCTAACTCTTAAAAAAAAATTTTTTTTTTCATTTTTACCTGTAGAGAGACAACCTGGAGGCCTGGAGCTCCGGAACCTGGAGGCCTGTCCAAATAATCTTAAATCTGGGGGAAATTCATCATATAAGAATGATTTTATCCCTAATAACCTATCCTCTCAGTCCAAAGACAAAGCCTATAATCACCGTTTACGCAAAAGTGTCAGAACTTCCCCCCCCCCCCCCTTTTAATCAAGGGCCACAGAAATGAAATTTAAATCAGCCGGGAATATGAGAAACATATCGATGTTTTGCCTTTTCAATATGATTAACAGCTGGCTCCTCCTGGATGTTGTTTGTTCTTGTTTCATTACATTCTTGTGTCGATTCCAAAGCCTCCTACAGTTTTATACAATAATTTAAATTCATTTTTGATTGCAGTAATTTTATTTCTTAAGTTCAAATTTGTTAGAAAAAACAATAGGTAATAGTTGGGGAATATACAGGGAGGATTGGGACATAGGACTTTAAATTATAGGGGAACCAGAAGTTTTATAAACACGTTTGCTTACAAACTGTGGGTAAAATTATTAATTTTTATTGTCTAAAAAATGAGGGAAATAATTCAACATGAAAAATACGGGAAAATAAAGATGTAAAATTATTGTATGAAAACATTCCTTTTTATTTAGTTCATCTTCCTCTTGGCCCATTCTAGTAAAATTGTTATTTTACAGCGCTCTATTTAAAAAAAAAAATCATAGATCATCGAAATTGATTAAGAATTATTGACATCATTTTCAATTGCAACTTTTTATAAGAACATCTAATCTATAGGTCACATTATCTGTCCGTCCATTCCTTGTAAAAGCAAGTGGTGTTAGGGAGAATGCATTGGCCAAAACAGGCGTTGCCTAGTGCCATGAACTTCGTGTAATCAACGGCATTAATACTTCTGGCAAAATTATCATATACCTTAAATTATATATGGTAAACAGGAGGTAAAAAATGCAACATTTTTGTTAATGTTTAAAAGTTGCACTTTTTTCCTCCAACACAAAAATACGACCACAGATCTATTTAGGTTGATCATATTGCGCTGAAAATATAAATCCCTGGTAAAAGTATCCGACAACCGCTGGACCCTAAATTGGGCCAGAATTTCCTCCACCTCCTCGCTGCTCACGTGGTCTGACGAACGGAATTTCTAAACAGAACAAGAATCATAACATCGATTAAAGCGATGCTCAACAAGTTATACACTACCCCCTTAACTTGAATTTTTTTGTTTGTTAGTGTTTCACTTTAGGACAGGTTATATCGGATACATGATATTCCCGCTAGGATTAGATATAAGAAACTATTCTCATTTCCAATTTACTAAAAATAATTAAGGGGGACAAGGATGCTGTGCTCTGTGGACAATTTGAGGGAAAGCACCAAAATAAAAGAGAATAAATTCATAACATATAAATTAACAAGAACAATAGAAAGTACAATATAATCGAGCGAATTACGAATCTACTCAAACCGACTAACACGTTTTAAGTAGCTCCACATAAAAAAAATGATTGAAGTATTTCTGATATTTTTCTTCCTTCTTCATACCCATTTGAAAACAGAGCCCCTAAATAATAAGGGCGCACCCGCTAGTAAAACTTAAATATTACCTTAGCTAATAATTCATGAACTGGACTGTCACTCTCCGGTATATCATCAAACATTGAATAAATTGAAGACTAAAATAAAATATTTTTTATCAAAGCTATCTTTAATAAAAGTAAAAGTATGTTTATGTGCCTGCCTGTCTGTTAGATCTCGATAACGGCTGGATAGCGAAGCTATTCTATAATTCGAAATATACGTCGGTCTGTTAAAACAGTAGGGGGAAACGTAAATTTTTTAGCATTTATTCAAGATTTTTTGTGTGTGAAAATTATCATTCAGAATTAAGTCGATTTGTCGTAGCTCAGTGGTAACACACTGAGTTACGGTGGTGAGAGTTCGAGTTCAATTCTCTGTGTGTTGACTCGAATTTCTCATTCGTAATAATAATCACGCAACTTCCCCTGGTTGTGTTAGAAGGGTATTATTGAGCAAGTTTGGATACTCAATAATCACGTACATAATATCAGTACTACCCTTATCCCAAGCTCCTCTGCTGAGAGCGTCATTCATTACGGTGACTTAATTTGGGACAACTGCCATACTCGTCAAGGGGTGAGGTAATAATGAGTAGCTCTCATGAGATAGCGGGTCAAGTCATAATGTGCTTGAACGTGAAGCTTGATAGCCCTAGTGCAGTGGCTAGACAAAAGTGTCTCAGCCTACTCCATGACTACTTAGGTCCAAACCCTAAGAAACTATGGCTAATCAATCAATCAATCAATCAATCAAGTCGGCCATGCTACAAAAGCGAGTACATATTATTTTCAACCGAACATCTGCCCTATAAATGACCATTTGTGAAATAATGATTTTTCCTATGATTCGCTACTAATGGATGATCTTTGTTTTAAATACAATTTAAACCATGAGCAAAATATTGTTAAGCTTGTTAAAATTCAAATAAATATAAATATAAATGACCGAAAACTTTTATAAAAAATAGTAATACCTTTGGTTTAGTTTCAGAGAGTGAATATTTTCTCTTGACACTTCTCCTTTCCTCCACGTAAGGAGAGGGTGTTCCTCTGGGCCTACAAAATAAATTATTAGATTACAAAAAAAACCTTCGGTAGATTAAAATATTGGTTGAAACATTTGGACACTATTTCATTTAGAACCAACTAATCAAAATTGAATACTAGTACCCAAAGTTTTTGGGCAAACGAATAAGATCAAACGTGATTATTAACTTTTGGGTACCAGGTAATTTAAAGTACATTGTCCCATCCCTCCCTCTCCGAAAATAAAATGATGCAAAGCTCTAAAAAAAACCCTACTTTCTGCTTGTTGATTTGGGACGTTTGATGAGAGATTTCAGGTTGGGAGTCTTGAAAACAAAATCTTGGTCGGGTTTTGTTGGTTCGGGTGTATTCACACCAGCTTCTGTGTTAGGCTCTGATTCTACAATATTACATCATTAATTTAATAAAGGCTCGGCAACTTCGCGACAGTCGTATGTAAGTCTCGGTCAAATAGTCATATTTTAACTTTAAAATTCAGCTAGGACGAAGACCAAACTGCATCACTTTTGTGTCACTTTTGATTCTTGTGAAGTCATAAAATGATGAAGATGAGAGAAGTGGGAAAGAAAACCCCTAAAAAAGAGATGGAGAATATGAAGTCAAAAGTGGTGCAAAAGTAATGCAGTTTGGTCTTCGTCTCAGCTGGATGTCTAGACCTGTTATTAACAGACGATCTATCTTTTCATATTTTTTTTTGCACAAAGGTAGATTTAAATTTCAGGCTTATTCGCGGCTGAGGCGCAACTGCTGATTCTTGTTTTAATGAAAACATGTATTTGAAATGATAACAGATAGGTATGTACTTTCGTGTACAGGCAAAGAACACTGTTTAGAATTTAGAAACCATATTATTTTCTAGTTTGGCTTCGAAACCAATCAAAATCCAATGGATAAGAATCGGGTTTTAACCATATTGAAAAGTTATGTATCGTATTATACAAAGACAAATTTTAAAGAGTAATAAGATGAAAATCACAAATTGAATACCAGTTTTGCTTATTGGTGAAAAAGAAAAAAAATCAAGTATTTTTTACCTTCATTATTAATTTCCATAGGTCTAACTCCAGATTTTCTTGTGGAAGACCTAACAGGTGTTACTAAATCTCTTTCTTCGTCGTTTCCTGCATTTTCAGTATTTTCAGACATTTCTACGTTTGTATGGTCTTCAGTTGTATCATTTTTAACAGGAATCTCTTCAATCTTTTCTACTACCGTCTCAGTTATCTCTTCTGTGTTAATTTGCAAATTAATGTACACACACTGTAGTACAAATCTTATGACAAGTACGTACAGTACATTCATTTTAAACTTGTTGACTGGTAGCTATTTTGAAACAAAATTATTAATTCATTTAACTATATTTGTTAGTGTTCGATAGAATTTTTGAGACGGTGTAAAAACAAGGATGCCAACGTTAGTAAGCAGTATTTTTTTAACGTCGGACATTTATCTTACACAAGGGCTGAGAAAATCAACTCTGAGGGGGGGGGGGGGGAAGTTCTGACACATTTGCGTAAACGGTGAGTATAGGCTTTATCTTTGGACTGAGAGGATAGGTTATTAGGGATAATATCATTCTTATATGATGAATTTCCCCCAGATTTAAGATTTTTTGGATAGGCCTCCAGGTTCCGGAGCTCCAGGCCTCCAAGTGGTCTCTGTACAGGTAAAATTGAAAAAAAAAAAAAAAATTTAAGTTACAGGTCCACTTATAAAACAAAATATGTATCTTTTTAAATATTATTCACATATTTGAAGAAAAAATATGCATATTTTGTTTTATAAGTTGATTTTTAACTTTCAAAAAAAATTTTTTTTTTTCATTTTTACCTGTACAGTAGGTAATTTCATAATGTAACCAAATGAAGAAAATCAAAGGTCGCGGTACAAATACCTGTTCTATGCATAAATATAAGCTTATATATGCAATTTTAGCTTTCTAGAAGCATTCTTAGTGGTAGAAGGTGATTTTGCATTTTTTTGCCAATACGCGAATTATCTAAAACATCGAGGTTCTTGGTTACCCGTCTTTGGGCTGCCCTAAAGGCAACTTAAAGTAATTTTAGACTATAAGTTTAAATGGCAACTGCCTTTCATTCTTCTTGCCATTTCTAAAAAGCTAAAGAGCGTCTTTCTGGCCCTTCTGTGAGCTGATATCTAAAAAAATTTGTTACCAAGGCTCCATTGAAGGATTGAAACCATGGAGCTCGAAAAGTCCATCTTTCAACCTGCCTGCTGGCACAGGTGCTCTTATCCCGCTAGAGTTGGGCTAGAATGGTGTTTAAGGTGTTTGAGAAAGGTCATATTGTGAGTAGGAGATAACATTAAAGGATGCCTAGTCTAAAATTCGTACCCTGAAGACGGGTAACCTTCACCTTCGCCTTCAAAATCCAAGTTTTGACTACCAGGTCTGCCTGGACAGCTAAAGACAGTAGACCAATCTTTGTTGTTAATATGTCTATAGAGAGCTATTATCATAACAAAGAGAAAACTTTAAGGGCTGAAAGTCTATTTCTCACCCAACTTACACCAGAAGGGAAAAAGTCTTGCAAAAATTAGGGTCGGTCCGACTGTCCATCTTTCCAAGACAGTTAATTTAGACATAATGATTCATATAACAGTAAAGTATGATTTTGGAAGCGTAGCAACTCTGTAAATGTTACCAAAATGTCCGTATATCCATTTTTATATGATGTAAATATCCTTTTCATCTGATTTTTGGAATACTGATTCCTATTACAACAAGGTACAATTATATAAGTAAAACATGTCTCTAATCAAGTTCTAAAAATTTAAGTATGTCCTCAAACAGTATCCTGTATTTAAGCAGTTTTGCAACAATGTACTATTTTTTTCAACTTATACATTTGTATTCTGCTTATTCAATTCTGACACTCAATAAGTGTTTATGTTCGTTTGTCCTACCAGTTTGGAGCTTCGCTTTTATGGTTGTTGTCATCCTTGTTTGATGAAAATTTGCAATAATTTGCCAATTTCGTTTTTTTTGTAAGAATTGCTGTAAAACGCTTCAAAATTGAAATATCTTTAAAAAAAGGAATACAGATACTTATGGATAAATGTCTTAGTAAATACTAACTGACATACTCTATCTCTTACAGGGAGGTCATACCATATCTGACCCAGCATATTACCCTGACAACAAGAACACCTTTGGAAGTGATTTGGACACCTATAACTGATTCTATGGCCAATATACTAACCCAATAAATACCAAAATCCAAGAATCTTAAAATATTTTCAGTTCTCGACTTTAATGCCACCTTTCATGGCGTTTCAGAATATATGTTCAAATGGTACCTCCTAGTAGAATCCAATGCCATTTTTAAAATGCTAAAGAACATTTTTCTACCTCATCTGTCGCCAATTCTAGAGTAATTGTCTTAAAAACTAGTTTGAAACTTTGATGTTTTTCAGTTCTCGATACATGACTTTAGAGTACAAAGGGATTTGTCGTTTGACAAATTTTTCAGATCTCAGACCACAGATGGGCCAGAAAGGTGTTCTATATCTTTTTAGAAATGGCAAGGCAAATGAAAGGCAGTTACCGTTTGAACTTATAGTCTAAAATGACACAAGAGTGCTCTTAGGACAGCCTAAAGACCGGTAACCGATAACCTTAATGTTTAGGTTTAAAGATTCATTCTTCGCGTATTTTCGAAAAATCTTGATTTTACCTTCTACCACTTAGAATCAAGATAGAACCAAAAAAATTCATAGTATTGCTTATTTTTATGTATAGAACAGGTATTTGAACCGCGACCAAAATTTTTTTTTTTGAAATTACCTACTGTACAGAGACCACCTGGAGGCCTGGAGCTCCGGAACCTGGAGGCCTATCCAAAAAATCTTAAATCTGGGGGAAATTCATCATATAAGAATGATTTTATCCCTAATAACCTATCCTCTCAGTCCAAAGATAAAGCCTATACTCACCGTTTACGCAAATGTGTCAGAACTTCCCCCCCCCCCCCTTGATTGAGACAAACATGCAGACGGACATTTTCAATTTTAGAGTAGCTTCGTTAAGTAACTATTGACTTTGCACATGGTGTGTTAAGACTCAAGGGGCTCTGAACTTAATTTTAGGGGTAAAAATAGCCTAAACCACCCAAGCAAACTCTACATTAAACTTTCCTGTTATTTGGAGTTGAATTTCTTTCTCTTCGTTGTTCACTTGGCTGTGTATATTGGAAATCCTATAGTATTATTAACAAGATTAGTGTCAATACTTTCCAACCAATAATTTTGATTTACATATTGATATGATTTTGATATTTTAGTTTATTATAATTGGGGAATATCAATTGAATTACGATCCAAGTAAAGTCAAGTTAGATTTGTTTCAGCTACTGATTTTAGTAGCCTAAAATTCATTGTTCATCAACAAAATATTCAAACTTTACCTCGAAGACCTCCTAATAGATGACACCAGAACTCCCATGCGTGGTCTTGGGGATGCACGGGGCGATGCGGTCTTGGATAATCCAGGAGAGGGTAAGTTGATAGCGGCTTGTAGCATGTCTAAAATTACACATATGATGAGAACAATTTTGTACATAAGTTGCGCAGCAACAACAAGTTAACATTAAAGCAATGAAACAATACCTAGCCGTTTGAACTAACAATTAAGTAAATCTAAGGCCTATTTTGTAAATCTTCGGGCCTATTTTAAATGTAATGTTTTAATATTATTGTTTTAGATGACATTTGTAAATTTTACAAATACAGTTTTCTTGAAGATGTAGGAGAGACAGACATTCCCTATGTGTAAAGTAGCTGCGATACTTAAAATACCGAATAGTACCTTTACTCTTTTCAGCAGACGTTTCTGACTTTGTAACCCGTCGTTCTGGTTGGCGGGGCGTGGGTTCAAACATTTCCTCCTCAGGCTTGGGGGGCAGAGCAGACCCACGTCTGCTTCTGCGGGGTGTGGGCTTGGTTACAGCTTCGCTCTCTACCTCAGGCGTGTCCTTGTTAATGCATAAAGTATAACATTGGGTTTTGAAAATCAGCACAGCTTTTCTGTCACTAAAGCCATTATTCCCAGGATGTGTACATCCATAATAGGGAAGAAGGAAGGTGTTTTTGGAATGTAAATTCTATCGTACCCTAAGTTTTAGAAAGATGTTATTAGTCTAATACATTTAGGTACTTTTACTAGTAAATCTTGATAAGTTAGTTTAAACCAACTTAAACGTTTCAACTAATAATATTTATTTATATTTTGTAATCATTGGGGATGTGCTTCAATTTATCGCCCATTTCCTTATCCCTACGATCCCTGATCTTTAAATTTCGCTGGCAAAATAAATTCTCATAGTTGTTCCAATAGATTTATCCTTTCAAAATTTTAATGTTGCGCCTGTTTATTTGCAAAGGCATTTTAATTCTATTAACAATAATATCTTAGTTACGCAGTTAGGGCCTATATTCGAACATATCACCTTCTCCAAATAACTTTAAGTTGTTCTGCTTACCATGACTTGTTGAACAGCCGAGATTCTCGTGGATTTTCTTGTTCTAGAAGACGACATCTCTATTTCTTCTTCCTCTGAAGAAACTATTTCGGGCTTGCCAGAAATACTAGATTTTCTCGTAGATTTTCTTTGCTAAAAAAAACGAGAACAGTGTAAAAAGACAAGGATGACAAGATTTATTAGTAGCGAAAAACAATAAAAAATCATGGATGGACATACGGACAAGTTATTAAGAGACGTTCATTTGTGCTAAATCGAAAATAAAAATATTATATCAGAAACCTTTTTACATATATTTATATCTATATTTTTATTGCACCATTGACAGACAATTATCGACTAGATACTCACAGGAAGTGTTGAGGATCCGGATCCGCAAGGATCCGCATTTTTTTGAGTCCAAGGATCCGGATTCTGGGGTATAAATTTATGGAAAAATCTACCTAAATTTATATAAAATAGTCACTTACAAATTTACAAATTTTACAAAGGAGGACATCATCTCAGACATTCTCTTGATGAGAGCCAATCTTTAAGGTTTAGGTTCAGACTTGAAAATTAAAAGTATTTTTGACTTCGAGATTAAAGAATAAATATCTTTTGAAAAAATTGGTGATTTTATTTTTATTGTCAAGGATCCTGATCCGGTCGGATCTGGATCCGCATACAATCAATGCGGATCCGCAACACTGCTCACAGGAAATCATTACATCAAATTTCAGGGACCGAAAAACCAGATACAGACGGACATTCGATACAAAAAAGACAGAATGAGAGGAAGAAAAGAAAAAAGATTAGAGAAAAATATTAATAATTTAGTCTTAGATATTTAAAGGATCTTTAAACACTGGAACCGCAAAAAAAAACTTCTGGCATGACAAAAAATGCTTAAAAATCAAACAAACCTTAGGAGTTATATTTTGTGGTTCAAGAACTGTGGACTTTCTGGTTGACCTTCTTAGCGAGGTCACTGGAGCCTTTAAAGAAAAATGATAAAAAAAAACTGGCTACAATTTTACTACACTTCGTAGGGTTAAGTAAGTAGGGTTTGTTTTTAAGTTTTATGCACGTATGGCTTCAAATCCGATTAATATCCGCTGAATTAGAACAGATTTTAAGCCATGAAAAAATTATGTATCATATCATAGACAATTTTCCACGAAAATAAAAAAAATCACTGAACTAATCACTTTCATTCCCCTCGGGGCCAAAAAACAGACATTGATCCTATAATTTTTCATTTTACTATCAGTGGAGAGCTGTTTAAAATCAGATGCAATAACTAACAATTTTTGTACCTCTTTTTCATTTGACATTTTCTCGTCGTTGTTACTTTCTCCACCTAAATATAGTTAGGGTAATACCTGTCTCCTTAGAAATCAAATATTTTTCAATTTTGAAAATTTTTATACCCCCCCCCCCCCCCCCCTCCACTCCTGACAGAAATAACAACTCTGGCCGCGGCGCTCGGCACCCTTGACTGCCTAGCCGCAGCGCTCCGCTCCCTAGCCTAAAACCTAACATGACCTAAAATAGAAGTTCTGTCGAGAGGGGGGGGGAGGGGGGGGGGTGTGTGTGATTAAAACTGGTTCTAAGTAAAACTAAAAATCATGTATTGTATTGTATTTTAGAATGACTCACTCAACAGAACTGGTTTTAATCTGTCAGAAAAGAATTTGTGTAGAGACATACTTGAATTAAAAAACTTCATATACTATTTATGACGTCCAAGCCTTTTTAGGAGGGGGATGCTTGAATGTCCATGATCCTATTGAATAAATGAGGGCGGTTTATTTTTATGTGAAGCTCAAGATTTCAATAACTACTGATGAGTTTTTCATTTAAGAGAAGCTTTGCATAGATCAGGAGGAGGTTTAAGGCTATTTACAGGCTATATTTCTGTCCCCCTATCCTCCCCTTCCACAACAGAGCTCCTAAATGCTAGTGGCGCATCCGCTAAGGAATTTTTTTTACCTGTTTCTTCATGAGAAGGACTGGATTCGCTGAGAACTGGTAACGTGGTCACTTTTGACATTTTTCTGGCTGTTCGCGGGGTTTTAGCCGGAGTATCACCGTTCCTTACAGGTGTACTTACACTAGAAAAGATAGGTATATCCATAAGTAGCTCAGTAATGTCTAACGATGTAACATTTCAAATGTAATTGAAACAATGAACAAAAAATAAAGAACTATAATAAACCAATTCCATTCCAACATCATTAATATTACGATTAATAACAATTATCACATGAGTGCACTTATGCAGGAATAAGGTATAGCCAACAGGCGGTATAAATCTGAAATCATATTTTGGGGTTGATAAAAAGGTCGTTTTTACTATGAAGCGTTGCCACCCAAAATCCCAAAAATATTACCTACCAACTAAATATTTTTTTAGATTTTATTCAGATGAAACTTGTGTAAAGGTTGAACTTACCCTGTGTCCTGATTTTCAGCTTCAAAATCTGATGGAGAATATCTGATGGTTGATCTGCGGGTAGAAGACAAAGATCTTTCCTAAAATATACATTTAGAGATTTTAAATATTATCCAGTATGGCTTCGAAACCGATTAATATCCGCTGGATTTCATTAATACCATTATGTTAGCCCAAGCCTTCATCTCCTCAGGTTTAACAAAACTAGCTTTAATGTAATAATTTTTCATTTTAATATCCGCAGAAAGCTGTTAACTTTTTCCAAAAATATCCTATCATTTTAAGTACTTAGTATCTAAGGATTTTTATTGACCATTGAAATGTTGCAAATACTTACAAATTAGGTTATCCATTTAAAAAAAGCTTCCCATAGATATCGGAATGGTTTTAGGCCATTATACTGCCGTCCCTCAACGAGATGCTAAATATATCGCAGCTAGTTTGTTAAAAAAGAAAAAGGGGTCCAGAAAATAGCTTAAAACCACCCCAAGATATATATAAAGCTTACCTGAATAATAGTACAACCAACTTGGACTGACAATTTTTGAGACCTTTATCTTCATTAAAAAAAAACCTACCTTAACTTTTCTTGCAGGAGTCTTGACTAATTCCTCAACTGGTATGTTTCTATCTGGCTGAATTCCAGATATTCTACGTGACCTCCTGAAAACAATAAGATCATCATATAAAAGTAACAGGATGTTTGTCTGTCTGTACCAAAGAATCTCACAAATCGCTGAACTGATATTACAGTGAATCATCTTATTGGTCCTAAGAAGGTTTTATAAATTTTTGCGGATTTTTCAATTATTTTTAGCAGCACCTTGAATCTTGATACATCTAGGGCATCCCCAATGCTAATAACGAAATTACCCACATCAAAAATTAGAATAATTTGTTGGTTGAAAAGTTTGAACAATGGATAATTTATCGTCAATTGTCCTGTCACTGCACTCCTGGCTTTACCTGGATCTAGTTCTGCCCCTTTCAGGGGTAAGAGTTGAGTTGGCAGGTTCGGGTATCTGCATTTCTACATCCTCTGGTGCAGAGTAAAATACAGATTGTTCAATCCTGAAATCAAAATCAAGAATGAAACTTCAGTTATTCTATGAAGTTATTAAATAGTTGAGTTACTTAAAGTGAATATCTTTAAGGAAAAAATATAAACTACAATAAAATACTGCTTTAGAGTTATGCCACAAAATTAATTCTATTTGTGATATTAAAAATTACTATTTCAGAAAAATTATTGCTTGCATATGTTCCAATAGAACAAATTAACATACCTAATCCTTATATAAAGTTAGAGGATCTATGTGTGTGTGTCTGTCTGAGCCGAAAAATCTCGCTAACCGGTGAACCGATATGGTTCTTCTGTACAATACTGGAAAGAAATACTTGTCAGGGGCGTATATTTTCCAACCTATTTGTTAGTTTGGCCCCCATTGTCAGTTTTCAGACTTTTGAATTTATAGGGGGATGGGGGATGAAAAAATCGAAAACACACTTGGGTTTAAAGTTTAATTACCTACAAAACAAGGATGACAACATCCATAAAAGCGAAGCACTGAAACGGTAGGACAAACGGACATTAACACTTGTATAGTATCTGAACTTAAAAATCGGAACATAAATGTATAAATGTCGAATCAAAATTGTAGGTAAATTTGTTGAAAAACTGTTTAAAAACAGGATAAATTTTATGAACATACTTACATTTTTGGACTTGATTATAGAGTTGCTTCACTTATAATAGTGTTCTTTGTTGTCCCAGGAATCAATATACCAAAAATCAGATCAAACGGATAATTAAAACACTTGAAAATTTGTTGTTAAAAAAGTAGAAAAATCAACATGTTTAAAATGGACGTACGGACATTCTGGTAATGATTATAGAGTTGCTACGCTTTCTAAATCGTACCCAACTACTACAGGAATCATCATGCAAAGTTTGAAATCGATAGGACAATTCTAACATGCCTAAATTAACGAATAAAAGCTATCTATCTCGGACGGACGGACGTACGGACGGACCGACCCTAATTATAGAAAAGCTTCGCTTTTAAAAAGAGTAAAATTCTTACTTTTTGTCAGTAACATCATAAAATACATTATCATCGTCCGAAGTTCCCTGAAAACAAAAGAAAATTAAATTATTATATAAAATTAACGGGATGTCTGTCTGTCGGTGTCAAGCTTAAGTTTCCCCTTACTTCCTATAGGTTTATGGTAGGTTTATTTTATGGGGAAGGTGCCCCAACTCTAGCAAGTGAAATCGCACCTAGTAAAAATCCTCTTAATTTTTTCTTCTTGAATTAAAAGGGAAGAGTCGACTACCCCCCCCCCCTCTCACATTTTTAAAGAAAACAGTAGGTATTCTGGAAAGTAAGGGGGCAATGGCGAATAGGACGGGTTGTTTTACTTACCATTCCCGAGGATACAGATGAAACTGTTCGGATGGATAGAGCTGTGTGCTGTTCTGAAAAGAATAAATATATAAATGTGTTGGTTTGCGACTATGTAAGAAAAAAGGCTAATTCAACCCAACCCCACTTTTAAGTTTTAAACGTTACATACAGTCTATTCGAAGGGTGTTGTTGTATTTAACAAAATTTATATGTACATAACAAGAAAAAAATTGAAGAAATCAGCACAGAAAAATATTGTACTATAATAATAATTTATTTAAGTCAACAATATCAAGCTATTTATAGTATTTTTATACAAACATATTCGAAGAAAAGGGGGGGGGGGAAGTTTGTACAGTTATAGGAAATGAAATTCAGTACCAAATTTTGCCCTGGCCGTTTGGGCTTGTTTTAATAGTTATCAACCTAATTCTTTTTGTAAGCGCTCTTATATGATTGGATCTACCTGTAAAACTTTAAAAATTGAATTTTGGGACTTTCCCTTAAAGGGGCTAGTGGAGCAAAAGACCCCCTAACACTAAAATTTTAAGTTCTGAGCCTATTTTCAGAGATATTGTGACGATTTTTTTAATGAAAACACTTTTTAACAAAACCGAACTAAGTAGCCAATACAAATTTCATTTTGGAACTTTCCTTCTAAGGGCTAGTGGAGCAAAAGGCCCCCCAAACACTAAAAGAGGACTATCCACGAACGAGAGCACATGATTCTAAGTACCTTCCAGCATTGATCCTAAGTATTTTCTTTCAGAATATAATAGGACACCATATATTATCAATATATTGACGAGAAAATTTATGTTTCACCATGTTTTTTTTAGGTATTTTAATTGATTTTGAAAAATTTTATGAAGCTAATTCTTTTAATAAAATGGATATTTGATGATACATATGCGAATACTCGTTTTATATAGATTGTAAATTAATCCATATTAGCATTAATTTAAACATACATATGAGATATAGTAAATGTGCTTTTGACTTTTTTATTTTTATTATTTGACAACATGGACAATTAAAGACACTCCGAACTCAACAAAACGTTTGATAGAATTTTAACGAAAAATGGTGGACATCTTTTTACTTTTCTTCAACTTGAAGTGGTGAAACTTAAATTTTCTCGTCAATATATTATTTATTGATAGTGACCTATTATATTCTGAAAGAAAATACTCAGGATCAATGCTGGAAGGTACTTAGAATCACGTGCTCTTGTTCGTGGATAGTCCTCTTTTAAGTTCTGAGCCTATTTTTAGAGATATTGAGATGATTTTTTAAAATGAAAATATTTTTCACAAAAACGAACTAAGTAGCCATTACAAATTTCATTTTGGGACTTTCCCTTAAAGGGGCTAGTCAAGCAAAAGACCCCCCAAACACTAAAATTTTAAATTCTGAGCCTATTTTCAGAGATATTGAGACGATTTTTTGTAATGAAAACACTTTTTAACAAAACCGAACTAAGTAGCCAATACAAATTTCATTTTGGGACTTTCCTTCTAGGGGCTAGTGGAGCAAAAGGCCCCCCAAACACTAAAATTTGAAGTTCTGAGCCTATTTTTAGAGATATTGAGATGATTTTTTAAAATGAAAATATTTTTAACAAAACCGAACTAAGTAGCCATTACAAATTTCATTTTGGGACTTTCCTTCTAGGGGCTAGTCAAGCAAAAGACCCCCCAAACACTAAATTTTTAAGTTCTGAGCCTATTTTTTGAGATATGAGATGATTTTTTTAATGAAAACATTTTTAACAAAACCGAATTAAGGAACCAATACAGATTTTATTTTGGGACTTTCCTTCTAGGGACTAGTGGAGCAAAAGACCCCAAAACACTTAAATTTTAAGTTCTGAGCCTATTTTTAGGGATATTGAGACGATTTTTTTTAATAAAAATATTTTTAAAGAAACCAAACTAAGTACCTAGCCATTACAAATTTCATTTTGGGACTTTCCTTCTAGGGACTAGTGGAGCAAAAGACCCACAAACACTAAAATTTTTAGTTCTGAGCTTATTTTTAAAGATATTATGGCTGATTTTTTTTAATGAAATTTTTTTTTCAAATAACTGAAATAAATAATCAGAAGATAAAATTTTAGTGTTTGGGGGTCTTTTGCTCCACTAGCCCCCAGAAGGAAAGTTCCAAAATGAAATTTGTATTGGCTACTTAGTTCGGTTTTGTTAAAAATATTTTCATTAAAAAAATCATCTTAATTCTGAAAGTAGGCTCAGAACTTAAAATTTTAGTGTTTTGGGGTCTTTTGCTCCACTATTCCCTAGAAGGAAAGTCCCAAAATGAAATTTGTAATGGCGACTTAGTTTGGCTTTGTTAAAAATGGTTTTATTAGAAAAAATCGTCTCAATATCTTTAAAAATAGGCTCAGAACTTAAAATTTCAGTGTTTTGGGGGTCTTTTGCTCCACTAGCCCATAGAAGGAAAGTCCCAAAATGAAATTTGTAATGGCTACTTAGTTCGGTTTTATGAAAAATGTTTTCAAAAAAAAATCATCTCAATATCTCGGAAAATAGGCTCAGAACTTAAAATTTTAGTGTTTAGGGGGCCTTTTGCTCCACTAGCCCCTTTAAGGGAAAGTCCCAAAATGAAATTTGTAATGGCTACTTAGTTCGGTTTTGTGAAAAATGTTTTCATTAAAAAATTCATCTCAATATCTCTGAAAATAGGCTCAGAACTTAAAATTTTAGTGTTTGGGGGGTCTTTTCCTCCACTAGCCCCTTTAAGGGAAAGTCCCAAAATGAAATGTGTATTGGCGACTTAGTTTGGTTTTGTTAAAAATGGTTTTATTAAAAAAAATCGTCTCAATATCTTTAAGAATAGGCTCAGAACTAAAAATTTCAGTGTTTTGGGGGTCTTTTGCTCCACTAGCCCATAGAAGGAAAGTCCCAAAATGAAATTTGTAATGGCTACTTAGTTCGGTTTTGTGAAAAATGTTTTCAAAAAAAATCATCTCAATATCTCTGAAAATAGGCTCAGAACTTAAAATTTTAGTACTTGGGGGGCCTTTTGCTCCACTAGCCCCTTTAAGGGAAAGTCCCAAAATGAAATTTGTAATGGCTACTTAATTCGGTTTTGTGAAAAATGTTTTCATTAAAAAATCATCTCAATATCTCTGAAAATAGACTCAGAACTTAAAATTTTAGTGTTTGGGGTTCTTTTGCTCAACTAGCCCCTAGAAGGAAAGTCCCAAAATAAAATTTGTAATGGCTACTTAGTTCGGTTTTGTTAAAAAAATTTTCATTTTAAAAAATCATCTCAATATCTCTGAAAATAGGCCCAGAATTTAAAATTTTAGTGTTTGGGGGTCTTTTGCTCAACTAGCCCCTAGAAGGAAAGTCCCAAAATGAAATTTGTAATGGCTACTTAGTTCGGTTTTGTTAAAAATATTTTCATTTTAAAAAATCATCTCAATATCTCTAAAGATAGGCTCAGAACTTACAATTTTAGTGTTTGGGGGGCCTTTTGCTCCACTAGCCCCTAGAAGGAAAGTCCCAAAATGAAATTTGTATTGGCTACTTAGTTCGGTTTTGTTAAAAAGTGTTTTCATTAAAAAAATTGTCTCAATATCTCTGAAAATAGGCTCGGAACTTAAAATTTTAGTGTTTGGGGTGTCTTTTGCTCCACTAGCCCCTTTAAGGGAAAGTCCCAAAATGAAATTTGTAATGGCTACTTAGTTCGGTTTTGTGAAAAAAGTTTTCATAAAAAAATCATCTCAATATCTCTGAAAATAGGCTCAGAACTTAAAATTTTAGTGTTTGGGGGGCCTTTTGCTCCACTAGCCCCTAGAAGGAAAGTCCCAAAATGAAATTTGTATTGGCTATTTAGTTCGGTTTTGTTAAAAAGTGTTTTCATTAAAAAAATCGTCTCAATATCTCAGAAAATAGACTCAGAACTTAAAATTTTAGGGTCAAGAGGGGCATTAACCGGTAAGGGGCATTACCGGTAATTTTTTACCCACCTTCAGAAAATGACATTTTTCTCCATGTTCTAATCGACTGACAGAAAAAAACATGAAAGCAAATTTGTTCCTTATTAAATTGCCTACAAAAAAGTATATAAGGAAATTTTTGTGAGATAAATTTTAAGGGTACTTTTGGGGTCTCAAAGTCGGACGAAAAAATTTTTTTTTTCAAATTTTTTTTCACCTATGTGTATAAAGATCGACCTACACAAAAATTGGTAAGACCTAGAACTGATCCGTAAAAACCTTTTGAACTAAGAATTGCCCGCTCTTTCCAAATCCGTTGAGAGCTTAAATGTAGAGTTAATATTTTTTTCAAAAATGACCAAAGTTCGCGCGGGGTATTTTTCGGTAACGTCGAAAAAAAAATTCAAATTCGATTTGTAATATCAATTTTCAGGTTTTCTTTGGTAAAATCTAAAATTCAATATGGGCTTTTTAAGAATTAGGCCAAAAAGTGAATAGAACAGATTTTTTTTATATAAAAAAATTCAAATTTTATTTTGAAAGAAAATTTTTGTGAAAAAAAATCGAAATTTCTCGTCCTTTAAAAAAAATTATTTTTGACATAGAAGGAATAGTCCGATCTTTATGAAAATTTTTGTGGATAATCCCTATAACCTATACTAATTATGATTATTTATGTTTGACTGGCCGTTTGGCCGTTTTTCATCGATTCTTAAGGTTGAAAAGACGTTACCCACAATGCCCCACCATGGGGCATTTATCGGTAATTTCTTTGAGTCCAATTATGACAAACTTCTAAAAGTCCTAGGATAACGTCCTATTAGGACCTGATAGTCCTTTCCGTAAGCTTTCTAGTGGTCTTGGTCCCATTTAAAAATATTAATATTTACCCCATTTTTTATTCAAAAAACCGAAAAAATTACCGGTAATGCCCCTCCTCACCCTAGTGTTTGAGGGTCTTTTGCTCCACTAGCCCCTTAAAGGGAAAGTCCCAAAATTCAATTTTTTAAAAAGTTTTACAGGTAGATCCAATCATATAAGAGCGCTTACAAAAAGAATTAGGTTGATAACTATAAAAACAAGCCCAAACGGCCAGGGCAAAATATGGTACTGAATTTCATTTCCTATAACTGTACAAACTTCCCCCCCCCCCTTACTGCACTCTAGAGGAACGTAAGTATAAAACGTGCTCATATAGTAGCTTCGCTGCTAAAATAAATAATTTAAAAACTTACTTAAAGGTGTAGAAACCGTAGGTATGTTTATAGGTTTGAACTCATAGTTGTCCGGGGCGAACGAAGCTTTACTCAAAGATCCTGAAATAATAGCTACGTTATTTTACAGAATTTTTTTTTCATAAATCATAAAATATTAATTGGCCCTTTGTAGCATAACCGATAGACTGATGAAGCCGAGAAATTTACTTTTTCACCTAAACATTTCTTACAGACGGATAGGTGGACGAATATTTCTAATTATAGAGTAGCGTTGCTACAAAACTCTTAATACTAACCTGAGCTACTTTGTGAGGACTGACTTCTAGTTGTTCTCACGTCCTCAGGTGCGGGGGTCAACATTATCTGCGGCACTTCAAGCTGCTAAAGAATTAAACTTAGGAGAAAAGGTAAAAAATCGTCGTATGTTCCCAGTTACACATCGTACCATGGTTGGCAGACAAAAAACCCACCTTATTGATCCCTTGCATGTATTTAACAAAGGAAAAGACTTATTTCTCACACTAACATTACTCAATAGCATCCAGATCCACATGTAGAAGTTCATTGTCTATATCATCATCATCAGATAGGACGTCAGATAAAAGTAAATCTTGACCCTCTGCCTCAAGATCTTCATCCTCAACATCAGCCTCTGTACCACAACCTTGGCTGCTATCACTGTTTGTGCTTGATTTTGCCATTGTCATAGGTTCAGGAAGAGATATACCAGCAAGAAAAGCACGTACAGTTTTAGGATCTTTAGAGTTTGCATTTTTTCTGTTTGTCCTGTAAATGGAAGCCAACTTTTCAGCTTTCTTATGTCTTAGCTATCAAAAAAATGGTTCTAATTGGTTTCATAGCACGGTGGTTTTCTTTGTATTTTTATAGTAGCTATTAATAGTTTTTTTTAAGTTAGGTTAGTTAAGGGGTAATGATTGCCCCGCAGGGGTAGAAATAAGAGAAAAGCTACTGTGAAAATACTATGAAACTCACTGCACCATAGATAGATTCGTCTTATATTATAGGTATTATATATTTATATTATATAGCATATATCTATTATTCAAGTTTTTACTGCAAAAAAAAACTATAAAAAAAAGTCAAGTTTCAGTGCTGTAACTCTTTTTACTTTTAGGTTGAGTTCCGTTGTGTCTTAGGCGTGATTTCAAAAAGTGTCTCACCTTAGCTCCTAATTTTGATTCAAGATCATATTGTCTTTGCTTTGCATGTGTGAATGTTTGTAAATGCTGGAAACCAACCAACTGAAAGGTGTAGTTTCACGAAATGCATTTGAACTTAATTTAGTGAACCGCATAACCATTAACCATTTAACCAGGATAAAATATGCGGTTCACTAAATTAAGTTCAAATGCATTTCGTGAAACTACCCCTTTAATAAAAGTAACCAAAGTCTTTGAGTCAACGAAATACAGTAGGCATTATTATTCAGTATCGAAGTCATACTGGAAAATAAATTACCTTTTGCTTTTCAACAACCGGTTTCGTTTTATTGTCCTTCTGAACAGTTTCTCGTGGAGAACGACGTTTTGGGGCAGCTTCTACTTTCTACAAGAGAAAACACAAGAATAGTCATTTATCGTTAGAAAATACAGGCAGTTTTCCGCAGAAAGTAAAAAAAAATCTTTAGAATAAAAAAATGAAATAAAAGTATCTAAAATTTTTAGGCGAATAAGATAATATAGTTTGGTATAAAACTTTGGGCACTAGTGTAATTTACAGTCAAATGTCCCCTTCCTTCCTGTATGGATTTAACTAATATACTACTACCTTTCTTCCAAGAATATTATTCCTGACTTGGTTGCCCTTGGTGGGTCCAGGAAGTATCCTTGTGGAGGGCCCTGGTCTGACAGTCGACCTCTGGAGGGTGGTGTTGCGCGACATTGTTGATAAGTTCGGGTTCGTCTTTTTAGTCCTATAAAATGTTTAAATTAACAAGAAAACAACATCCATTAAAACTACAGACAAACGAACCGTAACAGCGCATTTAATATTCATTATTCCATATTTAGACGCTTAAAAATTCTGTAAAAAATTTTTCACAAACATACTTTCACAGGATGGACAAGCTTACATTTTTATATAAGGTGCCAAATGGTCCTAGCAATCAAATCATAGTGTAGGTTTAGGATAATTATTAGGATAATCATCAGTCATACAGTCTTTTAGGTAATGATTATAGAGTTGTTACGCTTTCTTATTTGTACCTATATATTATAGGAATCATTATCAGACGTAAGGACGAGCAAATTGAGCAAAATTGCAGAGGGCCTTCACTATTGTAAATCTACAAAATCAAACTACTTACAGATTTTTATCATATTCATTTGGTTTCATTGCTCCCGCTCCAATGGGTGCCAAGGGATGATGCACCCACCCAACCTAAACAATATATTTATCACCCTAGATGTTCAATCACTTTCATCAGTCCAACTTAAAAAAATCTAGTAAAGAATATAATATGACAAATTAATATACGTAAATATTATGACAAGGGAAAATTGTTGTTGGTGTTGCTATTTCCTTTGTCATTTATTGGTCATTTCGTTCATACAGTAGATTAGGTAAAGGGGGGTAGAGGTGGGTGATTGTTAATTTAGCCCACTACAAGTTTTACTTTATTAGAGTACCTGATAATCTTGTGTAAGGTTCAAATGATAATATATTTATTGTAAGAGATCATTTTGTTTTAAATCAGTAGAACAATGCGATCAATATAACTTTACCTTAAAAGCAGGCTTGGCAGTTTTCTTTTGCATTTCTTTATCTCTTAATTTCTTCAATCTGAATTCTTCCAACATTTCTCGTCTAAAAAGTCATAATCTAACAGTAATCCGTTCCTATATTTGTTGGCTAAATTTTGTCCAAACTTATTGACCAATAATATCATTATATTGATATACAAAGGGTTAAATAATATTTGTTTTTTTTTATCGTTTATTGTCTTGTACCTTAAGATGCATGAATGCAGTAACATAAATTTAGAGAGAAGTAAAAAGAGCGCATAATCTTGACATTCAATCTAGTAGAGACAAACTCAATTTAACATTATGTTCTAGCCGTTTATCAGATCTTTTAACTGTTAAACACTAAAAACAACTTAGCTTGATACCTTGACTTTTTAGAGGCTTCCTCTCGTTGTGCTTGTTCATTTGCATTTCTATTTTCTTCATTTTCATCAAAAACTTCTTCTAAAAATATTTTTGATTTATTTAGGTAATTTAAGTAACAGTAAGGAAATATCCGCAATAGTTTTCTTAATATTCATGAAGGGAGGGAGGGAGGGGTCATTTTAATGTAAATTACTATGGTACCCCAAGATTAACAAACCTGCTCTCTCCTTCATTAGCTTAATAAAATGGGGTATTTTTAAAATCTTGATTGATTTGTTCAAATTAGCAGTGTCCAATCTTTTTAACCTATCATGCCAACATACAAAAGAAAGAGGCAATTCTATTTATTTTCAATGAGAATTTACAACGTACGAACATACATCTATGCCTCGTCTGTTGTTTAATCCCTAAAATATCTGGTGGTAAATGGTTCGAATTCTGACTATATTCCCTACCCATCTCAACAACTATGACAAAATAGCATGAAATTAAGTGTGGAGAAATGCCATTTCAAAATATCAGGCAACTCTGTTTTCCCTACATATTCGAACTCTTAGACAAAGGATGTGTAATCAAAAGAATTGTTGTACTATAAGGACCAACCTTGTGAAGCTTGAACTCTGTTTTTGGAGCGAATCTTATCTCTCATGACACTTCTTCTATTGTGGGACTAAATATACATGAATAGGATAATGAAGTTACTTTTCCGTAATTGAAATTCAAATATATACAAATCACAGTAAAGGGTAAAATTAAGTATAATGAAGTTACTTTTCCCTAATTGAAAAAATATTAACTTTGTCAGATGTACGGACGAAAGTATCCCAAAAAAAGAAGCCATATTATTTTAAAATTACCTCGCTTGCTCTAAGTGCTCTTGTTTCTGCATGGCTGGCGTGCATTCCTTTACGGATTTTCTGAAATAATTCGCCGCGTCTTCCACCCTCCGCTGAAAATATATTTAAAATTGAATTATTCTAAAATAAGATACTAGTTGCTTTTCCCCTAGCCTAAAGGGAATGTCGGGAGAGTATAGGTACCCCAAGACTTCTCTGAGGCATTTAAAAAGTTCGTTTTTTTAAAAGAAAAAAAAACAATCCCTAAAGCCGTATGCAATACATATGTATATGATGAGGAATACAATGAAAAACATACATTCCACCTATATTTGGACAAATTTTATGTTTTTTAATTTTAAAAGAAAAAACGATCCCTAAAGCCGTATGCAATACATATATAATGAGAAAAACATACATTCCACCTATGTTAGGACAAATTTTATGTTCTTGCCTCAATGGGAATCACAATATTTCTAAAAAAAGGTTCTCTAAAATTGAGAACTTAATCTAATTAGTCGTTAGTGAAAAATTCATTGACATTAAAAAAAACCTACTACTTTACATTAGGTATGGGATAATTAAGAAGTGCTAGAATTTATACCTGGACCCTCATTATTGGCATCAGAGTTGCTTCCTCCTCCGAAACTTGAACCGCTTCTGGTACTTAATAGATTTATAGATATCAAGGCAAGTTAGACAATTCCACAGGGTGTCGGAGCCGTATAATTTTGATGCGGCTCCGGCTCCTACCTTAATATCAATTGATCAATTGATTTTTTTTTCATTATTGAATTTGATAAAATAAAATAAATAATATAAAATATTTTGCTTTTATTTGATTAAAGCTATATAAAAGTAGAAAGATGTGTGTCGTGTCTATTTGTTAAGTAACAATAGTTTTTCAGTTTATTATATGGAAATAGACCGTTGCCAAATTATGATATTATTTTAAAAAATCATTTTTAGCTAATCCGGAGCCGGAGCCGTTTTTAACGAAAAATACGGCTCCGGATCCGGCTCCACCAAAAATGTTGCTGCTCCCGGCTCCGGCTCCAGAACACTGCGTGAATTCCAGGTAGGGAAAGGGACATTAAATAGTCGATATTAATGGAAACCATAGTCTTAAAAAAAAGTTCTTTTACTCGTAGCTCAAAAACTTTGGTTACCTTTGTTATATAAATCAATAGCCATTTAAGATCAGCTAGAATAAGGGGATGTGTAAGGAGTGTAAAAAAAATGGCCCTAAATTACAGGTATATCTTGTACATGTAAATAGGTTATTGAACTAGAGAATAAAATTATATGAAACGTAACTTATGACATTTTGACTAGCTGCTACAGCTCTAGAGAGGTCTCTAGGGATACTTAATGAAAGGGGGGAGTGTAGGTCGACCCTACTCTTTCCATTAAAGTTTATGCTTAAGGAGGGATATTGTTTTCATTTTTTTTATTGATAGGGTAAGAGTGTTCTTCCCTAATTAGTTTTCATCCTTCCGGGTGCCCCAATAAAGCCACAATAAAATAGAACCATATTGGTGATCCAGTAGTTAGCAAGATCCTTCGGTACAGAATAACACATAGTCACGACAATATATCACTTTGATTTAATGATACCTGCTTGCACTGCCAGTGCTGGAGCCGCTGCCCGCCTCATTCCGGCGCAATAATGCACCAAGATCCATTGTTTAAGATCCTGCAGGGGGGCGGTACTCTCTATACTACCTAATACCTACCTACCAACTTCTGAAAAAGATCACAATTGAATATTAATATGTACGTATTTGGTAAAATAACATAACAAACATGGAGTGGAGAACTCATTCGTTTCAGTTGTTGAGATATAAAACAAAAATTCTATACTATTGCTTAGGATAAAAAATATTATAACTAGAAAGAAAAAAATAATACTTTTGATTATCACAATCAATTTATTGTCCATTGTCTTATCCCTTAAACTCCCTGCTTATAAAAGTATGATATCTCTTTAGAATTTGAAAATGAAATTTGGAATAAATAAGGGAAAATTCAAAAAGTGTCAAACCGGCCGCGCCGGCGCGAAAATTTAAATTGCGCAAACTCCGCGTAATATTATGTAAATAATTCATAACAAACATTGCAAAGACGACTTTTCAATTTATTTTTAAAATTATACCATGTCCACAAGACGGCTTTATTTTACAATTTGAGGGATTCATATCACGCAAAAAGATAAAAGTGCTACAAAAACAAACATATTTCACTATTCAAAAGTTTAATTTCAATGAAAACTTTAAAATGAAACTATTTTTGTCACCAAACCTCGAATTTATATTCATAAGTCGGACGAATACTTTATAACAAATATTTCCTTATGTTTTAATCAGAAAGCAATAATCAAATCAAAATAATAATAATTTCATTTCTTTAACTAATTTTTCATGTTTTTAAAGATACCAAATGTGAATTAAAATTTGAAAAATATTTGTCTGTTTATATTAGAAAGAAAGAAGGAAAAAAAGATTAGAAAAATTGGCTATTTCACAAATCAAAGATTTGGCCAATGTCGTCGTTTAAAAGAAAAAATAATAATAAGGAAAATAAAACAGCAATTTTAACTTTTAAATTATTATTGAAGAAATTTATATATAAAATGAGAAAATCGTCACTTTATCCCATTTTAATAGAAAATGTTGAATATTTCTTAAAGGTTCCTTTTCCGGCACAAAAAAATCATTTTAAAAATGACCTTCTTTTCCCCACCCCTTCACATTTACGCCCAAGGTTAGCGCAGTTGGTATAGGTGGTTTATATTCTTCTAGCAGACAAATGTTTACATTTTCTCATATGATACAAAAAATAGATCTACTTAAAACAATCTAAAAAATGGAGAAAAAAGATAACGCAGAAGAAAACATAGGAGCTACAAAATCTCTACAATTTAGGTATATCATATTCTTCTAGTTGCTTCACCCCTAGTCTTTTGAGGAGTGCGGGGGGAGTTCAGAAAATAGCCTAAAACATACCTGGGACCAATATATATGTGTACGTGAAGCTTCAAATATTTTAACATTAACATCAACTCAGACATTTTATTTTGATTAAAATTAATTTTTTTTATATTATTTTATTTTGTTTCAGTGAAGTTTTGTATTTGTTAAGTAGAAAAGTCAACCTTGGTTATGTAAGTATTTTTCTTTAGTTTTAAATAATTTTTTTTCTTTACTTTTCTCTTAATTTAAAATTAGTCCTGTTAATTGTCAAAATATTGTGTAGTTAGTCTATCGGTCAATCTTTAATACCTACAAAGTAGTACGATGTCTGTCTGGCTATCCGTCTAAAGATTAAAATTTCTGCAGTAACATTTGAAACTATTAGGTTTTGATTCTTAAGAAGTTCACTGTACCTATTAGGCCTTTGGTGAGTTTAACCCATTGAATTTTTTTCCAGGGAGTAGGGTGGGCCGGCATCCGTCTTAAAATATCACCTCCCCACCAAATATTTTAAAAATTGAAAATATTGTGGGAATCTCTTTTCCCCATTATGAGCTTTATGATTAGAGGCTAGGGGCTAGTAAGTTATTAATATTTTAAATTAAATGTAATTTTAACAAAATCTTTCGATTTAGGGCATTCCTGAGAAGTATAACTACCCTCCATGGAGATTGTTACCTGAAAACGCCCTCGCTGAAATAGTTAACCCCATAGTTAACTATAGCATAAAGGTATTAAAGATGGGTACTTTCATGTAAGGTTTATTCCAGTAGATTGTAAAGGGGTAGTTTCACGAAATGCATTTGAACGTCATTTAGTGAACCGCATATTTTTTGCTAGTTAATGGGTTAAACTATATCTATATGGTATATATTTAAAAGAATTTCAATTTTCTACCACGTAGTTTTGAAAATATCAAGACTTGAAAATCGTATTTTTGTGATATATGCAATTTAAAAAGACGATTTTCAAGTCTTGATATTTTAAAAACTACGTGGTAGAAAATTGAAATTCTTTCAAATATATGCCATATAGATGTAGTTTAACCAATTAACCAGGAAAAAATATGCGGTTAACTAAATTAAGTTCAAATGCATTTCGTGAAACTACCCCTTTGATCTGTTTAAATGCATCAAAGATTACTGAATAGATGAATCGTCATACTATTAACAGATTTTGACATCCAGCTAATATATAAAATGTTGAACTTTCTCTGGGCAGAGGTTACTGAAACGTGACTACAGAGTCATAGCATAAAGACAAATATTGCCTATTTAAAGTTTATATCTGCTAGGTTTGTAATTTATGTAGTTGATCAAAAAAAATTTTAATAATTTAAAGAATAATATGATTTTACATTAAGGTACAATCTGGAACAATTCCGAAGTCTGAAGAATTCAGGTTAGCTAAGGAATTAATCTTCAACCAAAAAATAAGAGCATGCAGAAATTTTTCTTTTTAAAGCTTATTGATATTAAGGACTTTAATCTTAACAAGAAGAAGAAAGTATTTTACCAAATGAAAATATACATTAATTTTTAATGGTTAGGAATAAATAAATGATTAAAAACGAGGCGCCATCATAGAAGTTACCTCTTAAGCAATGAATTAACCCCTACACCTTATTTTGAAATAAATAAAATTAAAGATAAGGGGTGGACGGGGTAGTTTTTTGCTTATTTATTACTTAAAGTCAGGATTGGTTAGGTTATATTGGAAACTGGGTAGTACTGCAGGATCAGGGAACCGCAGGTATAGGGCCCGCAGTGGTAAGGCATAGGGAAAAAAAGCTACCCTTCCCCTTATTTTCAATTTATTTTAAAATATGGGGGGGGGGGGGGTAATATTAGTTTTTTACCGACCACTTGTGGTACACTACCATACAGTATATACCTAAGTAAAATTATGTCTTTTTTTAGTGAGTTTATTCTGTCCAACTCAAGTTTAGCAGTAGCAGGTAATTTACTTTAGAAAATCATCCATAAAATCGATAGGACAATTCTAACATTCTAAAGAAAGAATACAGAAACCAATTTTAATTTTTTATTTTTTTCTTCAAATTGATAATAATTACAACTTCCAATAGTTGAGATTACAATTTTATACTATTATTTTTTATACTAGTAAAATACAGACGTTCAAGACGGCTCTTAAATAACATACCTATAATTTGTTATATTCCTAAATGTAATATACTACCTACTATTTTTAATTAGGGTTGGGCCGGATATCTGGCCAACGTTCGATATCCGGTAATTTACCGGATATCCGGCGTCAAAAATCAGCCGGATATCATGTAACCGGATAGTTTTAATATCCGGTATCCGGCCGGATATTGAAATTGGCCGGATATCCGGTCCAACCCTATTTTTAACGTTTAGGAATGTTACAATATCTTCTTGGCTACTTAGATATTCAATCAGACATCACCTTTGGAGTCTTGAAATGGGCAGAAGAGGTAAATGTTTTCCCATTTATGATGAACAAAAAGCAAAATTTTAACAAACATCAATAGGTAGAATGGTAGATATAGGTATGAAAGTAAGAGGATGTCTTTGTGTTTTTACTGAATGATCTTGATAACCGATGGTTTAAAATGGTACTTCTTTCCATTGAAGCTTTTTAAGAGTCCAGGAAGGCCTATAAGTTTTTTTGGGGGGGAATTTATCTCCATCTGTTTTAAAAGATTAATGTAGAGTGGTGGGTAATCCCCCTTTCACTCACCTAAAGTGTCTCTAGAGTTTCTCTAGGGGCGTAGCTAAAAAGGAGAAGTTCTATTGCAGAGTTGTTGAATAAGATAGAATTTTTTGATGTAATTAGAGATTTTTAGATAGCAGTCATCGTTTATTTTAATTTGGTTTAGTTACTTTTATTTGGAAACTACCCTTTGAATATATTTAGGCACGTAGTAGCTCAGACGATTTCGAGGGAACCCCGCACATTTGGTTGAGCATTGGAAATACACCAGTTGATAACACTTATGTTGCCTTTCCACCTTCTGCAGATAATTTAGGTAAAAAACAAAATTAGAGGGGGAACAGTTTTTGTGTTGATTGTTTATTACTTTGGGTCAGGTTTGTTTATGTTATTTTTGGGTACTGTAGGGTTAGGACATCACAGATATTTTAGCCCCTCAGGTTAGCGCCTTATTTTCAATATATTTAAAAAAAGGGGGGGGGGGGAGGTTAGTACTCGATTGGCACTATGAGGGAAAGCACAATAATTGCAAAATCGACTAATATTTTTACTACATTTTGACTAAATTCGCTAATGAAACCTCAACTTTGACTGAATATTTATGTAATTTCTTATTGTTTCTTAGAATATTTTTATGAGTGTAAGAAGGTCAACTCCTATGTAGCAGAAAATCCATTAGAGGTATTTTTTTTTATAATCATTAATAAGTCTTTAAAAATCGAATGATACCGGAATTTGAGTTACTCTATCCTTTAAAAATTATTTTTTTTCAAGGAGCATTAGAAAGATTAGCATTAACATTATTGTATTTTTTCATTGGAGGATTTTTCTCTTTTTTTTCAGTTTGACGATGTTTTTTTTTAAATAGAAAGAAAATATTGAAAAAAACATTACCTCATTGTTTTAAAAACTGTTTTTATTTGTAATATTTTAACTTGTCATATCTGTGCTACTTATTGGTATTATTGTACATGTTATTTGATTTTTTTTTTCTTTTAGACAAAAATGAAACTGTTTCTCGGACAAGAAGAAGATGAACAATCAAAGGTGATATACTTGTCTTTGCCATAATTCAGGGATCTAAAGGGATAAGACAATAGCCGATAAATTGATATACATCCCCAACGACGATGCACAAAATAACTTCTTGCTTCTATGGATCACAATTAGTGTTTAAAACGTTTTGACACTCAACTTAATGAATTAACTAATCAAAATTCAGTAAAAGTCCCCAAAGTTGTTAAACCCACGAATAAGAAAACATAATTATAAAACTTTTAAGACTAGGATAATAAACAGTTCAACGTCCCCTGTTTATTACAGTTTATTACCTACATTTTGTATTTTTTGGTTTAAATCTCATTTAAACTGACATCGATATGGACATATGAACGGTCAGAGTTAATTTTAGGGGAGTACTCCAGTGGTTTTTTCACAAAAATAATTTGTTTAAGATCGGTTAGATCGATCGAAATGATTATAGGAAAGCTGCACTAATAATAAAATTCTCACGATTGTGTTTCAGGAAGTGTACAGACACAACATAAAGGTTCTGCAAACGTATTCATTCAAGGGCCATATTCTCAAGTACCTGGCTATCTCTCTGCTCAATCCAGGTAAAGACCAACCGATAGATCAATAATTGTAGAGGAGAGTCGCTGCTTCGTTCCAAGCGTAATCCTTATATAAAAGTAACAGGTTGTCTGTCTGTGTGTACCGAAGGATCTCGCTTATCGGTGAATCAATATGATTCTCCTTTAGAGGGTAGCTTTTCTTAGATCCTTAAAAGGTTTTTTAATAGTTTGTGGGAGGATACAGCCCAACTCCCAAGAGAAATCGCCTCTAGAAAAAAATACCCCCCCTTAAAACAAAATTGTTTCTCTCTCTCTATAGGTAAGTAAACAAAATATATGTCATAATTCTTATTTAAATCATATAAATTATATACATGTATCTATGACCGTTTTTGGTCTTGTTTATATCCTTATTAATTATTGTCTACATATATTTGTGTTATTTAGAACTGAATCCTGGTTTGAAGCTGTACAGCATTCTCATGATGGATTTTATTAAAAATAATTATTCTATCACTCCTGAAAAAATCGAGGATAAACTATCAAAGGTATCTTATATTTTACTTACAACTAGCGGCTGCGCGTCTATCCTTAATTTAGTAGGATAAGGCTCATGAAATTGAGAACTAAATCAAACCATTGTTAGCGAGATCTTAACGGACAAACAAAAAATCAATTCGTACTTTCTTTGTTGTATGACATTCCCTTTGTTTTAATCTAAAAATCTAAGAAAAGTAGAATTTTGAGTGAAATATTCACTCGGCTAGGTACTTTTAAAGATAAACGGCTGAATTTTTTTGCTAAGATTATTCTGATATGTTATATTGATATGTTTTATTGTTGTTTTACTTACAGGAATGTTGGTCTTGTAGGAAGGTGTGCACAGAGCCGGATCAACTTAGAACTTGTACAGGATGTAAGGTAGGCTTGAACTTTGTATGTCCGTCCGTCCATCAGTCCCTGTTTTTTTTGCATTTTATAACTTACTTTGTAAGTTGGTCATGCATTAAAAGACGTATGATTATTTTCAGGAAGGTTTCGTGATTTTCTTTTATTCTTCCATTTTTAATTCTTATGTCCTTCTTTCTCTTTCTTTTACTTCTTTTTTTATAGCTACTGAATATTTGCTCTATAAGTCACTTTGTCAGGGTTTAATACATGATTTTTTGTGCTCTCGTTACTAAACGATACATGATTTTTCTGTATGGCTCAGGACCGGGTATAATCCAGCGAAATGAATCAGCCTTAATGGAAATAATATTTCTATTTTTCTTAATTAAGGTTGGAAAGTACTGTGATAGAGATTGTCAACGACAAGAATGGAAAGTTCACAAGCTCCTGCATCAGGTCAGTTCCAGGGATCTTAATGAGATAAGACAAGAAATAAATTGATATACACCCTAAATTATGATAAACAAAATAATCCCTTCAGCGGATTATTATCATTGGTTGGTAATTTGGTGTACTTTCAGTTTAAAAACTAACTAATTACAACAGTACCCAAAGTTTTTGAGCCAACGAATATGATAAAACATGGGTATAGAACTTTGGGTACCAGTGTATTTTACAGTCCAATGTCCGCTATGTCCCAATAGTAAGTCAGACAGAGAGAGAGAGAGGATAAAGGATTTTTGGGATTGAAGTAATCAAAACCATTAATTGTTTAGAGAAATTTTCTTAAAAGGCAAATGATTTTGGTTTTAACAATTTCAATAATAAAGAGTTTTTGTTATATTTCGAACCTTCAACGTCATGGTTGAACTAGAAGCGTTACAGACATATAGCCAATTGTCCAGACAGTCATACAGACATTCAGACAGAGGAAAAGATAAAAAAAAACAATTTTTTAACGATTTAAACATTTTAGGAGCTCGATTTTACAAGGAAACTACTAAAGGTAATATTTCCCTTTTTAGTAGCGAGTCTACTCTAGAACATTAAATCATATTGATTGCTTGGCAGTTCCGCAGGGTTATGGCCCCAGTAGGGGCTAGACAAATTAAAATTTTCAGTGTTCGAAAGGAACATTGAGGGAAAACACCTTCAATGTGGTTATATTGACAGGGAAAAATTTACCGTTAATTTAGGTTGCTTTTATGCACCTCATTTATTGGTCAGATCATTCATTTGGAGGGGATGGGGTGGATTGGTGGGGGGAGGGGATAGGTAAATTTATTCTAGCCAGAGCTGCATGTATCATTTATTAAGAGTACATAAAAATGTGGTGCAACATCCAAGAAATAATAAATAATATATCGATTAATTCAGGAAAACGAAGAAGCCGACACAGCTGAAAAGAATGAAATAGAACAGCTGGAACAAACAAGGCAGCAGATGAAGGCTCTCCAAAGTTAAGCTGATACGGACAACCTACTCTGCTCAACATTATCAAATTAGGGTGCTTTCACACAAAGTGTCTGTTGAGCACTAATAACCCCCCGCCTTATTTTGTAAAAAAAATGGGGTATATTCCCTATCGTGACAACGCCACTTAAGGGGCGTTTCGTCGTATTTTAACAGTAGATTTTCTCCTATTCCTATCCCCTGCGGGACAATCCTAACCTAACCTAAAATAACCTATCAATAGCTTCTGTGAAAATACAACGAAACGATCCGTAAGAGTCATTGTCACGAAAGGGACTATACCAAAAAAATGTAAAAGGGGAAGGGTAGTTACTTTTCCTATGTTTACATAGTGTCCTGCAGGGCCTCCGTATGCGGGGCTACCCAGTACCCTATTTAACCTAGCCTGAACTAAAAAATAAGGGAGGGGTGTATCACTGCCCAACAAGGTACTTAGTGTGAAAGTACCTAAAATTAGAGGTATATGTTTAGCTCTAACCAACAACCAAATTAATTCAAAAACACATTTCTTGATTTTAGCTGTAGCCTGTTTTGGGGAGTTTTTTTTAGAATTGACAACCCCTTTTTATCTGACCCTAAGATTTTGTTTTCGAATTATTTTGCTTGTTGGTTATACCCTATTTCTGGACAAATCTCAATAAGAAATACTATCATTATTTTTATATCTATTTTTTTTATATTTGAGCAGTATTAATTTACTTGTGTATTATTATTTTAAATATATTTAATTTAATTTTATTCATTTATTTTTTTTTACATTTATCTTTAACACTAGAATGGAAATAGATTACGTGGATATATTGACAGATGAATATTTGTCGTCAATTTAGATGCTAATATGATTCTCATTTATTGGTTAGTGCGTTCATCCAGTAAGTTGGGAGGGGATGTGGTAATGGGGGTATTGAAGGTAAAGGAGTAATGTTATTTTAGCCAACTCTTAGTATAACTTTATTACATTACATGAAAATCTGGTGCGACATCCAAGTAATAATAAATCGACTTTCACTAAATGTACACAAATCATAACATCAACTCTTTAATTACACAAACTTTGGTATGTTATTCAGATGTAAGAAAAATAGCCTTAAACTAGCCTAAAGCTTAGGTTATTAATAAATATTAAGTAAGACTTTAACCAGAAGAAAAAACCATAGAAAATTTTTGTTTTCTTCAAATTTTAAGTGGAGGGTTGAACCTCTCCACTCCCTGAATTGCCCCCAGATGCCTCTAGGGGCGTAGCCACTAGTTCAAATATATTGCGTTCACTTGCATATGGATACAAATAAATTGAATATGATTAATATTATCTAAGCAAAGAAAAAGGACAGTCAATTATTATTTTTGGTGGTTTTAAATAATGTTATTCAGTTTACAGTGTTGGGATAGGTAGAGGGATAATTTTATCTTATGTTCCATCCCTATCATCCTTAAATAAAAGTATTAGTATGTCTGTCTGTCTCTGTGTAGCGATTGTTTCTTAACCCTCCAGTAGATGGTTGTATGTCTGTCAAATTAGATTTTGAAAATGGAAAATTTTTGAGGGGAGTTGGTATGCCCTGAAATTTTAGTCTTTTTTGGGAGAGGGGGGGGGGGTTTGATTTTGACTTATCAAATCTTTGACACAACGATTTTGGATGAAGCTCTTATACTGAGATTCGAACCAACTTGTGGTTGATTATTATTTAGTCAAAGGATTAAAGTTAATGAGTGTTCATTTAAATTATGCATCTAGTTTTCTTACTTCATTATTCAAACAAGCCCTTCTTCTCTCTCTCTCTCTTTCATCTATTCTTTTATGAATAAAGAAACTTTAAGACCTAATCATTAATCAATGAAAAATTTAAAAGTCGTAATAATTTCTTTTGTTGAAAGGGGTAGTGAGTTGCAGAAATATAGCCTAAAGCCATCCCAAAATTTAAAACAGAAAAATTAAACGGCCTAAAACCATTTCACGGCCCCATGTAAGTAAAGCTTCTTAAAAAGAAGAAATCAATCGGTTAAGTAGTTATCGAAATTAAGGCTACAAAAAATGAACCTCACTAAATTATATTATAATACTTGTGGCTACGGCCATAGGGGAACTCAAAGTAAATTAAACTCTAAATGAGAACCCTATCGGTCCAGTGCAGTGGTTAGAGAGGTCTTAAGCCACACATCACTCACATTTAGACATTCTGTTACTTTAAAATAAAAAGACGGTGGTCTGAAAGTTTATTGCTAAATTTTCTTGCACCAGGCAACTTTATTAACGTCACACTGAGCTTTAATTTAAATTTTCTCCAGCCAACAGAGTTACTAGAGTAAACACCGTGCCGGGTGAAGAGAGGAAGGGGAAATTGGTACCCAAAGTTTTCTCATTCTTTGGGTTAAAACATTTGGTAATGTTCTGAAAGCTTGAATGGTTAATCAAAATAATAGTGTTTAAAGTTTTAGCATCTGTATTCAAAGGGAAGAGGGGGGGCAGGCAGAAGAAAAATAGCCCAAAACCAACCAAAAACCTAAACAGAAATAAAATGGTCTAAAAATATACGGTGACCTATGTGAAGCTTCCCTAATTGAGAACACTGTTGGTTAAGTGTTTAGCAAGATTTTAATGGAAAAGCAATAAATCACCCCTAATAAATAGATCGGACGTCCTTGTGGGAAATAGTAATTTCTAGTTGGGCCATTTTCGAGTGCGGGGATGTTACAGGCCCCTATTAGAAAATGATTATTACATGCTTAAGACCAACACTAAATTGTCGACATGGACATTTACGCCCTTCTACATATTTTGGAGCCATCTAGTCGCATTATTTCTATTCTATTCTAGCTCATGGATCATAGATGGGTTAAAAGTTTGAGAGGAGAAGCAACTCTATAGATTATTTTGCTTCCTTTTGAGCAGTGAAGCTACACTATGATTATGGTATCTCTGTACCTCCCTACGTCCAACCGTCACTCTGTGCGTAAAGAACAAATCTTATATCTACGAACAATTTGTACTTGTTAATTGTAAGGCAAGCTTTTCCTTGGTATTGAACAAGTTTTCGGCTATTTTCAATCTTCTTTAAAACTTCTTTCAGCTTTTTCTTGAACTATAAACTGACTTTCAATTTATTTAATAGTTTTCAAAGCCAGAACGTAAAAATAAGTATAGATGTATAAACCAGAAACTATCTGGCCAAAGTAGAGGTAACCCTATTCTCTGCAATCATGTTGCATTGTGGTCTTTTGTAGCGACTTGGCTGTGTTAATATTTCCGACGCCATTGGCCGATACTTAAAGACCCAATAAAAAGTCGGTACAGGGTCCCCACCCCGTGAGTAGAGTTATATATAAATCTTGCGCCCTCTATTCTTTTACTTTAATGTAGAAGGTTGCAAATAAAATCAATGGCTAAAAGATTGATATATAATTTTTTTTCTTTCTAGAAGGCATATAAAGTCGACATAAACTATAGAAGTTGTTTATCAACACAAAAGTTTTATAGGACTGTATTGAACTACATACTACCCATGGTATAATGATTTTATGGTATTCTATTCATTACTCATTTCAAATCAGTTCTAAACCATTTCAGGATGTTTTTCCAAAACTACAGATTAATATTTACATATTTTTAGAGATTTTCTTTTGATAATCAAACAAGTTTTCTCCTTTCATGATGTTGAAAATTCAGGGAGGGAGGGAGGAGACAATTTATTGAAAATATACTGGTCCCCAAAGTTCATTAAACATTTGCATGTTAAGCTTTATCAGGACGGACAAACATTGCTCTACTTTGAATCCTTATATAGAAGAAACAAGATGTCTGTCTGTATGTTTGTAACGAAGAACTAGCGAATCGCTAAACCAATATGGTTCTCCTTAACAATCTAAATTCTCAAAGGTCTAGGTTCTTAACTATTTTTGGGAGGGTACCACCACTCTTCCAAACCACCCTGAGAAAACACTAATATTAAAAATGAGTAGGGGCGACCCCCCCCCCCTTGTGTAGAAAAAATTACATGCTAATTTGTATTTTTGTCATTGTTAGGACACTTCTGAAAGATATCATGCTAACAATATATGAATAGTGAAGGGGTAAATTTCTTCAATGAAATATTTCAGATACTTTATATTTCATTAAGACTGGTAAAAATCATTAACAAATAATTTTAAGAATGTTTATTAAGTAAGATATTTCATTCATTTAATTTTTTATGCAAAAGCTAAGATCATAAGAGACATACATTTATACTGAAGAAGTTAACTAATTTTTATATTAGTAATTAAATATTTTGAACCTCATTTATTTTCACGATTTTTGATTCGCTTTTAAAACATTAGACTAGAGGGAGAAAGGGTTAAATAATTGTATCTCCCAATCGCAACCGCCTTGTGTGCAACCTTTCTATTGGGTCATTGAAAATCAACCAATGGTGTCGCTTATATTACCATAGCCAAGTAGCAGAAAATAATTTAGAAGCAGACAAAAGAGGTCTTTGAAAAAAGAAGGGAGGTAGTTGTCTGTATATACATCTATACTATGATCTGTTTTTAAAACAATTTAATTTGGGTTAGTAGACTGATAATATTTTTAAAAAACACAGGTAGCTGATGGACAGACGGACGAACATTTGGAAAATTACAAAGAGGCTTCGCTACTAAAAACAATACAAATGTCTTAACTAAAGTCATTTCCCACAAAGTACCTAGTCGAGCACATAACCACCTCCCCTCCCTTATTTTCGGTTAGATTAGGTTAAATTGGGTACAGAGTAGTCCTGCAAGGTTTGCATTCACGCAAGGTCTTTACGGAAAGCCATTACCTTTTTCTACTTGTGCGTGCACATATATTCCTATTTTTTTCGCACACCCCTGCCTGCCTGAAAGGAATCACATTGACCCCAAATCCTTTCAATTTTCATTTGTTTGAGTCCATGGAGGGATAGGACCTTGGATTGTAAATTACACTGGTAACCAAAGTTATAAATCCACGTTATTTTAATTGTTGACTCAAAACCTTTGGATATTTCTTATAAAATTTTGATATTTTGGTTCTAAACTAGCAGTGTCCACACTTTTCAACCAATAATTTTGTCTACAATAGTGGTAATTTGATAAGTATGTAAACTAATTTATCGTCCTATGTCTTATCCCTTAAGATCCCTGGTTGGGTCACCCTGTCTTTCTCACTTCATCACCTATAATGTATAAAATTCATTTATATACAACTTTGAATGATTATGGAATTATAAAATTTGGGGCCCATCACCCAGTTGAACTTAGCACCATAATGTTTACATAAAATTCCATTAGTTTTTGTCGATCATCAGAATCGATTTATAATCACTTTGATGTTGCACCAGAATTTCATGTAGTTTAATATAGTGATACCTCAAGCTGGCTAAAATAACGATAAGCCCTTCCATGCCCTTTTCCACATCCCCTCCCCTCCTACGGAATCGGATGATCGAACTGACCAATAAATGAAGTCTATATTGGCAACCCAAATTGACGAAAAATTTTCCCCTGTCATTATAATTACATATTCTATATCCATTACCATAAGCTGTAAATGTCTATGATTGACATTTTTACGATATACTATAACATGCTTTAAATGCCTTTAAAGTTAAGAAAATGGGCGATAAATAAATATTCATCCCAAATTTTGATAAACAAAAATTCCCGTTTTGTAGGTTAAAATTATGGAATGAAAAGTTTTGATACTGCTAGTTTAAAATCAACTATTAAAAACAAATTAAAATAAGTCTTAAAGTCAACGAATAAGATGACTCGATTGTAAAACTTTGGGTACCGGTGTAATTTACGATTCAATTTACTTTCTCTCCAAGAGCATAACTACAATCAGTAATATTGACATGATGACAACATATTATTATGTTGTTATAATAACAGCACTGAAGATTAACAGAGGGCAGACAAGATGTGAGAAAAAGGACGATCAATTTCGCCAAATTGAATATAAAATATTTCAATTTCTAGCTTGTTATTGATTGGGAATTAGGTGTGAATCAAAAGAATTTTATATATTCAACATCTTGAAATATGACGTGGGATACTTGGGGAGTCAAAATAAGTTTTGCAAAAACAAGGAAGACAACATCTATAAAAGCGAAGCTCTGAAACGGATATTAACACTTGTAGATTGTCAGAACTGAATAATCAGAATATAAATGTATAAAAGTTGAATCATAAAATAGAAAAAAAACTTAAAATATGTATTTTTTTGCTTTTATGGAAAAACAATTGATTTAGTTGTTTAATGGTGTTATTCAAATTCAGAATTACCAATAAATTTACTTGCAGTTAAAGGGTGATTAAAAAAACAATCGCTTTTATTTTTCAATATAAACCTAACATTTTTCGCCAACAACTAATAAAAATAATACAATTCATGCTTAAGCAATGATAACAAGAAAACAACATTGAACTTTAAATCTGCTCACCTTTCCAGAGCACCACAGTTTGAGACCTAGCCCCATTGAAGAGTTTTGCTCTACCAGAAAAAAAGTACTTGGTATCTTTTAGAATGACCCCATAATGTTTATAGTTTTTGATTGGACATGTATAGACCTTTTTATACTGATTTCTAACATAATTAGTATAAGCTTTTTATCACCCAACAAGTAAAATACGACAAAAATCTCACATATTATAACGTGTGCTGTGAATAGATAGATAGATATTATAACAAAGGCATCCAATCTTGAAAGGGAACGGAGACGGGAAAAAGTATTTTTATAAAACAGTAAATTATTAAACAAAATGTTTTTACATAATTTTCACAAAAAAACTAAGAAGATATCTGGCACCCAAGAAATGACCCTCTTACCTTTAATGTCAAAATTTAATAATTCAATAAATACTAGTAGCTGTGCCCTAAAATATTTCATCGGGGGCTTTTTGAGAAAATTAGATTTGAAAATTTCAAGTTCAATTTTCACCCCCTAGGAGTTGCCGCATAATCAAGACAAGGAAAGCAAATATTATTTATTTTTAATTTTGAACAACTTTGCTTTTATAAAGTTCTTCATAAAACCACTCCTGAAGGGAGTTAATAAATGGCCATTTTTATCACTTGCTTTGCAAAGGTCACGAAAATTCAGCCCAAAATAAATCATATATAGAGAGGTTTTAAGAAGGACTTCATAAAAGCAAAGTTGTTCAAAATTTAATATAAATAATATTTGCTTTTCTTGTCATGATTAAGCGGCAACTCCTAGGGGGTGAAAATTGAACTTGAAATTTTCAAATCTAATTTTCTCAAAAAGCCCCCGCTGAAATATTTTGGTTTTACCTGGAATCATCATGGTTTTATGTCTATTTTCACCATACATAGATCTCAGGGCTCGGCACTTAATTTTGTCTTAATTCAATTATAGCCCACAGTGGGTAAGGTAAGGGCATGAATTAGCTTAAAACTATTCCTAAGAGGCAGGTTCCCGGAAAGGCAGAAGTTAATTAGTAAAAGGATTAGCGGACGTACGGACAGACATCTTCTAACTTTCTATCATTTATGGGTTAAAAAGGATTGTAATTTAACCTTATTAAGAGGATTGCTAAAATTTAACATAATTTCTATGTATTGCATAAACAGCTTTTGTAAGGCCCAGGTGATGGAATTTATAGTGGAATTTATTACATTTGTCAAAAGTTATCATTGCCTTTGTGTTTGGGTTGGTGTGGCTCAAATAACGCAAAATAATTTTTTGTGCTTTCCGTTAAATTTGCTTTGTTGGCAATTTTCCCTAAACTGCATCCTTATTTTAAAATAAATTAAAATAAGGGGGAAGGTGTTAGTTTTTCATTTGTCTGTTTATTAATTTAGGTCAGGTTATATTGTTTACTTGAGAGCCCCGCAGAGGTTAGACATAGAAATAAACAAATCTCCTCCTTACTTCCAATTTACTTCCAAAATGATAATTTTGGTGGTGGGGGGCAGTGCTTTACAGGCATGAATACTGTACTTACTAATAACAAGCAACTTATTTTTAGATGAATATTGCTAGAAACGAGCAACACCTTATAAGTTTAATGTTTACGTGTTGATACGTTTGCTTTCATAACAAGTAAACAAGGCTTATGACACACAAACATTTTCATTTGAAAGTTACTCACTTGCAAGTAATCCAATCAAATAATTTTCAGATTTAGGGATCAGGGATTTTAACTCAAAATTGGGAAGATTTGGCTTTCAGTTTTTCAACCCTTAAAGGTTTTACACCCCTTGGGGAATTTCTGTGCATGCCACTGATAGGACACATTAAAAACTGTCCCGAATTTGTATTCCCTTTTTTGGGAAAGAAAAATATGACGTAACTGGAGTCGTGTTCCTCAAAATTAATACAAATTCGGGACAGTTTTTATTGTGTCCACTGATAGGGATGTGCTTAAAAAATCTTAAATCGCACTTTAAGACATGTTTTCTTTAACAAGTTACTTCCAACACTTTTTTTCTGGGGAAATAAATGGTTTGGGAGAGGATTGACAAACCCTTTTACATAATAGTTTAAACTGGACTTTTAAAAGCTCTCTTGAAAAATTGGTATGAATGGGACCAGGGGCGTCCAAGCTTATTTTTTGTTGGGGGGGGGGGGTAAATAAAATTTTATTAAATATTTAGTATTAAAAATGCGCGCGAAGCGCGCAAAAATTTTTTTTGTTAGGAATTTTTATTTTAAGGGGGGTATTTACCCCCCCCCAAAAAAAAATTTTTTGGGGGGGTAAATATCCCCTCCTAAATGGTCCCCTAATAACGAGTAAAGACTTTGAACATCATATTAAGTCTATATTAGCTTTAAAATAACTTTTATAACTAATTTCAAAATATACTGAAGGCATACAAAATTCTTTTAGTTTTCTAAAACAAGAATTGTTTTAGTTCTTCATTAAAATTTGACAAATACTCTTAGTAAATTTTTAAAAATGATATTAGTAAAGATAGAAAAGTAGTTATGTTATATCTTTTTTTTAAATACAGGGTTGATAGTTGGATGTTAGAGTTGACTCATCCTAAAAATTCAATTTAGCATATAAACATTTTTATTCATAAGTGGCTAAGGTACACTAAACCAAATCCATAATGAAATAAGATGAAACTTTTATTCAGTAATATTAAAACCATAGTTTGTTGATATATTGGTTTAAAAGTATCAAAAAAAACTTGCTATTGATGACTTTTGACGGTATGTCAAAAGTGTTTACACTGTTAGTTTGTACAATACGATCAAGATTTTAACAAGAATGACAACATCCATAAGTAGCGAAGCTCAAAAATTATGGATGGATATCCCGAAAAATATTATCTAACGAATGTGATACTTTTGGGACCAGCATTTCTTTAATTCCGATGTCCCCTTTCTCCCTGTCTACAACTAAACAAGGTCTAATATTGTGAGTAACAGCACTTTTCCTCAAATTGTATATCGAGCAATGGACCCGACCCCTTGTTTTTGATAAAAATTTAAAATGTATCGGGAGGGGGGGGGGGGGTTGCCTAGTGTTGGCGGGGAGCCCTAACCCTACAGGGCATTGCGGTGCTATTTAACTTGCAGTGCTGCAAAGTAAACTAACCTAACCTGACATATAGCATTAAAAAAGAAATTGTAAACTTTAAATTTATTTCATAAATTAGAAAAGGTTGGGGGAGTTCTGTGCTCAACTAGTCACTGTGTAGGAAACTGCCAGAGGAACTATTGAAAACCATCTCCGAGAGGACATGAGGAGAAAAAACCGGAAATGTTTTTGGACACCTACCGTCATGTCCAAACATCTAAGAAAGACTCAAGGTTTTGTATGAAATTTTAATAATGCCAAATTAGAGCTTGCGCTTTTGACTTTATTTCCAAGACCTGAGGGTAATCGCATATTAATAAAACGGCACTATGTTACTGAAGGGCCATGGATATTTCAAAGGGGGTGGCTATAATTGTAAGACCTTTGTCTGGATCAAATACCATACTGTTACTGAGCTGGATCATTTTAGTGGTGAGCCAGATCGGGGTGCGCCGAATTTCAGCCAATCATAGCGCGGCATTTAATAAAATGCTGTGCTCTCATTGGTGGAAAGTTGGCTCACCCCGATCTGGCTCACCACTAAAATGATTTAAAGATCCAGCTTTGGTACTTTCTCAAAGTGCCGGGTTACCCCAGAACCCTACCCACCCATACCCCCTTGATTCGAAATAAATCATAAATTATGGTAAATTAATTTTTTCTTGGAATTGATTTTTTTTTATGTCCATGCATTTTTTCCTTTTGGCTTACCAGGCAAACCTCGAAACATTTTGATGACATACATATATAATTTTTGGGTCGATGAAAGTCATATTGAATAAAAATAGTCTAATAGATTAAATATAGATTATTTTTATCCCTAAATTTTGATAACACTAAGACTAAAATACCTTTCTAACGAAATATTATTGTTAGTTAAGCTACTCTCAAATTGATAATTGTCTATATATATTACTGAACAACCTGAATAAATTTTCTCAGTGGACAGAAACCGGAAATGGTTTGTGTGTCGGCTGTCCAAACCGGAAATGCGACCAGATTCTCTTTTAATATGTTACATGAATATTCTATATATTGAATATGTCACAATTTATGTTAAAAACCTTATATAATATCCAGTCTAGTATGAGTATATCTGTTTGGTTATTGGAATCTAGCTTTGCTAATAAACCGTAGGACATTTGGTCTGAGTGATGGACAGACAAACTAATTATAGAGTAGCTTCGCTACTAAATAAAATCTTTTGTGACTTGAACTTATGTGAATAAAAGTACTTTTAATGTATATATCCTATTATATAAAGTAGTAAGCGTTTTTTGTCTGACCCGAAGGATCTCGCTAACCGCTGAACCGATATTGTTCTCCTTTACAATGAAGCTTCTTATAGGTCCTGGGAAGGTTTTAGGGTGTCTTCACCTCCTCCCCGCCCCCCCCAAAAAAAAATATTCTTTTTACTCTTTTAAAACCCAAATTTAAAACGAGATGAGGTCGAGCGTTGAGTGCCCCTAGAGGCTTCTAGGGGGCGTAGCCGCTAGTATATTTTAAGTCAACTAGATATTGTAAAAAAAACATTATCCTTGCCAAAGATGTAGTCATATTGACATGTAATTGACATGTAAATTAATCTTTCTTTAAATTCCTATTTGGGAAGTTTTAACTGAGATGGATCTTTAAATCATTTTAATGGTGCGCCAAATCGGTGTGAGCCAAGTTTATACCAATGAGAGCACAGCATTTTACGAAATGCCGCGCTGTGATTGGCTGAAATTCGGCGCACCCCGATATGGCGCACCATTGAAATGATTTAAAGATCCAGCTCTGTTTTACCCTGTAAATATTGGAACTCTACATTGATTTTCATTGTCTTCTCTCTGTCTATCTATCAATCTCAACAACGAAATGAATTCGAAAAAAATCCTATGCGTAATTTCAGCTGTCGTTTGGGGTTAACACATCGTAGAATTGACGACCTCTTCCTGTATCTATCTATCTATCTCTGTAAAGGAATGTATTGGCATACCAATCAATACCTAATAATTCTTAAATTCAATTAATTCAGTAATTCACAACTTTGGCTAGTTCAATAAGAAGGAGAAAATTTTGAAAATATTCGTAGCTGTCTTCAGTGCCCTTGCAAAATGGGGATAGAAGTCACTGCGTTTGACTTACGTGTTCTATTAGCATCATAGTAGAGGGAAAGAGAAAGGGAAAGGGGAAAAGAAACCCCCTAGAAAAGGGATGGTGTATTTTATGATGTTAATAGAATAGGCACGTCAAAAGTGGTGACATCGATCCCTATTTTGCCAGGGCACTATAGACAGCTACGACTAACCTCCTATGTCTAGTGAACTAGCCCCTAATAATAATTCCTATGATGGTGTATAGCCCTGGTCACAGAGTCATTGTATTGACCTCTGTCAGCCCTGTCTGACCCATAGCTGACCTCTATCTGACCTCTTTCGATAATACAAGGAAAAAGTGATAAATAAATATGGGTAAATATTTTTTTTCTCGATTATTGATTTCTTTGATTTCTTGTTTAAAATATAAAATTTAGTTGGTTTTTCCAAAACGAACATTTTGAAGAAGAAAAAACATATTTTTGACACATATTTTAGGTTAATTAGATTAAATAAAGGTTAGATTATAAACTTTTAGATCTAACTTTTTCCGTCCGTGTGTTTGTCCATCAATTTTTTAACCCATGGATATGACTTTTTTGTGAATATTCCCTTGATTCTAAATCATATGTAACTAACTTTACCCTTTTTTAACTGTATTGATGTTACTTTATCCCAAGTAAAACCAAAAATGAATTATTAATATTTGGGTGGATATGGTACTAAATAACAGATATACTCAGGAATAAGGGATAAGAATAAATCCTAATATATAAAGTAGTAAGTTTTTTTTTCTGTAGCAAAATATTTCAATAACAACTGGACTTATTGAGAACTTCTTTTTAGAGAAGTCTTACACATGTCCCGGAATGGTTTTAGATTGATTTTTACCGCTCTCGCATCCACTATTAGTTTATAATTACTTTTCTCGTATTCATTCGAATCCGGTGGATAGGAACCGGTTCTCATCCAAACGAAAAAACTATGTCTAGCATCGTATTATATCCAGCTTTCTACGAATATAAAAATGTACAATCATAAGATTAAAACCAGTTTTTTAGCCGGTGCCTTCGGCACATCGGGGCTAAAAAACTGGTTTTAATCTTATAATTGTACATTCTATATCCGCAAAAAGCTGTTTATAATACGATGCGAGAAATAACTATACTTTGTTTCAAAAATAAAAAAAAGTTACAAACCTTCCCTGGACCCATGAGAAGCTCTCTCTAAAAAAAGACATATATAGTTGCAGCGGTTAGCGAGATCCTTTGCTACAAACAGACACAAACAGACATCCTGTTACTTTTATATAAGAATTTAATTTGAGTAATACTAATAATGATTCATATCCTGAGAAAAACTTCTGTATTAATTATTAAAAATAGATATACAAATCATATAAAACAGTAAAATTTTAAATTTTTTCTGTAGAAAACATATTCAAATTTTATGCCAGTTAAGATATTAGTTTATTAGTCTCATGTTTTATCACTTATTGATAACTATTACAGCAATATGTATTTTTGTTATCCCGCCATAAAAAAATAAAAGTTTTTGAATTATTAATTTACAGAAAGACGGAGAGAGATCGTTGTTTTTTAGATGTACTAGCAGCTGCGCCCCTAGCGTTTAGGGGCTTTAATAGAGGTAAGAAAAGGGTTGTAAAATAGCCTAACACTATCCCGCGACTTAAACCTAGAAATTAAATTGCCTAAAACCACCCCAAGACCAATGTGAAGCCTAAAATGGAGAACTGAATCGGTTCAGTTGTTGTCGAAATCTTAAGCTACGGACTAAAAACCATTACTACTTTATATATAGGATTAGCGGCTTCGCCCCTAGCCTCTAGGGGCTTTGCCCCAAAAGGTAATTTTAAAAAAAAAATTCAAGCCAAAGAAAATAGCCTAAAACCACCACAGGACAGGTATATTCCCTGAAGTATAGAATCCGATCGGTTCAGTAGTTACCGAGATTTTGAGGGACACGGCCAATAGACGGACGAACGGACAGACATCATTCTAATTTGTATTATAGATATGTGTATAGATGTGACTTACTTCCCAATTTTTCCGTTGGTAAGGTACGAACACTAATATGATAACAGACGGTGAATAAAAGTTCTACAACGCCAATAAATCATCCCATCATATTTTTCAGCAATTTTTGCCAATTTCAACTGAATTTTTACTTGGCGGGGTAAAAATAAAATAATGAGTAGTGTTTTTATAAAGCTGCTAGTTTTAATATGAAAAAAAGCCAATATAAGTGAGCAATCTAAATTTAGGTCTAATATTTTAGAGATCATTTATATAATAGTGTAAATATAGATTTCTAGCAGTAATGCATTATCCTAAGTTTTAGTGTCATAAATCTTATTCATTTGTCGAAAATCTATTCCATATAATATTAAACATTTGATTAACAATGTATATAAAGTAAATGTTTATACTTGATGGTTATTTTTAAGGAGAATTAAAAATCAGCTTTCCACAAAGTGCCTGTCTTAACTTATCCTATAGAAAACAATACCCCCCCCCCCCCTTATTTTTAAATTAAATTAAAAATAAGGCATAGGATTAGTTTTTTTTCTATTTAATGCTAACCCCTGCTGGGACCCTATTTCTGCGGGTTCTACCATGTAACCAATATTACCTAACCTCAAACAGAAACACACTTAAAACTTGACCGCCCCCCTCCCCTTTTTTTTTAAAAAAGAGGGAAAGGACTTTCTCGATAGGTACTTCAAGGTAAAGCAAATTTTGATTTCAAATTTTAAGGTGATTTTGAAAAACACCGGGAAAAAAATAATTCCTCCCCCCCAATTCCCATTACACCTTTTTTTGAGTGATGATAATTAGGTAAATTTAGACAAATTATCTACTGCGGTCAAACATAAAGATCTTTTTTATTGTGAGTGGGGCATCCCCCCCCCCCCCCCATCCCTTATCAAAAAGTCTAAGAAGGGAGGAAGAAGATAATAAAATTTATGTTTAGTGACTTTTATTTTATAGATTGTTTTAGACTAGCAGCGTCCCAACATTTCAATATATAGAATAATAAATTAGGGGTAATTTGGTTAATCTTTATTGTGGATGAACATCAATTTATCGTCCATTGTCTTATCGTCTTTAAGATCCCTAATTTGCATGCCTATGCATGGAAGCAAAATATATATGAATAACCAAATACGATGCAAATGTATACCCAAAGTTTTATAAGCACATTTTCTCATTCGTATGTTTATAAACTTGGATACTTTTATCGAATCTTGATTGGTTGGTTTAAAGTAATGTGTCAGTACTTTTCAACAAATAATTTCAAACAAAAGGATGAGACGTACAATTTATCATTCATTGTCTTACATCTTAACCTCTCTGAGGTGGATTCTTAAAAAAAGTTTGCCCCACTAATCGCTTAGTGGGGCAAAATTGTTTTCGTGACAAATCCACCAAAATCACATTAAAAATCTACAAAAAATAAACAAAATCAAAGAAGTGTTATGAACATAAGATTTTATTTAATTTTTGTAGATTTTTTATGTGATTTTGTAGGATTTTTCACGAAAACAATTTTGTCCCACTAATCGCTTAGTGGGGCATTTTTTTAAGAATCCACCTCTGATTTAAGTAACAAAATAAAGTCAATTTTTGACCGGCAATATTATTAAGTTATAGTCGAGAAAGGTTTGGGGTTACATTTGTTCAAATATGAAAATAGGAGATTCTATTGAAAAAATTAAATGAGCTTATAATTTTTACTATGTTGGAAAATTTATTTACTTTTAATCATTAGTTCTATATCCAAAAAATACTTCTGTGGGTTAAATATTTTTTTTAGGTAGACATCGTTTTTCATAGCGAAGCTAATCTTTAATTCCAAATGACCTTCTGACCGTTTGTTTGTCAGCTACTTATAGGAATAGCGTTTTTTTCTCGGCTTCTTTTAAGATAGACGGCTGATATTTTATTAAAAAATTGGTTTTACCGAAAAGCATCCAGCACAAAAAATAAAAGATTTAGTTTATAATGATTAGATTTTGTCTTTTTTACAATATTAAGGGAATGATTTTTCAATTATTTTTTTTTATATTTAGATGGTTTTAAAATCTTTAAAAACTTTAAGTAGGAACTTCAAAATGGCTTTAAACCATATTAATCCAAAGGCAATGTGATAATTAGCAGCCTTTCTGTATGTCTTTGTCTAACCCTTAACGTTCAACGCCCCCCCCCCCCCCTCCAGTTTTTTCTATCTCATTTTCTGTGTGTGAAAGATGTTGTTGTTAAAATGATTTATTCAACTTATGGAAAAAATCATAAAAAATAATAGGAAAAATACAAACAATTAACTAACAAAATGATACACAGATAGCAAATAATCATTAGTACAGTAAGTTAAGAACAATGTTTAACAATCTCACAGTGAGTTAGATAGGTTCAAAAACGATAAATATGATAAGTTAGTTATGAGATTATTAGCAACATAATGTTATAATATGGTTAATATCATGATATAATAGTTATTGGATGATAGAGGTTAAAGTTTTAGCAGCTAGATTCAAATTTCCTCATTTATTGTAGATATTTATCCACTGACAAATGAAGTTTACTATTGTCACTTTTTACACTATATACATAATCCACAAAGACAAATGTCATTGCTTCTCGGTGCTGATTTCTTCTGCAGTATTACCATGACTTGAAATTTGAAGAGGAAGGTGTCAGGAAACTGCAACTCGTCGACAGCAAGACGCCAAAGTTTCAATTAAGAAACCCTTCATCCATAAATAAAAACGGCTGTCGCCTGGCATGGATGTAACCAAGAGATTCATACTGAAAAATCAGGAGTTATGTCAAAATAAATTAGTCATCTCCAACCTAATTTATTTTAAATGTCCAAGATTTACCCATTGTGTGAGTTGTAGTGTTATGATGCTTGGTTTCAAATTGCACGCCAACTTTAATTGCGCGTAGGTCAGGCTGGAGAGGAGGAGAGTAGGCTCTGATTGAGGGGTGTAAGGGAAGGTAGAGTATTTCTGTAAGGGGAATATTTAATCCCTTCTCAGGTGGGAAACAAGGATTTTTTTGAGAAAATGATAGCATTTTAACTAAAGCTGACGTTCATTGAATGGTTTTGGTATGTGGAAATTTCTTCTTGGTGGTTTAAAAAGTCTCACAACTCTATGCTTCACTGGGCTCTTATAATTTATTCAACCCATATCAACTTTGAGCTGACTGCATAAGAAATACTGAAAAAAACTCAGCTTTCATTGGAAATTGTCGGTTAGATCCACACTCCACCACAGCTGCGACATAACTGTGTGTGTGAAAGATAAAGAGCCCAAACTGCTTAATTTTTTAAGTATGGGTATGACACGTAACTGAGAGTTAGAATTTTTTTAATATCTCCATCCTGGCGGGCACAGGATGCCAGCAAACCTGGCAAGATCATCATTTTATCTTACAAAAATACTAAAATATCCTCTAAGGATATCCTTTTAAGGTTCGGCAAGGGGCCCGACTGTTAAGGGCTAAAGGATATGATATGGCTTGAAAAATTATATATGCTTCCCTAAAGATGGGTTTGGTTATACGTTTTTTTTGTTTAAATTCCAAATTCTTGAGTATTAAATCAATTTGGACTTTACGCAAAACTATGTAGATGTCAAACATGGCTTCGCTCTTAAATTTTAAGTTTTTTTTGACATTTTGCTGTTTATTACACTGGTCCCCAAAGTTTTATAATTACGTTTTCTTATTCGTTGGCTCAACAACTTTGAGGACTAAATTGAATTTTGATAGGTTGGTTCATTAGGTTGAGTGTTCAAACGTTTCATACACTAATTGTAATCTACAGAAGAGGTGATTTTTTGTCTATCATTACTTGGTATGTACATCAATTTGTCTTCAAATGTCTTATACCTTTAGATCCCTGACTTTTAAGTCTTTTTGTCCAAAGTTTGATTGTTATTGTGCTTAACTGCAAAGAAAACCAGCTATTAACGAACCATTAAATGTTGAAGCTCTTGACCCCTAATTTCCTTCCATTATCTCTTTCTCTCTCTCTTTCTCTCTCTCTCTCTCTCTCCTTGCCCTTTATGTTAGGCAGGGATCTTAAGGGATGAGACAATGGACGTTGAATTAGTGTATAACCCAATGATGATAAATAAAGTTACCCCTTCAATAGCTTAATATTATTGGTTGAAAATTTCGGAAACTACTGTAGAACCGAGTAATTTCAAGTCAATAAAAGCATCCAAAATTTTTGAACCAACGAATAGGATTTAAAACTTTGGGTACCAGGATAATTTACAGTCCGATGTTCCCTCCCTCCCTGATGTAAGGGTTTTAAAATGGTGTACTAATTTTAAATCTTTTTAGCCTTTTTAGGGATTTTAAGAACAAATAAAAGCAAGTTTTCAGGGAGGGAGGGGACATTTAATTTTAGTGGTTCTAAAAAGTTTTAAATTACTAATTTCTTATTCGTTGGCTCAAAAACTTTTAAATTTTGCTGTTGTTGTTAATTCCCTTTAGTAGTGTAAAAGCTTTTAAACCGATAACTTAATCTACAGTGGGGGTAATTTTGTTAAACCTCATTGGGGATGTATATGAATTTTTTGTCTATTATCTTACCACTTAAGATCCTTGTAGAGTCCCTAGCATCTAAGGACTCTGTATTTGACTTAGGCTTGTGGGAGAAAAATAGCCTAATCCATTTTTAGACTTTATTATGTGATTGTGAGCTACAATTATTAGCAATAAAAAAAATGCATTGATCAATGAGACCGATATATTAATTGGATAGTATTATTTCTGCGGATATTAAGATGATACATTAAAGATTAAAACAAGTTTTATTAGTCCTGAATAGGCGGAGGCCCGGGCTAAAAAAACTAATATCAATTTTATGATTTTTATTTCATTATGCTTAAGAAGTTCTCTACTATACGATACGATACATGATTTTTCATTTTGGCTCGAAACCGGTTCTTATCTAGGGGATGATAATGGGTTTCGAAGCCATACTATAAAAAGCTTTTCTTTAGTTGCAATATCCCCTTCCCTAAGTTTGAATGAAAAATTAAGAAAATGGGCATGAGAAATACAGAGGCATGTTTAGACAATAATTGTCCATGGATATTTATCTCATTTGGGGGGAGGGGGAATAAAAACAATAAAAGGTATTAGAATAGAAAGTCATCTAAAAGTATATTTTACTACAAAGAGGTTAAGTAAGGTTATATTGATTACTGGGTAACTGGGTACTGGGGCTAGACATAAGAAAAAACTATCATCATCTTGTTGGGAAATATTTTTTCAAAGAAGGGGGAAATTTCAGTGCTCGATATGTACGTAGAGAAAGCACCTAATAGAGGGGACATTGGACAGTTTTTTCCCACGGGTAGCCAAGATTTTATGACCATGTTTTCTTATTCGTTGTTAAAAAAACGTTCGGTAATTTTAATATATTTTCACTGGATGGTTGAAAACTAGTAGTATCCAAACTGTTTAACCTACAGAAGGGGTATTTTGTTGCTCATCATTGGGGATATACATCAAGTAATCTACCATTGTCTTATCCCCTAAGATCCCTGAATACCTCTGCATCTAACACCTGTATTATGAGAACCCAAACATAATGTCTTGAGAAATTTTTCTAACTGTCCGAGACGGTTATTTTATTCGCTTCTTAATTTGAGTGTCCATACAGTACCGACAAGAATACCTTTGAAAAAAATAGTAAAACTATTAGAATTTATTAGTTACATAGTAACTAAAACTATTAATGCGTCAATGGATGTAAAATATACCTGGATATTATGACAGGGTAAAAATTATTGTCAATTTAGCTTGCTAACATGGAATTATTTTATTGGCCAGTTCGTTCATCCAATAGAAGGAGAGGGCATAAGGTAAAGAGGTTGAGAGTGGGGAATCGTTAGTTTATCCCGCTACAAGTTTTACTTTATTAGAGAAAATGATAATATTGTGTAAGATCCAAGTAATAATATATCCATTAATGCATCATAGGTATTATGCAAAAAATATTAATAACGGTTCATTTTCTCTTTGTTACTCAAGTAATTCTTTAGAAAATAACAATAGAAAACTTAGTTATTAAATACCTAATAAATTAAAATAGTTATTTCTTTACTTCCCTTTTTCCTATTTAAACATTTCATTTACTAAATTTAAATGTCCAAGATTATGTAACATATTCCTTTTTTTCTTAATTACTGTATGACTATTTATTCTTTATATTGTATATCAGCACTACTCTATTAATAAATATACTCGCTCTTGTTGTGTCAATCTTAATTTTATCATATATTTTATTGCTGCGCTGTTTTGTATGACAACTTGTGTGTGTGTCCAGAAGAAGAACCCTGACACAACATTGGGCAGGATAATTGTTCTATCAGGGGTTATGTGACAAACATTAGACCCACAACTTTCTCACAGATAGGATTTTTGCTACTTGTTATATTGTAAATAAATATATTTTAACAATTTTGTTTTAACAAAGATATGATTGAATTATCCTAATGATTTGAAACTTGTTATTTTTTTTTGTGTTTTAGACAGATTGTTTTAGTTTATCAACCACTACATATTGCATAACTCTGAACCTAGTAATAGTGTCGGACTGATTATGACGTAAGAAAAAAAATTAGCCAATAAGAGGCCATTATTGATTAATGGTAAAATTTATTGTAGCCTCTCATTGGCTATTTTTTTTCTTACGTCATAATCAGTCCGACACTATTACTAGGTTCCATAACTCTATATCTGATTTTAGCAATTTTAAAGCAAATAAAAAGCAGAACTTCGTAACTTTTGGATTGCAAGCATATGATATGACACGAGGATGCGCGAAGCGCCCTTTTTTTTTTACAGCCGGCTGATCATTTAGGACAACCACCTATAAATGTTGTAGCTAAATTTATGGTAATTTTTTTTTTTTTTTTTTGGGGGGGGGGGGGTTGGGGGATGGAGGTCATACCTTCCGCAACGCCCTCACCCTTAAGGTTTATACCTTTGATTATTTATTTTATATGCCTACTATCTTTTTTCTAATTTTGTAACCTCTAACAAAGACCAAATAGTCTTGTGAATCGTCTTTTATATTTATATACCAAACTTACTACTTAATACCTTTCTTATTAGAGCTATGAGTTATAGAAGTACAGAACACAATTTTTTTGTAAAGAGTGTGCATCCCCTCTGTAATTAGTATATGTCCATGACATTGTCTGTATAGACATCCGAGTAGTATGTTAACAAATATGGGCTCACGTGAAGGATACTAGCCTCTAAATCGTAGTGTGAACGAAGCTAGCCATGAATGTCATAATGTGAAGAAAGCTATCATCCAGAAATTCTATCTAATCTGAATAAATAATAGTGAACAAATCATGATCATATATTTGTTTATTGAATAAATTTTTCTAAGAATCTTTAAATTGCTTATTGTAAAAAAAATTAATTCATTTAAACCTAAATATATGTCCCTTTTTACACCTAAAGTCTATCCCACTACTTGATATCATGTAAATTTGAAGTATGAAGAACCCTAGCCTCCAATGGTGTAGTGGCTTGTCTCTTTCATGTGAGACCAAATATGTTTAAAATATGGACATAACGGTAGATTAAAGTCTTTTTTTTTAAAGTTTGAATGGGGGAGCCAAATGATAAAACTTTGGGTACCATTATAATTTTAGGCCGATGTACCCTCCCTCCATGCAAATTTCGACAAATTTACCTTTTCTTCTAATATCACTCTAGAACAAACTCTAATCATTATACCCATAACATTACATACATATAAAAGAGTTCCTTAAAAACATATTTAATAGAATAAAACACAACAGTTATGGGCATTCTTAAGCTGTGATTCTAATGTGATTTTACAGAATAAAATGCGCTAAAAACCCCGACAGGAAATGAATTAAATCCAAGGGCTTTGGTGGTCAATTTTCTAGTAACCCACCCCCCTTTGTCTTATTCACCACATACATGAGGTGTTATTGCAAAATTTACAAAAATAAAATGTATTGTTTTTTTCTATATATCAGTGTATAATCTTAAGACGGGGTAATTAATCAAATTATCAGCCTTTGTCTTACCCTGGGTTAAATAGGTCCATCCAGAGTGGGTTTAAGGCTATTTTGCCAATGAGGTTGATCAATCCTACATAAATATGGATTCTTCCAAAAATATTTTACTTTTTAAAACAATAAAATGTGTACTTGTTTAAAGGGGAGGTGCCAACGAATTTTCTAACCAGGTTAATTTGCTAGAATATAGAAACACTCCATAAATGAGTGTGTGTGTGTGTGTGTGAGAGCTTTAAATTGTGCTAGGTTACATGACCGTGGGGTCAGTACTCAATACCAAGGATGGAGGGGAAATTGGGTACCCAAGTTTTTATGACCATGCTATCTTATTAGCTGGCTTAAAAACTTAGGTTATTTTTGTTAAATTTTGATGGGTTAGTTTTGAAATAAAAGTGTCCTAACTTTTCAATCAATAATCTTAATTTAATCATGGGAGATGCACATCTAAATATCGTCTATTGTCTTATCCCTCTAGATCCCTGAGTGGGTTCTGACTACCCAGTACTCACCAGTCAAACAATCAACACAAATTACAAGCCAACACATTTCCTTAACCCTCAAAATAAAAATCAAGATGGGGGGGGGGGGGGATTTCTTATATTCTCCCATATATATTCAATCATTGGGAAAGGGAAGATTTATAACTTGCTTATTGGAAACAAAATATAATTGACAAGGTACAAAATTACCCCACTCGACACTTGTTCACTGTTAGTTTATACCTCTCAATCAGAAGAATTAAACCCTCATATAGTTAATAAGCCAACGAATTAAAGAACGAGTTTATTTAACTTTGGGGACCAGTGTAATTTAAGTCAAATTTATCCTCCCTTAACTGAAATTTTCAGAAAACTTATCCAAACGGTGGGCAATGGGGGAGGAATCGGTTATTTCTTAACCCTCCCCCACCCCCCTCTGGAATAAATCAAGGGAGGTCTTTAACCCTCACGGAGATGGGGTGGGAAAATTTGTGATCAATGAAATTTGAGGTTTCAACAGGGATGAGGAATATGTAAATTTTCAGTAAAAAAGTTTGGGGTTCCTTGGTAATTTATATTTATCTTTTTATGATTTAAGTCTACTTTTATTATATTAAAAATGAAAGTAGCTGTGTTTAGTGCCCTAGGAAAATGGAGATAGATTTAGATGTTACAGTAGAGGGAAAGAGAAAAGGAAGGGGGGAAAGAAACCCCCTAAAAAGAGATTTCCTGACGTCAATAGAATAGATAGGCCAAAGCAGTGACATCAATCCCCATTTTGCTGGGGCACTATGTACAGCTACACAATTTTTTTTTTAACATTAGTACTTTTCCTCAGAATGGGCAAAATTGGGGGAGGGAGGGTGTGTGTGTGTGTGTGTGTATGTGGATGGGGGGGGGGTAGTAATATGAAATTATATCAACTCTAATTACCCCCCTCATATGTCTTTCATTTTAGCATTGTTTGACATATAGGTAACATATAAGTAATATAATGTTAAATGTAATTTAAAGATTCTCACAACCTAATGACTCCTACCCCCCCCCCCCTATTTTTTTCTCGGGCAGGGTTAAACTGGTTCTTGAACCAAGGATTTAAAACTAAAAGATAGAAAAATTTAATTTATAGTTCTATTTAGATGAAGGGAGGGAGGGGAAATTGCACTGTTAATAACATCGTTACCCAAAGCTTTATTAACATGTTCACTTATTGGTTAGCTTAAAAACTTTTAGTAATTTCATAAATTTTGATTTGGTAATAGATTCCTACATTGTCCAATCTTTTTCAACCAATAATTTAAATGGGTAATTATGTTTATTGTAATTTGAAGTGTTCGTCAATTTATCGTTCACTGTCTTTTTTTTCGACAAACTAATTTGCTACCTTCTAACCTTCTAAAACGAAACTAAGTAAGATAATTGTTTTAAAAAGTGTTAAGGTTGTTAAAAATTGGGGTGGAAAAAGCACCCTTCAGCATAAAGTAATTATCATCTTGGCTTGAAGAACTAAACATTCATGTTTTATGACTACTGTAAAAGAAAACCCTAATTTAAGAAAAAAATTGTCAGTTAGTTATTTAAAGTAATAAGGTTTTTATTTGTTTGCCCATCAAAATCTCGCTAATCACATATCTTAAGGAATTCTCCTTATTCGGAAGCTTTATAGGTCCAAGGATGGTTTTAGGCTATTTTCCTATTCAATTTAGTCTTGGGGTGGATTTATTTCACTTTTGCTAAAGGCACGTCACAAGTTTTATATTATGTATATTAATGTTTGTGTATTTGTCCAGTAGGATCTTGAAAACAAAAGGACCTATGAGTTTGACATTTTTATTTTTTCCGGTCAGGTTTTAGGATAATTTTCCAAGAAGGGGTGGGGTTGGATTGATTTAATTTAACCTATCCAATTTTAACATGACAAACCTTACATTCAGTGCCATCTGTTACAACGTAAATACAGTGACTCATTGTAGAAAAGCCACGCTCAAAATAAACACAGGCTATTATTATTTTTATTTTTATCTGTATATACACAGAATTTGTATGCAACGGCATACATATGAAAGATTATAAAACAAGGATAAACAAGATTTATGCTAGTCAAAGCAGCGAAGCCAGAGCAGTAAGCAGTGTAGTAAATAGCGCAGCCTTGTTGAGGCTGCAGTCTACTAACGTTTCTAAATTGTACTGGCGTACTGGAAAGGATAGTTGTAATATGTCTACATTCATGATAAGAGCCATATGTTACGGACGTACATATTGACCCTAACTATAATAAAAAAAAACTTTGCTTTTAACAAGGAAAGTTCTAGTTTGCCCTATTAAACAAACATATTATAGTACAACAACGCATTGAACAACTATTTCGTTCTCATAAATAGCATTTTCATATCTAAAAGTAAAAAAATAATAATTTTATGCTATCAGAAGTTTCTCAAGCTAAGAGTTATATATCAGCTGCGCTACTAAAAAGCGTATGGACGTGACCCTATGTCACCTAAGAAGCTAATCAAACAGATTAAGTAAAGGATTACCATTTAAAGTGGTCTTCAGATGTACATACAATCCTACAACATGATAAGATTTTTTTCTGTAACTAAACATCTGAAAAATGCTAGTCTAAATTGCTATACTTTTCAAGGAAGCATCACTAATGTTATTGGGTGGTTTTTGGCTACTTTCTTTACCTCTCCTGCTTTCCCCAAGAGATTAGAGGCGTAGCAACTAGTCCTTATAATAAAGTAACAGGATGTCTGTGTGTTTGTCTGTGTGTTTGTGTGTATGTTTGTACCAAGGGATCTCGCTAACCGCTGAACCTATCGCGTTCTCCTTAACAGGGTAGCTTCTTATACGTCCCGGGAAGGTTTATAACTATTTTCTTGGGGGGTGGGACACCAACCCCCACAAAATGAAAAATACCCCCCTAAAAAATTTTTTTTTACTTTTTCTTTTAAAATCTAAAATAAGAAATTGGGTTATCAAATTCGACTCCCCCCTCCTCAAGTGCCCCTAGAGGCCTCTAGGGGCGTAGCCGCTAGTTGTAAATAAAAGTAACTGGCAAAAATCTTTTACTTTCTTAATTTAAAACATACAGGGAGGGTAGGGGACATTTGACTGTAAATTATTCTGAGCTGGATCTTTAAATCATTGTAGTGGTGAGCCAGATTGGGGTGAGCCAACTTTCCACCAATGAGAGCAAAGCATTTTATGAAATGCCGCGCTGTGATTGGCTGAAATTCGGCTCACCCCGATCTGGCTCACAACTAAAATGATTTAAAGATCTAGCTCTGGTCCCCAAAGTTTTATAGACACGTTCTATCATTCGGTGGCTTAAACTTTTGGGGACTATAATAAAGTATTGAGGATTTTTTTCGTGCCGTTTAGTTTTTTTCGTTTCTTGGTGAAAACATAAAATAAATAAAAAAATAAGTTGCATATATCATATATGCTTTAATAAAAGAAATTGGAACAGAAACATGGCATCTGAAGAAATAAATGATTATAGGTTCGAATTTCGACCAAAACACCGCGCCATAATCAAAGACGATAAAAGTGGTTTCTACTGCTGTCAGGTGCGTGACTTAAGTAGTTAATAGAGGGTGAATGTCTTGACTTAAAACAGGCGCAACAAATTACCATGCACAGTTAGAACTTCCAGACAATAGTCGTGCAATCAACGAATAATCATGCACATCAATTAAGCAAGATTCGGTTCAGATATGCACCAAATTAAAATCTCGTGGTAACCCCGTCCTTATAGGCAGTCTTCAGACTTATTATGTATGATTTTTTTTCTGTAATATAAATAAATTATTTAAACACAGACAAATTACCTTACCATCATATGAAATAGATTAATGCAAGATGTTCTTCATTAAGAAGAAGTAAAAATAGGTAAGGTGGAAGATAAAACAGTTTTTCTTGAGGCACCATAACCCTATCCCTGGAGAGAAAGGATTATAACCCTATCCCTGGAGAGAAAGGATTATAACCCTATCCCTGGAGAGAAAGGATTATAATCTACAAAGCCTTTCTTTGACCCATAATAATATTCTAGGCTATACTGGATATAGAATACGTGGATATATTGATAGGGGAAAATTTGTCGTCAGCTAGCTAATATGGAGCTCATTCATTGGTCATTTCGCGGATCCATTAGGAAAGAAGTGGATTGGATAAGGGGGTATCGTTATTTAGCCAGCTGTATGTATCATTTTAAAAGAATTCATGGAAATCTGGTATAACATCCAAGTAATAATATATCAATTTTAATAATATTCTACACTTATACGTACTTGATTACAGCTTTAGTTAGATTTTAACAAGAATGACAACATCCATAAAAGCTGAAAAACAGACATTTAAAAACATATGTAGAGTGACTGCATTTGGAATTTAAAAAAATAGAATATATTATTTCTAAACCTGAACAAATAAAGGATAACGACCTACCAACAACGTTATCATTATTTTTATGCTTAATAGTGTTATTAATGATCATTTCAAAAATCATTGTAATTAGACAATTACACCAAGTAAAATTAGTCAAATAAAGAAATGTTTGAAATAAACAGAGGGCCTAAAAACTTGAAATTTTAGGTTTCAAAACATTTCTAGAACCCTGTGCCCACTTTCATTTGGGTTTGCATGTCAGCCAACAGCTTCAGAAATATTAGCACAGCCAAGTCGCTACAAAAGAGCAGTCGTGGGAAAATTTACAGCAGGCCAAAAATTTTTCACTTTCATTTCAAGTTTAAACAATGTTGAAACAATAATTGAAATTATGATTAATAATAAGAACATTGATTTGACCTTTATTTTCACACATAATAATGGGGTGGGGGGGGGGGGGGGGGTGATTAATATTTTGATTTATTTAACCTTTAATTTAACATGATATTTCACTTTTCAAAATAATTAAACAATAATATTCCACGGCCAACTATATACTGGTGTGCAATTAATTGCGCAAAATTATCAGTTGTCAATAGCTTAGGCAAGGACGTCCAAGCTTTTTATTTTGAAGGGGGTAAAATGAGGGGTTTCAAAGTTTGAGGAGGGTAAACAGTCACCCTTTATCCCCCTTCCTTCGACGACTATGAGATTAGGGGATCTTCAATAAGCAGGTTTTTTTTATATAAAAACACAGATTTAATCTTCAGAAAAATATAAACAAAAGTGCAAACCTTTGAGGTAAAAACTAAGGTCAGGTTGGGTTAGGTTAGGGTACTTGGCAGCCCTGCAAGGTTATTGTACCTTCGGTATAGACCACACAGGGATGAGCCCCCCTCCACCCGTAGGTAATAAAAATTACCCCACATTACTTTTTTATTTTAAAGGCGAGGAAAATGACAGAAAAACAGCAGAATAACGAAACTGTTTTTTGCTATTATTGTTTTTATTTTATTGTAGTGAGGGAACACTAATGAATGAAAATTCAAATTGAAATGTTTTGATAACAATGTGTAATGCTTATGAGCATTTACATAGGATTCTCACACATAGATAGATAGATAGATAGATTAAATAGGGGCTTGAATAGATGGATGGAAGGATAGATAGATATATATGAAGATGGATAGATGGATGGATGGTTAGATATATATATGAATGGATGGATAGATAGATAGGTAAATAGATACATAGATAGATAAATTTAGAGTCAAATCAAACACAGTTTCCATATCATATTCTCATGTTTAATCCAAAGTTAGATAAATAAAAATGTTTTTTTTTTAACATCTTGAAGTTGTTAAATGGTTACATTCTCACGCCCTACCTAACTTTAGTGTTATATTGATTGAAGAGGGTGGGGGGGGGGGTATTTCTTATTAGGAAAAACTTCGATACCTCCACTGATATATTTATCTTTTGTATAAAAAATAGAAAAAGGCTTATTTTTTTTAGGGGGGGAGGGTTTCGCTTGAAGTGGTCATTGTAACCTTACACCAATTAGCCTAAAACCTGACATGGATTAGTACTAAACTTCCTTGCAAATTAGGGGACGATCAGTGTAGCTGTTTATGAGATCGAAGAAGACCTAAATACATTCATACTTACATATAAAGAATCTAAAGGATAAAAAATGACCGAAAATTGTGGTACAGCAAATCACTGTGTTTATGATAGTATTTTAGTATTATCACTGTATTTTTGCTAGTGGTAAATCTGCCATGTACCCGAAAATTGATGTACAACTCCGATGGTAAATAACAATAGTGGTTGAAACTTTGGACACTCAACTAAAGGAGCCAACCAAACAAAACTTGATATAAGTCCTCAAGGTTGTTAAGCCGACGAATAAGAAAACGTTATTATAAGACTTTAGTGACTAGTTAAATCAACAGCCCAATGTCCCCTCCCCCCCTCCCTGCTTACATACAGACTAGGAAGAAAATATTTACTGGTTAAATAATGCAAGCTACAAAATCCAAAGTTTTTTTAAGGGGTAGAGATGGATTTACTCTCAATTGTCCTACCCCTGCATCCCTGGGTGACATCTTTACTTTGTTGTATGGGAAAGATTAAGAAATTGGCTTTCAAAGGTTTCAACAATTGGCAAGCAAAACAGATTAACAAAAGCTGGGAGAGAGAGAGAGAGTGAGATAGGGAGAGAGAGAGAGAGAGAGAGAGGGAGAGAGAGAGAGAGAGAGAAAGAGAGAGAGAGAGAGAGAGAGAGAATGATATCTATCATGACATCTCATTCTTATTTAAAAGGACAATTGTCATCCATCTTTTATTTTTCCTTCTCTCACCTTTTCTATGTTTTCTCAATTGAGCAAAAATTTTTCTAAATATTAAAAATTACTTTTTATGTTATATATATTTGTTTGCTTGTCCATTAAAGTCTAGAAAACTGCTGTACATATTAATTTGCTAATATTAGAAAGCTTTGTAATATTTATGGTTTTAAGCTATTTTAAAGGAAATGGGAGGTTATAGCAATTAAAATATCCCCCCTACCATCTGAAAAGATTGCTTTTATTCCTTAAAAAGTTAATTAAATGGGGGGGGGAGGGGGGGGGGGTTGGATTTACGTAAAAAGAGACTTAGTTGAATTATTGCGTAAAAACTATATTCATAAACGTTAACAAATTCGTAGTTTTAAATAAACAACCCTCCTATAGAATAGAATAGCCTGAATTGCGATGTAATTGTTTGCTACGAATATTTGTTAAAGCTAATCTTTATAAAATAAACATTTATGCATATTTTATATCAATTGAATATATGTTTGTGTATGTCTTAAAGTCAGGGATATAAAGGGATAAGACAATGAACTGTAGTACATCCTCAATGATGATAAACAAGATTACCACTTATGTGCATTAAAATTATTGCTTGAGAAGTGTTAATAATACTATATCTGGAACTAACCAATCAGAGCCTAATAAAAGTAGCCAAAGTTCACATCACAGTGGGATCTTTTGAAAAAAATCGGGACATCCAAAAAATCTAAAATCGACTTTTATCTATCCTAGGACCTAATAATGGCTGTAAGTAGACAGCTAGAAAAGAATTTTTTAAAAAATATTAATTTTTGGCGGGTTTATGCCATTTTTAAAAAAGGTAGTGAAAATTTTCTTTTCAGTTTTGATGATTTTCCAGATTTTTTTACACAATTTTTTCAAAGCAACAAAAAATACATTTATGTTCAGCTTATGCAAATAATTTTTAATTGAGGTACTTTTCAGATACCTGTACCAATGTCTAATTAAAGAAAATTTTTAAAAAAAATATTTTTTTGGTGGTGTAAATTGACATTTTGTGAGAAAATTTCACCAAAAATATTAAGATTTTTAACCCCAAAAAATCAGTTTTCTCCATTTTACCCAAAAACGGACAGGAGGCCCCGAGTTTTGCAATAATAATATCAATATACAACATGTATTGTGTATAAAACAGTTTTCACAACCTGGGGCCTCTTGTCCGTTTTTGAGTAATTGAGCATTTTACATTGCATGGTTTGAACAATTTCGTTCTTGTTAATTTTAAATTTTCCCCCGTTAGAGGGGGAAGGAGTCATTTTAGAGCCCAAAGTCATCTCTGCAATATTTTCAAACTTTTTAAGGCGGATCTTTCTTGACTTATGCATCATTTGCCTCTGGCGAACCGTTTCGCCGTTATTTGCCGCCGTTGGTGTGATTTTTAACGATTTTTGCCGTTCTCGCGGTTTTAATGGACATTTAAGGGATAAAGGAGTCGTTAAATAAAGATGACTTATAAATACTTTTATTTTAGCAATTAAATTTGCTAAATTTCATGTGTTCTAAAAAAATTTGTATTTCTAACTGGTTTTGGTCCAGCAGAAATTCAAATTTGCGAATTAATTATAATATTGCAAAAACATTATATACGCATCAGAGAGAGAGAGAGAAATATACGTTTGAGAGAGAATATAATATTAGTAATTATGTTTATATTCTTATACAAACTTTAAATGAAGATAGCTAGACATAGAATAAAGGTATTAACACAAAATCAAAAGTGTTTTGAAAATTATGTTATTGTTGTTTATATCTGTAAAAAAACATTTGAAAACATGCCTTATAAGTGTCCTATTTTACTTATACTGGACCTACCTAAAAATGCCGGGACTCAAACTGGGTGCACCTGACGCTATATTCATGTTCACAAACATTGTTTGCATTGAAGAAATATTTACATAGACGTTGATTTTGTTAAAATATTCCTATCCTAACTAAAGTTATGAAGGTTTATAGATTTTTTAAAAATAGGGTAGCTTCGCTCCTCCAAAACAGCAAGACGTACATACCAAATGCACAATAGAAGTTAACAGAGGCAAAATTTAAGTTATTTCCTGGCTAAAGCAAAAAAAATTACATCATTTCTTCAAATACAAGCTTATTTATTGAAGTTTACTTTTGTCTACTCTTAATGTCCCGTTTTTTGGCAAAAGATCCCACTGTGCACATCCGACAAATAAGATAACGTGGTTATAAAATTTGTGGTACAGTCCAATGTCCCCTCCCTCCCTGGTCAAAGGTCAAAGAGAAAGAGTTCATTACCCCACCCATCACAAATCAAGAAATTTTAACAAAAGTAATAAAAGATAGGATAGGAAAGAACAGTAACTAGCAAGAACAAATACGGATTAACAACTTTACAACAGTTCCTTGTTTCTTCTCATTTAATAAATGCTACGCTACTAAGGTTATAATTGTTCTAGTTTTATCAAGTTTTATAAAATTATTTAAATTCAACTTATGAGTAGTGTGTTTATTTGTGTTTGTTTATGTATGTTATTGAATTTTGAATTGGAAATAATGCGATTTCTACATACCTTTTCAATAAATCTATCTGTTTTTCTTATTTAAAAAAATATGTTTATTTTTTTGTATAGGGGTGTTTTTAATCCTTCTTTTCTCGTATTCATTCGAATCCGGTGGATAGGAACCGGTTCTCATCGATACGAAATAACTATGTCTAGCATCGTATTATATCCAGATTTCTACGAATATAAAAATGTACTAACCCCTGTGGGGGCACTAATCCTGCCGATCTATATTCAATATAACCAAATCTAACCAGTCCTAAAGTAAAACATAAACACAAGAAAAGCTATTAGAGTTATGTTGTAGCCTTTGTCGTGTGTGGACGCTTAACGGCTTCCTCCCATTATGGCTGTAATACTTCAGTCTTTCTTATACACAGTCAGCTTATATATAATACAGGTTGAGAAAATGTTTTTGAAACCAATTTATGTAAAGAAGTGAGAAAACCAGCATGAAGAAATTTCCACATACCAAAACCATTCAGTGAAGCCAGCTTAAAATATAAGAAAAAATTCTTTGTATCCAAGATGTGTGCTTTCTGTTGGGGAATTTATGTCCCCACATACCCTACTTGCAGACCCACCCTCCTCCTCACTCTCCATATAGAAGAACCTCCCCTAAATCATTCTACAAGAACCTGTTGACCCCTTCTCCCTCCTCCTAAGCCTGACCGTTGGGTGAAGCTTGGCTGTAATCTGAACCTAACTTCGCATCATCACATTGGTAAATATGTGACAAAACAATTTAGCTTGGAGATAACTAATTTGTTTTTTTTTTACATAACTCCTGATGTTTCAGTTATTATCTCCTGGTTTTACTCATGCCAGGCAGCTGCCATTTTTTATGGGTAGAGGGTTTCTTTATTGAAACTTTGGCGTCTTGCTGTCGACGACTTGCAGTGATCCCTGACACTTTTCCCTTCAAATTCAAAGTCATGGTATACACTACATAAGAAATCAGCACTGAGAAGCATTGATACCTGTCTATGTGGATCTTGTATATAGTGTAAAAAGTGACAATAGTAAAGCTTCATTTATAGCAAAGCAGACGGTTTTCCTCCATCTTTATTTCCGTGGAATCTTGACTACATCAATTTAAAGAACATATCTACTTGAAGAATAACATAAATGTATTTAACTACAAATCTATTATCTCGTTGATTATCATTATTATTATCATATGTACACCCATGCAGAGTAACATGGGCAGTAACATTATTATTTGTTGTGGTATATGTTTACCATTAACATTATTTCCAGTATTTAATGAAAAAAATACTGATGAATGCTATATGTTTGTACACATTATAGCTCATTGTGAGTAGCTTGCTCAACCTACCCGAAGCCCCACGGGTCAAATGTCATATAATTTGACAATTACAAATTTTTAACACTATTATAACTGTGTAGTTAGCTTAATGTTTTTTATTATTCTTTAAAATGTTTATGTTTTATTTAATTTAAATGTATGATAGTTCCTTTAAATTAATATGTGATTTAATTATGTATAGTTTGTTCTTAAAGGAATAAATTATTAAATACAATAAAAGAAAAGCTATTAATTTCAAATATTCAATAGTAAGATTTGTAGTAGCTGCATTCTTTAGATTGTATTTGTTAGTCATAACTTTCTACTGTATTATAGTCTACTAATATTTCATTGTTGCTTTGCTATTTTCATTATCCTTGTTAAAAGCGAAGCTTTTCTATAATTAGGGTCGGTCAGTCCGTCCGTCTGTCCGTAACGGATAGCTTTATTCGTTAATTTAGGCATGTTAGAATTGTCCTATCGATTTCAAACTTTACATGGTAATTCCTGTAGTAGTTAGGTACGATTTAGAAAGCGTAGCAACTCTATAATCGATACCAGAATGTCCATACGTCCATTTTAAACATTTTGATTTTCTTACTTTTTTAACAACAAGTTTTTATGTGATCTAATCATCCGATTGATCTGATTTTTGGTATATTGATTCCTGTGAGAACAAAGTATAATGTTATAAGCGAAGCAACTCTAAAATCAATTCCTAAAAATGAAAGTATGTCCATAAACATTATCCTGTATAAAGCAGTTTTTCAACAAATTTACTTTCAATTTTGCTTCGACTCTTATACATTTATATTCTGATTATTCAGTTCTGACACTTTATAAGTGTTAATGTCCGTTCGTCCAACCGTTTCAGTGCTTCGATTTGTTGTCATCCTTGTTTAAATATATTCATAATAAAGATGAGTTGCATGTTTGCTTTTTTGAATCAACAAAAAACAATGACAATTCAATTTCATAATGGTCTCAATTACAAAGAATTATAATGGGTAAGATCCTTCCAAATAGTCAGTGGATAACTCGTTTTACCTACTTATGCAACAAAAAAAAACAGGGTACAAGCTCAAGAAACACCAACAGACAATCATTCTCTTTATTAAATGATCTTACTCTGAATGTATGCACTGAGATGTGCATAGCAATATGTGTTGTTTATTTGCCAAGGCAACCCCTTACTATTTAAACTAGTGGCGCGTTCTGCGTTTAATGTTCTGTCGAGCCGTTTACAAGATCTTTAGGGACAACACAAACACACAAACATATAGAAACAGCTTAATACTTTTTTAGGATTGCCAATTATAATGCAAATTCGGCTGGGACTCGAACCCACAGCATCCAAAACAGCCTGGGGAACGAAAGGATTGACATACTTGGGAAAACTGTAAAAGTGTCTGACTATGACGTCAGAAAAAATTAACAATTAACCAATGAGAAGCCAGTATTCACAATGGTAAAATATATAGCGGCCTCTCATTGGTTAATTGTTAATTTTTTTCTGACGTCATAGTCAGACACTTTTACTGTTTTTCATACTTGGAGATAATCTTGAAAGTAAGGCTAGATAAGGTAAGTTTATATAAGTTTAAGAGAATCCCAAATTTCCTTAAATATATCTTTTTTGAATTAGAAAATTAGGTGGGGGGGTGGGGGCGAAGGTTCATATGCGGAAAAAGTTATTCTATCAAGTTATGCATTTTGATCTTTTTATCCCTTGATAACGCTGACAAACTAAATATTCTTTTTTGTGTCTCAATCCCAAGAAGAGTTTGAATAATAACAGAACAATTTTTATATTTATATGGGTTGCATTGTTTTTTTGTCCCAGTAAGGTTGTTTAAACCATTATAGCTGAATATTACAATATTTAGGAAATCTTTGCTTTGGTTTTTAAATTTCGTTGACAACCTTCTTTTTTTTGTATGGAATGAGGAACAAATGATTACTCGGCTTTTATTTAAAAAAAGGATAACAACATTCATAAAAGCAAAGCTCTGAAACGGTAGGACAAACGAACATGAACAATTGTAGAGTGTCAGAACTGAATAATCAGAATATAAATGTATAAATGTCGAAACAAAATTGTTAGTAAATTTGTTGAAAACTGCTTAAATACAGGATTATGTTTAGGGACATACTTGTTTTTAGTCATGCTTCAAAAACACATATATTATTTCATTTATAAGGCTACAGGATTTTTTTATGACCCCTTAATTTTTTGTATTTCGATATTGTAATCTTAAAAAATAAAAATTAACCTAGTACCTTTCTGGAATTATTGATTTATTAAACAAGAAAAGTATAGAAATGCAAATTTATATTTTTTCATTTTTACTGATAACAATTATAGGCAAAGAAGACTTTATCTTCTTTGTTTATAGGGCAAATAACCGAAGAAAGACACAAGATAAAATAACTACGTTTTTAAAGATTTAATTTTTATTGATAACAATTATAAAGTAAATAACATTTTAAAAATTTTTTTATAAATAAATTGATTTTGGCGGGAAGTGATAAGAAAAGTTTCAAAATGAATTGCGGCATTTGCACACTGTGGTTAACAGCAAACACCATCATCATGCAGAACACAGCAGTAGTTATCAGAATTATCAACCAGAAGCTGAAAAAAGGAAATATATGGTTTAGATAATTAATGTTGAGATTTAGCATCAATTTGAACCAAAAAATCTCAATGATCGATTTACTAATACGCTTTAGATCCTTATTATATTTTTCTTGATTCTTTGTGAGGCTATTTGGATATATTGATTTGCAAAATTGTACCTGTGCCAGGACAGGTAGAGCTGGAGGCACAAGCATGTCAACAGCAGTTCCACAGTCAGCATCACCTGATCCTGCACAGTAACCATCTCCCTATATTAAAACATTTCATTTAGTATGTTAATATCACTAGAGAGATGAAATGGTAAAGATGATCGTTTTCATTGTTGTTGTTGTTGTAGCCATGATTCTCTGAAGTTAGGACTCAGATGCACACGGAGACTGGAAGTGAAAATCCTTTGGCCAATCTTAGATTGGTAAGCTTCGCGCACAGCTGATTGTATTCTATGTTACATTACAAGCTGACCTGCAATTCTCGTGGAAGCAACTTAATTATTACATCACCCTGGCCTAGAGTTTTGGCAGGTGTTTCATTTTAAGCCACCCTAATTAATGGCACTCTCATACGAGGAGCATGGATGAGGGAAAGCATGGTTAGAGCTGCTTGATTTGTAGAATGCTAACTTCCTACAAATTTCCCTTCTTACAACCCTAGGGCATCTTAGGGAAGGTTGCGTGATCATAATCTGACAAATTGCGACAGCATTTGTCAAACAAGTGCAAAGTCTATATGGGGACTTGAACTCGGTTTCTCCCAACCACAACGTAGTGCGCTAACCACTACACTATGGGACACCCTAACGTTGATCGTTCTCATTGTCACTTCCATCCTCGCTAGTAAAATGTAAAATCTTATTTTTATACAAAATACCCTTAGATTGAGAGACAAATATATATAATAAACAAAAAATAATGAGAGGGATATTTAATAATTTTGATTACACAATGTTTTTGCAGTGCTAAAGCAGAAACCTCAAAGGCTCAGCAGATACCTACCTTTAGGAAATCCATAACCTGGATAGCGTATTCTTCAGATCCAAACGCATCAGCAAACAAAGCTATAGAATCAACACACTCTTCACAGGTTGGTACCTTAACATGGTTGTCAACTTTAGTTTACAACATTTTTGTTTCAGAATGTTATAAGAAGTTATATTTTTTGCATCTTATTTTAATTTAAATAAATTAAAAGTCAGCTATCATGGAAGATAACAACTTATATTATTTGTTGTTAACAATGTATTTATTGATAAAAAAGAGATAAAACAAAAGTTAATAACCCTACTTTGACTTGAGTCCTTTTACACCAACCAAACTGTGCACACACATTGGGGCCATCTATGAATGCTGGCAACATAGCTAGAGCTGCAAATACAAATTTAAAATTATCAAAATTTACAAAATTATAAAAGGAAGTATGTGCAAATTTGACACCTTAAAAAATTTAAATTTTTATTTTATTTTTCTCAATTTTACGGGCAAACTTTTGTGAATAATGAATCTTGGACTAAAAAACACAATTGATTATTATGCAACAAGGACAACATCCATAAAAACGAAGCTCTGAAACGGTAGGCCAAACGAACATTAACACTTGTAGAGTATCATAACTGAATAATCAGAAAAAAAATTTACAAAAGTCGAAACTAAATCTAAGTAAATTTGTTGAAAAACTGCTTAAATTCAGGATAATTTTTAAGGACATACTTACATTTTTAGGACTTGATTATAGAGATGCTTTGCTTATAACATTGTACTTTGTTGTCCTAGGAATCAGTATTCCAAAAATCAGATAATTATATCATATAAAAATTTGTTGTTAAAAAAGTTAAAAATCAACATGTTTAAAATTGACATACAAACATTCATGTAATGATTACAGTGTTGCTACGCTTTCTAAATCGTACCTAACTTCTGGAAGAATCACCATGCAAAGTTTAAAATTGATAGGACAACTCTAACATGCCTAAATTAACGAAAAAAGCCTACTGTTCTGGACGTGTGGACCAACCCTAATTATAGAAAAGTGATCCTAGTATATGGGTGTCAGACAATAACAAAGAATGCCCATTGATCCACAAATAAAATAACTTAATAGAACATTACTTACAAAACTGAGGCCAATATTTTCTGATTCCAGCATCACAGTCTGCAGGATCCATGGAGGAGCCAGGACACAGTGAAGATATCAGAGTTTCTACCTGGATATTTAATTTTTATCAAATGATTTGTGATCTGTGAGACCATGGTTTTGGGTTATATTTAATAAAGTAGTAAGCTTTTTTGTCTGTAGCAAAAGATCTCACGAACCACAGAACCGATGCGGTTCTCTTTTACAGTGAAGATTCTTATAAGTCCATGGAAATTTTAAACAATATTTTTTGGGAGGGTACCACCACCCTATCAAGCGAAATCGCGAAACTAAAATAAAAGATTGGGTTATAGAGGCCTCTAGGAGCATAGCCGAAGTTATCTATAGTTTATTATGAACCAATAAGAAAATAATTGTTACTTGTTCTGTAATAGAATCATCAGACATGAGATACTCTCTCACATTGTTAGCAAAGCTTATACAGTCCTCACAACTTATGTCAGCACTAAAATTAGTTAGAGATCTTATCAAATAGCCCAACTTTTTTTGGATTATGGATACGAATTTCCAGTGCGAATTTTCCATTTTAATGTTCTCTACGAAGAATCTCTCACGATAATTATACCGTCAATCATACATTTTCGTCTGCTAGCAAATTGTTTCTGCTACTTGGCTGTGTTAATATTCGCGACACTATTGGTTGATTTTCAAAGAACTATTGAGAGTTGGCACAAGGTCCTTTAATTGGGGACATGCAGTTATTTAACTCCTTCCCTTTAAACCCTTATTGTTTTACTCTAATCCTATTATATAAAGTAGTAAACGTTTATTTTGTCTGTCCCGAAGGATCTCGCTAACCACTGAACCAATATTGTTCTCCTTTACAGTGAAGCTTCTTATTGGTCCTGGGAAGGTTTTAAACTAGTTTTTGGGAGGGTGTCTTCACTACCCCCCCCCCCCCCAAAAAAAAATATTACTTTTTTGAAAATCAAATTTATAATGGGATGAGGTCGACTTTTCTTCCTCCTACCTTGAGTGCCCCTAGAGGCTTCTAGGGGCGTAGCCTCTAAATTCGCATAAAAAATCTACAAAAATTAAATTAAATCATAAAATGGTTATTAACATAAGATTTTCTTGTAGATTTTTAAAAATGCGATTTTGGAGAATTTTTCAAAAAAAATTTTCACTGATTTTAGTGAGCCAGTGCATGCAGTGGACCAAAAAGTTTTTTTTTAAGAATCCACCTCTGTTTATATAAAGATAAATTTAAAGTTTCAAAAAGTTGGTAGCACTAATACAGTTTTTCTTCAAGCGTTATATCTCTGCTTCTGGTCTGAATAGAAAATCTTACCTAGCTGCAGACACCAGAAGAGCCAAAGCAATGACAACTCTCATTTTTCTGTGTTAGAAATATACTGATTAGTTTATGTTAATTTTCATCCTTTTTGTACATTTCTTATCTTTCTTGATAGAAAGTGATTGTTTGATTAATAGATTGCCCTTTGCAAAAAACAAATAAGAATAGACTTTGAATAAAGAATCATCTTTGGTGTTTTCCGCAGTGCCCCTGTTGCAACAGAAACCATCCCATAACCCTGACTAGCCTATACCTTTGGTGTCCAAACCCTGCGGGGATAACATGTACCCAATACAACCTAACCTAATCTGATCTCAAGTAAAACACAAACACACACATCCATCTATAATAGAAAGTAGAACGATGTCTGTCTGTCTGTTTGTTTGTAGCGAAGGATCTCAATAAACGCTGAACCGATCGGGTTCTCCTTTACAGGGTAGCTTCTCATAGGTCCCGGGAAGGTTTATAACTATTTTCTTTGGGGATAGGACACCCCCAACCCGCCTCCCCCCAAAAAAATAAAAAATACCCACCCCCACAAAAAAATATCTTTTTAAAACGAAAATTAAAATAGTGGGGTCGACTAAACCCCTCCCCCCCCAAAAAAAAATCCTCCTCCCCCAAATTTAAAAAAAAATTTCTTTTAAATCTAAAATACCAAAAATTGGGTTGATCAAACCTCTTGGGGCAAATCCCCTAGATGTTAGGAGCGAAGCCGCTAGTTAAAATAAAGATGGTTTGGGTTTGATAGTGTGCTAGACTAGGCTTACAAACTTGTACACTTGGAAAAAATATAATTTTAACTTTCAGCTTTCCGCTGATATTAAAATGAAAAGTTAGAAGATTAAAACAAGTTTTGTTAGCCTCGAGGGGTTGGCTGATTGTCTAATACGATAATAATACATGATTTTTGAGTATGTATAAGTTCCGATAATAATCGATTTCAAAGCAATACTGGAAAACAATTTTAATATTTATAAGATTCATTTCTGTTCAAAAACAAAATTAAATTAAATTTTATGAGATTCAAATATAATTTATGTTTGGATTTTTATATCTGAATTAATTGATCCAATAATTTTTTATTTCTTTATTGTTATTGCTTATTTTCAATAAGAGTGTAATATACAAGAAAAAAAATAAGGTTAATACTTTTATTTGTCATAAATTACTTTTATGTATATTTTACATAAAATTTATAAGCATTGCTTGATAGCAATTTCGGTTGCCTTTTCTATCTTAAGGCGCAGTAAATTCTTGCTGTAACTGTTATCAACAATAAATACAAGATTATTCAATTTAAAGAAACATGAAAAATAGCTGGAATTGTTATAAAAGTTTAATTTATTTTAAAAATCGTTTTTACCTAAAAAGATTTTGTTTTTTTTGCATAGTAATAATTCAAAGAAGGATTAAAAGATAAAAAGTTGCATTTTAATCAATTTTCATTTGACAATTTTGACATCTATAAAATAATTTTTTTTCAATTTAATTTTTTAAACTAAAATTAAAAATGGATAGGGGGCACCCCCTAAAGAAAATTACACCCCCCCCAAAATTTTAAAAAACTTTTTCTTCTAAAATCTAATTTAAGAAATTGGGTTATCCTATTAAATTACCACACTCCTCAAGTGCCCCTAGATGCCTCAAGGGGGCGTAGCCGTGGGTGGTATGAAAAGAATTAGGCCATAGACGTCCAAACTTTGATGCCCCTCATTTTACTCTCCTCAATATTCTGAGATATACATTAGATCTCCCTTCAACCTTTGAAACAATTATTTTAACTTCAAAAAATAGAAAGCTTGGACATCCATAGCAAGCAATAATTAGTATTAGTGACTTAAAGTAATCCTTATACTGTTTGTGTGTCTGTGTGTTTGTTTGTACCGAAGGATCTCGCTAACCGCTGAACCGATCAAGTTCTCCTTAACAGGGTAGCTTCTCATAGGTCCCGGGAAGGTTTATCACCCTCCCAAGAGAAATAATAATAAATCGAAATTTTTATTTTAAGTATAGAGACTCATACGTAACATTGCGAGGTATCGTATAAAAAGACTTACGCAACATATCGTAGAAACTTGAACGAAACAAAAAACCAAATATTTAAAGTGCCACTAGAGGCTTCTAGGGGGGGGGGGGGGTGGTAGCCGCAAGTCACATATATTTAAAACCAAAAAGTCAATATTATTAGGTCCCATAGTTTATGTTGTTTGACCTGTAGAAAATTTGGAAGCAGAAGAGTTTTTTATCCAAAGCAAATCATTTCTCCTTATAGTATAGGTATTAAGGAACAAACTAATAAAACAGAAAAGTTATATATCGTATTATAGACAGCTTTTCTCGGAATTCAAAATGAAAAATTTAAAAATTAAAATCAGTTTTGTTATCCCTGAAGGCCCGGCATGATTATTTTAGGTTTTTTATCTTATTAATCGTAGAAAATTGTCTGAAATATGATGCTATACATGATTTTTCAGCATGTCTGACAATCGGTTCTAATCTAGTGAATATTAAACGGTTTGAAGCCAACTGGAATAAATATTGAAATAAATTTTTGACCAAAAAATCACGAAACTTCTTCATTAAATTTGACCAATATATACTAAGTTTTAAAATCCTAAATATAATTTTGATTAATTAAAAACATATGATAAATAGAAATTAAGAATTATCAAAGTAATTCATAATTAATTATAATAATCCATAATAAAAACTTTATTTATGATAATACGTCATGAATTTGATAAGGAATATAAAACTATAAACTTTATTATTGTTCTTAATTTTATTAAAAATTTTATATTTTCACATTATTTATGTGCTAACACAAATGGTTTTAATCTTATAATTTTTCATTTTTATGTCCACGGAAAGCTGTCTTTAATACATTAGGATAAATAACAATTATTATTGAAATTTTAGCTTAAATTACGTACAACTACTGTATAATCTTTTTTTGTTTTTCCTTCATAAAGTTTCATAAAGCAGCAAACTTACTGCAGTGGCGTACACATACATTTTCTAGGGGGTAACGTGCCCTGAGGTGGTTATTAAAAGGGGAATGCAGTCCTAACCTTATCTTTAATTAAATAGGGGTGATGACATCCCCCTATACTATAAAGTTCTGCAATATAAGTTAAAATAAAAGAGTATATACTTTTTACTTAAGTCCAAAGCGAAGCAGTTACAAGTAATTCCAAAGTCAGTATTTTATATAAAATCACAGAAAAGTAGCAGAGATGCCCTAGCTTACATTCAATTGTGAATAATCAATATATAGGTCTATAAAAACGACTATTTTAAGTTGATATAGTCCAGCGGAAATGACCTAACGCCTATTAGTACTAATCATAACCCCCTCAAAATTTGGGCTTTCCTCAATCTAACAATTAAGATAGGGTGGAGAAAAAGGGGTTGACCATCCCCATCAAAACTTATTTTATTATTGAAAAAATTTAAGAAGGGGGAGTGGGTGATTTTATTTTGTCCCCTCCCTGTCTTAGCCGAATAGTATTTCAATTACCTAGGATCAAAACCAAGCTTCCCTGAAAATTCTGGTTGTTTCAAAAAATTTAATTTATGAGCAGAAAAATATAAAAAATAATTTTGACCATCTCTAATTATTATTTACTAGCGACAGCGCCTCTAAGGACTTTGTCTTCATAAAGGAAAGAAGGGGTTAAAAATAGACTAAAACTATCCCAAGGCTTAAATTAAATACAAAATAACCTAAACCCATCCAGGGACCTATGTAAAGCTTCCTAAAAAAGGAACTCAGTCAGTTTTGTAGTTATAAAAAATGTTAAGCTTAAAAAACCCTTACTACTTTACATTATATTTCTTGCTTCGTTTTGTCTTCTCCCCATTTTAAGCAACTCTTTTAATTTAAGACTTAATTAGTTACTCACTTTTCTCCCTTCTAAGTTCTAATCCTCTCTCTCTCTCTCCCCTTCTTTCTATCTTCTCTCTCTATCTCTCTCTCTCTCTCTCTCTCTCTCTCTCTCTCTCTCTCTATCTCCCTATCTCTCTCTCTCCCTATATCTCTTTCTCCCTATCCCTATATCTCTCTGTAATTTTTTTGACTGTCCAATCAAGTAAATTGACGAGGTTTGGTTTTAAGACAGCAAAAAGTTAGTAACAATATGTCTAGATGAATAACAGTTTGAAATTGGTTGGACGCTTCTTTCATGTAAGAAAAATCAAGTTAGGAAATTAACAAACGTGCTCTCTAATGTTTTTCTATCTTCTATCTTTTATAGGAACCTTAAATTAAATCTTAAAATCGATAAGATGATTCCATTCACAATCAGAGCTTCTACGTACAGACAAATGGACGGACTGACAGACAGACAATCACAAATGTAGAACTTTAATTTTAGCAGAAATTTGCTGTAAGAAAACCACACTAAGGTCTTTTTTTGTGTGTGTGTTGAAGTTAAAAGTTCATTCATGATGTAATTTTACCACTTTTAGTACTTATATTAAGCTAAAATTTTAAGGGGTCTTGCTTTGAAATTCTCATATGTTAAAAAATCTATTGTCCAGCGATCAAAATAGACAATAAATAGTATATAAATATCCAATGATGATAACCATAATCACCAATAATATTAATTAAAATCCTAGGTTGAAAAGCGTTGACATTACTAATTTAGAACCCACGAATAAAAATAGAAATTAAGTCTTCTATCTCAAATAGAAGCCAAGTGTAATCTGAGCATGTTTGTTTCCCCCCAACCGTGGCTGACGGACAGACAGTCATATTGACATTTGGAATTTTATAGTAGCTTCGCAACTACAAAGGCCAATGGGGCTTTTTAATTAACTTGTAAAAAGATCTCAAAAAGTTGTATAGAAGACTTTAATTAATTTTTACAGAAGCTTTTATTTGTTTAATTTGATTGTACGTACGTGAAACAACTGTCCTAATGGTAATATAATTATTTGAGGCGCAGCTTCTCTTAATTATGGCCGTTCGTTTAAAAACTAGCTGCTGCGCCCCTTGCATCTAGTGCTCTGTTTTCGAATGGAAGGGCAAGATCCAACCCAAGACTTAAATCTGAAAATAATATAGCTTAAAATCATTCCGGGACCTATATGTGAAGGTTACCAAAACTGGAGAACTTAATCGGTATAGTAGTTATAGAAATCTTAAGCTTTAGATAAATAATCTTACTATTTCATCCCTATTTGAAGTCAATACATTATGTTGACAAAGTCTCTACCAGTAAGGCTTTTTTTCTGAATCGATTGAGTTCCTATTTTTTAAGAATTCTATAGTGTTTAGTTTAAATGTTAAGATATCTATTAATTTAATATTTCACAAACTCAACTTCCTTTCCCTTTTTATACTAACAATATTTTCCCATTTCAACAGGTAGATACGCGAATAGATTACGTTGTATTAGTAGATCTTTTGTACTGTACTCTTTCAAAAACAGTAAATTGTAATAAACTGCTGATTTTCCTAAAAAGTCTATATTACAGGGGTTCCTAATCCTATGGGGCCTGTACCCGTAGTGCAAAAACCCTACAGGGCTACTTAGTACTCTATATAACCTAACTTAATCTGACCTTAAGTAATGAACAAATTAAAGAAAAATTCTCTTAGCCCTTTAGTTTAGTTCATTTCAAAATAGGGGGGGGGGGTAGGGGTTTAATGTTCGACAAGGCACTTTGAGGGAAATTGCTAATAAACTTAATATAGACAAAATCAAAGATCTATAGAAGTAAAATAGCTTTCCAAATCTCAATAATCTATCTATGTATCTAGCTAGTTAAAACCCAAACTTAACAGTTAATAAAAATTGTAAACTTCATTATCAAAAGTATGTTTTCCCAAAAAAGCTAAACAAATTATTCAAATAAGCAAAAATAAAATGTAATATAAATGGATTTCAGTATTTCAACTTGTTAAATTAGCTATAAATATGTATAATGCTATAAGCGAATCATCTCTATAATCAAGTCTTTGAATGTAAATATAACCGTATTAAATACTAAACAAGCTAACTAATTTTACTTATTTTCAGTTTTATTGGAACTCCCGTGTATGTCCTTTATCTTAATAACAGACGGTGAATGGGGTAAGCCTAAGTAAGCTTCATAAAGCCTATATAGTCTCAAGAAATAAAAAGTAAATAAACCAAAGTTGTAAACTTAATTTAAGAATTATTTACTGTATTGTTTTATAGACATTTTTTCGCAGAGAGTAAAATCAAAGAGGGGTTCTAGTTTTGTTGGCTATAAGGAATGGATCAAAGGCCTATACCAACAAAACAGGAATGAATTTATAGACTCTTATGTTATTATTCGTGGAAAATTCTCCGTGATACATAATTTTTCAGTATGGCTCAAAATCAGTTTTGATTCAGGTGAAATTAATCGGATTTATACATAAAAGCATGCTGTTATTGCGATTAGTAAAGACAAAACCATTTGTTTGATTGGTGCAAGAATAATTTTTCTTCACATGCTATATCTCATTCCTTAACTAAATAAAAGTTTTTTGAGCTTCAAATGCAAAATAATGTTGAATTTGGCATTTTTAGTAATGATCGCGCCTAATTTTTCAATTCACGCCAGAAATAATTGGCTTTATTATGATTATACTACTTTTATAACTATAACTTTGAAAATTTAATGCAGTGTTAATTCAAGTTAATTGAGCTTCTAATTAAACCAAGCATATTGGACAGTTGGAAATATGAGGAACAATTCGGGGATATAAATAGTTGTACAGTAATGATATGGAAATATGACCAATACTTGGTTATACATAGTTGTACAGTCATAATTATAGAAAAAATGACCAATACATGGTTTAGATAATTGTACAGTCATAATATGAAAATATGTCTAATATAGGGATTTAAATAGATGTACATTAAGCTTAATGGACAGTTGGAAATATGATGATCAATACATGACAGTAATTGTTCAGTAGTAAAATAGAAATATGACCGATACGTGGCTATATCTAACCAAGCGTATTGGATAGTTTTAAATATGAACAATACTTGGATATAAATAGTTATACACCAAGTTTACAGGATAGTAGTAAAGCTGTTTATGGTAAGTTACTGATCCAGAAGTTTAAGAGATATAATGTAACACAGAGACAATAATCTAACAAATAAGAATGACAATCATTTTTAGTGGAGGACAAATTAAAATTTAAAGAAAAGTTGTGAAAATTTAGATTTCTCCACAAAAAATCAAATATCTTCTGTAATACAGAGCTGGATCTTTAAATCATTTTAGTGGTGAGCCAGATCGGGGTGAGCCAACTTTCCACCAATGAGAGCACAGCATTTTTTGAAATGCCGCGCTGTGATTAGCGGAAATTCGGCGCACCCCGATCTGGCTCACTACTAAAATGATTTAAAGATCCAGCTCAGGACCAACAAACTGAAAAGAAATAATTTATTCTTACTAATTCATTTGCCAGAAAATTCTTTCAAAAAAACAAAAGCTGTCTAAATTAAATTGCTGCTGAATAAAGCTCAAATGAATTCTCTTCCACTGCTTTACCAAGCTTTAGACGGATATACAAACCGACGAACTTTTGGAATTATAGAATAGCTTTTCAACTTCAACTTCATTAATTGAAACTTTAATTGATTTTAAACTAAGAAATTAAGTATTGAAAAGACAAAAAATCTTATTGTTAAATGTTTTTTCCTTTCTTCCTCCCAAGAAAAACAATTCATTATGGTTGCTATATAAAAGAAGAAAAAAATAGGGGGGGGGGGGGCAGAAAAAATTGAGAGAAACTTTAAAGTTATTATAAAGATAGATTGCAATACGTAAAGAAATTATTAATATAAAATATGGGCAAAGGTTTCAAGATCGTGATAACCATCGAACCGATTGAGTTCTCTATTTTAGGAAATCTTCACACATGTCCATGGATGATTTTAGGCCATTTATATTTTTAAGTGTAAGTTGGATGGTCATAGGTTAACCCCTCCAATTACAAAGCCGCTAGATGCTAAGGGCGCAGCCGCTAGTTAAAAAAATTCAAATGTACCTCTATTTCTGTTACGTCTCTTGATTACAAGTCCTACAGCTTGAATTGCATAAATTGTTTTCTGTAGGTCAATAGGTCATTTTGTGGCTGAATTAAGGTTCCCCCCCATCCCCCAATTTCTATTATTGGACATTGTATGTGGGAGGGGGAATATCCTCCCCCCCTCCCTCCCTGGAAACCAAATAATTGAATAGCCACCAATATAAACTTCTGGACAAAAGAAACTTCTTAGTTTTTCCTTGGCTCAGTATCAACTCTTTTTAATCAATTTCAATTTAATAATTATTAATCATAAACTATAAATTAGCATTTTAGTCGTTTTGGAAGGGAAGAAAAATAGCCTAAAACCAAACTAACTTTTACTATTTCTTTTTAAGACTAAAAAATGGGGTGGGGGGTCAAATTAAACCCCTCAAGTGCCTCTATAGGCCTCTAGGGGCGTAGGCGAAAGTTATAGAATACAATAGTGTTTTTAATAAACTATATTTGAGATAGCATACCAAGCCAAAATATGTTGTGACTGAAACTATACTTGAGAGAGCATACCAAGCCAAAATATGTTGTGACTGAAACTATACGGGTCAATTAAAGTTAACAAAACAACTGAATTAGACAGAATCAAACAATAGGTGGTGGGTAGCCCTATAGGCTCATACTTTTATACCATTATACGGCATGGTGTGGCCCTTCAATAACCAGCAAATTTTCTCGTAATCTCGTTTATGTCAGATGCGCGATATTAATGATAATGATAGCAATGCACATTTAGGACTTAAAGATATTAATAATTTATTATTTATCCAAGTCTAAATTACATATGTTATACAATATCTAACCCAAAAATAAACAACAATCAGATATTAGTCCAAACTTCAAAACACCGTTATAAATATAGTTATATGTTCATAAATTTTATTTGTTAACTTATTAGTTAAATATCATATCATTTAGCTAAGATGCAAATATAAATGAGATATAATGATTTTTTTTAAATTTTTAATATTGAATGTGTTATAGTCTTTCTAATCTACATGACCGATTTACTAACTGACCAAACAAGTATGCTTGATACTTGATGCTTATTGGTGCTGGGAATCTTAAATAGCAAATGAATGAAATAATCACATTTCTCCTATGGGTTACGGACATACTGACTTACAGAAAGTCTTACGGACAGACGGACGGACGAACAGATGAACGGACAGACGGATGTAAAGACAGACTGGCGAATAGACGGACGGACGGACAAAAAGTCATATAAAGTGAATTATAGATTAGCTTCTATACTGGAAACTAGCTTTATTCGTGCATCACTTTTATTTCATTGACAAACAAAAGGCTCTTTTGTGGTGACCAATTTAGAAACTTTAGGCTGGTTCTATGACTGTTATATCAGGTAAATAACAGTACATTTTATATCCTGCCTAGCAAGGTACTGTAATGTGATTCAATATGAAAAATATGCGGGTTTTGAACTTTTGGCCTATTGCACATTTTCTGAGAATAAAAGTTTTACAATTATACTTAAGAATGGAATAAAATGATTGGACAAAAAGCTTCCTACACACAAAAAAACAGTAATTTCTTTGGCTTTTATTTTAAAATTTGTAGTTTTCTCCTCAAAATCTTTGAAATGGCATTGGATATATATTTTATTTTTATTATATTTATTTGAAATAATTATTTTTTTTTTGCTTCAAATTGATATTTTATTCTAAAATTTTGATTTATAGTTATTTATCGTATCGTATTATAGACAGCTTTCCGCCTTTAGTAAACTGCAAAATTAAAAGACTAAAACCAGAAAACCAGTTTTGTTAGCTCCGAGGTACCGAAGGACCGGGCTAACTTAACTGGAATAAATTTGAAAAATTTTCAGATTAATATTTGTGAAAAATTGTCTGTAATACGATGCTATACATGATTTTTCAGTAAGGCTGAGAACCGCCTCTAATCCAGCGAATGATAATCGGTTTTAATTTCAAAATATTGATAAATAGATGAACATGTATGATGTGTACTTTTACACAAAATAGGTATAATTTAAGCCAATATTTTAAATTGACCGTCAAAAAGGGTATTTTAGACATAAAATAGAAATAATTGAATAATAATAATCTAAATAAATTATTTTAGTAATTAGCGGATTTATGTTATTTCATAATTATTTGGATGGTTATAGAGAAATGAAATAATCCTTAAATTTTTCATTTTTTTATCCGCGGAAAGCTGTCTATAATACGATGCGATGAATAACTATTCAATAATATACGTCCGTCCTTACGTGACTGTCACTTCTTTTAGTTAATTTAGGCATGTTAGAATTGACGTATTAATTTTGATCTTTGGATGATTATTCATAACTGTTTAATGTTCGTATGTTTTACCATTTAATTTTAGAGCTTTGATTGAATGGATGTTGTCATCCTTGTTCTCTATACTCCAACGCTCTAATTTTTATATGTGGTTTTTTAGAAAGTAATTGTAAAACCAATCGGTTCAGTGGTCGCTTTGCTCCACGGGAAAACATTGAATAAGTCTTGAATTTCACCCGCCTGACAGAGCAGCATAATCAAACCGGATATGTGTGTAGTAGCCAGTACAGCAATACAAAACTTATTATATTTCTATAAACATTAAACATAATTTGTCTAAAACAGACACCCCCCAAATGTTGCCCAAAAAAACAGGGACGCCATAAACCATTGCTAGGTCAACTGATTAATATTTCAATTTATATGGATGTTAAGGGATAAGACAATGGACAATGAACTGTTCCCAAATGATGATAATCAAAATTACTCCTACTATATTAGATTACAATTATTGGTTGAAAAGTTTAGACATTACTAGGTAGGAACCAATCAATAGAAATTCAAGAAAAGAACCAAAAGTTAGTGAGTTAACTTGGTTATAAAACTTTGGGGACCGGTATAAATTACAGTCCATTCCTGGAATTTAAAAATATCTTCAATTAGGTAAACTTAAAACATGTAGAATACAGCATATTTATTATTAAATAGCATTGGGTCAGTGAAGGAAAGTGGTAAATACCCAATTGTAGACTAGGTGCGCAGCTAGAAATAATGAATGACCAAAAAAGATGATAATTGGGGGCAAAGCGACACCAAGCATAAGCTTTGGGCTCGCAGGGAGTGGGAATGGTTTATCAGAAAAAATTAAATATATTTCACTATTGTTGATAGTAATGGAAAGCAGAAAAACTATCCCAAGACTTAAAATCCAAAAATTAGAAAGAAAATTACCCTTGTAAAGCTTTCTTAAAATAGAGAACTCAATCAGTTCAGTAGTTATCGAGATCTTAAGCTACAAACAAAAAAACTTACCACTTTGTTTTACAAAATAATAATTAAATGTTGTACAATATAGGATGCATTAAACCAATTTTGGCACAATTATAACTTTTTTGATTGGTAGAAAAATCAAAGAATTTTTGAAAATATTAGGGATCTTAGGGGATAAGACAATGGAGGATAAATTTATGTATAAATAAAATTAGTCCTTCTGTAGAATAATATCACTGGTGGTTTGTATTATTCAATTAAGATTTAGATCAATATTATTTTTTTAAGCCAACGAATAAGAGCATGTATTGATACTACTTTGTCCTATGAAAAATATAGTATCTTTATATTTTCACTGTTTTTCATAACACACTCCCCTATCCTGGAGGGGAGCAAAAAGAGCAACAATTTTAAATGAGAGAGGGAAGAGGGGGGGGGGGCGGGGGGGCAGGAAAGGAAGTAGCACCAAAAAGGCAAAAAATTGATTTTTAAGGTTGCGTCATTTTTGTAACCCCTAACATCCTACTTAAAGCCCAACATACCATTATTAATCATTTTTTGGACTTTTCAACAAATGTTGCTTTATTTTTTTTAAAAATATAAATTTTCTACTTTTCTTTTTAACAACTAGTGTTTTCTTCAAGGAAGCCCAATCTGTACCACTTTTGATTCCTGTGACGTAATAAAATAAGGGATTCTGAATTCTCCATCTCTTTTTTAGGGGTTTTCTTTCCCACTTCTCTTCTCATCTCCCTCATTATATGACGTTACAGGAATCAAAAGTGGTACAGATTGGGCTTCGTCTTTTCTTCCCTAGTATCTAGGCAATTTTATTCGGTACTAGCGGCTATGTCCCTAGAGGCCTCTAGGGGGCACTTTTTTTTTTGGGGGGGGGGGTGCCTCCCCCCTCATTTTTATTTTAATTAAAAAAATTTAATTTTTTTTTTGGGGGGGGTTTCATTTTTTGGGGGGGTGGGGGTGTCCTATCCCCCCAAAAAATAGTTATAAACCTTCCCGGGACCTATGAGAAGCTACCCTGTTAAGGAGAACCCGATCGGTTCAGCGGTTAGCGAGATCCTTTGGTACAGACACACAGATACACACTTTTATTCGGAATGAAGAGATGTTGCAGAAAATTAGCTTCCCAAGACTTCATCGGTTGAGTTTTAATTGAGATCTCGACGGGCAATCCAAAACTTTACTTACTTAATATAATAGGCTTATGATAACATATCTTAAAGTAGATACCTTTCAAAAAAAATTAAAAAAACTCAAGAAGTTTGAAATCGATAGGACAATTACAACTTGCCTTAATTATCGAAAAGATTTATCTCTTGCGGTCGGAAGAACCGACCCTCAATGTGGAAAATCTTCGCTTTTAAAAAATCCATGAGAATCAGAGAATTTGTGACTAAAAATCATTAATTATTCGTTTGAATACATTAAAATATACATTAACAAGGATGATAAAGTTCATTAAGATAGCGTCATTTCGCGTATATAAAGTCGTCAAACATCTAAAAATTTATAGAAGTTGCTACGTTGCTTTCAGTTAATGATACTTACATACTAACAGACAATAATAGTTATTTCTCGTATCGTATTATAAACGGCTTTCCGCGGATATAGAATGTACAATTATAAGATTAAAACTAGTTTTTTTTAGCCCCGAGGTGCCGGAGGCACCGGCTAAAAAAACTGGTTTCAATCTTATGATTGTACATTTCTATATTCGTAGAAAACTGGATATAATACGATGCTAGACATAGTTTTTTCGTATTCATGAGAACCGGTTCCTATCCACCGGATTCGAATGAATACGAGAAAAATGTAGAACATATTCGTTTAAAACAAGGTTGGCAACATCCTCTAGTACGTCGTCAATTTTAGCTAAACACCAGTTCATTCTTTAAGAAAATTAAATAGGGCCAGCCCCTTGTATTACAGGACAGACAGACACAGACACTTAAAGAGTAGCTTCGCTACTAAAAATCTATTAAAATGAGCCCTAATTTAGTTGTAATCATAACAGAATGAAAGGTAAAGATGTTTCTTTCAACCAACAAAAGTTGTAAAAAACAGCAAGTTTAAAAAAAGATACTTAAATTCTACAGTTGGGACTGTCGCTGTTTCTTTAGATCTCTAAAATGTTTTAATTGTGTTTTTTTCTTGTCAGAAAAGATTAAAATTAATCAAAGGTAGATTATTGTCTATTTTAAAAAGGTTAAGTATAGGTAAAACCCTCAAAATCGATGTCTGTATGCGCAGAGACACTTTTAAAGCAAATAAACATTCTATTAAAGATTGATGTCTAGAATTTTCTATGAAGATTTCCATGACTACTAAGGATCTACTCTAAAAACCTAACTTGCCCAGCGAAACTCAAAAACAGGTAGCATGCTACGTTGTTCGATATCTCAAATGGTAGCTTATGAATTACCACTAAATTTTTTCGCGATAAACGTTGGAAAATCGTCCTTTTCAGCAAAAGGTAGCATGCGAGTTCGCCATCGATATCGTAGTAAGTAGCACCATAGTAGCGTAGACTAAAAGAGCGAGAGATCATACCATTTCCGGTTTAATATAATAAAGAGTAAGATATGTTTCTCTCTCTTTCTCTCTCTCTCGCTCTTTTAATTTATGCTACTATTGTGCTACTTACTATGATATCGATGGCGAACTGAATGGGATTCGAGGTAGCATAGGAATCGGTTCATACATTGCACGAGCTCGAAGGCGACTCTACGGCGAAATATCTTGCTTGTCAATGACACTATGGTGAAAATAGACTTTAATTGTTAAAAATGTAATCCAATGGGCTGATATAGGAGATAGATTCTTGTGAAGATTCTCTGGAAAAAAGATCCTTAAAATCAGATGGCTGTTCGTCTATTTGTCATTTCTTTTTTTTATCAAAAATATATTTTTGAGCTTCGCTTAAATTTTTTATTCAAAGTCATTATTGTGTGCTAAAATTACATTTCTCTTGAATATAAAAACGTTGGGAAAGGTTATACTACTACTGCTACTGTATTTCTCATTTTTGCTAAAACCATTTATTTATACTGGTCATTTCATGTGTGGTCATGTTCTCTACATTTGGGAGGAGGAGTACCAAAACTAAAAAAGTGATAGGATGTATTTCTGTCTCTTTGTGTGTTCATTTTTCACCAAGAGATCTCGATAACAGCAAGATCTTTCTGATTCTACTCTTTAAGAAATCTTTTTAAAATGACCAAATTTAGGTTTTATCTATTTTTTAGGAGGTTATGTCAAAGCTTCCAAGGGGAGGAGGGGATATTGGAATATAAATTACACTGGCACCCAAAGATTGATGCTGTAAGTATTGGTGCAAAAAATGGGGACGAATTTCAAATTGATTTGACGGGGCTGGTTTTTTACGTCACAAGTGAAGGGAACCCCCATCTCTTTTCTAGGGGGTTTCTTTCCCCCTTTTCTTTTCCTTCACTTGTGACGTAAAAAAATCAGCCCCGTCAAATCAATTTGAAATTCGTCCCCATTTTTTGCACCAATACTTACAGCATCCCAAAGATTGATAAACATGCTCTTTTAATGTTTAACTCAAGTAACTTAAGATATTTTATTCAATCTGGTTGGTTGATTCTCAAGGAAAGTGTCTAAACTTATCAATTAATTATTTTAATCTACATAATGAGTAATTTTGTTTCCCATCATTGAAGATTTACATCAATTTATTGTTAATTGTCTTAACCCTTAAGATCCCCGGATATAAAAAAATGAAAAGAAAGCTCCCCCTCCTATAATTCCCATGTTAAATTCTGCCTTTGGTAGCTTAGATTTATTAAGGGGAAGGATAGGGTGTAGATTAATCCAATTGCTTCCATAGTCTTCAGTCGCTTTTTTTCTTAGAAAATATCAAAAAATCCTCCAGTTTGTGAAGAAGGGTGTTGAGCTTCAAAAATGTTGATGGACTATTTTAGGGAGGGAGGGAATTGAATTATCATAGAACAGGGGTAAAGGAATAGATCAGACACAATTTTCTTAAATAGTTTTGATTTAAACATCTGAAACTAATAAACAATGAAGTTTTTAGGTTACTAAACATTTACAACATATAATTGAAACCTAAACTTGTATTGATGAATTAAAGTAAAACAATAGAGAGGAGAGGGGTTAAATAACTGTATATCCCCATCCCGTGGACCCTATGCCGACATTTAATTACGTCTTCGAATATCAGCCAATAGCGTCGTTGACAGGTATACATGGCACCAGAAGTATCAGGTACCTGGAGCATCATGCTGGCCTTACACAGAAACCTCTAATACCGGCACACAGGGAGGGAGGGGACATTGATCCGTTTACTACACTATTCTTCAAAAGTTTTATATTACCGTTTTCTTATCGTTGGCTCAACAACTTTGGGGACTTTGATTGTTTGTTGCATTAGGTTGAGTGTCCAACGTTTCAACCACTAATTTTAATCTACAGAAGAGATAATTTTGTGTAGCATCATTGGGAATGTACATCAAGTTATCTGCCATTGTTTTCTCCCTTTAGATCTTTGAATACCACCTCATTTTGAAAAGTATATGTTTATTTATTTTTTTCAGTTGTGATTTTTGCCTGTAAGAGGCCTAATAAGATGGACATAATAATCTAAGTAAGACTTCCGCGATCATTTGCTTCAAACCAAAAAAACACACCCTTTAGAAAACCAACCCTTTGATTTCACAACCTTTTTCCTGATGGTAATGAGTTACGCCTGTTTTGGGCTCAGGCCTTTTCCCTACTATAACTACGTCAGGCACCTGACATATCAGCAGTAGGAACCATTCTTAACATCTTTAGTTGATAAGCGGATATGCTACGTGTTACACCACAGTAAAGTCGCAGGTTTTATACCTGTACCTTTATCCCACTTGCCCGACATATTATGTCCTAGGGCATTTGACCAGACTCATCAAATGTTTGAAAATTCCGCTAATTATTATCATTACAATAATACAAACCATAGCTGATACAGATGCATGGATGGGGCAATGCAAAATATTCTTTCTTGACAAATTTGTATATGTTAAATTCTGCTATGGTAGCTCATAGTAGTAAGAGTATGTATGGCTTGTCCTCTCTATACCTTACTTTTACTTTAAGCACTTATTTCCCAAGCATTTTACAAATCTAAAAAAAAAATCAAATAGAAGATATTACTTTAATAAATGTACAACTTTTTCTCCACTAGCTATCTAATGAAGGATAACACAAATAAGAAAAAATAGATAACAGTATTTCGATCCTATTGCCCTATTCCTTTAATTATTTATAACTATTGATAATTCTCAATCTTTAAATATTTTCTTCTAGAAATTTTTTTTTCATAATTCATATCCCTGTTTTTATAACGAATGAAAAAGAAGCCAAATAGAATTATGTATATATTTAGACCTGGAGGCTTTTTTAACTGACATTATTATCATAGTCTGACCACCTCTAAAGCTTACCATAGACTGAAAATGATATTGTAGATTAGAAATATTTTAACTGATATTATTATCATAACCTTAACACCTCTAAAGCTTATCATAAACTAAATATATATTGTAGATCAGAATTATTCTTAAGTGACATTATTATCATAGTCTGGCCACCTCTAAAGCTTATCATAGACTAAATATGATATTGTAGATCAGAAATATTCTTAACTGGCATAAAAATCATGGTTTAGCCACCTCTATATCTTATCATCGACTAAATATCATACTGTAGATCAGAATTATTCTTAACTGACATTATTCTCATAGTCTGAACACCTCTAAAGCTTTTCATGGACTAAATATAATATTGTATATCAGAAATATTCTTAACTGGCATAAAAATCATGGTTTAACCACCATATATCTTATAATAAACTAAATATGATATTGTATATCAGAAATATTCTTAACTGGCATAAAAATCTTGGTTTAGCCACCTCTAAAGCTTATCATAGATTAAATATGAAATTGTAGATCAGAAATATTCTTAATTGGAATGAAAATCATGGTTTAGCCACCTCTAAATCTTATCATAAACTAAATATGATATTGTAGATCAGAAACATTCTTAACTGGCATATAGATCATGGTTTAGCCACCTCTTTATCTTATCATAATCTAAATATGATATTGTAAGTCAGAAATATTTTGATTAAAACTATTTTCATAGTCTGAACACCTCTAGCAATCATAGACTCAATATTGTAGATCAGATATAATCTCAACTGGCATAATTTGTCCACCTCTAAATCTTGTCATAGACAAAATATAACATTGTAGATCAGAATTATTCTTACGTGACATTATTATCATAGTCTGACGACCTATAAAGTTTATCATAGACTTAATATTATATTGTAATATTTTTAACTGGTATAATAATCATATCTATGAAATAGTTAGTATATGGAAAAGGGTCAGTGTCTGGGTCTAGACAAGGGATAAAGAAATTCTAATTATAAATCTATGAAATAGTTAGTGTATGGTAGAGGGTCAGTGTCTGAGTCTAGACATGGGATAAAGAAATTATAATTATAAATCTATGAAATAGTTAGTATATGGTAGAGGGTCAGTGTCTGGGTCTAGACATAGGATAAAGAAATTAAATAATTATAAATCTATGAAATAGTTAGTGTATGGTAGAGGGTCAGTGTCTGGATCTAGACATGGGATAAAGAAATTATAATAATAAATCTATGAAATAGTTAGTATATGGTAGAGGGTCAGTGTCTGGGTCTAGACATGGGATAAAGAAATTATAATAATAAATCTATGAAATAGTTAGTATATGGTAGAGGGTCAGTGTCTGGGTCTGGACATGGGATAAAGAAATTATAATAATAAATCTATGAAATAGTTAGTATATGGTAGAGGGTCAGTGTCTGGGTCTAGACATGGAATAAAGAAATTATAATAATAAATCTATGAAATAGTTAGTATATGGTAGAGGATCAGTGTCTGGGTCTAGACATGGAATAAAGAAATTATAATAATAAATCTATGAAATAGTTAGTATATGGTAGAGGGTCAGTGTCTGGGTCTAGACATGGGATAAAGAAATTATAATTATAAATCTAAGAAATAGTTAGTGTATGGTAGAGGGTGAGTGTCTGGGTCTAGAAAAGGGATAAAGAAATTATAATTATAAATCTATGAAATAGTTAGTGTATGGTAGAGGGTCAGTGTCTGGGTCTAGACATGGGATAAAAAAATTATAATTATAAATCTATGTAATAGTTAGTGTATGGTAGAGAGTCAATGTCTGGGTCTAGACATGGGATAAAGAAATTATAATTATAAATCTATGTAATAGTTAGTGTATGGTAGAGGGTCAGTGTCTGGGTCTAGACATGGAATAAAGAAATTATAATAATAAATCTATGAAATAGTTAGTATATGGTAGAGGGTCAGTGTCTGGGTCTAGACATGGAATAAAGAAATTATAATAACAAATCTATGAAATAGTTAGTATATGGTAGAGGGTCAGTGTCTGGGTCTAGACATGGGATAAAGAAATTATAATTATAAATCTAAGAAATAGTTAGTGTATGGTAGAGGGTCAGTGTCTGGGTCTAGACATGGGATAAAGAAATTATAATTATAAATCTATGAAATAGTTAGTGTATGGTAGAGGGTCAGTGTCTGGGTCTAGACATGGGATAAAGAAATTATAATTATAAATCTATGTAATAGTTAGTGTATGGTAGAGGGTCAGTGTCTGGGTCTAGACATGGGATAAAGAAATTATAATTGTGTCCAAATTACACAAAATTTTATAACTCAAACTATCATAGATTTTCTATTCTGGTTTTTTTTCCAGTAAGATCTCATAAACAGTTGGAAGATTACTCCCCAATTTTAGTGGAAGCTTATTTTTATTCTCGGGAAGGATTTAAGCTATTTAACATTGGGTTGGGCGTTTGTCCATTTGTCCTACCGTTTCAGTGCTTCGCTTTTATGGATGTTGTCATCCTTGTTTTTTTTACCAAGTAAGGGTTTTAGAAACATAACATCCTTACCTTAAAACAATTCCACTAGGATAGTAATTAACTAATAAACACAACTATCTATTGAATAAACATTGAAAATCCTAGTTCTGTATATTAAAAAAAATTTCCGTTAAAACACTTATTATATACCCAGTAGCCTAATAGAAAAAAAGGGTGTAAAAATGTAAGAAATATCATTAATTTTGGGGTCTAAATTGAGTGTATTATTCTAGTAATGAAAGAAAAAAGATATTTAATTACTTATTCATATGAGTAGCAAGTTTATAACTAGGATATGTCCGACTGTATGTCATTATCAAAAAAAAATGAAAATTCTCTTGTTTTCTGCGGTTATTAAAATAAAAAAAATTAGATTTAAACTAGTTTGTTAGCCCCAAGGGACCGAAGGCTCGAGGTAACAAAACATGTATTAATTTTATGATTTTAACTTAATGTCCGTGGAAAATTACATTGCCATACATGAATTTTTACTATTGCTTAGAACCAGTTCTAATTCAATGGGTATTAATCGGTTTCGTACAGTATTATCACTTCTGTAGATAAAATTATTGGTCGAAAAGTATGGATTTTAATAGTTTGTGCCAACTTATCAAGATCTAACAAAAGTACCCAACGTTTTTAGGCCAACGAATGAGACAATTCGCTTATTAAACTTTGGTGTAATTTACAGTCCAATGTCCCCTCCCTTTTTGGACAATGACATACCCAACAAAAATTATTGTGCTACTTCAATGTTAATTTCAATTCCAGACTCCCAGGTAGGGAAAGGCACATTGGACTGAAAATTATAATGGTACCCAAAGTTTTTAACTAGGTTATCTTAAAGCTAAAAACTGTAGGTTCCTTTTTTTGTTTAGTTCCCAACTTTTTAAACAATTGACAGGTGAAACAGTTAGGTATTGGTACGTGCATAAATTTATCGTCCATTGTCTTATCTTTTTAAAACCATGCATGCTATATAGAACTCACATATTCACATATTTTATAGTGCTAAGTGTTATTAAAACGATGGAAACTGCTCGGTCAAATTCCAAGAGTAAAGTAGCAGCAAAGTTTGAAGTTAATAGGACAGTTCTAACATGCCTAAATTCCCGACGGACGGAATGATGGTCCTACCATAATTGTAAAAAAGCTTCTCTTTTATAAAGTTCATTACACACGTCTGATTTAGTAGCTCAATTTACGGTTCCATTTATCTGAAGGTTAAATAATAATTGAGTTATGAGTGTAAAAAATGATTACTACTTACTAAATATCGTATATGGCGGGTTCTCAGACTTTTGAGGTAGCGTAGCAACTCTTTGAATACGGTATTTTTTCTTAGCCTGTATTTTATCAAAGTATATCAAGTAGTACTGAGGTCTTTTGTCTGGAGATTAAGATTTCAATAACTGCTGAAAGGATTGCGCTCTGAATATCAGGGAGGCTTTATAAAGATCCCGGGATGGTTTGGAACTTTAGATCTTAGGCTTAGGTTGGTTTTATGCTATATATTTCCAAATAAAATGAAAATAATTCAGTTAAATTTAGTTCATATCTTAATTACCTATATTCTATTAGTATAATTATTAAACCAATTGCATTTCTATTTAGGAATCGAGGGATAAGAAAATAGATAAAATTATAGTTTTAATAGCTTATGATTTCTTATTTTAATATCCGTGGAAAGCTGTCTATAATATGAATGATGTGATAAATAACTATCACCGAACCTAGCCTTGGTGACTTACAGTTGACTATGGGGTAAAGTTTATACCTCCCTGAAATTTATCTATAATACAAAGTAGAATGATGTCTGTCCGTCCGTTTGTCTGTCCGTCCCTTAAGATCTCGGTAACCACTGAACCGATCGGATTCTACTCTTCAGGGAATATACCTAATGGTCCTGTGGTGGTTTTAGGCTATTTTCTTGGGGGGTGGGACACCCCCAACCCCCCGAAAAATGAAAAAAATCCCCCTCAATTTTTTAAAATTATTTAAAAATTGTGGGGACATCTCCAGAGAGGTAATTATATTTTTCTTTAATTACCTCTAGGGGCAAAGCCCCTAGAGGCTAGGGGCGAAGCCGCTAGTACTTCATAAGCTAATCATGAAAAGGCTAAAATTATTGACTGTTTATTTTCAATAATGGTACAATTTTAAAAGGTAATAAAAATTTATAGATTTTAAAATTACTTTATTATAATTATTTTGGCAAAATCATGTGAGGGAAGGGACATTGGACTCTAAATTAAACTGGTACCTAAATATTTATAACCACGTTTGAGCTGGCTCCAAAACTTTGGGAATTTCTTATTGATAATTTTGTTTATCAACATTGGGGATGTAAATTAATTTATCATCCATTGTCTTATCCCTTAAAATCCAAACCAATAAATAAAAAGATACAATAAAGATTTTGATATGATTTTTTTCTGTATTTAAACTAAACCGAAGCCTAATGCTTTATAGAGAAGCTCCGTATAGGTCTGAATGAAATAAAAAGATATTTATCCTATTACAAAAAGGAGTAAGGTTTTTTTTTATTTAAAGCCTAAGATTTAAATAACTACTTAACTGATTGAGTTCTCCTCTTTAGGGAAGCTACACATAGGTCTCAGGATGGTTTTTATGCTATTCCATTTTTAGATTTAAGCCTTAAGATGGTTTTGGTCTATTTTATAACACCTTTGGATGTTAGGGGTGCAGACGTTACTCATTATATAAAGTGTAAATAAATAATAAAAGTACGTGTGTGGTAAACATAGAATCTGTACAAAAAAACAAGGACAACAATGTATGTAAGTAGCGCAGTATCAACAAGCTGAAAATATTTTAAAGAAAACAAAGACAATGAAGTATGATACAGAAAAAAATATATAAATTGAATGACATATCTAGTAAATGTTTAAGTAATTGTCTGATTGGTATGATTATTGCAGATATCTTGAGGATTTAAGGCAATAGATAATAAATTGATTGATATCCCCAATGTCATGTATATCAAATGATTGGATGAAAATTTTGGACAGTGCTAATTTGGAACCAACTAATCAAAATTAAAATACAAAAGTATCCACAATTTTGAGCCAACGAATAATAACGTAGTTATAGAACTTTGCCAACTCTTTGATAACAAGAATAGTAACAGTCGGACAGATTGACGTACAGACATACACTAATAATGTAATAGCTTCGCTTCTAAAAAAAATAAGATAACCATCTTTTCCTCTTTCTTTCTATGTCCAAATTTGTTCACTTTTTTTACGAACACTGTACACAGGGAGAGAGGAATGTAGTGACAGAGGAAAAATTTGTCGTCATTTTAGATTTTTAATGTTGGATTTATAAACCAGTTCGTTCTTCCAGTAGGAGGGGAGGGCATGCGGTAAAGGGGATGGATGGTTGGTATCGTTATTTTAGCCAGCTGCGAGTATTACTTTATCACTTTATTACACGAAAAACTGGAGCAAAATCCGAGTAATATTATATCGATTCAGGGAGAGACAGATTGATATAACACATGATTTTTAGTGGCGTGCAGAAGGGGGCGTCAAAACCCCCCTAAAACCTTAAATAAGTTAAGATTTCCCTCTCCTTTTTTCATCCCCTCAGAGCTAACAAAAGTTGTTTTGATCTTATAATTTTTCATTGTATTATCCGCGGAAAGCTATATATAATTCGATGCGATAAATAAATAATACAATACTGCTAGTATACTTGAAATAAGCCTGAAATATGAAACTTGAAAATCACAACTCTATTGGACTAGCTCTTTCCGAGATCTTCAACAAAAACAAACTTGCTTCTGTTATCAGAGACTACTGAGCTGGATCTTTAAATCATTTTAGTGGCGATTCAGATCGGGGCGCGCCAAAATTTCAGCCAATCACAGCGCTGCGTTTTGAAAATGCAGCGCTGTGATTGGCTGAAAGTTTGGAGCGCCCCGATCCAAATCACCCCTAAAATGATTTAAAGATCAAGCTCTGGTTGTGTCCCTAAAAATAGAAAACTCAATCGGTTAGATGGTTGACAAGACTTTAATGACCAATTGAGTTTTCTAAAAACGAATTATATTCCGCAATGAAAAAAACACACGACGTCTTTTTTTTATTGTTTTATAAAAATTGTTCACCTAAATAAAAATGTTATAAAATCCTGCACAAAAAAAAGTACATAAACGTCACTGTTTTGTCTTATTTTTTGTTCTTAAAATATACACAAAAAATTATTATTCATATGCCTTTTTAAAGTGTTTATCGCTAGGGTTGTGACGTAATTCTAAGATTCAATTTTATAGTTTGATTGCTCAATAATATTTATTTATCGCATCGTATTACAGACTATTCTCTACGATTCATAAAATAAAAATCCTAAAATCAATAGCAGTTTTGTCAGCCTTAGTCTTCGGCCCCTCAGAGCAAACAAAACTTGTTTTAATCTTATTATTTTTTATTTTCATATCCGCGAAAAGTTGACAATAATTATTGTCAATATTAATGATCAATCAAACTTTACACCAAATTGATAAAGGTTTGAAACCAAGTAAAAGCATAACAAACATAGTTTCTTTCTTGTTTCTTAGAAATGTAACAAAAATCCTCCCCCCCTCCCTAGTTTATTTTTTTATGTTAATGTAAGATTTCGAATATTCTTCACATAACACCTAATATATTATTCCTAAAACTCCGTATTTGACCAGAACATATCATAGGACCTTTATGGATCCTATCCATTTTATGCTTTAGTTAAAGTAAGAATACAGAAAATTCCATGTAGTATAAATTGACCAGAACATATCATAGGACTTTTATGGATCAGGTCCATTATATGCTTCAATGGTAGTATTCAAGGATAGGTACATGGATGATAATTTTATTCATACCTAAAACACCGTATTTGACCAGAACATATCATTGGACCTTCATGGATCAGGTCCATTATATGATTCAATGGTAGTGTACAAGGATACTGATAGGTACATGGATGATAATTTTATTCATTTCTAAAACTTCGTATCTGACCTATAGTTCATGTCCTATCTAGGCAAAAGTTTAGTACACAGGAGGTCCATCACTATTAGTATTTACCTAATATTTTTTTTTAAAACTCTGCATTTGGCAATATCAAGGAACCTTCCTAGAACAAAAACTTTTGCTAAACATTTTAAAACATATTTGACAGTCTTCTTATTTAGCATAACGCAAGGAAAGGAAGCAGCTTAAAGTGCCTAACAAAAGATGACGTCATATAATACAAATGACCAATGATAGGCCAGAATGCATTGTAATTAATCAATGATAAAATATATACTGGTCTATCATTGGTCATTTGTATTGAATGAGGTAATTTTTTTAGGAAATACAAGCTACTACAACAAAAGCCGGTTTTTTTTTAATCTGCAGCCACCAGTTACCCAGCAATCATTGGCCACATCTTACCTAGTTGGCGTCAGATTACAGTCAAATCTGATGATAATCAGCCACCCATTTTCATTCCACGGAAAGGCATTTTCCCCAAACGGACCTGATCCTTATTCAAATGTGAATGTGTATTCTGGTGAAATTTTGGACATCTCGACCCCCCAAGCTAACATTGTCCAAAATAGAAACACTGGGAGGGGCGCCCCTGTCAAATAACCAAGAAACTAAGATTCTTGTCAAAGTGTCTTGTAGAGCATTGAACCAGTGCCCCCCCCCCCCCCCGAATGTTAAAAATATTAAAAAGTGGGTCTAAACCTGCTTGTATCCCAAGAAAAGCATCCCTTATATATTGCCGTTTAGGAGATCTGATTGGACACAAACAAACATTGCTAAAAATTTAAAAACACATTTCTTTTACAATGCACGGACACCCCTCTTTAAGTTATAAAGAAAGAATAAATTATTGCATCAAAAAATGTATTTTTCATAAAGATCATATCTCAAGACAATTTTAAATCTTATTTTCTTTTTATTTCTGTCAAACAAAGGACGAGTTAGGGTAGAAAAAAAGACTAAAACTAACCTATGGAGTTGAGTGAGGAAAACAGCCTTTAACCATTCCTAGACCTAATAAAGCATCCCTAATATAGAAAACTCAGTGGATCATAAAGGACAGACAAAAAATCATATACTTAGTATTATTTTTTGGGGGTTTTAAAATAGCGCAATTTTTGCAAAATTGCGTTATTACGATAAATAGCAATATATAATTTTGAATTAATCACAAAGCTTTTTATAACTTATAGTAAGAAATATTTATTCATCTATAAATACTTAGCTAAAGGCTATAACACTATAAAAAAATTATTTTGTTACCCAAAACAATTAATAATTTTCAGTAGTGTAATTTTTTTAATCTTCATAAGGAACATATATCTAATTATCGTCCATTGTTTTGTGCATTATGATCCCTGCAACTTGTGGAGGAAATTTCAAGATGGCTGCCCAAGGCAGCGGAATTAGTTACATTTTTATTACTGTCTTTAGTTGCAGTGTTAAAAAAAGTCTACATTAAAAAGTTTTTTTTTCTTCAGTGACGTCGCACCTACTGAGCAAAAAGTAGAAGCTTTTGAATAATTGTAATCGGTCAAAATTGATTAGGTATACTCATTAGGTCGGTTCAAAATTTATATTTTCAAATACAGAGTATATAGTGAGAGAGAGAGAGAGAGAGAAAGAGAGAGAGAGATAGATAGATAAATAGATATATAGATAGGTAGGTAGATAGACAAATAGATAGATAGATAGATAGATAGATAGATAGATAGATAGATAGATAGATAGATAGATAGATAGAAAGATAGATAGATAGATAGATAGATAGATAGATAGATAGATAGATAGATAGATAGATAGATAGATACATAGATAGATAGATAGATAGATAGTGCTACTACTTCTAGTATAGCCAATAGTTAATGTAATAATAATAATAATGTAATAGATAGATAGATAGATAGATAGATAGATAGATATATATATATATATAGATAGATAGATAGATAGATAGATAGATAGATAGATAGATAGACAGATAGATAGATAGATAGATAGATAGATAGATAGATAGATAGATAGATAGATAGATAGATAGATAGATAGATAGATAGATAGATAGATAGATAGATAGATAGATAGATAGATAGATAGATAGATAGATAGATAGATAGATAGATAGATAGATAGATAGATAGATAGATAGATAGATAGATAGATAGATAGATAGATAGAAAGATAGATAGATAGTGCTACTACTTCTAGTATAGCCAATAGTTAACCCATTAGTGCCGAGCGCCACTTTTATGGGCCGATCGAGCTGTAAGTTTCAGGGAAGCTTTATAATGGTCAAAACGGAATTCGTATTTTTTTGTTTTGCTCTAGTGGCGTGCACAGGAAAGTTGCAAAAAAACCCGGTTCGGCTTGGCCATAAATACCAACCAGGCATTAACACCCGTTTTTGGTGCTTTCCCCCAGTTTTAAAACCCGGTTGACCCGTATAAACCCGGTTATTTTGACCAAAAATCGAAAAATGTAATTTTTGGACGCCAAAAGTGAGATGAACACTTTTTAGAACTTTGATACGATCCGTAATTGAAAACTACACAACCACATGTAATCTAAAGAGCTACAAGTATAATAAGAAGCGATTTATTTCAAATTTAGTGTTTCGGCTATAGGTGCCGCCGTTTTCGGGTAAAAAAACCGTTGCTCGAAGTTTTAAAAGACACACACTACAAAAAAAAGAACATATAAAATTTGGGTGTTACATATCAGAAAACGATCATAAAACTATTGGGTGACACCTATAGAGATTACTAGGGTTATTATGGTGGCTCAAACCCTTACTAATGACGTTAATTGTTATTTTTATTGGTTGAAAAGTTAAAACCGGGTAATAAAAACCGAAACCGAGCCGGGTTTTAAAATTTTCGGGTATGTATGGCCAAGCCGAACCGGGTCATAATAGGGCGTAAAAAAACGATAAAAAAATCATATAAAAAATAATAATTTGAATAAAACGAATTCACATATAGATGTACTTGTCAATAAACATTAGATTTCACGAAAAAAATCAGCGACTTTACTATAAAAACAAAAAAGTTAGAAGGGGTATTTTGAATTTCATGATTTTCAAATTTTGTTGAGCTATACCATAAAACGGAAGTAAGCTAAACTGCCTGCTCCAGGGGGAAATGAAAGCCAGGGTAGTAGAGGAGGGATTCATACTGAGAATGATGCAATTATGGAGCCGGAAACCGGTTTTTTTTCCATTTTTCGGAACCGGGTTTTAATGTCCGGTTCGGCACTAATGGGTTAATGTACAGAACAAATTATAAATATTGGACAGTGCTATTACTCCTAGTATAGCTAATAGTTAATGTACACAACAAATTATAAAAATTATAAATATTGGACACTGGACAGTGCTACTACTCCTAGTATAGCCAATAAATTGCGTACACAACAAATTATAAAAAATATAAATATTGAACAGTGCTACTACTCCTAGTATAGCCAATAGTTAATGTACACAACAAATTATAAAAACAATTTATGCCTTTTTACACACAAATTTTTAGGTGCGCATACACTTCCACATAGCATCACATCCGCTTCGATTTAAATTTCGCAAAAGCACACAATAGCAAATATATTAATGAAGGTGATTTTGATTAAATCGTGGAAAGTTATCTTACGGGATAAGACAATGGACAATAAACTGATGTGCACCCCAAATTTTGAAAATTTAAATTACCCTAATTCTGTATACTTTAAAATTGCAGGTGGAAAGGGGACAAATCTAGTTTGAACCAACCAATCAATTTCCAAAAAGTTTTTAGTTAATGAATTATAGAGTTCTTTTATAAAAACTTTGGATACCAGTTTATACAATGCATGGTATAGTCTCTGTTTTTCCTTTAAGATCTCAATATATTTAAGTCCTGGGAAGCTTTATAACTATTTTGGGGGAGGTTACCTCCACCTTCCCAAGTTAAATAGCCCCTAGAAAAAGTGACCACCCTAAATATTTTCTTTCTGCTTTTTCTTTCTAAAGCTGTAAATAAAAAAAACAAGGATGACAACATCCATAAAAGCGAAGCACTGAAACGGTTGGACAAACGGACATTAACACTTGTATAGTGTCAGAACTGAATAAGCAGAATATAAATGTATAAGAGTCGAAGCCAAATTGTAAGTAAATTTGTTGAAAACTGATTGATGCAGGATAATGTTTATGGACATTTACATTTTTAGATCTTGATTATAGAGTTGCTTTGCTTACAATATTGTACTTTGTTGTTCCAGGAATCGGTATACCAAAAATCAGATCAATCGGATAATTAGATCACGTAAAAATTTCTTGTTTAAAAAGTAAAAAAATCAACATTTTTAAAATGAACGTACGGACATTCTGGTAATGATTATAGAGTTGCTACGCTTTCTAAATCGTACCTAACTACTACAGGAATCACCATGCAAAGTTTGAAATCGATAGGATAATTCTAACATGCCTAAATTTACGTGAAAACCTATCCGTTACAGACGTACGGACGGACCGACCCTAAGTATAGAAAAGCTTCGCTTTTAAAAAAAGGGGGGGGGGAGCTCCCGTTACACTTTAAGTGCCTTCATAATTGTAAAGTTTCAATTCTTAATAACGGTAATATAGTATACTATACTTTTCTTCATATGTCCAAAATGTATGAAAATTATAAATTCATATCAAAATATCTCAAAATTATATGCTGCAAGCGAAAAAAGAAAGAAAGATAAAGTCAGAGAGAGGGATATGAACCCTAAAGAAAAAAAGATGTTTAGCATCCAAATTTTCCGCTAAGGAAATTTTTATGGAGCAACTTTTCTTTGGAGGGTTAAGCACCCTTCCACAAAATGGTTATGTACCTTCCCTGGATCTAGGAGAAGCTTCTTTGTATAGAAAAGGAAATCTTTTCCGCGGTTAGACGAATGTTTTATTTTTTGTTTTTTTATCTGAGGTGAATTCTTAAAAAAAACTTTTGTCTCACTAAAATCAGTTTGTCCCACTAAAATTTTATTGAGGCAAATTATCCCCTCTAAATTTTTAGCAAGCCTCACTGATTTTAGTGGGGCAAACTGATTTTGGGAGGCAAAAGTTTTTTAAGAATTAACCCTGGTGTGCTTTTTACCATAATGGAAGAAATGTTAGAGTAAAAATAATTTTTTTTCAGATATCCTATCTCTGTTCCTGGATATCAATATGAGGGGTGCATAAGTGACATATATTTCCATATTGATGGATTTGACCATAAATTCTAGATTTGGTATAATATCGCACATGCCCCCCCCCCCTTCCACCTAATAAAACCGCCCCCTTATTCAACACTATAGAAAATTTATGTGAGATATTTCATTTTAAGAAAGACAATTTTGTCCCAAAATCAAGTAAAGTTAGATTTTCAATGTAAGTAACAATTACTGCAAATTGTTTTAGATAACTTAAAAAGTATTTTTACTAATTACAAAAAAGTTACCTTCCCTTAAAGTGCATAGCGAACACAGAACTCCCCCATCCTTTTCGGTGAAAACAAATTAAAAATAAGTTATTTTTATCCCCAATACCCGTGCTGAGCCCTAACCCTGCGTGGCCCAAACCTGCGGTGCCTTAAACTTGCGGGGCTACCCAGTATCCATTAAAACCTAACCTAACCTAATCTAAGGTAACAATTAACATTAGCAATTAAGGAAGGTATTTTTTGCACCACAATGAATTTGGGAAACTACTCTAAAAATTCTTCAAATGATTTTTTTGGATTTAACATAATAAGATTGAAGAAGAGGTAGAATACCCGTGTTCGTGTGCTCATTAAGATCTATAAAAAGGCTTAACCAATAATTCTATAATTTCAGATATACTTTGCATAAAAACTCTGAATTCAGAGTTCTTTTTCCCATAGTGATTGTGGACCTCCATCAACATAAAGATGATGATGTCCATCTTGTGCCCGAGGCTACAATGGATTCTTACAGCACGAGAACCAAGGATCTCAAGGGATACGACAAGGGGGGATATATTAATATGCTTCTCCAATGATGATTAACAAAATTACTCGTTTTGTATTTTAATATTACCAGTTCAAAGGTTTTCTCCCTATTAGTTTGGAACCAACCAATCAAATAAAAAAAAACAAAGTTTAATTTATATTGATAAAAGCAAAAGGGTTGCTGTAAATAAAAAAACCGGCTTCTGCAGATTATAAATCTTGGGGAAAAAAGATAAAGGGCATCTTACTAATAAAACCCTTTCTTTGTAACCATCTTTAATTAACGGGCAGTCGGACGTACGGACATACCTACATATAGTATATGTCGTGTAGCGTGGCCATATAGTCACCATATCTCCATATACGAATACCACGGGGCTAACTTTTGGAAAATACGAGATTTATGCCCAAGAATGGGGACAAAGTATCATGATTTATATAAAAGTAACAGGTTGTCTGTCTTTAGCTAAGGATCTTGCTAACAGCTGGACTGTAATGAATCTCCTTTACATTACAGTCCAGCTGTTAAAACTAGTTAGTGGAGGGTACCTCCACCCTCCCAGGAGAAATAAACCTGGAGAATTTAACCAGCAAAATAAATATTTCTTTGTATTTAAAACTAGAATGGAAAGTGGAGGTTACCCTTTTAATCAAGTGCTCCTAGATGCTTAGTATGACATTAATTTGATAAACAAAATAGTCAAAAAAAACAACATCTAACAGACAACCAGCCCTTTCATTGCATAACCTTTATCAGAAATCCCTAACAGTGCCTGTTTATTATTGATGCTACATCCTTATACTAAAGTAACAGGATGTTTGTCTGTTTGTTTGTCTGTGTGTCTGTACTGAAGGATCTCGCTAACCGCTGAACCGATCGGGTTCTCCTTAACAGGGTAGATTCTCATTTGTCCCGGGAAAGTTTTTAACTATTTTGGGGGATGGTACCAACACCCTCCCAAGAGAAATCACAAAAAAATAATTTTTTTTTTACGTTCTCGATTTTAGAAAGAGAGACCAACGCAAACATAAACGTCAAACGCAACATAGACTTATTTTAAATATATAAAAAAAATATTTAAAGTACAACTAGAGGCCTCTAGGGGCGTAGCCGCTAGTGCCAGATATAGCAGCAGTTGCTATAAATTTCAACGTCTCTTTGTATTACTTCAAGAACCTATTTTTGAGCAGGATATTTATAACAACCCATAATAATGAAATACCTACTAAGATAACATCTAAACTATTTTGACTAATACGTTTTTATAATACATGTCCGTTTCCATAGATATATGTACATAAGGTCAGAAATTTATGCATACATAATGTCCGCCCAGAGGCTACCCTCACTCAAAATAATCATAGATAATACATTTATTATCCTAGATGCGCAATTATGGATAATAAACCGTCTCATTTATTTATAGCAGACAAAGATTCTTTATTACATTTATTCACTTATGATTCAATCACATAAATGGATGTAGATTTAGAATATACGTGGATAAGGGGTAAAATTGTCGTCAATTTAGGTTGGTATTTCCCCTGTCATTTATTGGTCAGTTCGTTTATCCATTAGAAGGGGAGGGAAAAGGTTGGAGAACCGTTATTTTAGCCCGTTATAAGTTATTACATGATAATCTGGTGTAAGATCCAAGTAATAATAAATCACATAAAAATAATTTATTGTATTATATAATTCATGCAAGCAAGGCTAAATGCCAAGAAGTTCAACTTATTATATGAATGAAATTAAAAAATATCAATTTTCTATGTCTACACTACCCTGTCCCGTTTTAGAAAATTTTTAAAAAAATTTTTGCCCCCAGCCATAATATGGTTGATTTATGCAAAATAATGACCCATGCAAACTATTTTTTCTGTAATGCAAAAATTGCGATGGTACAAGCACTGCAAAATTTTTAAAATTTGCAAAAAGATCTGTTTTTCAAGCTCTTGTACCATCTCAATTTTAAAGATTTTTTAAAAATTTCAATTCAAGTGTGTCAAAATAAACCTGAAATTTACCAAAAAAAATGGGGGCAGTCTCAATTCTAACATATAATGGAAGAAGGTGTAGCAAGTAATTTTCCAAAGTAAAAATTGCCAGATTTCATACACAAATAATAGGGTTAGGCCAGATTGGATGGATACAGATATCCGGCTGATCTATAATTCTGGATATCAAGTATTTAGGTTTATATTGACACACTAGAATTGAAATTTCATAAAAATCTTTAAAATTGAGATAATACAAAAGCTTTAAAAACGGTCTTTTTGCAGATTTTAAAAAGTTTGTACCATCTCAATTTTAAAGATTTTTACGAAATTTCTATTCTAGTGTGTCAATATAACCCTAAATACTTGATATCCAGAATTATGAATCAGCCGGATATCTGTATCTATCGATTCCAGCCCAACCCCATTATTTATGTATGAAATCTGGCAATTTTTACTTTGGAAAATTACTTGCTACACCTTCTTCCATTATATGTTAGAATTGAGACTGCCCCCATTTTTTTTGGTAAATTTCAGGTTTATTTTGACACACTTGAATTGAAATTTTTAAAAAATCTTTAAAATTGAGATGGTACAAGAGCTTTAAAAACAGGTCTTTTTTGCAAATTTTAAAAACTTTGCAGTGCTTGTACCATCGCAATTTTTGCATTACAGAAAAAATAGTTTGCATGGGTCAATATTTTGCATAAATCAACTATATTATGGCTGGGGGCAAAAATTTTAACAAAATTTTTCAAATCCGGGACAGGCTAGTATACACCCTATGACCAAACATGCGTTATGATTATTCTTTTATGTTTTCCAATTGGTCCTATTAGAGTTTGGGGATCTAGACTTTCTATATTTATCATAAAGATATACACACGGACTAATATATTAGGGACTACTTAGGCTAGACCTATCTGGTTGTCTGTTGGGTATTACTTAACCAACAGATCTATAGTATAGATGAATATACAGACAACTACCTCCCTTCATTTTTCAAAGACCTCTTTCGTCTGCTTCAAAATAATTATCTGCTACTTAGCTGTGTTAATATAAGCGATACCATTGGTTGATTTTTAATGACCCAATAGAAAGGTTGCACAAGACGATTGCGATGGTGAGATACAGTTATTTAACCCTTTCTCCCTCTAGTGTTTTACTCTAATACTTAACCTAATGATGATAGATTAAAGTAAAAGAATAGAGAGGGCAAGAGCTATATGTAGCTTTAACAAAGGTTCCAGGACAAACGCAGGAGTCCCAAACGTCGGAGTGGACAAACGCAGGAGTGTTAAAATATTAATTTTGTTAAGTATTTCTATACAGATTAGGTTAGGTTAAGATATGAATGAACAAATAAGCCCCCGCAGGGGTTAGGCATTTAAAAAAGCTATAAGATGGTCTAAAATAGGTAGGTTAGGTTAAGTGTCCACTCTGACGTTTGTCCACTCCGACGTTTGGGACTCCTGCGTTTGTCGTAGGACCCATAGCTTGGTACATTCAAAAGAATAAAAAGCAAATTGCAAACAAATTATTATTGAACAATCACTAAAATAGGATTTGTGTGTGTGTGTGTGTAGATTAAGATCTTGCTAAGCGCTGAACAGATTTGGTGCTCCTTTACAGTGAAGCTTCTCATAGCTCTAGAAAAGTACCACCATCCTTGCAAAAGAAATTGCCTGTAGAACCCCCCCCCCCCCTTAAAACAAAATTACTTTTAAAACTAATATTAAAAGTAGAGGTTTGACTTCCCCTTCCCCCCCCCCCCTTACTCAAATACCTCTAGAGGCGTAGCTGCTAGTAAATTAGAGGAATTAGTCTAAACAAACTTGGTCGCATTTCCATTACAAATAAAGAAAGATACAAGAGAGAGAGAGAGAGAGAGAGAGAGAGAGAGAGAGAGAGAGAGAGAGAGAGAGATAGAGAGAGAGATAAAGAGAGAGAGAGAGATAGAGAGAGAGAGAGTAGAGGGAGGGGGGGGGGGGCTGAGGGAGAGATACAGATAGAGAGAGACAAAGATGTATATTATTATTATTACCCCTGCAATCAAAACCAATTATCGGTCATTTAATCCTAATGATTTTTGACTACCTACATGTAGCAAATATGTATATTATTATTTGGAGCGCAGCTACTCTTTACTTACGGCCTGTCTGTACGTCGTCATATGTCAGAGTTGTGCGAACTAACTAATGTTTATCTTTCTTGTTGAAAAAGTGCATCATTCCTTATTCAATCCAACATAATTATCCAGGACAAACGCTGGAGTGACACACGTCGAAGTTGGCAAACGCAGGAGCGACAAACGTTGGTATAGACAAACGCAGGAGTGACAAATGCAGGAATACTTACAAATAACCCCCCCTGCAAGGGTTAGACATTTAAAGAAATGGTTTAAAATACAGAAGGTTAGGTTAAGTGCCCATTCCGACGTTTGTCACTCCTAAGTTTGTCTTAGGACCTGCATTTCTTTAATTTGCCACAAAAAATATATATGTACTATTTATATGCTTACATCAATGCTGTGTCATTGTTTATTGTTGTTTTTTATATACTAAGGTTACTTCTTTAAAATATTTATATTTGATAAGCTTATTTTTGGTGCACTACTTATGGAAAAATTAATCCTTGTTCTCAATATACCTAGATAGATATGATCATTAAGAATCGGGTATGCTTATAATATTTATAGCTATGGGCCAAGCGAACATTATTTTCTTATAACGAATTTTTAGTCGTCAGATTGTCAAATATCATTAGCAATATTGAAAATCTTTATGTTTAAAATAATGGTAATTTATCCTTAAATAAAAGTAACATGATGTCTGTCTGTCTATTTGTACCGATGGTTTTCAATAACAATATAGATCTTGGGAAGGTCTATAGCTCTTTTGGATAAGGGTACTGTAATGCCAAGGAGAAAATTTTATTTTTAAGCTGATATTAAAGTTTACTTCTAAGCCTATTCTTTGTGCTTTTGCCATAACCGTGCATGGTTGTTTTGTGATTAGCTACTTTTGGATGTTATCATTTTTATTTTTTCTTGCTTTTCCACTACTAAAGAATGGATTTATTATTACTTGTATCTTAAACCAGATTATCATGTACTCTAATAAAGTGTAACTTGAAGTTGGCTAAAATAACGATCCTACCCATACACCTCCTTTACCCCATCAGGCTAAGCCTGCCTCTGCTTTATAACTTTGTTCTTTTACCATACCTGTGCAATCTGTATGGTTGTTTTGTGTCTAGCTACCTTTGAATGTTGTCATTATTGCTTTTTACCTCTCTCGATTATTATCGATTATTTTTACTTCGATGTTGCACCATATTTTCATGTACTCTAATAAAATGATACTTGCAGCTGGTTTATATAACGATATCCCCCATCCACCCCTTTCCCTTCCCTTCTACTGGATGAACGTATTATACTTCTGTTCTACTTATGGAGGTTACGTTAATCAAACAGTTGAAATATCTATTACAATTTTGTCTATGACTTTTGATTAGAGCAGATGTCCAGTTTCATTCTTAACAAATATACACATTTTATATCAAAACTTTTATGTCCATTCAAAACAGCAAAAAAAATTACAGCATTTAATTGAAAAATTACATTTTGTCTATATGTTATTTTTTACTTGCCAAAAAAAAAACAAAAGACAATATTGTTTTTCTTGAGATGAAAAGTCCAAAACTGCACACAATACACATAATGATTTTGACCATTTCGTCATGGAAAAGAGCTTCAAACCTCTTTGACAATTACTAATATTCTCAATTAAAATTTAAAATAATGATTTTCATAAACATGCATCCAAATACTTATCCTTAAAATACACAATGACAATTATGTTACTTAACAAACACTTTTCTCCTTTTAAAATTTTTTTTTTAGCTACATTGTATAAATACTCTTCTTTACAACTACCCTGATTTAATATCAAAACCTAACCGTCTTTTTATATGTCCTACCCAATTTTATATCATAGCTAGCTAAGGAGGGAGGGGACATTTGACTGAAAAATACACTGGTACCCAAACTTTTTATAAACAAGTTCTCAAATTCAATGGCTTAAAAACTTTTTAAAAGTGCTGATTATTTAGCATAAGCTAAATATTCTATCAATAATTATTGTTTAAAAGAGGGGTAATTTTGTTTATCATCATTCATACTTTTCTTTCTTTCTCTCTCTTCATTTCTCTCTTTCTATATTTTTCTCTTTCTCTCTCTCCCTCTTTAATATTTGACCAAAAACTTTTCCGTTGTCTGTAGCCATAGGTCACTTAATCGCAGTGAGGGAGAGGACAATGAAAGTTGAAAAATCTACTATCTATAACCTCTCCAAAATGGACTGGCTACCAAAGAAGAAAAAAGGTTATTTTTTGCTGATTATCTTGGTAGTGCGAATGGGGCGTTTGTCCAATAATATGGTATGGAGACCGCTCTTCTATGAGAACTACTAAAACCTACTTTTACTGTAATACACATAGACATTCTCATCGTCGGTTCATCTATTTAGAATGCTTATCCCTCTATTCCCACAAGTATAATACGAATTTGGTTGAGCTGGTGGAAGCTCAACAAAAGACCCACGCGAGGTATTATATTGCTTTAATCTAAGAATAAGTGGTTGGTTTTGATATTCGATCGGAATTATATAAGTATATGAAGTATTAAGGAAGGAAAATGTTTTATAAAGTGTATTTATATTACAAGTGAATAAGTTAAGTATGAAAATATTTACAGGATAAGTGTTAAAATCATAAGTAGTGTAGGACAGAAAAGTGCCCTAAGTCCCAAGCAGTGAATTGTGCTAAGTGTTAGAATTCTAACATAAGGCCTAAGCTCAATTCATGCTAAGTACTAAGGGTCCTAAATTTAAACTACAATGCATGCCAAACAACTAAGTCATTACCTTTTAAAGCCAGAAGAGAACTTGATGGTAGGAGAGTCAATAAATAACTAACTTATTTTAAGAGATACATGCTATAACATCAGCTTATAATAAGGATCTTAGTGTTTGTCTGTTCAATAAAGTGTCTGTATGTTAACTTGTGACGTAAATCAGACATGGTTGTAGGCATACATACATGTACTAATTGGTTACATGATTACTTTAACATTAAACATAATGTCTTCAATAAACATATAATATTAACGAATCACATACAAATTACCATGAATAGGCTAGCGTTACCCATATATGGTGTTATATTGGTAAAGGTAGGCCTATGAATGCATAAAAAGGATACAAATAATGCCTTGGGCCTAGCTAAAGTAATTGTGTCTCGTGCCTGAATGTTACTTGATAATTACAGAGGCACGTCAATCAAATATTTAGATTCTACTCTTATATAGTGTTAACTTTATATCAAACATAGATAGATAGTCTGGATGCGAAGCATTTCTGTAAAAGTCTTATATGTACGTTCAAAGAATTTGAAAATTGGGGATCGCATCTCCAATCTGTCTGTCTAACCGTCAGTCTACCTAAACGTGTAAATATGTCCATCTGTCTATTGGTATGTCCATTGTACACAAAAATTTTGTAACAACGTTATTATATTCGTTGGCTCAAAAACTTTTTGAAGTTGTGATTTGTTGGTTCCAAACAAGTAGTGTCCAAACTTTTTAACCAACAATTAAATTAACAAAATTATTATGATTATCATCATTGGGGCGGATGTGTTATAACCCCTAAAATCTATGATATTTCTAATCTTTGGACAACATTCAACAGTCTGTGTTGGATTATTTATTTAGAAATTTATATATATTTGAGACGGGGATATATAATCCTAAAAACATATTATGCCTCCTATATTTTTCTTGTTAAAAACTGTGTTTTAAACTCGTTGTTAGCTATTAGACCAATGTTTAAAAAATGAAATAGTAAATTATGTTTTTAGAATTAACACCCGTTTTGATGGTCTTGAGGAGGCCCAATCAGGCTAACAAATCAGGGATTTATTTCTCGCATATGATTATCTCTGATAAAAGATTCGATTCCTGTTTTTCAATATGGCATATAACAGGTTTCTGAGCCATACTAGAAATGTTTTCCCAAATAATATTTCCGTTCCATTTATTTGATATCCGTTTTTGACCCTCTTTTATTAAAATCATCCCACTGTATGTTTTTAGGATTCTTCACAAACAAAATGTTAGCCAAAACGATATTTTAAATCATTTTAATTTTGAAATGCTGTTTCCTTGAACGATGAATAATAATGTTACATGTAAGTTGATTTTTGTTTGTCCGAGTAAAGCCAAAAATGATCTCGCTAACCTCTGAACCCACATGGTTTTCCTTTAAAGGGAAGCTTCGCATAGGTCCAGGCAAGGTTTATAGCTATTTGGGGGAGGGTATCTCCACTCTTCCAAGAGAAATCACCCCTGGAAAAAAATACAGTTTTATAAAACTAAAATTAAAATTGAAGGATAAACTTTCTCCCCGCCCCCCTTTACTCAAGTGCCCCTAGAGGCTTCAATGGGTGTGTAACCGCTAAATTCTAATTAAGCATAGAAAAATATATAATTAGCTATTTAAAGATTTTACATAAATACAAAAATCTAAAATAACTTACATTAGCTCCTCCCTTCCTTTTTAACGTTAAATTCCTTAATCCGATGATTGTATACTTCCTTTCATTTCCCCTTTTTTTCACATGTTTGCATCACCCTTCTTTTTAATTTCCCCTGTTGTTGACCCCTCCCCATTTCCCTTTTTAATGTATGTGTGATGTAATCAATATTATTTGACTTTTTCAACCCCTCAAATATTCACACAAAATTTGTGTTCCGCCCCTAGCATATAGTCGTCTTAAGAATGGAGGGGGTCAGAATGGAGGGAGTCGATGGTATTTCACAGGAGAAGAACACCTCCCGCCCCTTCTAAAGCATTTTAAACCTATCACCTAAATTAAAAATGCTATTAGAGTGAATAAAGGGGTTGGGTTTAGGCAATGAACAACCAAAAACACATAATTTTGAGTTATACAACTCTTTTTAGCGACGTAAAATAATAATTGAGTACCTTTAATACTTTGATATAGCATTATTACCAATTGACCTCTCCCCTGCCTCACACCGTGTGTCTCACCTTATGTGACTTCAACGGTCCTTTGGCCTCCTTCCAAGCATGACATTGATAGCCTGATATCTAGTTGCCGAATGTGTACGCAGTTTCCTGAGTGTTTCCTCATCCTCGCTCAATATTTACTACTAGCTACAAATCTTCAAACTTCCCTTAAAAAAATCAAAATTTGAATGTGTAAACGATTTATACAATATACATTATAAATTTGAATTTTTTAAATTTTGATTTTTTTTTTTGAAGTTTGAAGCTTTTTTAGCTAGTAGTAAATATTGAGCTAGGATGAGGAAACACTCAGGAAACTGCGTACACATTCGGCAACTAGATATCAGGCTATCATGACATTGCTTCCCCAGCAGTCGACAACATACATTCTCAACATTTATACAGCTTGTATATTGTACTTTTATTCCCTTGGATGTAGAATTTACGTGGATATTATGACAGCGGAAAATGTCTTCACATTTATTGATGAGTTCTTTCATCCAGGAGAATGAAATGGGGAATCGTTAGTTTATCCTTGAAAAGTAAAAGTAAAAGCTAAAAGTAAATGCAGGTTTTAGGCTATTTAGCATAAAATAGGCCAGTCCCTTTAAGATATTGAATTAGCAAAAATCTCTATATACCCCCTCACCCTAATATATTTTCTTAAGAGTCTTTTCAGTAAGGAGTCCTATTTGAATATAATTAATTTATTACATTGATTTTTTAGGTTTAACACAATTACTACAAAATTTTAATTAATTTACCATGAAAAAAAATCTACCATTTCTATAAAATCAATCAAGCCGTTTTGAAGAACTTGATTTTTACAAATCTTTGAAATAAACCTTGACAACCGCTTTTGGGTGGGGCTATCACATCATATTTGTTGTAAGAGGGGTTGTTGCGGGTGGGGGTATAGATCAACAAAAAGTAAAAAGAACATCTTATCCATAAGAATGTATATAGAATACTTGGACATTGTGAGAGGGGGATTTTTGACGCCAATTTATGTTGCTAACATAGTCCTCTGATTTTGATCCATTCTGTCCACCATTGTGTGGAGGGGATGGGGGATATTAATAAATCAGCCAGCTGGAAGAAACATTTTATCAGGACATTCGAGAATCTTTGACATCATCTACGTATTCTATGTCCATTTCCATAAGAGCCTTTAATATAAATAAAATTTTCCTCGATTTTTTGGAAATTTGCAAGTAATTGGTTTAAAAAGAGTTATAAATTCTCAGTTATATCTTGCATGATTAAACCAACACCCTAAATCTATCGACATATAAATATATTATACAAGTTAGCGTCCTTCCTTTATAATCAAAAGATTTTTGGTCAAAAGGCTTTTTCACTCTAAAAAATAATTGTTTTTCTTCAGACCTTCTTACTAGAAATAAATGTAGCGTAACAAAGTCACTCAAAATCAGCCATGTGACGTCATAAAAATGAGGGATTATCCATCTCTTTTTAAGGGTTTTCTTTCCCACTAGGTGCTTTCACTCAAACCCTACTCCCTCATTTTTTTTTTGTAAAACTTTTGTAGCCCCTGTAGGTGGAATCAATCCTACAAGGCCTTATTCCCACGGGTAACTGTCCATGGGTGGCTTTTTTAACCTAACCTACCTAAAACAAGCATCAAGCTTTTTTAAAAATTGGTTTGTGGTCAAGCTGCAATATAAAGGAAACTGCCTATATGTATTACCGATAATAAAAAAAGCAAGTTTTATCTGACGAAAAAATTAATCAAAATAAAAAAATGGTAAATTATTTTTACAGTGCTTTCCTAATCTAGCCCGAAATATTAGATTTGATTTAATTGATTATTTCCTTGTGCAAAATATTTAATAACGCTCTTCTATATCCTTTTATAAAAGTAACAGGATGTCTGTATGTTTGTACGATAGATCTGGATAACCGACAAGCCGATATGGTGCTCCTTTATACTGATGCATGTTATAGGTAGGGGTTTATTTCTATTATAAGGAAGGGAGTGTAACTACACCATGTCAAGTAACATGGCCCCTGGAAACACTGCCCTTCCCCCCCCCCCCAAAAAAAAAATAAAAAAAAGATATCTGAAAAAACAACCCTAACATAAAGGATAAGTTGGGCAGTATTCAAGCCTAAAACCACCCCAAGACTTGAATTTTAAAAAAACTAGCCTTAAACATCCGCCTTTAGACGCCTCAAGAGATTTTGCTTTGGTTTCTTTTACCTAAAAGCGCAATCAATCTATATTTGTAAATGTTCATTTGTCCGTATGTCTGTTTTAGTGCGTTTTTGTAAAGATAAAGAATGATTTTTTATATGCATTTGATAAGAATTTTATATATTTAAAAAACATTATATTTTTTTTTGTTTATGTCTATTGTTTAATTCCAGCTGAGCAAACGTGTAATGGGTTAAAAAGGGTCGTGAACAATATTTTTAAACAATTGTCATAAAATTTCAGGGCTGTATAGAACTCCTCAAATATTAAATATGCTTTTAATGTTATTTAGTAAGGATTAAAAGGATACAAAATTTGTTGAAATTTTAAAAAAAGTTATGAAGTTGCCCTTTTTATGTCCAGTACCGAATTTCAAAGCTTTTTTAAGATTTATAGACTATTGTGTTGATATTAGATTTCGGGGGATAGCTTTCAAAACAGCTAATTTTTTTTTACCCGCGATTATTGGTGGGAATAGTGTAGTGTTTAAGACTTCATCATAACAAGAGATGTTAAAAATAGTTGCACTAGGCGTTTTATTAAAACCCTTTGCGAAAAAGACCGTTTTAAAAAGCTACAATTAGTTAGCTAAAAGATTTTGATATATTTATAGGACATTGGATTTATTCATCAATTAAACATTTGGTCCAGGTACACCAAAAGCAAGCATTGCAACGACCAAACTTTCGATAATAAATGTATAAGTTTAAATGTATAACCCAGACAACTAACTGCCCAAAGTGGTTGAGGCTCTTTTTGTCTACTAGCAAATTTCTTTCTGTTCTTTTGTAGGGACTCAGCTGTTTTTACATTTCTGACGCTATTGCCTGATATTCAGAGACCCAAGTCGGCACAGGGTTCCCATCCCGTAAACTAACAGTTATTTAACCCTGCCCCCTCTATTCTAATACTTTATAAGGTATCCACGTATCATTTTATTAAAACAAAATTTATACTGGAGATTATTAGCATAGTAGGACTGCCCATACAAACTGCTTTAGTTTGATTTTGCTCTATAAAAAGATTAGTTGTAAGAAAAGAACACTTTAAATTTCTTTGGTCATAGCCATTGTAGACTTAATCTTCTGAGTTTTAGAATAAGAGTGTCTAAAATAGAGTGTTTAAACCAATAATTCCTCATTTATTCGCAGGAAACTTCCATTAATTCTTAATTGGGTTGTACAAACCAGCCATCTCAAAACTTTTCCACTATTACTTTTTGTCTACAACATGGGTAAGTTTTTTTATAAATAAATATTCAGGTCATGTAACGGAAACGAAGTTGCGGGTTTCATCGTATTTTCACAGTAGCTTTTAAAAGGTTATTTGAGGTTAGGTTAGGTAAATGTTAATTATTGCCCCGCATGGTTGAGCCTTCCGTAGGGGCTAGAAATAGGAGAAAAGCTACTGTGAAAAAAATGACGAAACTCGCAACTTCGCTTCCTTTACATGATCCAAATATTCTGCTTATTAAGTTACGACACTCTGCAAATGTTAAAGTTCGTTTGTCTTGCCGTTTCAAAGTTTCGCTTTTATAAATGTTGTCATACTTGTTGAAAGCGAAGCTTTTCTATAATTAGAGTCGGTCTGTCCGTGCGTCCGTCCGTCCGTCCGTCCGTTACCTCTTTTCGTTAATTTAAACATTTTAGAATTGTTCTATCGATTTCTACCTTTGCATGTTGATTCCTATAACAGTTAGGTACGACTTAGAAAACGCAGCAACTCTACAATAGTTATCAGAAAGTCCGTGCGTTTATTTAATCCAGGCTGATTTTTTGACAACAAATTCATGTATGTTAAAATTATCAGTTTCATCTTATTTTTGGTATACTGATTCCTATTACAATGTTATAATCGACGCATATCTATAATTCAGTCCTAAAAATGTATGTATGTCCTTAAACAGTATCATGTATTTAAACAATTTTATTTAGATTTATGTATTAATATTCTGCTTAATCTGTTATGACACTCTGCAAGTGTTAATGTTAGTTTGTCTTACTTTTTCAGAGTTTCGCTTTTTTGGATGTTGTCATCCTTGTTTATATACAAACTGTTGATTATATCAAAGAAATTCCCCAAAATATAACTTTTCATATCGGACAAAGAAAATATTTTGAATTTTTCATTTAAAGTTAATTTGTAAGACTTAGATAAACAGATTTAATTTCTTTGTGTTTGATAATGAAATTAGCAGGGATCTAAAGGGATAATACAATGGGCTATAATTCAATTTACATCCCCAATGATGATGCAAAAATTTTTCCCTCTGTAGATTACAATTAGTGGTTAAAACATCTGGATACCCAAATTAATCAGCAAATCAAAATTCAATAAAAATTCTCCCAAAGTTGTTGAGCTTACTCTGACAAATCACTGTGCGCGCTACTGACATAAAGTGTTCTTTAACGTCTCTAGTATGAAGCGGTGTGGTCTTGACGAGCCCGACACCTCCCCGACAGCAAGTACGCCGCTATTGACGCGGGTTTTAAGACTATTTTAATTTTATTATTTAAATGTTAAATTGTTAATAATGTGCATATACTGCCCGACAGCCAACCCCTGTTAAGCTTTTGTGTTGTTATTACATCACATAACATTGTTTAGTCAGGGAACATTGGACTTTGAATTATTACCAAAAGTTTTTTTTTTTAAATCTTGATTTGATGGTTAAAACTTACAAATGTTAGGCAAATTGATATAGTATATAAGTGGATATTATGACTGGGGAAAAATCAAAGCCATTTTCGGTTGCTAACTTAGACATCAATTATTTTTATGTTCGTTTATCCAGTAGGAGAAGAAGGGATGGGGTAAAGGGGATAGATGGGGGTATCGTTATTTGAGACAGCTACGAGTTTCACTGTATTATAGCACATCAAATCCTGGTGTAAGATCCAAGTAATAATATACCTATTGTTAGTTAATTGTAAGCAAAATAGTACTTATAAAATCAATTATGTCGATATAAACAATGAGGAATTACAAGTCATTACGTTCTCTCCAGTTCTAACAGGGATTGATCACAGCCGACGGCCAACGGACCATGAGTCGGTGCGGCTTTTTGATTTGCATAGGTTTAGAACCAGGAATCTTAAGGGATAAGACAATTGATGATGATTGATGTACGGCCCAAAATTCCCCATTTACCCTATCAAAATTATTGGTGGAAAACTTTGGGTACTAGTATAATTTCCTTCTCCTCCTCCCTGGTTTATGACACCTTCGTAATTATTTATTTGTTATAGTCAGGGATTTATGGATAGACAAATAAAGATTGATTTCAACTAATTATGTCCATAGAAAACGCAGAGACAATAAGCTATTATTACAATACAAAATTGTTAACTGTAAACATTACAATTAGAAAATTTGTTTCATTTTATCGAAATGATATTTTTTAGTTTATGTGGACTATATGGCATTAATAAAAGTAACCTTGACTGACATAATATCGATACACGACATCCTAGTCTTTTATCGCAATGAAATGTATTATCTTATTTTAAAGATATTTTTAGAGGGGTGGGAGGGAGAGGGAGTAATTTTTTTCAGGAGAGAGGGTGTCCAACCAATTACGGTAAAATGCTTAAAATCATAATAAAACCTTTGTGTATATTCTCTCAAAAGCAGAGCTAAATCGGCAAAGTGATTGCTTCAGACGGTCATCGTTCTACTTTGCACTATAAATAAAGAAAATAAAATTATCATCTATTTACTTTCTCAATAACCCTGATCATTAAAATAAGACCGAGTTAATCATTATCAAAATTTCAATATTTATGAGGATTAATGAAAATATTGAAATTATTATGCCTGCCGCGTGTCTTTCAAATTGTTTATTTGAACCAAAATTTGTATCGCTTGCCAGGGACGTCCAAGCTTTTTGAGATGGGTAAACTAAGAGGTTTCAATTCAAATATTGAGGGGCGGAAACAACCCTTTGCTCTCCAACCTTAACCGTCTATGACACTTGCTAATCTTAAGGAATTATAAAAAAAAATACGGAAATAGATTATCAGAATATCAGACTGACGTAACCATTCTGTAATTAATCTTTAAAAAATCGTCCCTTGAACTCGTTCACCCCATATTCCTAAATTTTAAAATACCACTATACACAAGAATTGAATTTAAGGGTTCTTAGATTGTTTATTACACAAATATCTCAATAAAGTTTTTAACTAAAAATTGTTAAAACCACCCATATCATAACAAATTTTTCTGTCTGCTAGAAATTAAGTTTATTGATACTTGTCTGCTATATTCAAAACTAACTCCCAGCGGGTTAGCGGCAATGATGCGCTAGTACCCAGTCCCAAAGTAAGTCCGACCCTGCTAAATTCTTGGACATTTCCTTTAAACCAGTACCCAAACTCCTTAAAATTTAATATTCGATCCATTGTCTCCTCTCCCTTACTCCCTGTTTATATATACTATTTCTCATTTGTTGGTTTAATAACTTTGGGGACTTATATAAAACATTGATTGGTGAACACAGTAATAGTGTCTGACTGATTATGACGTAACAAAAAAAATTAGCCAATGAGAGGTCGTTATTGACCAATGGTAAAATTTATGGTGGCCTCTCATTGGCTAATTTGATTGGTTACGTCATAATCAGTCAGACACTATTACTGTGTTCTTGATTGGTAGGTACAAACTAGCAGTGTCCAAACTTTTCCTTCAATGAATTTCATCTTGAGAATGTAAACTGAATAAGAAATATTCACAAAAATTTTCCGAAAAATAACATTTCCTACTTAAAATAGTTGACAACCGGACAAACGTACATCTCGAATTATATAATAACTTTGCTATTAATAAGATCAATAAATGTTAATTGCATATATTTAAAGGTCCACGCGATAATCTGACATAAACATAATATTTGTTTGCTCTAAGGCACTAATTATCAAACGTATATACATATTTCTATCTTTGTTAGCCTTTACCAAATTTCAATCTTTATATATTTCCAGATTCACTTCGAAACCGATTAATATCCGCTGGATTGAACCTGTTCTCAGCCAAACAAATATTAAAATAAAAATCATAAATTAATGCCAGTTTGATTCACCTGGGCCTTCAGCCCTATGGGCCTAACAAAACTGGTTTTAATCTTATTAATTTTAATTTTAATATATCTGCGAAAAGCTGACTAAAATTTAATGAGATAACTATTATTTATTTAACTATTCTTTCTTAGTGAGCCTATACCAAAATACCAACTTTTTATAGATAGTTCTACAAAGACTTTTTGATCCAGTCTAGTGGACAAGTACGAACATTATGATCCACACTTAATGGTCAGATAATCAGAAATAATGGGTATTGATTACAAATCAGCGCCAGCCTTAAAATTGGGCTATTTTATACGAGGGATTAGAGACTTGAATTCTAAAAAATAAACACAGATTATTGCCTTTAACTTATCCTCCTTTATAAATTCATTTTGAATATTGTGATATCTTAACTATACAAAAAGAGTAAAATATGAAACATCTGTTTGTCGATTGACTTTATTAGATGAATGTGGTAATCAACACCCAAGTTTATGTATCCTTATCCCTGTTCACATTCCTATACTTCTCTGGCTGAGTCAGACCTCCACTTGTAACCGTCACCATACTCCATCCTGCTGTGTTGAGGGCTAGTTGATTGTTGCAGGCCAAAGAGTGAATACGCTTCCTCCCGTCTGCATTCGGTTAGATACAAGCCTATATGTCTAGGCTGGCGGTATCTATATTTCCCACGTGTTTAAGTACGTCGTTTCTTACCTAACTAAGAAACAGGACGTCCAAGCCTTTAATTGATATCCTAATAAATATATCCTATAATAATAATCCCATTAATCTGCCTATTTCTAACCAGTTTTATATGTTTAATAAATGTGTATTTTTTAGAAATACTTTGTTAGATCATTGATTATTAAATTGTATCGGAGCTACTCTATACTCGTATTCGCAGTCTGTCTGTACATCCCCTCATACGTCATTTTGGCGCAGTCTTGTCTACCACTCATTTTTTGAGGGGGGAAGGTTTGGATAATTAGCGTACAGACAAAATTAAATTGTAAAGTAGCTTCGATTGCAAAGTGAAATTAATATTTTCCTGATAACTAAGTTTATTCACGGAAACGGTTTACAGTAACAATTTGTTACAGAATATCTATAATAATTATTTCGTGGCAAACTGCCAAATAAAGATAAAAAGGAACCCGCCTTTTATTTTCACACTAGTATTTAATTTCACACATTTCCATATTTTCTCCTTAAAACAGGAAGAAAGGGATATTCCCAAGTTCTTAAAAAGTTTCGTGGTAGACAAATCAGTGTTAACGAACACTACACTCCAGCACCATGACCGATAAGAAAAATGATGATAAACAAAAACCGCCGCCTCCGCCGGCTCCGGCCGTCTCTGGCACCTCGCAGCAGCAGCAGCAGCAGCAGGCTGACCCGCTTTCCCCTGAAAAAATCAAAGATCTCATATCGGAAGCGTTAAATGATAAGTTAAACGAATATTCGGCACATTATAGAGATTTAATAAAACAAGAATCCGAGATTATGCAGCTCGAATTAGAAACAAAATGGGCAGGGTTTAAGGACACAGAATCACATCGCAGATTATTAGCCGATACCGACATTTTAGATCTAAAACGCAGAGTATCAAAACTCCCAGCGGACGGAAATCTTGGCCCATTGTTTGCGGAAAAAACGTTAAACGAAAGTCTTAACATGACTCATTTTAACACCATAGGTGATGATTCAATTAATGCCACTTTTTATGACCGGATATCGGTCCAGCAAAAGATAAACGTGGTTGAATGGGTCGCCAAGGATAGGATGACAGCCCCAGGTTGTATGGCCTATTCAATTGTAGGCTTTATAGGTCCGGCGGATAATGACAATTGGATGAATGTAAGAGAAACTTCTCTAACTGAATATGAAAAAACCTTGCTAGAAAGGATTCCCTTTATCCCTGATAGGATTAAGTCGTTAGAACCCCTCCGTAGACCTACAAGGTCTGCACCCAATGTAGCAACAAGACCCTCTACAAGAAATACGCCAAACACAGGCACAGCCGCAACGGCAACAACTAGCGCCGCCGACGATGACTTTATTAAAGAATGCTTTATTAAGGGACAAAAATGGGATTCCGATTTTGCGAGGGATGCCCCAAGGTGGGACGGTAGGGCTGACTTTGATAACTTCTTTTCTAATATGTGGAGGGTTGCAAAGACATACAGAATCTGTGACCCAATTCTTTTTAAGGATATTTTATACCAGCGAATTTATGACTCTAGAGGGGAACGATTAGGAGACTTAATTACGCCTGAAAGAAATCAGGCCTTATCTGCTTTAAGTTATTACCTGATGATTAGGAGGCTGGTCACTCCTTTCTCGGATCCAGAAGTAGCCTCTCAGTACTTCTACAACCTAAAACAGGAGACTAATCAACCCCTTGACACCTATTTTGAAAACAAACTTAGGGTGTTCAAACTCATGAATCCTGGTCTCATACCTAAAAAGAAGTGGAAAGAATTCTATCTTAACGTTAGCAAAAATCTGCTGTATACCAACCTTGCCATAGACATGGCCAATTATGTTGAGAGCATGCAATTTTTGGACGATTACAACGCTTACTTGAATAAACTTATTAATCTCGGACAGAGATACGTTAACTGGGATGGGTCTGGCCATATTAGCAAGGAAAACCTTTCGGCTTGCTATTCTCAAGCCATGGAAATGTTCCTACCTAAAAATTCTGCGGAAACGAAAAAACAACCCATAATCAGTATTATCGAAGATAATATCCCCACTAACACGGCAATGCATAAGGAAAACTTAACCGAAGAACCTGACGAGGTTCCTTCTTGGGTAGACCATGAGGATGATCCTATCGCTTGGGATCAAATCGAGGGCGTTATAGGAGCCTTTAATGGGAGGAGTAAAAATATTAAATGCTGGCATTGTAATATCCCTGGCCATGTAGTGCAGAATTGCAACAAAAAGAAAGCTGGGGAGCCCCCAAATCCTGAGTCCCGCTTTGGTAAAACACGGAGTAAATTCACGCCTAGAAAAACTCCAAGTAATAGTAATAAAATACCTGAGCAGTATGCACGTAAAACTATCAACCAAATGGATCAGGAAGCCAGCGAAGAATCTGAAATAGATAAATATGTACAAGCGATTGTTAAAAATCACGTCCACTAAATATAAAAGTGGATTTATGCGATATTAATTGTCCCTATCCCAGAAAATAAAAATTTGCTGAATGAGTTTCATATTTTGATATGAAAGATAAACAAAATATCCCATGCCAAGCTAAGCTTGCAAATTCCTTAATATCAAATATCCCTTGCCAAGCAATGCTTTGGCGCGAAAAAATAAAACAAATTATTGTTATTAAGTCTGACTAAGCAACACAAAATAAACTCCTCCCCCCTCCTTTCCCTATCCAAATGTAGCTGATACAGGAAATTGGGGGAAATAGGGAAGTAACCTGAGGAGCATTTCACATGCACTTAATATTTCCATTTTTAAAAATCTAATAGTCTTTATCAAGAAGCTAATAAGTGAATACCTATTTTCTATTTAGTAGTATTTATTTTTAATATCGCATGACCTATCTAAAATGTAAATATCGTATATTCTGAATGTATATATAGTAGAACCTAAAACATTCTAGTTCAACTTTTAACCGCTAGGGGAACTTAAGCGAATTATCTGTATATAAACAATGATTTTTGAGTTGAACCCTCAGTATCAATTTTATCTGAGAGTTGCTCACTCTTAGCCTCTGATTTTTGTAGCTGAAATATTTCAGCAATTATGTATAATAACTTATCCATATGGATAAATATTATTGCATTTTGTACAGTGACAATAATAGAACTATATTTAATTTATTATGTATCCGAAAGATGTCGCCTAGAATGCTACCGCGGTCCGTATAAGTAAATGATAAGATTAAGTAGGGGGGGGTCTATGGAAAATCTGTATAAATACAAGCAAAATTTTCAAATCTAATTCAGTTGTCCTTCAGTTCTTTGTTGTTATCATTTACTCATTTTTGAGCTGCAATCAAGCAGCATTTAAAAATTAAAATCTTTAATCACTTAAGATGTGATTAATAAAATCTTAAAACATTTTGATTAAATTATTTTCCGCTAGGATTACTAGCAGAATGAAATAAAGTTAGTTCTATTAGCTTCCGCTAGGATTACCAGTGGAATAAAAAGTCTATATAAAAGTGAATGCACATGATTAATCGAGGCCAGTTACTACCAAAGCAGTTACTACAAACCACATCCTATTTTTTTAAGCTGATTTCAGCATTAATCATACTCTAGTAAATATATAAGCTTGTTTCTACCCCATAGGTGGAAAAAATTAAGTATAAATACTAACAATATCAGAATAATAAACCAGTCATCATTGACCCTCTTTATTATATTAACCATATCTAATAATTTTTAAGCTATAATTTAGCGCTAACCTTAAATTATTTGTATCGTGAATCAGATACTGACTAATGACAATATATTTTGTATAAATACAGATGTAAGTCAAAAAATAAGTCAGTCTGTTTTTAATGTCTTGTTAGTTGCAAGCTGAACACTTATTTTTAAGCTACTTTGTAGCCCTTCAATCTTTTAAAACTTTTTAGTTCAGTTTTATTCCGATAGGTTTCTATCATATATCCAAGTATATAAATAAGGACCCGTATAAAAATTAAGTAGTTTCTTTAGAACTATTAACATTCTCATGCTTATTGAGACATTTCTGGAGCTGAAAAGCGCTTGATAAAAAAACTTAATGAAACCCAGAAAGCTATATAAAATTATTTTAACAATTAACCATATTGTTAAAACATTTCATTATTTAAAAAATTTCGACAGACAACTATACCTGGAACACAGGAAGTCTCTGTGTGAGGATTACCATCGTCTAACCGCTGAGGTGGGGATCTTGGAAAATATGAATCTTAGGCTTCGACTAAAAATATAATTTATTTTATAATGCCTATCTGTGCAAAACTAAAAGTTCTTAATCCCGTGGGGGGGGAATTCCTGCAACACGCTTTAGTGGATACAGGAAACAACTTTAGGTCCCTTATTTCTAGAGAAATCTTAGATGATAACAAAATCACATTCACCCCCGCCAATCTTAGCGCTCTGTCTGTAGATTTAAAACCAGTAAATATCATAGGACATGTAAGTTTAAAATTCAGCTTTGATGGGTCAGATAAAATATTCGAAGAAACGTTTTACATCCCTGAAACGACGTCTAAAATCATAAATCTAGGATATGAATTTCTCAAAGTTAATCGTATTAATTTATTATTAGATAAGTTCTCCTTTGAGCTCCCCACTGGCGAGCAAATCCCCATAGAAAATTCAACAATTAATATAGTTGAAGAAAGTAAAAACATACCCTTAATTCCTACAAATAATGTTCATACGGAACAAAACTCCCTTATCCCGGGAATAAATTGGAGTAACAAGGGGGGTACTGGGACATTAAAACAAAATAAAACATCCGTAAAATTAGCAAAGAAAACAACATTCTTGCCGGGGGGGAATACAACGGTGATAACAATTCCTATTCATCAGAAAAATAGGAAGCTGTATATATCCCCAAATAATTCTAAAATGACAAGCCATAACGGCTTAATGCTTATGGAGGGTATTTATAATGTAAATGAGAAAGGAGAATGTTGGGTAAATTTTGTTAATTTAGCAGGAAAAAATATTACCTTATTGGATAACGTTAAAGTTGGATATTGCTTTGAATTCGAATCAGATCCCCCAAATTCCTGCAATAAAAGTATTAATCAAATAAATGAATTATCAGGAACTACACTTCTTAAAAGAATTAAATTCATTAAAGAAAAATTAGATTTAGAAAATAGTGATCTTATCAAAAATAACCCAGGGATGAAGGAAAAGGTAGTAAAATTATGCCTTGATCATTTTGATATATTTTCGGCTGACGATGCCGATATCGGTAACTGTGACCTCTTACAGTATAAAATAGACTTGATCCCCGGGGCTAAACCTATTAAGGCTAGGAACATTCAGTTAAACCCATTATACGAAGCCAAATTAAAAGAACAAATTGAAAATTGGCTAAGGGGGGGCGTCATTGAGGAGGGCTACAGCGAGTGGTCCTCCCCAATCTTTGCGGTAAAGAAAAAACCGACGGCTGGGGGGGAAGGCAAGCTTAGGTTCGTTATCGACTTTCGTGCGCTTAATAGTGTAACACGAAAAATTAATTGGCCCCTTCCCCTGATTTCTAGTAATTTAGAAAAATTAGGCACTGGTAATGTATTTACCACCCTCGATTTGACTAGCGCATTCCATGCGCTAGCCATTTCGAAGGAAAGTAAACACTTGACCGCGTTCACAGCCCTTAACAGGCAGTATCTTTTCAAGAAACTGCCGTTTGGACTGTGTAACGCGCCAAGTGTTTTCTGCCACTTGATGGACAAAGTCCTAACCCTTATCCCTGGCTTATATGAATTTATAATATCTTACCTTGATGATCTTATTATATTCTCAAAGAATGTTGAGGAACATCTGAAACATCTCAGAAAACTCTTCGGAGTCCTAAAAATAGCAAAACTTAAGTTAAATCTAGCCAAATGTAAATTTTTCACATCCGAATGTACATATTTAGGTCATATAGTCAGTTCCCAAGGACTTAAAATGAACCCCGAATATTTAGAACAAATTAAAAATTGGAGCAGGCCCAGGACAGGCAAGGAACTCCAGCGTTTCCTGGGCTTCTCCAATTATTATAGGGCCTATTTCCCATCCTATGCGAAAAATTCTTGTACCCTAGATGAACACAGAAACGATAAAATTATCGAATGGACTAATTCCCTATCAAAAGATTGGGAAAATTTCATAAATATGTTCTCAAATTCTATAAGTAAAGGCTACCCCCAGTGGGATAATCCTAACCCCTTTATAGTAGACGTAGATTTTTCTACGAGTTATTTCGCTGGAATTCTCAGCCAAAATCAGGGGGGGGTAGAAAGAATTATTGGAATATGTTCCAAAAAATGTAACGGGGCAGAGAAAAATTATCCAAGTTATAAAGGCGAATTAGCATGTCTAGTATTTGTTCTTAAAACCTTTCTTCATTATTTAAGATTTAGAAACTTTATTGTGCGTACAGATTCGATTTCCTTAGTTCATTACAAAAAATGGCAAAAAGGAACAATAAATGGTGTAACTGTAAGATGGATTTACTTCATCCAAAGTTTTGACTTTACAGTAATTCATCGAAAGGGTAGGGACCATTGTAATGCCGACAATTTATCTAGAGGGCAATTTTTATGCAAAGAACATAAGGAAACCGATTGTGAAAAATGTACTAGTTCATTTACCTTGGATCCTTATGAACAGGATTGCCCATACCAAGACCAGATTTTTGAGTTACATTCGGCTTCGGAAGTCGGTGTGAACAATGTTTGGCAATCTGAAACACAAAAAGATCAAGTATTATCTGAAATTCGTAGGTGGATATTCGAAAAAAAGAAGTTGTCGAGCTTTGAAAAAGCTGAACTAACCGGCCGGAAAGAGGTCCTTTTTAAATTAATAGAACATTTATACGTTATGGAAGGACTTCTAATATTTAGACAACCTCTTAGCAATGGAACATTCATTGAAAGACCCGTCGTACCCATTGGATTATATAATAAAGTTTTTGAATTGGCACATAATAATAGTATAGGTCACAAGGGGGTTAACGAAACAACACGCAAGATAAATGAAAGATTCTTCCTTATAGGAATTAATAAGTTTGTCGAATCACGCATTAAAAATTGTATTACCTGCCTAAGAAAAATAGGACAGGTACCTAAACACAAGCAACCTATCACCCATTCAGCCATTAGTCACGAGATTTTTGGCCAGGTGTCAGTAGACCTTATCGGTCCTTTAACCCCTAACTATTTTCAAGGACAACATGTCCGTTACATATTTATACTGGTTGACCTATTCTCTAGGTATATTATCGCTCACCCCATCAAGGACGCCACCGTGGAAAGCACGGTGAAGGTCATCCTTGAACAGGTGGTACCCATCTACGGCTTATTTCGGTCATTGAGAAGTGACAGGGGAACAAATTTTACTGGGGAAGTTTTCAAAAAGGTTATGGATGAACTGGGTATCGAAACTAAACTTATTCCCCCAAGAAACCCTAATAGTAACCCATGTGAAAGGCATAATCAAAGCATTTATGCAGGTCTAAGATCCGATGACCGATTTGAAAGTAAAGACTGGGCAAGAAAATTAGCCTTGACCACTTTTGTAATTAACTCTAGTACGTCTAGAAGAACGGGGTATACGCCTTATTACCTCATGTTCGGCAGGCAACCAACTCTCAATCTCGATTTCTTTTCTCCAATCTTACAGAAAAGGCAGGACATTGACTGCAGGTCTTACTTGAACTACCTAAAAAATTTGGAAGAAATTATTGCACAGGTTTCCAAAAAATCTAAGATTTATTTAGAGTTTCAAAATAAATCTAGGAAGGCTTCATCTCCCCTTTTCGTTAACGACGTGGTCTTTGCATTTTTTAACCTAGTCAAAATAGGGGTCAGTAAAAAATTGCAATCTTTCTATGGGGGTCCTTTTATTGTAACAAAAAAATTCTCAGAGGCCCTTTTTGAGCTCAGTCCCTTTGGATCAAATCCAATAAAAACTAACCAAGTTGTTAGTAGAGATAAAATACGGAAAATAGATTCTAAAGTAGAATTATTGGGGGAAACACTTTCCTTTAACGTCTTTCCTATTCAGGAAATCGTCCCGTCTGAGGAAATAACCTTAGGAATAGATAATACCGGTAACCGAAATAAACGATAATAAAGGTATGGAAAATGACGATTTTACCTACCTAGATAACGATGGTGACGATTTTATAGAAGGAAACCCTGAAACTAGTCAGGATTTACCCCAGGGGGAGGTGGATTGTGATGGGGGAGGGGATATAATGGAAAAAAACTCACCATTTGAGTCACAGCCCAAAGACCAAGAACCCCCTGGCGCAGATCGGTCATCCGGTCCTCAAATTCACGTCGAAAATAGTTTCTTGGAAGAAACCGTCCCGTCCGAGGCTTCTTTCTTCGCACAAAGACCCAAACAATCCAGCCCTGAAAAGGTTATTAACGTTAACAAACAAAGCATAGTACCCAAGTATATATTAGAAGAAGAAAGAAAAACTAGGTCACAAGGGGGGGATAACCGCATACATGTCCAAATCGGACTGCATAACCCAATTAAAAGGAAAAAATAAAATGTATATAAATGTATTATATAAAACCAAGGTGGCAAATGTATATAGCTTAATCTACGTATGTATAATAACGAAAATAAACAAAAAAAATATATGTTAAAACTAACTAATTAACATATTTCAGAGAAAAACGAGAAGCATAAAAATAAAATGCAGCATCATTTGGCAAAGGCACCAGGAGCTCGAGGTAAATTTATTTTGGGATTCTTGGGGCTTTTTATTATTTTGGCAAAATCAAATGCGTCCGAAATAATACAAATAGATGCGACTCAATGTGTAGCAAACGAAAATCCGCGTTTGAAAATCTCTGAATGCGCTGCGTTTCTTAATATTACTAACATTGAACAAAAACAATTTCACCTGCTGCAAAAGGTTGAAAGAAAAATTATACCTGGAATTCGTTGCCACCTCCGAACCAGTACTCATTACTGGTATTGTGGCAGATATAGCCACATACACCTCGCTGCTCCAGCTCTTGTAGAGATACCGAACCTCGTAACTTATGAAGACTGTTACACCATGTCCAAAACTAAAATATTTAACTTTGAAGGAAAATCAGTCTCAGTGTATGAACACCAGATGTCATACACGCGTTTCCTGGTAAACGGGACACTTACTTACCCCAATAACATCCTTAACGGCATCGACCCCGCCTGCGAGGGGAACGGCGTAAACATAAACGGCATTTTTATCCCTGGGACATTTGAGGAAAAACAAATAGGGGTCCAGGCTGAGCCTGTTGAATTATTACAAACAAAAGCGGGCTGTTACCTGGGCAGTCACTGGGTGGGAAACAATTGTTTAGATCACAATCTGAGATTAGGCTACGATAGAATTATCTCAGATGATAAAACTGATAGCGCACAAAAATTCACTTCTCCTTGGCGAACGGTAGACATCTTTAATATTTCATTGTTTACATTTGAAGGAGAACAGGGTACCCAAAAATATCTAGTGATCGATCCCCAAATTACTCTAGCACTAGAACTTAAAGACAAAAAACATTTTGAAAGTCTAATTCCCGAATTATTTTATTACAAAACTAATATTGATAACTTAATGGTATGGTTCACAAATGCCATAAAACCATATTTCCCACTCTTAAACGCTAAAGAAAAAGATGATATGTTACCACTAGAGATTTTCTATTCCTACCAACAATATAACAAATTAATTGTCCCCGAAACTCGCTGTTTACAGAACCATTTTCTGTCTAAAAGCAGTATTCAGACTCATCGTAAAAAACTAGTTAGGGCGCTCGGTGAGCTGGATTTAGTAATACAGTGCGACAGTCTTAAAATCAATGTTTCTTTGGGAGAAAATTTACCCTGTTTTGTGGATCATTTTTCGGTTTCAATCAATAATAAGACTATGGGAATATCCCCATTTTCGCGCAGATTGGTTAATACCACCCATTTAACCCCGACTAAATGTGCCGAAAATCCAATTTTCTTACATTTGTACCAAGGAAAATTCCTTGGTAATCAAGGGCAGGGTATGCAAATACTAAATGTAAATCAATATCTTATGGATAAACCGATTAGCTTATTTCTATATCATTCTTGGCAAAGCCTAGAAAAAACTAATTTCTCAGAAAGTGCCGAGGAATTATACCTCAGCCAACTTGCCGCAGACTCCAATAATTTTGAAGTAAAAATAACTGACTCCTGGTTTATTCAAACGTATCATAAGGTGGTTGATTTTCTATCCAGTACTTGGTATCATATAGTGCTTGTAGTAGCAGCCATCCTTACAGGAATAGGGTCGTTATTATGCGTCGCTTTTATTATCTACATATTAGCCTGCACCAAAATTCACGCGTACAAAGAAGGAGGTACGAGTGAAACGCACGAATTGCGGGATTTTACAAATAATGGGGAAAACTAATCCCCTCAAAAACGGACGACCTGTATCAAGCATATATACCTATAAAATTGTCGTCCCTAAAGGTCGTCTTTGTAAAAATATTTCCTTATTTGGTATAAGGAATTAATGACCCTTAATTTTAAGTTTATTATTTTTGTTTTAGGATATCCCAGGCGGAATTTTTCAAGGGGTTTTCACCACTCCCATGGGGCCGGTCACTCTTCATACCGTCGAGAATATGAAGAGGCACCCTTTTACAATGAAGAGGACTATTACTATGACAGCAATCATGGCTATCCCCAGGGCGGCCCTGAGGAAGCCTACTATGAACCTGATGAAAACAGGTATCAGCCGCGTGTAAAACCGCCGCGCAACCCTGAAAACCTCAGTGAACTGCAATGTGTCTCAAAGTCAATCCACGTTTACCGCACCGCGAGAAAAGATGTTCCAAAGGAACTCCTAGACTTGCAAGAAAAATTGCGGCAGGCTAAAAACTTAGAAGCCAACGAATATTCCAATAAAGCCAGGTCTAGAACCAGGCCTCTAATGGAACAAAATAGGGGAGGGGAACCGCAAAAAAATCGGGTGGAATCGCCGCCAAAACGTAGTGCCTCACCTGAATTGGAGGTAGTCGCCGTAAAATCTGCCCCAAAAGCGGTAGAAAAACGTCCGCCAACACCAACAGGCAGCGGCGGCCCAGTAGCCAAAAAGGCTAAGGTGGAAATTCAACCGCCTCCATTACCCCCTAAAAAGAAAGAGACATTAGCAGAAAACAAAAGTGAGCCTAAGGCTTTTTGGGTGACCGCTGAGGAATGGAAAAAAGTCCTATCCTCCACTGTAAAAGAAGCAATGGAGGAAGCTCTTCTCCCCTTCCAGAGAAGTCTGGAAACTAAAATTGCTAGCAATGCTTCATTTGTTGAGAAAGCATATATACAACATGGCAAGCGCCTTATTGAAATTTCCGCAGAATTACTGCGGAACCGCAAAACTTTGCGCGACAAAATTCGCACCGTCTCTGAGGACTCGACCGTTGAGTTAAAATCACGAATGACCACGGTTATTGAGGCCACTAGTCGACTGTTGGACCAAAACTCTGACAGGGTAATTAAATATATTAATACTCGTTGTAATGTAATGAATGTACCTGGGCAGAATGTGGCACCCATAGAGGCATCTCTTCCCGCTGGGGACGTACCCCGGCCAGATGATGATGGAGTTGAGCTGATCTCCCATTATGGCGGTTCTGAGTGCTCTGATGAGTACAGGCCCACCGATAGAGAAGGCAATCCAGAGGTCCTGGATCCTGCAGAGGAAAACAGTGACACAGAGCTCGATGCTCAAATCAGTGAGCTCTTTCCATCTGGAATTGATCTGCCTGTTAATCCGCAGGCTGGCGCTGCCTCTGAAGATCCAGTAGCCACGGCTCCCTGTGAGGGCATGTTAGCCCTCCAGAATGCTGTTGCTCCAGAGCCTCCAGCAGCTCCAGAAAATCCTACTCCCGCTGAACCCAATCCTGTGGATATCGTAGAGAGGGCTATGGCCGCAATCGAAGAACCTGCGAGTACCACATCAACCCGCAGAAGCCGGCGTGCAGGTCAACTGTGAGGGAATATTTCATATTCCCTCAGAGGGGGCAAGTGTGGTAATCAACACCCAAGTTTATGTATCCTTATCCCTGTTCACATTCCTATACTTCTCTGGCTGAGTCAGACCTCCACTTGTAACCGTCACCATACTCCATCCTGCTGTGTTGAGGGCTAGTTGATTGTTGCAGGCCAAAGAGTGAATACGCTTCCTCCCGTCTGCATTCGGTTAGATACAAGCCTATATGTCTAGGCTGGCGGTATCTATATTTCCCACGTGTTTAAGTACGTCGTTTCTTACCTAACTAAGAAACAGGACGTCCAAGCCTTTAATTGATATCCTAATAAATATATCCTATAATAATAATCCCATTAATCTGCCTATTTCTAACCAGTTTTATATGTTTAATAAATGTGTATTTTTTAGAAATACTTTGTTAGATCATTGATTATTAAATTGTATCGGAGCTACTCTATACTCGTATTCGCAGTCTGTCTGTACATCCCCTCATACGTCATGAAGTACGAGGAAATGCAATTATCTTAGCTGCTTTTAAAGATAGATTGCTGTAAGATTGTTCCAACCATTTAGTTTTTACAACTACAACTTGCATAAGCCATCGATCCAATTATACAAAGTGATAAGGTAATTTTGAAGCTGATTTCAGTAACTACTGAACCGATTGAGTCCTCTGTTTGATAGAAGCTTTCCAAAGGTCCCAGGATGGTTTTAGGTCATATTTCTTTAAGCCTTGGACTGGTGTAAGGCTATATTTTCCGCCCCTCGAATTAAGAGCCCTAGATACTAGCAGAGCCGCTAGTCTATCTATATTGTAAAAGCATCTTCTATATAACTTACTTTACGATCTGTCTGTTTGGCTTGGCTGTTCTAGATATATTTCATTATTTTTTTTGTTTCATTCATATGTTGTTAACATACTAGTTTCACTTTTTATACAGAATAATTATTCCTACCCTTTGTTATATTCTAAGCAAGACGTATTCAAATTATTACAGGGTCAAAATCTATCATTTAAATGCTCAGTTTTTAAAATAAATTATTTCATTATGAATACTTTTTGATATTAATACCAAATGGCAAATTCTGTGGTATTTTGTTTACTTCTAGAGGTTATGCCCCTTTTCTCTTAGGAGGGTGTTGATTCTCTCTCCCAAAATAGGTAGAAACCTTCCTTGGACCTTTACGAAGCTTTATATATGTTTAGGACGGTTCGTCGATTAGCTATATTTATTAGTACACGCATATAGACATCCTGTTACTTTTAAATCAGAATTAAAGATTATTTCTTAACCCTTCTTTTGTTTTTTAGATTAAAAATAATAGTGGATGAAAAATCGAAAAATAGATATTCTTTTGTTAATATAAAACTAAATGTTCTTAAAAACTGAAATTTATGGGTTTCAAATATTAAAGGCAATTTATGCATGATAATTTTAGGCATAATTTTTAATGTAAATATACTTCTTTGTTTTAATTTTAAAAGATTATTATTTTTATTGTTATTTAAAAGATTTAAAAAAAAATTTTGGAAGATTTTTTTGTGTAAATTTTTAGGGCATAATTTCCCCTGAAATGAAGATGTCTCCCAGATTTAGCCCCTAACCAACAATTTATCTGACTTCGGTGTTTCTCTGAAAATGGACATTATTGTGTTTTTAATTTTAGCATCAAATATATGCTTTACTTTGCGAAGAAATGCCCTCCCACCCCTTTATAGGTATTTTTAATCTTAAATCCTTGGGTTATGGTTTTTTAATGGTTAATTTAGGTTATAACCCCTGCAAGACCATAAATAAAGCACTAGTTCTATGGGCAAGAATAACAATAATGTTTGACTGTTTCACAGGAGCATTCCAAGAATCCATCTGGACCTTATGTCTGTATCTTGCCTCCAGGCAATTCAAATAGGTGTTACAACAATACTAAAAACTTAAAAATCCTCTTAAAGAAGTACGTGTTGTTGCATATATTGTACATCCTTATACTATCCTTATATAAAAGTAACAGGGTGTGTGTCTGTTTGTACAGTATTGCTAATTGCCAACCTAATATGGATCTCCTTTAGATTTTTTTAAATAGCTGTTACAACAATACTAAAAATCTAAATGTATTCTAATTGTTAATGGTATAATTACATATTGGCATAAAAGAGCACCTTTTAAAAAGAAATAATGCCAAAAATTGAACGTCTCAACCACTACTAATTCCAAAAAATCTGTAAAAAGTAAGCTTTAAAACACTTACCTTCTAACATAGCTTGTCCTTGTCCAAAATGCAACATCCAAGTAGTATCCTATAAAATGTTTAATATTGTAACAAGGATAAAAAAGTTCAAAATCAACAAATCATTTATTCGTTCCTTTTTATCACATCTTTAAATTTAAAAACCACAACCATTTCCTTTATAATTAAACTTAAAATATTACAGGCCTTTGGTGGAAGAATGGTTGTCAGAATGAGATTGTATTAGGCAGTCAATGAACTTGTCACACACCAGGGTTCATAACCCAGTGACTCATACACTTGTTAGACAGAAGGAAAGTGAAAAAAGGGAAAGTTTTACCCTAAAAAGTGACAACCCCAATAAACAGTTATCCACAGATCAAAAACTAGACGTCTAGTATGCCAAATTTCACCATGTTAGAAAGAGAAAATATCAGTGATTTAGACGTCTAAAACCAACAACCATAAAAGGTTAGACGTCTGAGATGTGACAATCATAGCAACAGATAGCCAAGATGGCCATTAATTATGGTTAGAACCAGACGTCTAGGGGGCGCAACAAGCGTCCCCAAAAGTATAAAAGGAAGGGATTTCTGGAAATTCCTCACTCTTCTCATAGCCACCAAACTTAAAACACCTCACTTGTAGAACATAGTCCATAGAAAATTAATTCCAGATCTATAGAAATCCAGTAAGTTTTACTTCAAAGACTTTGGTTAAATTACCTTAATCATATCCAAAGGTACACCAAACATCAGTTGTTGAATTTGACTACCTGAAATAATTGACATTTGATAACAAGTTTATTAAGCCAAAGGTTTAAGTAATATTAATTAAAGCCTCAGTAATTCCAACACAATTGGTTGATTTTTAATTTTAAAATCCTAAGCTAAAGTTTTAAGTAACACTTATTTAAAGCCTCAGTAAACCTTTAACACCATTGGTTGATTTTAAAATTTAAATCCTAAGCTAAGTCTAAAATAACATTTATTTAAAGCCTCAGTAAACATTTAACACCATTGGTTGATTATTTAATTTTAAATCTTAAACTAAACATTAAGTAAAAGATTTGTTTTAAAGCCTCAGTAAAAGTCCGACGCTATTGATTGATTATCATTTTAAAATAAAGAACTAACTTTGAATAGTAATTAATACTTAAGTAATTAATAATCCATTGAGATAGGTATACCTATCACGTCTGTAATTAAGTATACATTAATTGATAATCCTTTGTGTTAAATAAGTTTTGTGTACAATTTTGTTTGGTTTTATTCTAAACTATTGCAACCATTTTGAATTTAAATTGTTCTGTCTTGTCCTTTAATTCATAAGTATAACTCCACCTTTTATATATCCAATATCATTAAAATCTTGAATTGTTTTGTCTTGTAAATAAATTCATAAGTATTATTCCACCATTTATATAAATCTAATATTATTAAATCTTGAGATCTTGTAATCTAATTAAAATCTAATTAATATCTTGTGATTGTTTTGTGTTTAAATAAGTCTTGTAAAATAAAATTATAAAATAATAAGGAATTAGTTATTAATTGGTAAACTCGTTTGAAAACTACTCTATAATTTACCTAGCTCGAATAAAACACTGTCAAGGGAATTAGTGGCAAGCCGTTAAGAAAGGGAGAACCTTATCGGTTAGAATTGGGTTTCCTTGAGAGTCGGGACTAGGATTAACTACTTACTGAACCAACATTTAAAGGATTGCTTTGCAGGTAGGAAGGCTGATAAGTACGTCTTCTAATTTCAAAGGATAGATAGGTTAAAATCTGCTCTTTTGATAACGCAAGGTATAGAATAGCGGTAAACGCTATCATCACTCCTACAGGTGGTGCGACCGTCCTTTTGAATCTTAGATAGATAAGAATTATTAAGAAAATTTTTAATTAAGTTCTCTTACCTTATTTTTCTATACGGACCCATAGCATTTTACCAAGAACATTGACTTCCTTGATATATACTTAATATTTTTGACAATCTATATCTTGTACAAGACAAAACAACTTCTCTATACTATCATATTACTATTTTTAATTGCGTCAATTGACACTAAAATAACAGCCAATAATTTAGTTTATAAACTTGAATTAGACAATTTAAAATCTGATAAAGCACTTGAAAATTTTGCTATTTTTTTGGATATAACTCAAAGGATACCTCTTATTTTTATTCTAATTGACATTATAACTTTAATTTGCTACTAATAAACTCTTTTCCAACTTTTTTTCATAGTTCTCGAATTCTTTTCCTATCGGATTGTGTATTCTACACCATTAATAAGTATTTCTAATTTGCTGTGAAAAACTTTCTGTGATAATAACTCTTAGTAATATTAAGGAGACCTGTGATTTCTGACGGATCCGGTATATAACACCACAACATCAACAGAGAAGAGTCCCGTCAAAACAGCGATCTTTGGTCTTCTACCTGAAAAACATTCAAAATTTTAGGTAAGTGTATTGCCTTATCTTTTATTATTTTCGTATCCTTATTAGGTTTAGTAGCTTTATCTATTTTTAATATACAATTGTTAAAAAGTTTTGCTGAATTTATAAATCAATTTTTCTCAACTTTTGAAAATATTATAAAACTAATTAAGTCAAAATATGACAAGCATCTTTAAAAGAAGCGAAAAATCCCCCTCGAGACCTACGTCACAGGCGGGGTCAATCACAATGGAATCTCAAAATACAGATAATAATTTAATAAATGATGATCATCATAATAATCTAATTACTGAAAATGTGGCAAAAACATTACAAGACCCTATCGGTCGATTACTTTTAAACCTAGCTAGCACTTCAATTGCTTTGAGTAAAAAATCTGACATTCCTGCTCCAAATCTTGATATAGAAGACATAAGTAATGATTATCAAGAACATTTACAACAAAATAAAAAACGCATTGAAAAAGAAATCAGAGAAGAAAAATTAAAATTAGATCACTTAATAAAAAATTATACAGCGGATAAAAAATTTACAACCATGGAAACTATAGTGGCCCCATCAAAATATTCTCCTACAGATATCTTAAACTGTTTTTAACCTATTTTTAAAACGTATATAAAAAATATACTATGACACCAGTAGAATGAGACTGCAGAGCCTAAATTTGAATTAAGTCCCCAATAAACTTTTTTGGGGGGATTTAAATATTAATTTTTACTGTTGCCGTGATCATTTTGACCGAAGCAAAAGGTCTTTTTTTTATTTGGGTAAAATTCGTAGCTTTTAGAGTGTTTTGCTTCATAAATATTGTATTCTGGTATAGAGTAAAATTAGGCCTTTTACTATAAAAATTCACTAAAAAGTTAATTCTTTATAATATATCAACGAATTAACATTAACATGTTTGTGTTCTCTCACTTATTTTAAAAACATAAAAAATGGCTGTAAAGGGTTAAATGACAACAAATGTTTATGCAATACAACAAATTTTTTTTTGTCACATATACAAATGTGTTATAAAATAAGATTATTCAAACTTATCTTTTAAAATAATTTTAAAAAGTATGTATTTTTTATGTGTATGGTTTTCATTCTTTTCATTTTAATTAAATAAAAATATTTAACTACATTGGAAATACGTCACTTTGTGAAAACACTCTTTTTTTGAATTGTAAAGAATTATATAAAACAAGACTTTTTATTGGTTAGATTTTAGAATTATTTGTTTTATTGTAAATGTTAGATTTTTCAATGAAATTAATTGTTTTGGGAAAAAAAAATATTTCCAATGAACAGAGTAATGTTTTTTTAATGTATCAATATAAAGTGAATTATATAAAAATGTTCTGTAAGCCACAATATTACCCGAAGTAAAAAAAAAGCTTTTGCTTCGGTCAAAATGATTACAGCAACACTAAAAATTAATTTTTAAATCCCCCAAAAAAAGTTTATTGGGGACTTAATTCAAATTTGGGCTCTGCAGTCTGATTCTATAGGTGTCCTAGTATATTTTTGACCCCCCATTCAAAAATAGGTTAAAAACAGTTTAACTCATGATGAGTATAAAAGAAACTTAGCTCATAATCTATTTCCAAAAAAACAATTCAACACTAAAAGTCCTTCCTCTCCTTCCATTGCTGAACATTTAACAAATCTTAACGAGTTTCAGGAGGACATGTGTTTATCAGAGGCTGAATTTAAAAGATTCTTACAAAAAAGTTTTACAAATGAACCTTATCAGTTTATATCTGATCAAATAAGCTCAAAATTGCCTATTAGCGATATCTATTCAAACCTATTAAAAAAATATGATACTCGCATAAATCCATTCCAAGCTAGAGATAAATTATTACAATATAATCCTCCCCCTAATTCAACTTTATCAAGTATTGAATCAGACATTCTTGAATTAGGGAACCGTGCGGCACTTATTCATGATGAAACCTCCAGAAATTCATGCTTTAATGCTGAAGTCATAAGTGCTTTAAAGAAAGCATTGCCCCGCCAATGCTCAGAGTACGTACTTAAAGCTGAAAAAGAGTGCAATGCTTACTACGGCCGTAACGCATCTTTTGCTGAATTTAGTACTTCATTAAAAGTTTATTCTGACCTCATAGATCTAGAATTAGAAAAACTTTATGCTAGCAAACCAATGAAGTCTATACATTTCAGCAAATACAATACACCTAGACACTCTGTAAATGCTTTAAATTTTGATGAAAATCGTAGATCTACGTATAATAACAATAATCACGCAAAATCTAGCTATAATAATTATAAAAATAATAGGCACTTCATCAATAATCTCGATATAGAAGATAATTATATATTTTATAATAATGGATCCAATTTCTCTAATTATAACAGGAGCTATATAAATTCATTAGATATTGGCGGGACGCCCCAATACTCTAGAAATTATTCAAATAACTCCAATAATAATAATAAAAATCATTATAATAATCAATCTTCTTATATAAATAGAAAGCCACAATATAATCCTGGTCAAAGTTACCAAAGAAATAATAATAGCAACAGAAATAACATTAATAATTACAGGAATAATAATAATTATAAAAATAATAATAATATAAACAATGCTAGCTATAGTAAACAGCCTCATAACCAATATAAAAATGGCCAATATAATCCGCAAAATTTTTCTAAACGTCTTAGAGACCAATTCTTCGATAATTTTGGTTCTCACAAATATCACCACAATAAACCTGTAGAAGAATATAAAAATAAAATTAATTGCCCTCTATGCGGTGATTCTGGGCATGAATCAACTAGATGCAGACAAATGCGTTTAGATAATGGTAAATTAAAAGTTCAGCCACCAACAAATGTACCTTGCACCATCTGCCTTAAAGCAACAAAAAATGAAATGAAACTTCTCCACCCTGAACACTTATGTTTTCGCAGACCCGCTTTTATTCAAGCTAAAAGGGAAGGAAAACACAGGGATTATGATATGAGAGTAGTGAATCAAGAATATAGAAATCGAATTAAATCACAATAGCAACTAAATGTGATTTCTTTAAACACCCTAAAATCTGACAAGCACCAACTTATTTTTATGGATCTAAAACCTACATATGGACGGAAACTATATATACCAATGTTAATACATCTAACTAATAATGACTATAGATCATGTACCTCTATGCTGGATACAGGTGCTGATTTATCTATTTGTTCTTTTTCTTATTTAAAAGATTTGTTTCCATACTTTGATGATGATGAATGGGATGACATGATTCAACCTACAAATATTAGTTTAAAGTCTTACACGGGTCACAAAATACCTTTATTAGGAACGATCGATTTTAAAGTTAAATTTGATTATAAAGATAAGCCACAAATTATTAAACTGTACATTGTTAAATTCCAAGATAGATTTCAATGCAAACACCCAGTTATTTTATCATTAACAGATTTTCTTAATTTAAACTTAATTATTAAAAGTCTTAAAGCCGATAATTATATGCAACCAATAGTATACAAATCAAATGATTTAGAACAAGAAATTCCTAGCTACTTTGATACTGATGAAAATTTAAATTTAGCTCATGCTTTTCTTAATGATTTTAAACCTAAAGAAATAACAGAAATCTATTTTCAATTATCCCCAGCTTCAAAATTTTTAGAAAACGATCACGTGATTATAAGTCAGGACCACATTCCTTACTCTCAGCATTATAATATTAAAATTTTTCCTTCAACTAGTTTTGTTCAAAGATACAGAAATAAAATGTCTGTAATAGCAAAAGTTCAAAATGTAGGACCTACGACTTATAATGGCGCAATCCAGGGATATATAGATTTTATTGAACAAAGCCAGGAACTTACTGTTATAAATCATATCTCCATAAATTCTTACATTGAGAATAAAATTAACTTACTGCATGAAGTCTCTTTCCTTGACAGTTCAATCACTCCAATAGGTGAAATCACTCTTCTAAAAAATATAGATGATAAAATTAAGACCGCAGACATAGATCAAAATATTTTTAATTTAGACTTTAACTTTGCAGAAGATTTTATAGGTAACCCAGATGCAATTAATAATGACGTAAAAGATCCAAAATATAGCTTGTCAGAAGAAAGGGATAGGATAGAGGAATCACCTATTACATTAACTAAAGAACAGGAAGATTCTTTCCTTGATGATAATGAAACAATACAATTAGGCTTTAAGCCAAACACTAAAGATATTGTACCTGAAGACTTACAACCCTCAGGTTTTTCAATTCCTTCAAATTATTACGAAAATGCATCAGACATTATATTAGAAAACAATTATGATGCTGAACACTGGCCATATATAAAAGACATTTTTATTGATAAATATCCACAAATAATCTCACTACACTCTCTGGACGCAGGTAAAATCAGCGACACTCTTGGTTTTTATAAAATTACACTTAAACCACATGTCTCTCTTCCAAAAACCAGAAAATGTTATTACCTGGCTCCAATGGAACTGGCACAGTTAAGAGAAATTCTTCGAATTCTTGAAAAACTTGGCATTGTCAGCAAAGCCAGCACATCAGGTTCGGAACTCAGTCAGTTTGCCAGTCCTTGTTTCTTAATTGCAAAATCAAATAAAGCTCAGACAGCAAGATTAGTTGTCAATTACAAACTACTTAACGAGCTTATAACCATAGAGCCTCCACTCATACCTACGGTTAGCTCAATCCTTAATAAATTAAGAGATGCTTCCTTTTACAGTGTCATAGACCTAAAAAATGCATTTAATTCCATAAGCATACATCCAGACTGCCGCAAGTACACCCAATTCGCAACACAAATTGGAGCCTATCAAATGAATTCACTATGCACAGGATTGGCCAGCTCTCCATCTATATTGGCTCGTTTCACAGATATGATCATTAATCATGTTCCTAGTAGAGATAAAAATAATACAATAATCTTCGATGACAATGGTTATCCTCTCATGTTGCCAGATTACCTGGATTTCTGTGACACCTACTACGACGACATTGTTGTCTTCACACCTGCAAAAGATACTTATGAGGAAAGTGTTAAATTTCATTTCCAATGCATAGAAAAATTAGTTTCTCGCTTAGCTTTTCACAAATGTAAAATCTCCATAGAAAAAGCATCCTTTTGTAAAAGCAAAATCAACATTTTGGGATGGTATGTGTGCAACAACTTTATACAAGCCGACCCCAAAAGGGTCGAAAAAGTGTTGCAAGCACCCATGCCAAAATCTAAAGAATGTCTGCAATCATATTTAGGTATGTTAAATTCTTTCAGAACAGTTTGTGGATTTGACGTATTTAAAGACATAAAACACATAACAGTACTCACAAGCGATAAAACAAAATTCATTATGAAAGATTCACATAAAAAAGTAATTATGGATTTAAATAAAACCTTATCATCAGCTCCATTGTACTCAAAAATTGTACAACCTGGAGTTCCCAAAATTCTTATGACAGATGCCGCCAGCGCATCAGGTTCTCAGTATAGCTGCGTCCTAGCACAAATTATTCCAGCAAAATTCCCAAAATTAAAAGTCCCAGAATACATCAACATGGACGATAAAACACACAGAATAATTTATGATTTAAAATTACCTTATAAACCTATCTTTTATCCAAGAGCAGACCAATCTCACAAAGCATTCATGGCAGACTTAAAAACATCTCAACCACCTAAACATGAATATCTATTAGATAAAACTTTAGGATATGGTGAAGATGTAAAAAACTCTTTTAGTCATAGTCTCAAGTTATTACTAAAAGTCTCAAATTGCCCTACAGAATTCAATACAATTTGTAAGAAAATGGTGACCTATATTAGGGACCACATCCTCCACCCGCAGATATTAGAAAACACATACATGTCAAACCGTCATATGATGAAAGATTTCATTAAAAATATGGAAAACGGAGAAATTTCCATAGACAAAGATTTAAATGTTTTTGATGCTCTAGCACGTGTACTATACAAATCAGTAATAATAATAAACTCAACAGATAAATTCAATAACCAAAAACAAATTATCTTTAATGCACCTAAACTTAAAAGTGCAGCACCCCTCATTTTTCTACTTTATGAATCAAAAGACACTCTAATTGTAAGACCAGCAATAAATATTTCTTACCCAGAATATCAGCTCAGCAAACACAGAGGAACTTTTGAAATTATCTGTTATCACACAAAGTCTATACCTGAAACAGTAGAAAGTAATGCTATATATACTCTAGAACTTAATGCACTTCTAGATGCCTTACATGCTACGGAGCACCTTCGAGGCTTCGACCCAACTCTAGCATTATGTGACAATAAAACAGTCCTCTGGATGTATAATGAAGGAGTCACAAAATCATGTAGAAAAATGAAACGATGGGGATTAATTATTAAACATGACCATAAAACTGTCACACTTGCATTTTTAAGTTCAAAAAACAACCCAGCAGATTATCTAAGTAGAAAATTTCAAGTTCCAAAACATGAAAGAGTAAAAATACAATTACCTCTGTATGTGAAGGACAGCTTAGACGACAATATGCCTGCTGAGGAGATGTCCATTGGCGACTGGGCCAAATGGGTAGTACAACATCCACAGTTTGTTGAGTACAAAGATCCAAAACCTGAAAAATCATTATCAGTCAACAACATTACAGCATACTCCATTCCTGAAGTACATATTAACCTCTTATCTCAAATCTCTAGAGAAAAATTTGAAAAAGATTTTAAAGAGACAAAACTCAGCAAAAAAGTCTTAGGCTCTAGTCTTTCATACAATAAAATAATTGAAAATTTAACTTCAATCTTTCAACCATTGAAAGATTTAGAAAAAATTCTAACCACTCAAAGAATTATTGATGAACAAAAATTAGAATACAAAGACATTTACATCCAAGCATTAACGGAAGACACTTATGTACATAACAATAATAAATACAAAATTAAAAATGCACTTTTATATTACATTGACAAAGATGACATTCCAAAACTCTATATTCCTTCTAAGCTATTATATGCATATATAGCTTCTGCTCACCTGGCTACGAACCATTCTGGCAAAGATAAAATGATTCTTAATCTCCAAAATTATTTTCATCCTCGCCTAAAAGAATATGTTGATAAATTTACAAAAACTTGTTATGCATGTCAGCTTGTAAATCAGTACTCTAAAAATGAAAAATTAGGATTCTATCCAATCAGTGACCAGGCAGGTGAAATTTTACACATGGACCTAATAGAAAGTCTTCCTAGTAGTAGTGGTTTTGTGCATATACTGATTGTAAAATGTCCAGCTACAAATTTCATTAATTGCTTCCCCGTAGTCAATAAGACAAGCGAGGAATTCTTACATATTTTTCAAAATTACATATTTCAATTTTGGCACCCAAAAAGCATACTTGCTGACAACGCCCCATTCTTTGTATCAAAAAAGACAATCTCAACTTTAGCTTTCTTAAAATGTAGGATGTTTTATTCCTCAGCCTTCTCAGGATTTAGCCATGGAGGGATAGAAAGATACGTGGGGCTGTTTAAAACATATTTCAAAAAAGTCTTGGCAATTAGTCCGTCATTCAATTGGAGTTTCCTCTGCTGCTCTGTCAGTCTATTGCATAATACCTCAAAAATTCACAAAACAGGCTACTCTCCAGCTGAACTCATCTTCGGACCAGGTGTACATTTGTCAGAAAATCCGCTTCTATCAGACAACCTACCTAAAATACATCCAAATGCTCATATCCACATTGACCAAATAAAAGAAAAACATAACTTTCTACAAAAAATATGGAAAGAAGCACAATTAAAAATTGAAAAAGTTAATGTAGATAGAACAACATACAAAAATAAAAATAGAATCACCAGAGATTATAAAATTGGAGACATTGTATTTGTAAAAGATCAATCCAAAATCTTAGGTAATACACGACCGTTAAAAACAACTTATTATCAAACACCCTTTGTTATTGTACAACTCCCTGAAAAAGCTGTAGTAGTAAAAGCTATATCTAATTTAAATAATAAACAATTAAGAAGAAACAGGAATGAGATAAAAAAATACATTCCTTCAGACCCCCTATTTGACCCCCTCCCCCCTTCTGTTAGAAATATTTGCCTAAAACAGTATGAGGATATAAATAAAGAAGAATTAGATAATCTTTTATCATCAGATAATATAGTTCTTGAAGAAATATTTAACACACCTGAGGAAATTATTGACGACGAAATTGCAATTGTTAAGGAACTTGAGAACGGAGTTGTCCCCATAGAGCCCGTTGACCTACCTGAAGACCACAACGACGAAGACAAACAGATTGTAACAAGATCAGCCCTTAAAAAAGCACAAAATCAGAATAAAAAGGTAAATTTTAATTCAAAAGTTGATATTAAGATTTTTAATTCATAATGCTATTAAAATATCTTTTAATATTAATCCTTCCATCGTCAATATTTTCTTTGCAATTTTTCTTAATCGACACTATTACTACTAATATGTATGATTATAAATTTGAAACGATTATAAAACTTGAATGTAAATTACCTGATATTAACAAAATTAATACAACAGTATTCAATATTTATGATCAAGCAAATACAAAATTCCCATTGCCTGCAAGTAACGACCTACAATATAACACGCTAATAACAAATGAGTATTATGTACATTTATCATTAGTAAATACTCAGATACAAAAAATTATGGAAATAAACAAAAAATTTACTGAATTACAGCAATATTACACACAAGAGGTTCCATCGCCTTATCACCAATCTGGTAAATTTGAAGTATCTGAGAAATTTTTAAATGATACCCTTAACGCATTAGACTATTTAAATGCGGTCACAAAAATAACATTTGATAAATATCCTACTTGGGACGCTTTTAAAGCCAACAGTCAATCCTTTACATCAATTATTATCCAATTTCGATTTATACAAGAAACACTAAGTTATTTATTTACTAACCTGGACTCACATTATGAAGCCATAAAACAAGCCAAACAAAACATAATCACAGATCGCTTGGCCTCTGCCATCTCGACTTTTGAATACAACACACCTAAAACAGACATTAAAATAATTGATTCATTTATTAAGGATGGTATACCTACGTATTATATTAAAAAGATTGAATATCACAACCAAAAAACAGGAAACAAACTACTTCCTGTATATTATAATAATTTTGGTTTAGAAGAAGGTTATCTTTTTGATCCTTCATTACATAAATATATTAAGCCATCAGATAAATCTTTATCTTATAAACAAAGGATAAATCTTAATAAATGTCTAACAGCCTTAAACTCAGAAAATTTTAATGATACATTAAAATTTTGTGAATTTCAATATAACCCATCAAATACTTTTACACCAACAAATGAAGGAGTTTTGCTTCATAAAGCCAGCCAATTAACTATTAATGCTATAAATAATCAATTAAATGTTGATTTAGCTCAATCAGACTTACCTGCGCATATAACTTTTGATGGTAATTTATCATTCATAGACATGGAGATTGGTTTAGTATCCTTCAAGCGTAACTCAGCAATAGATGTCGAGGAATCTACATTTTCTCACAATAGAATAGATTACATGACAGATTATTTAAGAAAAAAAGAAGATAAAGTTAAAAATAATCTGACATTTCCTGAATATGTTGAAGATAATTACGTAGGCATATTAATTGACATTTCAGCTGTAGGATTAGTAGTTATTCTCGTAGCCATAGTGCAAAAACTTTTCCTCAAATCTACACGTCATTGTAAAAGAGTTCCAATGGAAAATAACATTATTAAAATGGTAAGAAAAAATCATGCATAATTCTTTTTTTGTTTCAGATGTATAACATATCCAGCACCATCAGAAACAATATATTGAACGTGGACGAAATAATAGACAGATCCTTATTAAAATTTAAACACCTTACGCCAGCTGAAAAAGATCTTTTTAGAGATAGAATCTTAAAACCTAATCTAGAGATCATTATAAAACATAAAGACCTCATTTTTATTTCTAATTTATGTAATGCCGCTATTATCTATAAACAGCTAAATCCTACAATAAATTTTGCACCTAGAGTGCTTAATTTCATCCTCCGAAATCATCTGCCTTATTTCTACTATGTATTTTACATATTCTTTGATGCTATGTCTATTTCAGAACGTAAAAAATTCGGATTTGACATCAATCTTTATAGCGACACATTTTTTAGAAATACGACAAATGATACTATTTAAATTACAATTTTGTTTGTGTATTTATTAATATAAATTATTGTACATTATTTCTGTTATACTTTTCTTTTTTTAACCTTTATCGATTCCAACCAATTCAAACTAATCATATGAGTAAATCTAAGCTATATACTACACACTTTAATAATTCAATGCATCTAAGCATATTTCTATTGAATTACATTCCTTAATATCCACCATATTAATTGATTAACTAACTTAAGTCCCAAGCATCAATTTATAATTAACCCTTCCTAATAATAAGTATAATTAATCTAATCTCGAAATCGATTCACCCTAATTATTGTATAATATGTTTTTAACAATTACTGTGTACATACCCCCCCATACTGGAATCGACCCATTCTAATTTAGCCTAAGCTGTATAGAACACGCTTAATCTTTTTCTAATATACATAAACACGTTTCCGCGTCTAGCAAATAATTTTCTCCTTTCGTACCTAATAATATTCTTTTATATATATATACGTGAAATTAAACCTTTAATTATCTTATTATCTATCTGTTTAATTGTAACACTGCCTTTTTATTTTCATTAAATAAAATCTCTGACCTAATCTTTATTTTTTTTACTAAGCAATATAAAACACGCTTTGCATTAAACCTTCAAACGCTCATTTATTTATTTTATCAAAGTAACGAACAGTTCGAATTAACTTCTCACCTGTATATTAATCTCATTGTTAAGTATTATGAAGCATTTTTTAACTTATAATCCTACGAAATAGAAAAATTAAACATTCTATTCTTAACTAATAACTTCTTTAATCGCATTATTACCTGTTTTTATTAAATACTAAGCATTATAGAACACGCAATTTTCACCGCTCTCCTCTAATGAAATCCAAGCTCTATTATTCATACCTTTAAGCCGTTTATAATTCCATGTTAAAATCGATCCAATATTTACATATAAGATAAATTCCATACTATTAAGAAATTTTTTTTTCTAATCTAAGCTTTATAGAACATTCTTGCAAACAAATATTCAATAACGGTTAACTTATTTCCATCCTGTAATACAAATTTCTAGTCCTTCTTGATTGCTAACATAAATCTTCAGATATTTGGCCAACGGTTTCTCTACATCTATTTTCGGCAGATGAAAACTTCTTGTCAATTTTCTTACCAAATATTTACCGCATAAATCTTACAACCTACCATTTAAATTAATGTTTATAACCATAAAGATAACGAAATCTCAATATTTATCTAAATATCTTAATACCACCCCATAAATTTTATAACCCCCTCACCTCCGCACAAGCTTATTGTATCCTCGTGCCATAAATCTTTTTTGGTCCACTAAACACACAAGTTAAATTGCCCCTACTTATTTCTAACCAAAATTTTACAATGTATTTTTCACCCATTGTATTCAAACTAACCTGCTCCTACTCAATAAACTTTAATCTTACTTTCAACCACTTAATAGTACAAATTTTAGAATTATATTCGAAATAAATACAACTTTTTTTTTTAATCTTAATCAAAATAACTAGGTATTACGTTTTAAATTGGTTTATCATAACACCTTTTCTTTTCATAAAATCAGTTTTTTTTACGAGATCTTAAAAGCAGATTTACATTAAAATTTATGTATCGGAAATATACAACTAGGTATTATCAAATTAAGAAAAAAGACGCAATCGATTAATCGTCTTTATCTTTTAAAACGACCATTTAAAGATTAATATTTTAATTAAGATTTGAAAACATTCAACCTTTATGATCTTTTAAAATAAATTCTGACCTCGAAATTTCCGTAAATTTAAAACAATTTTTATTCCAAAGAAGTGAAAAATTTTTTAAAACATTTTTCTTTCACTAAAACTAGTTCCAATCTTTCCGAAACATTTATAAAGAATCAAACAATATTCATAAGAAAACATTCACCTCGAAATTATTTTATTACACTCTCTTGTTTAATTCTTTATCAAATTTTAATTTATTAATTTACAGATAAAATAAGAAAAGAAAACGTGAGATTTATAAACCACTTTTATTTTAATTTTCGTCTTAAAACAACGTTACATAAATTTCTGTCACATAATTACTAAAAACAGGTACAAGTTCTTTTGAAATATAAGCGTAATTTAGTCAAATGCTCTAATCTTTTATATACAAATTTCTTAGGTACAATTTTTTTATCACAAGAATGCTAATAATATTATAAAACGATCTTTTCTAAACTTTAAAATCTTTAAAAATTGCAAATTTTAGTTTAATTTATACAAACTTTACATATTTACAAACAAAATTTTGAAAATTTACATCCTTGTTTAAAATAATGAAGATAAATACAGATTTCCACTAGCTTCTCTCAAAATATTTTAACACCATAACCCATAAATCTTATAGTACAAAAGAATGATTCCCCTTAATACAACAGATTTTAAACGCTACTTGATTTACATAGCACTTAACTAACACCCATAATTCTTCTTGTTCCCTTTAATTAACCATCTATTCAAATAAATTATTTCCGATACGTTAAGAAGCTAATAAAAATCTATTTTTACCAACATTTATACAAATAGGTGTTAAATTAATGTATCTCGAAACAAATTTCTTTCCTTGGTTTTACCAATATCAATTTAATGATGAATTAAAATCAATCATATTTTACTTCTGTTATTATACAGTGGTGTGTCTTTCGTTTAACATTCCTGAAGAATATTCTAAATTTTTAACGATTTTATTTAAACCCTCCATCCAACCCACGCCATTAAAATGACGCACTCCATTTTTAACTTTTACTTAAATTTTACGCAAATACTTAACAAATATATTTAAGTTTCATAATTCCGAAGATAAAGACTTTCTTAAAATACTACGGTATAAATTCTCCAGGACGTCCAAACCTTGAGACACACACCTGATAATAAAGAACTTTTGAATATCAAATTTTGAATTTTAAAAACAGAAATAGTCCTTTAATTTAACTTTAAACCAAAATCTTAACACCAAATCTTAAATATTTTATCTTAAATAACTTTAAGAATTTAGTCAAAGACTAAAATTCTTTTATTTTTTGAGAAAAAGCCATTCCAAACCTGACAATAGTGCATAAATAAATTAACCCCCTAAATTTATTTAAAATTACTTTCAAAGCACTAAACTCTAAATCCTTATTCCATACATATTTCCCCTAATTTTACAACCTTTAAATTTCCCTTCAAATCCCTTGATAAATTTTTCTTTACACTTACTTTCATTCCAATAATAAATCTAACGATACCCATCAATATTAAGATATAATGTTCAATAGCCTAAACCCCCCCCCTCCAAACCAAATGTTATTCAGTTGTCAGGAATGTAGTGGTCTTTTCCTCTAAAAATATACATCATAATAATACATAGGTTAATAACATTCTAGTAAAGATTTTCTCATTTTTAATTTCATCCTACCTTAAATCCTTGCGCCCGAGAAGAAATATTAATTCCTTAAATTTTAAAATATCCCACCTTAAAATTAAATTCGTCCTAAATCTCTGCGCCCGAAAAGAAATCTTAATTCTTTAAATTTTATTCCCCCCCCCAAATTTAACCCCCACCTTAAAATTAATTTCATCCTAACCTAAATCCTTGCGCCCGAGAAGAAATATTAACACCTTAAATTTTAAAATATCCCAACTTAAAATTAAATTCGTCCTAAATCTCTGCGCCCGAAAAGAAATCTTAATTCTTTAAATTTTATTCCCCCCCCCAAATTTAACCCCCACCTTAAAATTAATTTCATCCTAACCTAAATCCTTGCGCCCGAGAAGAAATATTAACTCCTTAAATTTTAAAATATCCCACCTTAAAATTAAATTCGTCCTAAATCTCTGCGCCCGAAAAGAAATCTTAATTCTTTCAATTTTATTACCCCCCCCAAATTTAACCCCCAACTTAAAATTAAATTCGTCCTAACTTAAATCTCTGCGCCCGAAAAGAAATCTTAATTCTTTCAATTTTATTACCCCCCCCCAAATTTAACCCCCCACCTTTCCGAACATTTTTTACAATTAAAATTACGTATTTAAATACCTACCCATAATTTTTTTACTTTCGTTTCCTTTTATCCTGTAAAATTTCTTTCCATTCATATACTAAACCACTACAATCCTTTATTCTACAACCTCCCCCCCCTATTTTTCTCCCCCCCCTAAAAGTTAATACAATCCAACATATTTTTTTCCTTATCCAACTGCTAATCCTAAATTAAATACGTACCCTAAACTTAAACCCTCCTAACAAATAAATAACTTAACCCATCGAAAATCTCTACTTATGTTTTACCTAAATTTAGCCCTAGTATTTTTAAGAAGAAAAACATTTTTAAACTAACCCCCCCCAACTATGTTGAAATGTGGGTAGTGGTAATTCTTCTTAGAAATAACAGACGCTTCAAACCTCATCCTAAAATATTAAATAAGATTTTAATCAAGAAATTTACTAACTAAACCTATAAATAACTTAAGAAATTATTTTAACTACTTATTAATATCCTTCAAAATCCCCTCCCACACCAATAAATGAAATACAAACTTACAAAATTAATCCGTCTCGGCTCGAACGCAGTTAACCTCTAAAATAATAAAGTATTCTTAAAGAACCGAATAAAATTGCATAATATTCTTTAAAGCTTAACTACCTACCATTAATAAATTAAACCCTATTCTTACCTTTCTCACCAGGCCGGGACGGGGCTGAGTGCAGGTCTTGGCGCTGGCGCTGACAGGTTCCAGCTAAAAAAAATATTATATTTTTTAAGTTTTCCTTCAATATTTCGTTTTTTATGTATTTTTTCTTGCATTATAACTCTTAAATTGTATATCTTTTTTGATTATATTGCATCTCCCTTTTAATTATATTCGACAAAATAATTATTTCTTTTCCAGAATCTAAAAAATGTACCTGGATTAATTCACCCGCAGCACCTCCAGACCCGACAACATCGTTGATATCTCGGTTGGCAACTAAAAAGAAAACATTCAATCTATGAAAACTGTTATCAACCATACTGATGAACTAAACCCAGCCCAATTTATCGGTATTTTGATAGCAATCTTATTTTTACTGCCGGTAGCAATTATTCTAGTGACGGCCCTAATCTCGTCCGTATTATTTTACATTTATGGTACCTACAAACTAATAAACTACCTGTTTAAACGTTTCATTTTAAACAATCAAGCCCAATTCCCATTCGAAATTTAAGAACAAATCTTACCGGTGGATTGTCTCCATAAGCGCTTGAACAGCATCCGAAACAACCTGAAACAACAAAAAAATATTAGATGTATGAACTAATCATCCACGGATCACCATACTTTAAAATAGAACAAATAAAGGCAGACTACTACTTAACCTCCCTTACATCATTTGTTATCCTGCCAGGACATACCAAGCTTGATTCCAAGATTGAAATTCAATTTGATGAAAAATTTATATGCTTAATACAGCTTGAACGCCCTCAACTGGAACATGGTTTACTATTACAAGCAATAGACTTCCCGAATGGAATTTTAAATATAGATTTAGTCAACTTAAAAAACACACCCTTCTTTGTTGAAGCCAACACAAAAATAGCAAAGATAAACTTCACACAAAAACAATTTCTTGACTGCTACTTTGTTTTCAAAAATAACGATATTAACCAACAATAAAAATTTTTTTTTTACTTACATTGAGAGAACGCAGATCGCAATAACACTGCCCCCCACCACCACATTTATCGTCAGAGTATTGCCAGCCCCACCGGACAACACAGTTCCCCCGTCTCCTCCATCCCCCTCATACTCCGATTTAAAATCGCCGACCCCCAGCTCCTGACCCCCAGTTTCATCACCCACATCGAACAAAACAGAATAGATATCCATAATCGCAAATAAATCTGAAAGCAAAAACATATTCAAGTTATAGTGAATAATTATAGAAGAAAACAGTTATAAAAGTTAAAAAAATAGACACAATACTCAGTGAAAATTACTTTAATAATTAAAATCACATTTGTTATCATTACTCTGCCTTACAGAGATCATTAGATCAATTTCATTACTAAAGTGCTGAAAAATCAGGTAAAATTTTTTTTAATAATGTTCTTAAATAGAAAACACACAGAAATTAGGTCGTATTTCACAAATTTATACAAGCTTTATCATATAAAAATACCCAAATTACTTTCAAATTTTTATATTAAATATAATAAAATCCTCAAATTTTCTGTTGACCTCTTATTTAAACTAACTTGTATAATTTTATTAAATACGATTTGAATTCACTCTCTAGAACTCGACATCATCATAGATGTTATTTCCAGCAGGGTTTAAGGGATTCATTTCAATGTGGGCTCCATTTCCCTCCTCCACTCGCCGAATATTGTTTGTCCTTCGAAAACACCGCTCAAATAACGCTAAAAAATTAAAATTTTTTTTACAAAGAATATCCTCACTCCAATAATTTATATAAACAATGAAACACACGCGAATTTTAGTTCATTACTAGTAAAAAATTTTACGCGGCATACGCGCTTGCATTATTTTAACCCTCCTTTCCGTATAAGGAAATTTAAAATACGGATAGAAAAGTAAAAATATATTCTTTATCATAAATATTTAATTAAATTAGAAACATACCTCCCAACTTAACGAAAACCATACACATTTGCGTTAAGACCAACAACAGAACAAGGACGAGAATCGCGATAAGCAACCACGTATTCAAGTCAATTCGGAAACCTCTAAAATAATAAGAATTTTTTTATATAAATAGATATTTTCCAAAAAATGCATTTTTTTTCCCTTACATATTATATGTCTTACAGATTACCTGGGGACAGATTTGCCAGATCCATCTAGAACCACTCCTTCAACGGCTCCAAGATCTTCAGAACTTAACTCATTAGGATCCGGAAACGAGAGGCTAGGAAAGAACACAGCACTCATATTCAATGATGGCGCAGAAACAGCCAGTATATGACTGCTTTGTAAGTATAATTGTTTTAATATAACCCTAATATATAGAAAGCATGTAATTTAACCCGATAATAGATTCATATAGAATCACTAAAATATGTTATTCAGTCTAAAATAAATTTCCCCCCCCTACCCCTAAACCTCTTATTTCAACAAATCTTTAAACCATATTGGTTCAAATTTTTTATCTTTTTATTTACAAAATTATAAATAATGTTTTCAACCCACAACCTTTTACTATTCCCAACTACACAATAATATTCCTTTTTTTACCTTTTCCTTACCTTTATATTATTTCAGTCGGACGATGAAATACAACCACTAGATCCACCAAGTCCTAAAAAATCAGGTAACTCTATTATTTTTCATATTAATATCTCGCTAACAAATAGCCTATTAAAAATTTGAACCGAACAAAAAGTGTAGATTTATCATTTATAATTGATAATCTGTAGGCAAGCTAATCTAAAAGTCACTGTTACACAAAAATTTAATTTTCCAATAACATATTTCTTCTTACACATCAATTATAAAGGCTTATTTTACATATAGAAAATTTTATTTTCATTTACCCCCCCCTCCACATTTTGTAATGTTTTGATTATACTGTAACATTTATCGCTAAAACTTATCCATAAACATTATTTTTGGGGATATATAAAATTTATTTTTCATTTACCCAACCCTCCATAATTTTAAGCTTTCAACAATGTAACATTTATCTTCACATCCTATCTATAAATATTTCTTTTGGAGACCCATAAAATTATTTCCCATTTACCAGCCCCCCCCCCCCGCATTCTTTTTATTATTTTAACTACAATTTAACATTTATCTTCACATCCTATCTATTATTATTTCTTTTGGAGAACAACAAAATTAATTCCCATTTACCCCCCCCCCTGAATTTTTGTAATATTATGACTACACTGTAATATTTATCTCTCAACCTATCTATATATATATTTTATTTTCCATTTATAACACCCTACAAATTTATCAACTTATTAAAATATTAAAATTTACCAATAAAATCTATTTGTAATATCAAAATGAAAATTTTCTTTCAATATTAAATATGAAAATATCTTCCAATATCCAACCCCTGCACTTACTAGTAAACATTGTTAAACTTATGCTAAATCTTAACCACAAAATAACTATATTTTGATGTAAATATAAATTATTCCCCATTGTCCTTTCACCGCCAAAAATCATATGTAAACAAACTCGAAAATTATCTCTACACATATCATTTTTGTTGATAGAAACATATATTATTTCAATTTTAGTAAAGGAGCAAAGCTCCTCCCAAACTTATTGTAACTCAATGTGATACAATATAAACTAACTGTGATACTATATAAAACTTATGCTTTAAATGTTTCAGGCGGCGGCGCCCCTAATAAACGCGTAAAGAAGACTTACTCGTGGACAAAACCCCGTGGCTCCAGCCCCGACTACAACCCCCCATCCCCTAAGAGACCAGCACGCGCCAGCACGCCCCCTAGAAAGTCCCCAGAATGCCCCCCCGGACCTTCAAATTCGCCATCCTATAAACCCAACTTTGGTCCTAGGACCCCTCCGGGAAGCCCACAATACATAATTTCAGCCCCAAACTCGCCCCCAAATACAGAGGTAACCCCTAAAACAAGGCCGCCCATTCCATCAGCAGAACAACCCTCCAAGCGCAAAAAGATTTACTCACTGAAACGAAGACTGATGGACGGCTTCACAGTCAGCGACCTAAATGAAAAAAGAGCATTCTTCACCAACATGATCTATCCTACCCCATTAGCTGTGGTCGAGCAAATCAACACCAACATGACCAGTATTCCACAGATAACGCGGTGCATGGGGAAAGTAAACCAAGAAGGCATGAGCACTCTGAAGAATAGCTGTCCCCAGATAATACTCAGTAATAATATTATCAAGACCTACCAGCTGAGTCATGTATCAAACTTCTCCAGGGGGACAGGTAAATCATGCACATGGGATTTGGTGACAGACCAGCTGACAGTGTATGAGACCCAAACAACCTCATACGACATAACGCAGGGCTTATATGTACCTACCATGGTATACAGCCAGGGAGCCAACTTGGTGAGACTCGCCAATACGAGTTGTCCACATTCGTGGGTTCCTTCCTTGAAGCACATTCACCAAGATCGCAGTATTGTCTCTGTCACTTTGAATAATTTCAAATTCCAAGTCTTGGAGCCTCCAAAAAGATACCCGCTCACTCCCGAAGGAGAAATGTGCAGCCTCTGGCATCATGCCAACAGAGAGGTTTTAAGCACAATTCCTAACTTCTCCACCAAGTACCTGGAGAAGATGACCAACCGATACCTGATACTGCCCAGCATGCCATTGATCAACCACACCGTTCCTGCAAAACGTCACCTGTTGATGCAAATGTCTACCTACTCCCGCGCATATCGCCTGCCTGAGATACTGCAGACCATCAGAACCCTCACAGAAACCAATGAAGAAACAGTATACAGATTATACCTGTCTTCATCCATCACCTTCCGAGAGCTCCTAAACTGCATGCCCCAGGGAGCATGTTGTTTGATCCTACCCAGCAGGATCGCATACAAGATCACCCTAGCAGAGATTTCCCGCCTCATCATCATTGCCCACAGCAAGGAATAAATCACCAAAATTTTAGTATTACAGGTACTACATAAAAAATTTCCTTTTCTTTTCTCTTTCTCTTTTATGCAAAAAAAATATACTTGGCAAGCTAATTAATTTTTTTTCTCCTTTTTTTTGTAAAGTGGAATATAATGTAAAAAGTAAGCTTTAAAACACTTACCTTCTAACATAGCTTGTCCTTGTCCAAAATGCAACATCCAAGTAGTATCCTATAAAATGTTTAATATTGTAACAAGGATAAAAAAGTTCAAAATCAACAAATCATTTATTCGTTCCTTTTTATCACATCTTTAAATTTAAAAACCACAATCATTTCCTTTATAATTAAACTTAAAATATTACAGGCCTTTGGTGGAAGAATGGTTGTCAGAATGAGATTGTATTAGGCAGTCAATGAACTTGTCACACACCAGGGTTCATAACCCAGTGACTCATACACTTGTTAGACAGAAGGAAAGTGAAAAAAGGGAAAGTTTTACCCTAAAAAGTGACAACCCCAATAAACAGTTATCCACAGATCAAAAACTAGACGTCTAGTATGCCAAATTTCACCATGTTAGAAAGAGAAAATATCAGTGATTTAGACGTCTAAAACCAACAACCATAAAAGGTTAGACGTCTGAGATGTGACAATCATAGCAACAGATAGCCAAGATGGCCATTAATTATGGTTAGAACCAGACGTCTAGGGGGCGCAACAAGCGTCCCCAAAAGTATAAAAGGAAGGGATTTCTGGAAATTCCTCACTCTTCTCATAGCCACCAAACTTAAAACACCTCACTTGTAGAACATAGTCCATAGAAAATTAATTCCAGATCTATAGAAATCCAGTAAGTTTTACTTCAAAGACTTTGGTTAAATTACCTTAATCATATCCAAAGGTACACCAAACATCAGTTGTTGAATTTGACTACCTGAAATAATTGACATTTGATAACAAGTTTATTAAGCCAAAGGTTTAAGTAATATTAATTAAAGCCTCAGTAATTCCAACACAATTGGTTGATTTTTAATTTTAAAATCCTAAGCTAAAGTTTTAAGTAACACTTATTTAAAGCCTCAGTAAACCTTTAACACCATTGGTTGATTTTAAAATTTAAATCCTAAGCTAAGTCTAAAATAACATTTATTTAAAGCCTCAGTAAACATTTAACACCATTGGTTGATTATTTAATTTTAAATCTTAAACTAAACATTAAGTAAAAGATTTGTTTTAAAGCCTCAGTAAAAGTCCGACGCTATTGATTGATTATCATTTTAAAATAAAGAACTAACTTTGAATAGTAATTAATACTTAAGTAATTAATAATCCATTGAGATAGGTATACCTATCACGTCTGTAATTAAGTATACATTAATTGATAATCCTTTGTGTTAAATAAGTTTTGTGTACAATTTTGTTTGGTTTTATTCTAAACTATTGCAACCATTTTGAATTTAAATTGTTCTGTCTTGTCCTTTAATTCATAAGTATAACTCCACCTTTTATATATCCAATATCATTAAAATCTTGAATTGTTTTGTCTTGTAAATAAATTCATAAGTATTATTCCACCATTTATATAAATCTAATATTATTAAATCTTGAGATCTTGTAATCTAATTAAAATCTAATTAATATCTTGTGATTGTTTTGTGTTTAAATAAGTCTTGTAAAATAAAATTATAAAATAATAAGGAATTAGTTATTAATTGGTAAACTCGTTTGAAAACTACTCTATAATTTACCTAGCTCGAATAAAACACTGTCAAGGGAATTAGTGGCAAGCCGTTAAGAAAGGGAGAACCTTATCGGTTAGAATTGGGTTTCCTTGAGAGTCGGGACTAGGATTAACTACTTACTGAACCAACATTTAAAGGATTGCTTTGCAGGTAGGAAGGCTGATAAGTACGTCTTCTAATTTCAAAGGATAGATAGGTTAAAATCTGCTCTTTTGATAACGCAAGGTATAGAATAGCGGTAAACGCTATCATCACTCCTACAAATCCATCTGTCTGTCTTTTGAGTTCTTATCCCATCTAATTATAAAAGACAAAGCCAATAGTGTTAAAAATAAAATCCCCAATAATTAACCAATTAATATTAAGTCAGGCAAAATACATTCTGCCTATAAACTACAAGTTAGAATGTTATTAAGGACTTACAGAAAAGGTTGATGCAATTAAAGGATAAATTTTCTGTAGGTTCTGTATTTTTTGTTTTGCATGAACACCCTGTGATGATGAAAGTGGCACAAGCCCATACTTTGGTCAACATCTCATTCTCTTATCAGGAATGCGGGTGCCGGATTTATTCAAGTTTTCCGTAATGTAAAAAGATATAGGATATAGGGGAAAATTTGTCGTTAGTCTGGGATGCTAATATGGCCATCATTTATTTGTCAGCTCGTTCATTAAGTAAAAGGGAAGGGGTGGGGTAAAGGTGATGGATGGAGGTATCGTTATTTTAGCCAGCTAGGATTAATTTATCAGAGTACATGAAATTCTGGTGCAACATCCAAGCAATAGTATATCGATTTTAATCTAACGCATATCATTATATAAAAATGTTATATGCCCAAGTTTAGTCACCAAGTAAAATCTATTTTACCTTTAGTTGAAACGCTTTTTATATTTTTCCGTAAAATATTCTAAAAAATTTATCAATGTATTATTTTTTGGATGTTGCACCTTATTTTTATGTACTCTGATAAAGTGATGCTCGCAGCTGGCTAAAATAACGATACTCCCCATCCAACCTCCTACTGGATGATCAAACTAACCATTAAATGAAATCAATATCAGGAGCAAAATTTGCGACAAATTTTCACCTGCCAATATATCTTCTTATATTCTATATCCATTGATAATTTACATATTTTTTGTAAAAAATGTTGACACCCTAAAATTCTTATGTTGATCACACATCAAGATCTAAATATGGCAAGATAATCATATATCATATAATACTTAGATAGATAGATAATCATATATCATATAATACTTAGATAGATAGATAATCATATATCATATAATACTTAGATAGATAGATAATCATATATCATATAATACTTAGATAGATAGATAATCATATATCATATAATACTTAGATAGATAGATAATCATATATCATATAAATAATACTTAGATAGATAGATAATCATATATCATATAATACTTAGATAGATAGATAATCATATATCATATAATACTTAGATAGATAGATAATCATATATCATATAATACTTAGATAGATAGATAATCATATATCATATAAATAATACTTAGATAGATAGATAATCATATATCATATAATACTTAGATAGATAGATAATCATATATCATATAATACTTAGATAGATAGATACATTATATTGGGGCGTTCATAGGTATTCGAAGGGTGGAGGAGGGGAAGAAAAATAGTCAAAAACCATCACAGAAAAGTTCAGTAGAACTTGAGACAACTTGAATGGAAAAAAATATACTACTGAAAAAGAAAATAGACAAACAATTATTTTAATCATGAATTTTGATGGATAGATAAATAAAATTAATTTTACAGTATGGCCGTGAAACCGATTGTAATTGGTCCTCAGCCATACTTAAAATCTTGTATCGTTTCGTAGACATTCGGGGCTAACAAAAGCGTAATTAATCTTAAAATTTATCGTTTTCCTATCCTCGGAAAACTGTCTATAAAAGTAAAACGATACAATTTACTTATCTGAATTATAAATGAAATATTAAGTGTTGAGTTACCAATATTTTGATAATTAATAGTTGAATACAAAATCCTTATCAAAATTAAGAAATTGATTAATTTCCTATTTTATCATTTGCTACTCAATTATTGTCTCTTATCAAAATTTTGAAAAAGTGTAAAATTAATGTAAGAATATGAGCATTTTAATTACGATTTTGTATATCTATGAGTGGTTATTAGAACAAAAAGCTTTAAACATCGCACATAATTGTTATAGGAATCGCCATTTCAAAAGATTAAATTATATGTATATTGCATAAAAATTAAAAAGCAACTAAAATTTCAACTTTGGCATAAACCGTCTGATTAAAGAGTTTAAGGTAGATGGACACACGAACATCTTTAAATAAAATTACAAGGATCTAAGTGTGTCTGTCTGCACCGAAGGATCTCGCTCACAGCTGAACCGATATGGTTCTCCTTTACAATGTAGCTTTTCATAGGTCCTGGGAAAGTATATAACTACTACTCACTCTCAAACAAATTTTGGAGAAATTTTTTTACTTTTTCTTTAAAAAAAAATAAAATAAGGGGAAGAATTCGAGCCCCACCACTTGAAGTTCCCCTAGAGACATCTAGGGGCGTAGCCGATAGTGTAAGGAAACTTAACTTTTCCAATTTTAAATTCCTTACAATCTATTTATATTTTCAGCATTTTCTTGGAACAAAATTCCTTTTTTGATGTCAACTTTTGAAAAGTGTCATATCTACGCCTTTAAGAATTATAGAAAAGAGGGCCGCACAAATTTTTATAAGCCCTTGATTGTATTAAAGCATAGAAATTCCTTAAATTTTCAAAAGTTCTTTTTCAGGGATAAAAGATAAGCACCATGAAAAGTTTGGTAGCAAAGTTTCTATAAAATTTATTTTACTATTGACTTGTCTTTTTTTGTGTTATTTGTGCTTTGCAAAAATGATTTCTTAGAAGAAAAGGTTTACATTTCTGTTAATCGAAAATTACACTTCTATAATAGTCATTTATCGTATATTATTAAAGACAGCTTTCCGCGGATATTAAAATGAAAATTTATAAGATTAAAACCAGTTTTGTTAGGCCCCAGGAGCCCAATGACTGGGCTAATAAAACTGGCATTAATTTTATGAGTTTTATTTTGATGTTCGTGGAATATTTTTCCGTATGGCTGAAAACCGGTTGTAATCCAGCGAATATTAATCGGTTTCAAAGCCATGTTTTAAAAGTCATTGCAATTTTACAATACATTAAAAATAAAACAAACAAATTGATAAAATCTTTCAGGAGAGATGTGAAAAGTTGAAGAAAAAATATTTCTTCATATTTAATATCCCTCCCTGTATCCCTGCTTGTGTGTTAGTAAACCATAGGGATAGAACAATGGACCATAAATTCATTATAATCTCAACAATTTTGTTTTACTTTGGTTGGCGGTAACTATCGAAGGAACGAAAGGGTTTTAGATTATTTTAACCACCATTGGCCCCTCCCTGCTTCCCTGGTAATCTATAAAACATGATTCATATGGCATTCCTAATTCTTTTCCCAGTTTGATGTCAAAATTCTTTTGTAATTCTTATGGAATTGGACGGGGTAAGAGCTTTCAAAAGAACACTCTGAAATTTCAATTTTTATTAGCGAAGCTACTCTATAATTCCGTCCGTCCGTCAGTCCATGGGGAAAATGAGATTTACTTTGGACAAAGCCCAATTTGTGTTAATATTGTGTCAAAAATGATAAATGTGACGTAATAAAAATGAGGATTATCCATCTCTTTTTTAGGAGTTTTCTTTGCAACCTCTCCTCTCATCTCCCTCATTTTATTATGTGACGTGGATCATTTTTGACACAACTTGAACACAATTTGGGCTTTGTCTTACTTTGCTGCTATTTTATATTGTCGGCTTTTTATACTATCTTACTATTTTTGTTCATATTGGTAATTTTCTTATTTTTTTTGTTGCGTTTTAGTACCTTAAAACCTACTTAATTTTTTATAAAAAAAACTTGAATTACTTAAAAAATAAGAGGTCTGCAAAAAACCGATTGCATATCTGAATTCTATGGAAAATTTTACATCTACTATTTACTAAAAACACCGACTAGCTATAAAAATAAAAGTCAAGACGCCTTCTTTAGACCCTAAAATTGAACGGACATACAAAACATTTTCTTTTATTGAAAATGATTTATATTGATTGGTAGAATAAAACAAATAAAAAGGATATATGAAAAAGATAGACTTCAGAAAAAAAATGATAATATGTAAAAATGCATAATAAACTTAAAGGGCAGAATCTCCCTTTAAAGGACTGCCTGTCGTTTGGCTTATGCTAACTCTTTCCTCCTTTTTTTCGGGGGGGGGGGGGGGGGGGGCTAAATCAAAACACAGGATTATAACTAAGCCAATAGGATACAAATTATTGTTTTGAGTAATTATTATTATAATCTTCTTAACATAATATTATAAAGTTATTTATATTTTCAAATATTTCTTTTCATATGGATTTTAAAAACTTTTGGTCAATATTTTTTGTTAGTGTGGTAAATAAATAGCATGTTTTTTGAGATATTCTAAAAATGTTATAGGTAAAAAGATTTTCTTACGTGTGTCTTATTCTACCTTTTCCAGCTTTTTAAATATTAGCTGTTTAAAAGTCTTCGGTTTACAAACTAGCGGCTGAGCATATAGCATCAAGTATTTAAAGGGAGAAATGTGGGGGCTAATAAATAGCTAAAAACCTTCCCCAAGCTTAAAAATACCTAAAACCAAAAATCATCCCATGATCTGTATAAATCTTTTCTAAAATGAATAACTAAATCGGTTTAGGTTTGCAAGATCTTCTTTAATATAATATGATATGAAATGTAAATGTTCTTAAAAAACAAATGGCATTTAACAACTTTACACTTATCAGGCAATATTGTTCTTATGTATTATTCACGTTGGCTTCTTTTTCATTTGACATTCATTCTTTTTGGAAAAAATAAGCAATTTTTGTGCCACACCAAACCCAAAATAAAAGTTTCACGCCGAGCTTCCACTCAAAATTTAGGTGATATTTTGATTTTTTCTGGGTGGGGTGTGTGGTTCACTACCCCAAACACTTAGTGCATTGACATTGACAAGTTTTCTAACAAGACAATTGTTTTCATAAGTAGCGCAGCAATAAAATATACCTATATGTCGCAAGTTGAAAGCATGGCATTGATTTGTGTTGACTGTTTTTAAAAAGTTATTATTACTTGGATCTTACACAAAATTATTATGTACTCTAAAAAAGTGAAACTTGTAGCCTGGCTAAAATAAAGATCCTCGCCATCATTCTACTTTACCCCATTCCCTCCCCTCCTACTGGATAAACAAACTGACTAATAAATTATGTACATATTAGCAACCTAAATTGACGACAATTTTTCCCCTGTCATAATAATTTTGACTCTTCTGAATGATGAGGTAGTAAATATTTTGGCCCTTGAATTAAAAAAAAGAACATTTAGACAAGGGTAGCGCAATAAAATTGTCTTTAAATGACTGTTTAGTTAATATTATACCTCATTGTTCGTGTACTCATAATTTTCATAGGCTTGTTTTTAAAGACAATTTATTCCTTTCATAACACTTAAAACATTAGTACAAAAAGAATTTAATTTTCAGTAAAGATAACGATTAATTTTCTGAAAAGTTACAAAACGACTACTAAAAATAAGAACTAAATATTTTTTAAGTTAAATGTCAACAAGTCGTTATTAAGATCTTATCAATTTTATATAAAACTCAATAAGTTGTTTATATTAGCATACTATAATTGTTATCAAATAAAAAAAGATTATATTTTTGATCTGATAATTCACTTGCCTATAAAAACTACTGCTCTTATTTCTAGTTGTACAAAAATACATATTTTTTTTATAAGCGCAGCTACTATAAAACTTGTGTAAAAAATGCGCACGTCTTAGTAATCGTCTTCTACGTCAACTGGCGCGGCGTTTTAAAGGACGATCTACTAATTTTTTAAAGGTAAAGCAATGGATAATAATATAGAATGTACGTGGATATAATGACAGTGGAAAATTTGTCGCCAATTTAGGTTTTTAACGTGTATCTTATTTATTGGTCAGTTCGTTCATCCAGTAGTAGGAAAAGGGGGAAGATGAAGGGTATGGTTATTTTTTCCAGCTGCGAGTATTACTTTATTTAATAGAACACGTGAAATCAATCTGGTGCAATATCCAAGTAATAAAATATCAATTTGTATACCATTCCTTTCTTAATACTTTAATCAGTACGGCTTGCACAGAGTTTTACTAAGGGGATTGTATTTATTGAGGGGGTGAAAAAAAGGGAAAGGCAGACCTTCCAAACATCATTTTTAAACCTCTTTCCGCACGCCTATGGCTGTGATACTTTTGGATACTTTAGTTCTTGGATATTACAATAAAAAAAATATATAAATTTATACAATGATTTTAAGCTTTTTTCAAGTGTTTTTCTTAAAATTTCTTTTCTTTTTGTTAGGATTAAATTTTGAAGAAAAAATTGTCACCGTTTGTCCTTTTCATTGTTGTGTTATATTAACAAGGATGACAACGTCCATAGCTCTGAAGCTTGAAGCTCTGAACCGGTAGGACAAACGAACTTTAACGAGAGTAAATATAATTAAGTCGATACAGAATTAACAGTAAATTTGTTGCAAAATACGCGATACTATGTAAGAATATTCTTACATTTTTAAGGCTTCATATAGACATGCTATGCGAAGATGATTAAAGTTCCTCCACAGATTATGACGTCATACGATAGAATAGCCAATGAGGGGCCAGTATACACTGTAATTGATCAATGGTATAATTTATGCTGGCCTCTCATTGGTTATTTTATCGTATGACGTCATAATCTGTGGAGGGACTTTAATCATCTTCATGCTATGCATATAACATAGTGCCTAATTATTCTTGAAATCATTTTCTAAATCAGATGAATAAGATTGCCGCAAAAAAGTTTTAAATTAACAAGGATTAACTGAATTTACGGACGTTCTGGTAATTATAAAAGTGTTGTTGCTACACTTTCTAATTTATACCTAAATGTAACAGTAGTCACCATTACATTATTATCTATGTAATGATTGTTACCTCAAAAATCAAGAAATAAAGCTCTCCTGGAGATAAAGATTATTGGTTGAAAAGTTTGGACAATGCTACGAAACAAAAACGTGATTGTAGAACTTTTGGTACCAGTATTTGAATTCCAAAAACCCATCCTTCCACGTTTATAATAAATCATCAAATTATAAAATTAAGTTTAAAAGATTTGATGCAAATTTTCAAGCTTTACAAGAATGTTTCTTTGACATTTAGCTTTGATTATATATGGATATTGTCATCCTTGTTTTTAAAAATAAATATAATATGTAAATTGATATCAATATTTTATATCTTATCATGATCAGCTATTTCCTGTTTATTTGTTATATTAATTATTTTTACTTATCAATTTTATATTAAATAATATTCCCTTTTTAAATACTAGCGGTTGCGCCCGTTGCATCTTGAGGAGGGAAGCGAAAAAGACTGCCTTAAATTATCTCAAAACTTAAATCTTAAAGTAAAATAGTCTAAACCATACTGAAACTATATGAAACTTCCCTTAAATTAGTTAGTAATTGTTGAGATCTTAAAAAACTTACTACTTTTCATTAGAGGACTAGCGGACGCGGTTGCGATTTTTGTATCTAAGGGCTATGTATATGAAGTAGGGGAGGTAGAAAAATAGCCTAAAACAATCTAAAAACTTTAAAGTAGAATGGTCTGTAAAACGAAGAAGAAACATTTCTAGAAAAAACGAATATTTTAGGATAGAAATACATATAATATACTCTGTGTTGATCACTCTATAATAAAATATTTCTACAATGTTAAAATGCAATTATTAAGCTTAAAAAATCTAAGAAATGATACAAACAAAAGGGATTTTTTTAAAGCGAAGCTTTTAATTAGGGTCGTTAATTTAGGCATGTTAGAATTGTCCTATTGATTTCAAACTTTGCATGGTGATTCCTGTAGTAGTTAGGTACGATTTAGAAAGCGTAGCAACTCTATAATCATTACCAGAATGTCCGTACGTCCATTTTAAATGTGATGATTTTTAAAAATATTTTAACAACAACATAAACATATTCTGTATCAAGCAGAATATACAAGTGTTAATGTCCGTTTGTCCTACCGTTTCAGTGCTTCGCTTTTATGGATGTTGTCATCCTTGTTAAAAATACTAGCGGTTGCGCCCCTTGCATCTTGAGGAAGGGAAGCGAGAAAATAGCATAAATCCATTTGAAAACTCAAAAATAAAATTAAAACAGGTGAAATATTTTAAAACCATCTCTGGACCTCTATGAAACTTCCCCAGAATCAAAAACTCAATCGGTTCAGTAGTTGTCGAGATTTTAAATGACAATAAACAGACTTACAACTTATAAACAGGACTAGTAGCTGCGGTCGTAGTATCTATAGGCTATGTATTCGAAGTAGGGGAGGTATAAAAATAGCCTAAAACCATTTAAAAACTTTAAAGTAGAAAGGTCTGAATAAGCTAAATTCTTTTTATTCAATAGATTTTTGTTCGAAGTTTTAGAATAGAAATATGTTGTGTTGATTACTTAATGATAAAATATTTTTAAATGCAATGATATAATGCATTGCCTACAACAAAAGTGGATTTTAAAATTTCTTTTTGGTTAAGAAAGATATTTACATAATCAACAAGAATGGTCAAAATAATTTAAAAGAAGCTGCGCTTTTAAAAATACAAAAAAAACACATGTATTATGAAACTACTATCCCATGTTTATAATCCCTAAGCGCTAAAAGCTCAAGTATTTTAATCCGTCTATTCACCGTATTTCCTCCTGGGGGGAGGGGGAGGGGGGCGTTTCTTTGTCCTTTTGATAAAATAAAAAAAGGGGTAAAATAAAGGAATCCCCCACGGGCTACAAAGACCCCCAATCACGCCCCTTCTTCGTATTAAACCAAAGTTGGTATAATGATTATGAAAAGTGGCCATGGCTGACATATTATCGACATGCTGCCGTTTAACTTAACAAACTGGTTAACCACTAGCATCTAGGGTGTCGAAAACAGTCTAAAACCATCTTAAAACAATAGTAGTTTTTTATAGCATCGTATTATAGACAACTTTACGTGATTATTAAAATTTAAAATTATCAGAAAAAACTTTTTTTTAGCCTCAAGGGGCCGAAGGCCTGATCTTAAAAAACTATTATTATTTTTGATTTTTACTTTAATATTCGTGGAAAGTTGTATGTAATTTGCTGGTATACATGATATTTTAGTATGGCTGCGAACCGGTTTTAATCCAGCGAATATTAATCGGTTCCGAAGCCATACTTAAAAATCTTTCCTAAACATCACAAATCTAATAAAAATTTAAAGATCCTTGATTTAAAGTTGTTATTATTATAACAGCAAGAAATTTTTGGACAGAAAAGCCCATCCGTTTTTGAGGAAGTTCTTCCCTTATCCCATGCTCTCTTATTTATCCTTTTCTTTTGTGTAATTTAATTCTATTGTGAACATGCTTTGCTTATTTACAATTTCTCCAAGGAGGGAGGGGACATTGAGGGTAAAATTTAAACTTGTCCCCAAGGTTTAATGAACATATCTTTCATAATATAACATATTAAAATTATTAAATTAAGAATGTCTAATTAAAAAATAATAAACTAATAATTTTAATTGACAGAAAGGATTATTTTGTTTATGATTATTTAAGATGAACACCGTTTATTGTCCATTGTCTTATCCCTTAAGATCCCTGCGATGTCCATGTATGCATATAAGCAATAGAGATATTATAACTAGATTGACAGGAACCTTGTTAAACTTTGTGTACTTATTTATCAACATAGATATGAAGTTATAATTTCATTGAAGAATCGTTATAACGTTATTATGTCAGTCTTTTTCATTATTATTTAGGGCATATACCTTATACACAAGTATAATTTAATCTTAAAGATACATGTCACTTAAATGTCATCAACCACCACTTTTATTGAATAGGATATAGTCAACATTACTGTATGATTACTGTCTGACAGTCTAAAAAAAAATAAGATATTGTTATAAACCTTTCCAGGTTCTATAAGAAGTTACATGGGAGAACCTTTTCGGTTCAGCGGTTAGTTCCTGTTACATTTATATTCGTTCGTTTTAATTACAATTAGAAGGCGTTGTGCTTTCTATGATTTTATCTCTATTGTAATCACATGTATGTATGTATAATATGTAAATTAAACCCTCAAAGAATGTAGAGTTTTTGGGTTAAAGGGTGGAAAATATGTATTTCAGCAGGGAAGAAGGGTACATTGGACTGTTTATAACAAGAGTCCCTAAAGTTTGATAATAAAGTTTCTTATTCGTTGTCTTAACAATTTTAGAGACTTTTATTTAATTTAGATTGGTTGGTTCATTAAGTAAAGTGTCCATACGTTTCAATCTCTAATTGCTATCTAAAGAAGGGGTAGTTTTGTGTAAAATCATTGGGGATGCCTTATCCTTTTGATCCCGGGTATTTTAAAGTGTTTTTGTCCTTACTTCTTTGTTCCTATACAGTGCTTATTTGCGCTTATATTCAAAACATTTAAAGTATATTCTTATTTATCAAAAAAGGATTTTCAAATAATACATTGGACCTATAAGAAGCTTTACTGTAATGGAGAACCATATCGGCCAGATTGTTATCGTGATCTTAATGTGGTAATCTGATGTTTCTGTCCTCAAATTACGTGGACGTAATTATATCATTGAATGTACTCTTATTTTTCCCCCTATAAATATAAATGTATGTAATTCTAATAACAAAGAAATTTAAAGCATAAAGATAAACAACTTAATTTTCTTGCTTATATTTAAAAGAAGGGCAAAGATTATTTTGATATACGGGCTTTTAAAAGTATAAAGCAAAATATTTTATTTCAGAATTTGTAATGCAAACTGAATAAATTAAGTTAGTTGTCTCTATATAAGGGAAGCTATTGATTTTAACAAATTTTTATCTATTACATATGTTTTCTCTCCAACTTTTATTGCCAATATTGACAGGGATACAGGGATGGGTGAATTGATTTTAAATAGTTGTTTAACCTTACTTTTTTCACGTCTTTTTTTCTCTCCATCTCTCTCTTTCTCTTCATCTCTCTCTTTCCCTTTCTCTCTCTCTCTATCTCTCTTTCTCTCTCTCTCTCTATCTCTCTTTCTCTCTCTCTCTCTCTCTATCTCTCTCTCTCTCTCTCTCTCTCTCTTTCTTTCAATGAATGTTTAGGTATAGATGTAAAACCCAGACAACTACCTGGTTCCAGTGGTGGGTACATTTTTCATCTGCTAGCAAATTGCTTTCTGCTCTTTTATAGCGACATGGCTGTGTTAATATTTCCGACGCTATTGGCTCATATTCAAACGTTAGTCTGTCAATTATCCTATTCCTGTAAAACTGACGTTTCTCTCTTTCAGATTCAATGATCTTGCCTATCAACAAATTATGTTCAAACAAAAAAGTTGAAACTTTTTGATAGCTAAATCTAAATTAAAAAAAAACCTGCGGAATATATTCATTATATTGAAAAGTGCCTGACTTTATGAAACTTTTCAAAGTGCCTATAAAAAATGACGCCATACTGGCCTACAATTGGTCAATTAAAATATATACTGGCCGGCAATCAGTAATTTAGCCTATCATTGGTCATTTGTATTGTAACACATCTTTTAGGCACTATTAAGAGCTTCTGATTTTATAAATATATAAATGTCATTCTTTCTAATTAAGCTGTAGATAAGCAGTACTCAACATAAAAAAATAAAAAAAAAGTTCGAAAGTAAAAGTTGCAAAGACATGCCGTTTTGGAAATCGCCTTTAAAGTAAATAGATGATAAGTTTCATAACGACCAGAGATTTATATCATGTCTAAAGCACACAAGAATGAACAGTCCTTAACGTAGTGACACACAGACCAAAATTCTAGCAAAGCTGTGCTTTAAGATAATACAATATTTCAATCGTTTCTGAAGAACACCCAAAACCATAGATTTCCGAAAAAGGAATTGGCAAAATGAAATTAGCATATAAACATATTTTAATCAATAGATAAGATACTATGTATGTTATAGAATGAGTGAAAAAGTGTAATAGAATTGAAATATCTATCTACTCTTACTTCTTAAAATAAAATCAACATTAGCAGCTTAATTAAAGAGAGGGTTTGGGGTGATTTAGACCACATTAACAATTTTAGTTTTGATTTAAAAGTAAAGAAGTTTTTATTTGGGGGAGAGGGGGGCTGGGTGTAGTTTATTTTGGAGGGCGACTTCTCTTTTTGTAAATCCATCAATAAACAAGAAGGTTTTATTACTTCTTACGTGGTTTTGGTTTCAGCTCAAATGGTCGCTTGGACGTACATGCTCTTCTTCAAAAGGAGTTTTTATTGCTTTTTTAAATATCATTTAGTGGGTGTCTTGCCAAGTGAAAAATAGTTTAAAACCTGCCCTGGCTTAAATAAGCTCACAAATTATGAAACCTAGCTGTTTAAGGTATTATACTAAACAGATAAAAATTCAAACAAAAACTTATTGTCATTCTATGTAACTCTGTTTTTTTTTCCTTTTTAGTTTTAGTTTTGGTAGATGACCAAAGAAAAGCTTCTTATTGGTCATTTATTTTCTTCAAAACTAACAAATGAATAACATAATCATTTACTTTTAAATCCCAAAACGCTAAAAAAGATTAAATTTGTTGGTCATCTAGTAGAGGATATAGAGTTGCTACGCTTCTATGGTCTATTCTATAAGCCTCAATACTTTTATTTAATGAAAGCTATCAGAGCTATATGTCATGTCAAATAGAACGGAAGAGATACATACTAACGGACTGACAATTGTAGAACAACTTTGCTTTGATAAAATTTCAAATTATATTTAAATTTGATTACAATTTGAATTCTGCATTTTGATCTGAGTTAATTTAATATGCAGTTTCGTAGGCGTCACGAGTACTTTTACAAATAGTTATTTTATTTGAAAATCAACTATTTTACAACTAGAGTCAGTTCGTTTGTCTTTCCGATTTATTCGTCTTTATCAACTTTTGATAGTAAACAAGGATAGCCGATGGAAGATAAATTGATGTTAGCCCCTGATTATATAAAATTAACCAAATGATAAACAAAATTAAACCTTCTTTGGATTTAAATTATTGGTGGGAAAACTTTGGAAAACACTTTTTAGTATCAAGTTCCTGAATTTTGTAATACAACGAATGAGAGATCGCGGCGTATCTATAATACCCCCCCCCCCCTTCTTCATTGAACTACTATTATATGACATTTTGATGTACTGAATTTTAGTTTCCGAAAGTGTACTTAGCATCCGCATCCTATCTCAATATTTGCTACTAGCTAAAAAAGCTTGAAACTTCCCCCCCAAAAATCAAAATTTGAAAAATTTAAATTTTGAATGTATAATGTATAAATCGTTTATACATTATATCGCTATTCCTTTTGACCGGAGTAGCTGAAAATAGCGTTTGCAATAATTGGGTTATCTGCTGTACACATTTGGAAATTATTGAAGAAATAGGCAATCCATTTTCAGCACATCGACATTTTTTATATACCAGAGGTGAATTCTTCAAAAAAATGTTGCCTCACTAAAATCAGTTTGCCCCACTAAAATTTTAGTGAGGCAAAATTATCCCCTCTAAATTTTTAGCGAGCCTCACTAATTTTAGTTGGGCAAATTGATTTTAGTGAGGCAATTTTTTTTTAAAGAATTCACCTCTGTATTTTTTCAACAAAATTATTATTAGATAGCGTTTGCTATAATGAACATAATTGTCCATGTTTGTTTATTGTTGATATGCAATAAACATATAATTTTATTTTAATAGCTATTTTAAAACATAAGCACTTATTAAAATTGAATACATTTCATCCATCTTTTCTACTAATATTGTTTTAAATAATAAAATACTTTCAAGTATGGCTTCAAGTTTTGTTAGCTCGGGCCTTCAGTCCCTCGGGGCTAACAAACCTGGTTTTATCTTATAATTTTTCATTTTAATAAGGCGAATTGCTGTCTATTACGATGCGATAAATAACTATTCTTTATTGATAGCAATAATAGCATACTAATTATTCCCTACTAATGTCAGTTTAAAAAAAATTATTGTTCTTTTTGTACTAAAGAATCTCAGATTCGTTGGCTTGAAATATTTGGGAAATTTTATAAAACTTTAGTTTTCAAACTCATCATCCATAATTTATAATGAATCTTTGGGAATGAATATCAATTAATCGTCCATTGTCATGTCCTTTAAGATCCCTGCTTTCGCTCGCAGTGCCTATTGAGCACTGGGGAATTGTCCCTTTCGTGGCAACGCCCCTTAAGGTTTGATTCGTTGTATTTCGAAAACGGCTTTTGATAGGTTATTTTAGGTTAGGTTAGGTTATATTGTGTTAGGTGATTGCCCCGCGGGGTTAGGCAATTGGCCCCGCAGGGTTAGAGCCCCCCGTATGGGCTAGAAATAGGAGAAAATCTACTGTGAAAATACAAAGAAGAAATGCCACTAAAAGGATTATACCCGAGCACTGAAACCCTCCCCTCTTTTTTTCATACGCATGAATTCTGCAGGGATACTTAGTAACTTTTACAACCTAACCTAACCTGACCTAAAGTAGCAAAAAAATCTCCTCCATTAATTTCAATTTATTCCAGTGGGAGGGGGGAGGAAAATTGTGCTCAAAAAGAAACTTTGAGGGAAACCCCCGAAATATTTTCTTGTATTATCCTTGAAATATATCAATTATACTTTAACTATCACCTTTTAACCTATGATATATAGAAAATATAATATGAAAGTATTTTGTCGACCTATTTATATAGTGAACTATATGGTTCTTAATAAAAGCGGTCATATCTGGGAAATTATCGACTTCCTCATATTCATACGACATTAATAATATATGTAGACAGAAATTTGATAATGGCTAACATATTATGAAATGTTGTTATTTTATACAGTATCGCTTTAATACAAAAAGAGTAATACGTAATTACCACTGATTCTATTTTCTGTTATTTCATAAACTAGCGGCCGCGGCTGCACCTCGTATTTATGATATGATATGCATTCCATGACCAATTCCTTGCGTCCTGAAAATTCCAAATTTCCCAATCTTCACCCAATACATCAAATCTTGTTGTAAGTGAAAATCAAGTGTTTTCATAACCTTGCATTTTTTTAATTTAGCAATTTGATGCGTCTGCAAATATCACATTAGCTGAATTATCTCATTTTTATGACGTCACATGCTGATTTTTTGCGTGACTTTCTCCCCCTACTTATTTTTAAATAAATTGAAAATAAGAAGGGTTGGTATTTGCTCACCTACGCCTTGCTTAGCCTCTATGGAGCCTAAACACTGAGGGGCTTCCCAGTACTCAATATAACCTAACCTAACATAACCTAAAGTAACAAGCAATCAATCAAAAACCAACCCATCTACATCTTTTTAAAAAATGCGATAGAGTTTCTGTGGTACTTTAAGGGAAAATACCGAGTTGATACATTTTTAAGCTTTATTTGCTTTTATCATAGATTAAATTTTTTTTTTACTTTTAGTGTTTTAAGAATTAAAACAAGGATAATTAAATTTTAAGTAGCGAAGCAAAAACAAAAACAAAAAAACTGGTCGTAGCCAGTTAAATAGTCGTGGTTTAGCAGCTTTTCTTCTTAAAAATAACACTTTTGTCCTTATATTTTATAACTAGCAGAAAAGATAAAAGCAAATAGTTTTTCTGTAAATATTTTGTATTGGCTCGTTGTTTTGAAGAAACATACATATAAAATTTTATTTCCCCTGCCTGCCTTTTATGATATTTTATTAGGCAGAAATATTTTATTCCCATAGGTTATACTAGCGTATACGCCCCTAGCTTCAGGGAGTCTGAATTCAAAGAGCTTAAGGGACAGAAAAATAGCCTAACACCATACTAAGACATAAAACTAAAACTTTTGACTGAAGTTTAAGATCTCTGAAAATGCTTATTAGGATAGTTTCATATAGATACTAATCTCCTACTTTCTCAATAATATATCTAAATCTCTTTAAAAAACATGATATTAAGATAAGATTAAAAAACACATCTTGTATATTAAAATAAAAGCTTGATACTTATATATTGAATTAAATCCAAGCCAAAATATGAAATACCAATAGACATATAATACTTTTCATATATGTGTATTCAATATTGCTAAATTTAAACAATAGTGAGATTTATTTCTTAGTTATTTGTAGCGAGGCTAAGAGTACTAATGTCATTACTAACTACTTTCAAACTATTGTGCAAATATTTGTTTAAAATTCCCATACTCTAACTCAGTTGAGTGTCACATGCCAGACACAGCAGCAATAGGTACTATTTTTAACGTCTCCAGTATGACGTAGTGTAGACTTGTCATAATTAAGTGTTAATTAGCCACATTGGCCTACAATTAAAAAAAATACTCAGTGATTAATGAGGGAGGTTTTCATACCTATAATTGATAATCTTTATTATATTATTTCAACCTTTTTCTTTTTTGAAAATTATCCTTGTTTTAAAGTTCATGATTTCTTTTAAATCTTTCTTTTATTTTATATTTTAATAAAAACATTTTTTCTTGTTACTTCCTTTTTATATCCTGATCACTATAGTACATAAAAAAATTTATTTTACAAAATTTACACTACCTAGCGGTAATTTTTTAAACTAAAATTTTACCTATTTTAAAAGTCTTCCATATTAAAATCTAACCCTCTCTAGACTAGATTATTAAACATAGAATTATTTATACATTACTTCTTTAAAAGTGTAAATTGAAATTTTATTTTTTTGAAATTTTTTTACGATAATACAGTTATGTTTTAAGTAGCGCATTAATTCTAATGTTCGAACGCACGTAAGTTTTAGACATTGAAATAATTAATACTTATTGATTTCCTTGTTTTTAGAAGTATTATCAAAGGTTATCTTTTAAGTGTATAATATTTAAGTAATATAATATTTTATTATATAACTAGCGGCTTTGCCCCAAGAGGTGATAAAAAAAAGTTTAGGCGAAATACGAAAAAAAAAATATGGGGGGGGGGATTTTTGTTTTTAAGGGGTTGGGGGTGTCTCACCCCCCAAGAAAATAGCCTAAAACCACCACAGGACCAGTAGGTATATTCCCTGATAGTAGAATCCGATCGGTTTAGTGGTTACCGAGATCTTAAGGGACGGACGGACGGACGGACAGACAGACAGACGGACAGACGGACAGACGGACAGACAGACAGAGGGACAGACGGACAGACAGACATCGTTCTACTTTGTGTTATAGATATGGTATTTTAGTAGCGAAACTATTCTTTAATTAACTTTTCCGTCCGTCAGTCAGTCCGCAACGGTATTGGGGAAATGTGATTTTCTCCGCTGCTATTGAAGATATATTGCTGTAATTTACAGTGAAGATTCCTATACCATGTTTGCATCTAGTCTATACATTATTTTGTCCGTCTGTCTTTTGGTATTCCTAATTTTTCAAGGTTTCATAATTTTATATGCTCTCTCTTTCTTTCCTTTGTTATGATAGCTGAACATCTGCTTTATCCTATTATATAAAGTAGTAAGCTTTTTTTTGTCTGTAGCAAAGGATCTTGCTAACCGCTGAACCGATATGGTCCTCCTTTAGAGTGAAGCTTCTTATAGGTCCCAGGGTGGTTTTAGGCTGTTTAATTTTTATAAAAAAAGTCGTTGTAAGGTTTTAAGTTATTTTTCTGCACTTTCATGTCCCTTCTAATATCCCTAGATACTAGGGACGCAGCCGCTAGTAATTAAGTAAAGAACTTATACAATTATTTGTTCTATATCTGTACACTTTGGCCGTTCGTTTAATCCATAACTTTTTGTTCTTCGCTACTTATGAATGTTGTCATCATTGTTTTCTCTATAATGATTTTATTTTGCTGATTTTTTGCTGTTTTTTAAGTCATACATTATATATATGACCAATCAATGAGATTTTCAGGGATATTGAGGGATGAGATACTGGACGATATATCAATGTACATTCCCAAACTTTTGAAACAAAATTACCGCTACTGTAAATTACAATTATTGGTTGAATAGTTTGAACATTAGTAGCTTGACCCAACAAATCGTAAATTAATAAAAGTTCTAAAAAATTGAAGCCAACGAATGAGAGAACAATGTTATACATCTTTAAGTACCATTCTAAAGTACAATTCATTTTCCCCTCCCTCCCTGGAGTTTTCATAATGGCCGCTTTCAAACATTTTTATATAACATTCATATAATTTATATAGAGCTGAGCTACTCTATAATTCAATTGGTGAATAATTTGCTGGCGTTTTCCCTTAAAGGTGCTTAGTCGAGCACAGAACTTCCCATAAAAAAGTTTAAAATAAAGGGATAGGGGATAGTTTTTTGTTTGTTTGTTAATTCAGATCTTAAGTTAGGTTATCTTAAATTGGGTATTAGGTAGCCCCACAGGCTAGGGCACCGCAGGTGAAGATCCCGCAGGGGTAAAGCATAGGAAAAAAAACAACCTTGCTAAATCTTAATCTATCTTAAAAATAAAGGGGTTAAGGGGCTGTGGTTTCAGAGAACGAAGGGCACTTTGAGAGAAACTGCAATTACAACTACTTCGCAAGCAAATCCTCCTTTTGATGACATTTACTGCTGCTATGATTTAAAAAATGATGCAGTAAACAAATACATTTAGTCTAAATAATGGTCACTTCTGAAAATTTCGAGGAAAAATGTTTTCATCATATGCAATATTCTACCAAAAATAATTTTTCCTTTTACTAAAAGTTGATACCCTATTACAAAGGTATTTCAACAATTAACTCTAAAATTGTTTTTTCTGTGTTATTACTGTTTATAGTTGTTCTTGTATATTTGCAATACTCAATACAATTGAATTTATAAATACATATTTGATTGTACATACATATAAAACAAGGATGACAATAATCCGAAACATAAAAAGAATATAAGTATCAATATATGCTCATTGATCAGATGCTTATTAAAAGCTTATTAAATCACATTTATAATAAGCAGAAATAAAAAAGGGCCTTTAAAAGTACATGGTCGGGAGAATCTTCACAAGAAATTTCAGAAGCATGTCTAACAAACATAGATGATAGTAAATCAAATATCTATCACAGAAATCAAATCTTCTTTTTAATGGACGGCTTAACTGACTGATGACGATAAATAGCAAACAGGCATGGTGAGTTATAGAGTAGCTTTCTTACTGGAAAAAATAGGGAAATTTAATAAAATTTGGAGGGAAATCAACAATTGGTATTGTTGACCTTATTTTATAAAGCCAAATAATTTTGTGAAAATTTAACTTTTAAAATCATTCTCTATTTAAATAGCATATATTTTTTGCTTGTATTTTAATTGGGTGAAATTTTTAAAGTAAATTCTGTACAAAAATGGATTTTTTTTATTTAAACCGAAGCTAGCGGCTACGCCCATAGAATCCTTTAAAGTGGGAGGGGGGGTTACAGTGGCCCCCCTCCACCATTTTCAATTGTGGTTGCATTCCCCCACAAAATATTTATAAACCTTCCCAGGACCTATAAGAAGCTACATTTTAAAGGAGAAATATATCGGTTCTGCGGTTATTTTCTGACAAAATTGTACTTGTTTAAGAATATTCGCCCCCCCCCCCCCTCGAAGAACCGAATAAAAAAAGTTAACTTGGCCCTAGGTGTAACCTATCTATCAATACAAACTCTTTGCTACGCCCACGTAAGCATACTTAAATATGCTTCCTATACACTCGGAAATTGCAATAGGTAAAAACAGCTACCTACTGTATAAAATGACTAGCGGCTACGCCCCCTCTAGGGGCACTTAAGGTAGGAGAGGGAAAAGTCGACCTCATCCCATTTTAAATTTGAGTTTTAAGAGAGTAAAAAAATATTTGTGGGGGGAAGGGGGGTGAAGACACCCTCCCCAAAAATAGTTTAAATCTTTCCAGGACCTATAAGAAGCTTCACTGTAAAGGAGAACAATATCTGTTAAGCGGTTAGCAAGATCCTTCGGGACAGACAAAAAAACGCTTACTACTTTATATAATACTAGCAGCTTCGCCCCCTAGCCTCTGGGGGCTTTGCCCCAAGAGGTTTGATCAAACCAATTTTTCGTATTTTAGATTTGCAATAAAAATATAAAAAAAAATTTTTTTTGGGAGGGGGGATTTTTTTTTTTTTTGGGGGGGGGGGTAGTCGACCCCACTATTTTATTTTTAGTTTTAAAAAGAAATTTTTTTTATTTCTTTTTAGGGGGATATTTTTCATTTTTGGGGGGGTTAGGGGTGTCCCACCCCCCAAGAAAATAGTTATAAACCTTCCCGGGAACTATGAGAAGCTACCCTGTAAAGGAGAACCCGATCGGTTCAGCGGTTAGCGAGATCCTTTGCTACAAACAAACAGACAAACACACAAACACACAGACAGACAGACATCGTTCTACTTTGTATTATAGATGCTTTTTAAACACAAAATAGTGAACGGAAAATGATCTACAATTTGAAAATACCAAGTATCCAAAGGGCTAGGATAAGACAATGGACAATAAATTAATGTACTTTCACAATGATAATAAACTAAATCACCCATTCAGTAGATTATAATTGTGGGTTGAAAAGTTTAGACACTACTAGTTTGAAACCAACAATCAAAATTTATTCAAAGTACCCAAAGTTATGAGGCAAGAAATAAGATAACGTTTGGGTACCAGTGTAATTTATGGATCTTAAACCAAACAATTATATAATTATCTTATATTGGGCAATATTTTATATAAAAGCTTCATATTGGTTTTACAGTTATACAACAATTTTTCCAGAAAACAAGGATGACAACATCCTCAAAAGCCCAGCTCTGAAACAGTAGGTCAAACGAACACTTGAAGAGTGTCAGAACTGACTAATCAGAATATAAATGTACGGGCTGGTAACGATTATAGAGTAGCTATACTTTCTAAATCGTACCTAACTATTACAGGAATCATCATGCTATATTAACGATAAGAGCAATATGGACAGACATAAGGACGGATCGACCCCAATTATAGAAAAACTGAAAATATACTGAGAGTTGCATAAAACAGAAACATCAGTTTTTGAGTTATTCCTTTGAATGTCCAATGGCTATTTTGGTATCTTTTTCTACTTTAAACAAATCAAGAAAATGTGCAAAGGAAGAATTATTTTATTAATGCATTTTTAGTTGATTTGTGTTAATAAAATAAAATATACCATAGATCTTAAGGGATAAGACAAAAGACGGCAATTTGATATAAATACCCATTGATGGTAAACAAAACTATCCCTTTTATTATTGGTTGAAAAGTTCGAAAATTGCTAGTACTTGAACCAACTAATCAAGATTTAATAAAAGAACCCAAAGTTTTCAAACTAACTAAGTTTGGATACCAGTGTAATATACAGTCTACTGCCCCCCCCCCCCATGGGAAATACTGTAATTGTTAGCAACAAAGAAGGGTAGAGTCCATGATTTCTCTCTTTTATCCTTAATTATCGAGGATCTTTGCTCCTTAAGATCATTTGACCATAATCTTTTGTTTGAATATTTAGACTTAAAATAAACACATTTGAATATCTTATGGTGCAGGGAGCCAGGGATTAAATAAGGGACGATAAATTAATCCCTCTCCAATTATAATATGAAAAAAAAATGTATTGGCAATGACATTCATGCTGTTTTTAGTTAGGGGGGTAGGTTATACCAACATTTTATATGTGTTATCATTCCTTTACCAACTTGCTTAGATACCCTTGTAAAAAGGAATAAATAAACTGTCATTGTCTTCTCACTCCCTGCATTATTTCCATATAGTTTATTGAAATAACTTATGGGCCTAGGTCAAATTGGTCACGAACAAGATTCTTTTTTTTAATACCAAAGCTATTGATTGACATAGTATGTCCGTACGTCTGTAATGATTGGCGATTCTTAAGAATGCTGGAAATGTTCCACCGATTTTAAACTAATTATTTCGATTTCTGTAATGCTTAGACATAGAAGTTTTCTATTCTATTAATTTAAAATCTAAAATGATTATTTTATTGATAGTTCAATAAAAACTTATTTAAAGAGGTTTTTAAATATTTTTTTATTACACAAGCTGTCTACTAGCATCTATTGGCTCTGGAAGGAGAAGAAAGTGGCTAGGCAAATAGATTAAAACCTTCCAAAGACTTAAATATGAAAATGGAAAATTATAAGCTAACCTAAAATATAGAACCCAATCGGTTTAGTAGTTATTGAGATATTAAGCTTCGGAAAAAAAGCCTTGGTACTTTTAATAATACTAGCGGCTTCGCCCCTAGCCTCTAGGGGCTTTGCCCCAAGAGGTGATATAAAAAAATTAAGGCGAAATTCGTAAAAGAACCAAGGAAATCTTCAGCAAAAAAAATTGGGGATATTTTTGTTTTTTTGGGGGTTGGGGGTTTCCCACCTCCCAAGAAAATAGCCTAAAACCACCACAAGACCAGTAGGTATATTCCCTGAAAAGTAGAATCCAATCGGTTCAGTGGTTACCGAGATCTTAAGGGACGGACAGACGGACGGACAGACAGACAGACATACAGACAGACGGACGGACAGATAGACGGACAGACATCATTCTACTTTGTATGGTATAAATTGATGATATAAATTATGACAGTCGCTTTTTTGGCCCCTAATATATTTATTCCAATAATAAGTAATTATTATAAGTATATTTACTAATAGGAGTCAAACACAAATTTGATGGATAAACGTCCTTTAATTAAAAATTAATATTTTCCATTACTCAATCAAAAATTGTGGGATATGAGCATAATAATATCCATTGTAATCTTTAAAACGGCTATGTTAAAAGGTATAAATAGCGTTAAATATCATGTTTCTTTATGTGTAAGTAAAATCTTCAAAACAGCATAACACTTTGAAGCTTTCCCCAAAAATAAAACAAACAAAAATAGTTAGCTATAGAATAAAATAATATTTTTAGATACATAGAATTTTCGTAAATTCATTTTCCCCTAAAATTCCTGAATTAAGCAATTAATTAATCAATATTGACGAGTATTCAGCATCGATTCTTAATATAGCATGTCACATGTCAAGAAGGGAGGGGGGCATTGAAATGAAAATTATACTGGTTCATCCAGCGTTCTTTTATTCATTGGCTTAGAAACTTGTGGAACTTTGAATTAGTTGGTTCAAGATTAATTCATACAATTTTAAACTATAGAAGAAATTTTGTTCCCAGTATAGATTCGAAATTGTTTAACAACCGCTTGAATTAATCGGTTCTCATCATGTATTGCATTGAATTATAGACAATTTTCCACGAATAATAAAATCAATACTATTTCATTTTACTAATCGCGGAAAGGTTTCTATAAAACGATGCGATAAATAACTATTATCATCATTGGGGATGTAAATAAATTATATCGTCCATTGTCTTGTCCCTTTATATCCCTGTAGACGCACAAGCCATTCGCCTGACAAGCAGCATCGATTAGAAATAAAATATGACACACACACACACACACAAGCCATTCATATGCATCAAAGCTACACTGTAAAAAATTAAATGGACAAATTTATGTATATAAAACAATTATTTTTAGAGATGTTTCTTTCAACATGATTGCATAACTTGAAACGTCGATTTTTTATTGTAGCAAATGTTTAAAAATGGATTTTTTAAAGCGGTCAATAGCCATGTAATATAAAAATATTTGTAAACTTTTTATAGTGTTTGTAATTGTATGATTAAATAAAAAGACAATATGTCCATATGTTAAAAACTTATTTACTCACGTAATATTGTCCACTGTCCAATTAAATGATTTTAAAGGCAATGTTGAATATTGTAGCTACTCTACTAGTTACTTTATTTTGTCAATCCGTCAAATGATAATAAAATTTTTGTCTTGAGTAAAACTTTAAATTTTATACTAAATAGTTTTATGGTTCTTTTACTCAAAGTGCACCCCCCCCCCCCCTTTTTATTCTAGGAATAAACTAAAATTAAGTTGGTAGGTGGGAGGCATAAACGTCCGAGGGGTGGGGTAATGGGGTGATTACCCCCCTTAATGAATTTTGGATTTTTAATTTTTACCCCCCCCCCCAAATAAAAAAAATGCCTCAATGAAATAAAGATTACTCCACCCAAAATGAGCTTGGTGGTGCCGTAGGCTCCCCCAAAATTTTTAGTTTCAAAATTTTACCCCCCACCCAAATAAAAAAGCTTGGACGCCCCTGGTGGGAGGGAAATTTTTTTCTAAGCCTGCGTGGCTTATACATGAGGTGCCCCAACCATCAGGTCTACCCAATAGCAAAAAAGACCTAACCTAAACTTCCCTGAAGTAATAAACAAATAAAGGAAAAAAGACCAGCTCCGCTGAACTTATGTTCATTATAAACAAAATTATCCTTGTTGCCTATTATAGATTATTTCATATAATATAAATTATGCATCTGCCTTTAGTAATAGTAAAGCAACAAGGATGACAAAATCCATAAAAGCGAAGCACTGAAACGGAAGGACAAACGGACATTAACACTTGTATAGTGTCAGAACTGAATAATCAGAATATAAATGTATAAGAGTCGAAGCAAAATCGTAAGAAAATTTGTTGAAAAACTACTTGATACAGGATAATGTTATGGACATACCTACATTTCTAAGACTTGTTTATAGAATTGCTTTGCTTATAACATCCTACTTTATTGTCCCAGGAATCAATATACCTAAAATCAGATAAATCGGATGATAAGATCACATAAAAATTTGTTATTAAAAAAGTAAAAAAATCAACATGTTTAAAATGGACGTACGGACATTCTAGTAACGATTATAGAGTTGCTACGCTTTCTAAATCGTACCTAACTACTACCGGAATCACCATGCAAAGTTTGAAATTGATAGGACAATTCTAACATGCCTAAATTAACGAAAAAAGCTATCTGTTACAGACGTACGGACGGACAGACCGACCTTAATTATAGAAAAGCTTTGCTTTTAAAAAGGAGCATAGCAAGAAACACTTTGAAATTTGGCGTGCACAGGGTTTTGTTAAGAGGGGGCAAGCCTAAAAATGTTGACACCCCCAGGTTAGGGGTAAATTTTAAATTAAAATTTATTGTCTACTCTTCAAAAGAGGTTATTTTGTTTATCATAATTGGGTATGTATATTAATTTATCGTCCATTGTCTTATCCCTTAAGATCAATGAAAAAAACGAAATGCTTTAAAAGAATTTAAATTTTTTTTAAACTAAAAAATAAAATTTTAAAGAAACTATTATTTTAATTTTAAGTTTGATATGAATAAAATTAATAATTGATATCAAAATAATAACTTCCTCTGCTAATTAAAGACTGAGAAGCAAATTTTTTTCTGATAAAAAAAATATATTTATTATAAATTGATAATATAAATAGGAAAAACTTATAAATATTTATTAGGTAATGGGTTCGATTCTCTGTCCTAGCATAGTTCCCCCTGTCAAAACTGTTGGCATTCAGTTACAATAATTTATGTCGACATAAAGGCATTATGAAAAAGTGGTCATGGCTGACTTAATGTCAACAGTCTAATGACATTATAACTACAAACTTACAACTTACGTTGACATAATAAATACAAATTTTTGTATAGGACTAGAAAATAACGATGGTGAAATTAATCTACGACCATTTCTTCCCCCTAATATCTACAACCTAACAAAATACTTGTGCAAAAATTTTATTCTCACTTAATATGTAATTTTTATTATTCTAAAGTTTAAAATACTTGATAAAGGACAAGAATGTCCAAAAGCAGCTATAATTTCAATAAAAAGTAATTGAACTACAAAAATTAGTAGATTTTTAGTCAATTGATGGATCATTCATTGATGTAAAAGTGTAATTTTCATTTATTCGTAGGTTTTGTAAATAAAGATTATCACATGTTCATTAGAAATCATATTAAATTTTAAGCAATATGTATGTTTTTTTTATATTTTAAATACGTCAATAATAAAAAATAAAGTTTTTTTGCATAGTTACATACGGGCATGCTTAACCTCGTAAGGGCAGGATTCTCCTACGCTTTTTAAGTGATCATCTAGAAAATTAAGTGCATCATCCGCTTGAAATGGGATGCGAAACTCTAAAACCCAAGGATATTAGGTTAAGTAACATCCAATTACGTACATACAGTATTTATAGAGTAGCTGCGCTACTTAAAAGAACTTGATAAAGACACCTATATAAGCTAGGTTTTATTAAAATAATATCAGTACTCCCAGGACAACTATCAAACTATCAAAGCTTCAATCAAAGAATCAAAAAGAAACTTTCTGCAACTTGAGATTTATCAAACAGTTGAAGCCTAGGGACTTTACGATAAAAATATACGTTTATTATAAATTAGGAAAGTATTTTCTGCTCTAAAATCCTCTTAAAATAACCATTTTTTTCTTTTATTTATTGTTGTAAATAGTTGACAGAAAATTTTTGTTTAATTATCCTATTTTATCCTAGTTTTTTTTTAAAAACCTTTTTATCAAGTAGGTTCTCCTATTTGTTACATATAATTTATAAATCGTTTGGAATAAAAGTTCTAAATTTGAGAAGCTTTATGGTAAATATCAGGTTTTAGGCTATTTTAGGTCTACTTACCAAAAAAAACTACCAAATAAAATTACAACGTAGAAAAAAGCAATGTTGTTGAGTCAAAGAAAGTATCAAAATCAAAGTATTAAGAACATTTCAAAATCAAATGTGCAAAAACAAGAAAGTTGCAATGCGAAGCAGTACAGCCAAACCAATGAGGATAAAGGGACAGTCTTTCAGAGTGAATCTGCAATGGATAAACTAGTTGAGATTCACCTTAATGACTGTTTCTTTATTCTTCATATTCACCAAGAAAGTACCATGTTAGCGGCCAGCGACGAATATTATTTAATATTCATATCACAATGTAATATTGCAGCTATCTATCTATCTAACTAATTGTTAATTTCTGTAACAACCATTTTTATAATATGATTCCCAAATTTTTACAGAATATTTTTTTTTGTTCTTCGAGGGCTGAGTGTGTGTTTGTTATGTACTACATAGCTGCCCGTTCGAAGAATAGGAAACTCAGAATACTTCGTTCAACATATGCATTATTTTGTTCTTGTTATTATTGTAATATACATACTTTTCTTAGTAGCAACATAATATTGTACTACATAGGAGAAATACTAAACTACATAACTTTTGTGTCACTTTTGAGGAAGAGTAATCCCTTTTCTCCCATCTCTTTTGAAGAGATTTCCCCCCCCTTCCCTTTTACTTTTCCCTTTATATGACGTCATATAGGAATCGTCTTCCTAAAAATGACACAAAAGTTATGTAGTTTAGTTTTTCTCCTACATAGCAGCCCGTTCGAAGAATAGGATATTAAAAAAAATCGGTTTTTTTATTATTTAATTCTATTTCCCTTATTTATTGTGTTTTGTTCAATTATAAATGCCAAAAAAAAAAATATGTACTTTAAAAATTGTTTTATTTTTATACATAATTTTATGCAGCTTTTTAAAATAAGGTCAGTTCGTCCTTCCGTACAGTGCTTTGCAACTGTCATAAAATCGCCCTATCGATTTTAAACTTGGTATTATAATTCCTTTAACAATTTTGTTAATAAGTCCTCAAAATTTGTATATTTATAAACTTTTTATAAAATTTATTAATTCTTGATTTAGTTGTACAAACAAGGAGTTTTCAATTTTATTTATCACTAGAGTTGGCTCAATATAACTATATCGCTATTGGCTAGTTTTCTATAAGTATATATCTATTTATCTATTTCTCAATAAATCAATTTTCCTCCCCCGCCATTACTATCTAAAAGAAAAAAGTAAATATTTATTAATTTAAATGATTTTAAAAAGGTTTTTTTTCAATTATATTTTTTTCACACTATCATCACCAAAGGGTTAATATGATTAAAATTTTAGTTTTAATATTTTAACACAAAGGAAGTGTCGCCACAATCGAATTCTTTTAAAATAGAGTTTTCTGAGATATACTCTATTATGAACGTATATTTTTTGTTTATGAAATAAGTATTAGATACTTCAATGTAATTCAAATATCTACATGAAGTGAAAAACTTAATTCATTCCATAAACAAATAGGATAAAGGTCTTATCGCTTTGGTCAATGAGAGTTTAATGAGGATTATTGGAGCACTATGAGTTTTAAACACTTTACCATTGGAAGACTCGAGCTCATTTATAGACGTTTATTTCCTATATAGATCTGTCATGGATCTTGATGCAATAAAACAGGCTGTTTTGTAAATTTTAAAAATTGGAAGATTTCATTAAATAAATGTAATCGCAAATATACTTAGTAAATAATTGGGTTATGTACTGTACATTGTACATCAAATTATCGTTTATTTTCTTTTACCTTATTTTTTTTAATGTTATATAAATAGACTGATGTATGGACTAACTCTACATATAGAGTAGCTGCACTACTATTATAAAACTATGTGAATGTGTGTATGTATGAGGGTATACCTAATATACCCCCCTCCGCCCCCCCCCCCCAATCACTGTGTACCCCACAATCACTGCCTGAAAAAAGAAAAAAATTAATTGAATTGGACACCTTGAAATTTGATTCATTTTGGGTAGGGATGGCATTCAATGCAACCAACATTTTTATACCTAGTGTATTAAAGCTATATTTCAAGCATGGATGTCTGTTGAAATCCCACTTTAAATGTTACTGTAAAAACACCAAATGCGTCACTTCTTGCCTCTAGGGGAGGGTGTATGGTAAGAAAAATAACTTTAGACCATTTAAAGTCATATATAAAGCTTCCCTGAATAGCATATTAAATTAAAACCAGCAATTTCCGAGATATTTAGCTTCACACAATTCCTTACTGCTTTATATTATTGGATAATCCTATACATGGGAAATATTTCATCTGAAAAAACGTATGGCCTCTAACTTTTTAAAACTTTTTCTTCTTTGAGAGTTTTCTTCAGATTAATAAACTCTTTAAAACTCTTAAACTTTTAAACTCTTAGTTTGATAAATTAGCTGTTTTAAAGATATATAGTTTTTACTTAAAAGTAAAAACCCCTTTTATTTCTATTTTTGATTCGTCCATTCAATTGTTAATGGTATCGTAAAATTACAACAGTTTGAACTATGACACTCTAAACATATATATAGGTAAAAGATATCTATTTTCAGTAATTTACATTACTGTAAAATTATATAGTTATCCTTATATAAAAGTAAATGTTTGTCTGTCTGTACCAAAGGATCTCGCTAACCGCTGAACCCCTGAACTTTTTTGTTGGGAGGTTGGTGGTACCAAGTGAAATCGCCAATGAAAAAAATTCATCCCACCCAAAAAAAAAAAAAAAATTCTTGGTTGGTCAAAATATATCCCCCTTTTTCCTTTAAAATAAAAAAATGGGATACAATCCCAACCACATCAAGTGCCCCTAGAGGCCTCTCGGGGGTGTAGCCGCTAGTCATATTATTATAGTTTTTTTGTTGACTAGATACCAATTTGGCTAAAACTTAATTTGTTGATTCAAACTATCAGTGTCAAAACTTTTAAACCAATTATTTAAATTTACAGAGGGGGAAATTTAGTTTATTATCAATGTTGGGGATTACAGCAATTTATCTGCATTGTCTTATCCCTTGAGATCCCTGTAAAATTACACACCTTACTCATACAGTTTTATAGGCGTCACTGTCTTTTAATGACCTTTCCACAAGATTAGAGTTTTATGTCTTGAAAATTGATTTTTAAATGTTCTGAAATTAAACAAAAATTTAATTTCTCCACAAAAATTATTTTTAGCTATTAAGAAAGGTTGATTTTTATTTATACTTTTTGATAATTAATAGGTACTATAATATTATATTTTTTTTCAGAACAGCTTTATATATGTATTTTAGGAATATTAGAGATAGGTATTGTTTTTCAACTGATTTTGATGTAAGATAAACTTACAGAAGCCTTATCCTTTAGGGCCTTGTTTTAAAAGATGATATTTTTTGTTATTTTTTTAAAAATTATGGATTCATTTTTACTTGGGTAAATATCTTTAAGAGGGGGTATCATACCCACATTCAATAGACTAAAACCTCCTCGGGATCAATTCAATTGATAAATTATTATCATGTTTTTGGTTTTAGTATAGTTATAGTAGCCTGGATCGCAACCTTTTGATTGCACAAGTTCAAATCGTGCAAAAAAATAGTCGCGCCTGACAAAGCAGCATTGGTAACCATTTTGAACGTCTTTAGTTATAGCACGATGTTTGACCATGATTGGAACCTAATACCTTTCCGACAACAACAGATGCGCTACTTATTATACCACAGTCGCAGGTAAATTAAGAAGTAGCTGCATTACAGACAAACAGTAGCCAACCAAAATGTGGGTAAAAAACCCGTAGATTGACCCACCTCACACTAAACTACTTTTTGCCCTTTTTCCACTCTTTCCTCTTCTGTATAATAAAAATTATCATATTTTCGGCATTGTTTCAAAACAGCAAATATTTTTTAAAAATATCAAAAGCCATCAAACTATCCTATTGTAGAAAGTAGTAAGGTTTATTTGTCTGAAGCTTAATATTTCATTTAGTACTGGACTGATTGCATTTTCATTTTTAGGGAAGATTCACACAGGCCCCCGAGATGGTTTTAGGCTAGATTTAAGCAATTAAAAAAAGTCTGTGATACAAGGGGCGCAGCCACCATTGAATTATTTTTATAGATAGTTAAGAAATAATAATAAATCTTAAGGCACATTTAGCAAATAAAATGTAATTATAAGACAATATATTCCTAACAGAAAAAAATTTAATAATTCTAGCCAAAAATAATGTTATTATTAGGAGGGGGAGTATCTTGGCAATTCAAAAGGCAAATCTGAAAACAAAGATTTCAGTCAATGGATCCTGTGATTGCAAAATATTTGTTTGGAAGTCTTAATTGTACACAAATGAAATTATATAAGATGCGAGACTGTTAATGAGTATATTTTTTTATCTTTTGCTATCCAACTATTTGCTGTTTTGTAAAAACTCTGATAGATTTGATATTTATGATACGAAATGTAAATACAATTATCTTTTTATCCCAATTCACTGCTTTTTACGGACCAAAATTACCCTATCATTATGGTTTCACTATTTTTTGGGAGTAAAGATACTCTATATTTTGATTGGTCTGTCCGTCGTTTGGTCGTTTTAGTATAACTGAGTAGTGAGGGTTAGTTTGTCATGAAACACGTTCTCTCTATCGTTGGCTTTAAAACTAAGTTGTCTTTTTTCAAATCTTTATTGGGTTGTAAAAACAATTTGTAGTAAAACTTTTTTAACACATACTTCTTTCTTTTTTCTTATTATTTAGTCTATCAAAAAGATTCAAAATGCAAAGACATTTATTTTTTAAAACTCTTATTTATACATCTTAATTAAAACTGATGATCTATTTAATAGTGAAACAATTGTCTTCCATCAATAAAATGTTAAAAAAATAACCTCTGTGTTTATGTATACAATAATTATAATCTACAGATCTTAGTAAATTTGTGTGGTTGTACATTAATTTATCGTTCATTGTCTTGTCCCTTAAGATCCTGGCTATACAGAAAGATCCTGGTTAGTAATATTTCAAGAGGATTTATAAACTTATGATAATGTCATCCTTGTTTTTTTTTTTTGTAGTTCATTCTATCACAATTTTTGAGATTATTTTGTTGACGATATTCTATGATTAACCGATATCTGGAGGATAAGACAATGGACAACAAATTGATAAACAAAATAGTCCTTGTATAGATTGAAATAGTTTGTTCAAAAGTTTGGACATTACTAGTTTGGAACAGTAAATTTAAGATAATTTGGTTCTAAAACTTTGGGTATCAGTGTAATTTACAATATAATTTTTCCTCCCTCCCTCCCTGTTTTTGCATAGAATTTAATGTTTATTTTATGTGTTAGCCATTAAATGATATTTTTATAGGTCAGAAACCGTATCTAAACAAGGATGACAACATCCATAAAAGCGAAGCACTGAAACGGTAGGACAAGCGGACATTAATACTTGTATAGTGTCTAAACTGAATAATCAGAATATAAAAGTATAAGATTTAAAGCAAAATTGTAAGTAAATTTGTTGAAAAACAGCTTGATACAGGATAATGTTTATGGACATACTTACATCTTTAGGGCTTGATTATAGAGTTGCTTCGCTTAAAATATTGTTCTTTGTTGTCCCAGGAATCAATATACCAAATATCAGATCAAACGGATAATTAGATCATATAAAAATTTGTTGTTAAAAAAGTAGAAAAATCAACATGTTTAAAATGGACGTACGGACAATTTGGTAATGATTATAGAGTTGCTACGCTTTCTAAATCGTACCTAACTACTACAGAAATCACCATGCAAAGTTTGAAATCGATAGGACAATTCTAACATGCTTAAATTAACGAATAAAAGCTAACTATCTCGGACGGACGTACGGACGGACCGACCCTAATTATAGAAAAGCTTCGCTTTTAAAAAATGGGTTTTAGTACACCAATAGAAAGTACTCTATTTCAATGTTCAAGGAGGGAGGGGACATTGGACTGCAAATTAAAAAGTTTTATTACAATGTTCTTATTCTTTGGTTCACTTTTTAAAAGCGAAGCTTTTCTATAATTAGGGTCGGTCCGTCCGTCCGTCCGTACGTCCGTCCGTCCGTCCGTCCGTCCGAGATAGATAGCTTTTATTCGTTAATTTAGGCATGTTAGAATTGTCCTATCGATTACAAACTTTGCATGATGATTCCTTTAGTAGTTGGGTACGATTTAGAAAGCGTAGCAACTCTATAATCAGTACCAGAATGTCCGTACGTCCATTTTAAACATGTTGATTTTTCTACTTTTTTAACAACAAATTTTCAAGTGTTTTAATTATCCGTTTAATCTGATTTTTGGTATATTGATTCCTGGGACAACAAAGAACAATATTATAAGCGAAGCAACTCTATAATCAAGTCCAAAAATGTAAGTATGTCCATAAACATTATCCTGTTTTTAAGCAGTTTTTCAACAAATTTACCTACAATTTTGATTCGACATTTATACATTTATGTTCCGATTTTTCAGTTCAGATACTATACAAGTGTTAATGTCCGTTTGTCCTACCGTTTCAGTGCTTCGCTTTTATGGATGTTGTCATCCTTGTTTTTTAGTATTTCTATAAAATTATGACTATTATTATCAAATCTACAAAAGGGGTAATTTCTATTATCATCATCAGGAATGTTTATCAATTTATCGCCAAATTAGAACAATAATGTACTCAAATAATCACCAAAATACTGCTTATAAAGGCTTGATTAACGTTTTAAAATCTTTTTGTTTTGTACATTTTAGAAAATAAAGCTTTTTTTGGTTTTGTTTTGTAAAACTCGGGAAAAAAATCACATGTTCAGATACGTACAAAATCGGACCCTATATTCGGCAGTCATCCTTTTGTTAAGTTGATGTTTATACACATTAGCTAATTATATAGTACTACCTGGACCTATTAGAAGCTTTACTGTATAGGAAAACCATATCAGTCCAGCGTTAAGCGATATTCTTTGGTACATTCATATACATACAGACACACAGACTTCCTGTTACTTTTTTAAAAGGATAATAACAGAACTAGATCATGACTGTTGGATCTACTGCAGTTCACGGTAAAATATTGCTGGTAACGAATAATGCTAAAAATCTATGAATTTTAAAGGCTGATAGCTGCCAAACGGCTGAACGTACAGATCATGCCAGCTCACTGTTTTAAGCAGCATAAGAAGACCTACAAATAATCTGGAAAACCCATAAATCAATAATGCATAATTTTCTCGCAGGTCAGAGAAATGCGCAAAGAAGGCCTATTATATGCGTTTTTTCTTCAGTGAAGCTTTCCGGCCCTGTGCATCATTGGATCTTGGCTATTCCAGATTATTTGTAGGCCTTCTTATACCGCTTAAAATAATGTGCGGGTATGATCTGTACGTTCAGCCGTTTGGCAGCTAGCAGCCTTTAAATTTCATGGATTTTTGGCAATTTTCGTGACCAGCAATATTTTATCGTGAACTGCAGTAGATACTGACTGTTTTGTTAGGAGACCCTGTGTTTTCTCGGCGCCAAAAGCTCCCAAATTTGATTCGGTCAGTTTGATCTTTATCAGATTTCGATCAAAATTGGAGCTTTTTTTCACCTCACTGTTCATGCTGGTTACAGGCAGGGAAAAAGGGTTAGGTAAGCTAGGGATAAGGCAATAGACGTTAAATTAAAATCAATAATCTAAAGGGATGAGACCATTGCAGATAAAATGATTACAATTAGTGGCTAAAAAGCAGGAGTCCCAAACGCAGGAGTGTTAAAATATTAATTTGATTAAGTATTTATATACAGATTAGGTTAGGTTAAGATATGAATGTACAAATAAGCCCCCCGCAGGGGTTAGGCATTAAAAAAACCTAAAAGAAGGTCTAAAATAGGTTAGCTTAGGTTAAGTGTCCACTTCTGCGTTTGGGACTTCTGCGTTTGTCATAGGGCCCTTAAACCAACAACAATTCAAAAAATATTTTTTTAACACATATCTAGAGCACATTTTTGGTTGTATTTGCCATTTGATTTAATAACTAACTTTAAAGCCCTGGTAACCAGAGAAAGGGCATAAAAAAAGAAACAACGATGACAACATCCATAAGTAAAGTAACTATTGTTTTTGAAAGTTTAGAAAAGCAAACTAATTTTGCACAATATGATTTATGAATTGTTAGAACAACCTCACTAAAAATTTTTCTGAAGCAGCCTAGTACTTTCCCAGCTGTAAGCGCTCTTATTTCGAAATAAATTATTTTTTTTTTTTTGGGGGGGGGAGTATTTTTTTTACATACGTTTAAAAACTGCAGGGTTCTTAACCCATCAGGGCCTCCAAGTACCTTATGTAACGTTATATAACCTGGTTTAAAGCAATGAACAAACAAACTCCCCCCCCTCTCCCCATTATCAATTAATTTCATAGTAAGGGGTGGGTATCTGTGCTCGAAAAGGTATTTTGAGAGAAATTGTTGCCAATCTTCATACCAACCGAGAAAAATAACATTAGGTTTCCCATATTTATGATGAATTGACGGAATACGTTTTATAGTTGTAGAGTAGCTTCGCTACTAAAAATGATAAGGGCTTTAAGGGGGGCCCGGACCGGTGGCTTACTACTGAGCTTATATCAGGGAGGAGAGGGAATTATAGACTGTAAATTACACTGGTACCCAAAGTTTTTTAAAAAGCTTTTCTTTTTGTACTTTTGGTGCTTATTGGGTGGTTAAACTTGGAATGTCCAAACTTCTCAACCAATAATTATTAAACCCGTTTAAGAGGTATTTAAGCATATTATCATTGGGGGCATACACATTAATATATTGTCCATTGTCTTATCCCTTAAGATTCGTGGCATAAATACACTCAAACTAAATTGAATATTTATATACAGACAATAATACAGAATAATAAAACTAGAATAACTTGAAAGAGGGACAAACGGGAAAAAAATTCGATGTACATTATAGATTTACTAATAGTTATTTCTCGCATCGTATTATAAACGGCTTTCCGCGGATATAGAATGTACAATCATAAGATTAAAACTAGTTTTTTAGCCCCGAGGTGCCGAAGGCACCGGTTAAAAAAACTGGTTTTAATCTTATGATTGTACATTTTTATATTCGTAGAAAGCTGGATATAATACGATGCTAGACATAGTTTTTTCGTATGGATGAGAACCGGTGCCTATCCACCAGATTCGAATGAATACGAGAAATGTGTTTATATATTTATGACGAATGAAATCTAATAAACAATTGGATCCTGATAGACCAGCCATTTTCTGGAAAGCATTTTAAAGCATCTTTTAAATTAAAAAACAATCCAGCAAGTCAGCAATGTATAAATTTAGGATAAAAAGTTTTGTTTCATATACATTGTTTTTAAGTCAAAAATGCATGTTTCAAAATGATTTTTCTTTAGATGATGTTTTACAACCTGGTTTTCTATAATTTTATTATTGTTCTCTGTTTTTATAAAAAAAAAGCTTTTATACGGGTCAACATATTTTTATTTGAAAAATATTTTTTAATACAATTTTTAGATGCGTAGGCTCTCTATGATTATTTTTCTACCTAGCCAACCCTCAAATTAAAAGTAACAGGATCTTTGTCTGTCTGTCTGTACCAAAGGATCTCGCTAACCGCTATAAACGACATGGTTCTCCTTTACAGTGTGGCTTATCATATGTTCTAAAAAGGTTTATAGCTATTTTAGAGGAGGGTACCACCTCCCTCACAAGAGAAAAAAAGACCCTTCATAAATTCATTACTGCAAGAATCTCTTGTTAAAAATGGTCAAAGTGAACCAAAAGCAAATATTCAGCTTACTTTTAAAAAAATCCGTTAAGATATTTTATTGAATCCTATCCCATTACTTTAATCATAACAAGGATGGTTATGTAATATTTGTATGGCCCTAAAATCATTTTGAATATAATTTTACAATAGCATGCTGTTATTGTGCTGATTAAGAAAAATGTACAATTTGTAGATTTTTTAACTATTAATTCTTTATAGTCAATATTCAATCACTAGCCTATTAGCCCCCTAGATGCCTCTAGGGGCAATTGAGGAAAGTAGAAGGGGGGGGGGGAAGTTGATCATCCAATTTCAACTTTAGTTTTGAAAAGAGGTACCCTCCTCCAAAGTATTTATAAACTTCCATGGCCCAATAAGAAGCTTTATTGTAAAGGAGAACCATATCTCTTAAGATTTTAAGCTACACACAGACAAACATCCTGTTACTTTAATAAAAAATAATTGACAGACTTAAGGAATTTTATAGTTGCTACGCGCTTCTTTATATAAATCTTATAAATAGACTGTTGCTTCAAATTTGATATATTTAATTTTGAATTAGATCTAACAGGGGAGAGAGAGAGAGAGAGAGAGAGAGAGATAAAAAAAATCTATTGATCAAAAAATCTCCTGTTGATTTTTGAGCATGGGTATTTTTGGGGTGGTTTTTATTAGGTAGATAAAAGAAAGATTTAGGAATAGTCAAAAAATGCATTAAAAAAAACCCTACTACTATATTTTACACAGGGCAGCCCCTAGAGAAATAGAAATACATAGAAAAAGACTATATAAAATTACTGCTAGGAAAAGTTTTCTTAAGATGGAGACCTAAGTGGCATTTGAGATCTTAACAGACAATCAAACAACTAATTTATTATTAGGTTAGATTTTGGCCTTTGCGGCACTTTAAACAGGAGAAAAGTGGGATTTACGATACAGATAAAACATTCTAGGGACCTATAAGAAGCTTCACTTTTAGGGAGAGCGGTTACCAAGATCTTTCGGTTAAAATAGACAGAAACACAGACATCCTATCTTTTTTATGTATGCTAAGGATAAATGCATTTCCCTTTCTCCCAGTATAGAGAGGGAAGCGGAGCAAATGAAATGATTCAATTTTTATAATCAATGTCCAGTCACATTTTATTCAGTGTGGCATTTGAAAGAACACCTTTGTCAGTATGGCTTCGAAACCGATTGATATTCAGTCCTTAATGAAAAAAGACATTTATAGTATCGTATTACAGACAATTTTCCACGGATATTAAAATAATATAAAAAAATTATACTAAAATTATCCCAGGATGTATGTAAAACGTCTCTAAAATGTAGAACTAATCGGTTTAGTGGTTAGCAAGACCTTAATGGATAAATTTAACATTTCAGATTTATAAATATGATATGATGTGTGCCCTAGCGAACGGCAATAAGTATTAAATGATTACCACATAATTCTTATAATTATTAAAATATTGAAATCTTTCAAAATCAAATAAAAATCTTTGATGTTTACATTTAAATACAACTTAGATTATTTCTGCAATATTATACATTAGATCTTTTCATGAAAATACCCTTTCTCGAATTTCATTCTTCTGCTAACCTAAAAAGTTACTTTAGGGGCCTAGAAATACATGTACAAAATTTCAGCTCTTTATCTCTACTGGCGACCTAGCGCCAGGCATGTAAAATATCAATAGATAACGGTAGCACGGCGGTTTTAACAATATCTCAGTAATGTGCAGGTTTTAAGCTCTTCTGCATATTTCAATTTAAACTCATAAGGCCAAAGATAATATATCCAAAAAATCTTTTGTCAAAGTCTACTCTACACCTAGCGCCAGTCAGTTTTCTAAAATCATGCATTTTATACCTGTGAAAAATGAAATCGCCAGCGCTAGGTGTAGAGTAGACTTTGACAAAAGATTTTTGGGATATTATATCTTAGGCCTTATGTGTTTAAGTTGAAATATGCAGAACACCTAAATTCACCTTCCAAGCCATTCTCTATGCATTTTAAATTTTTTAATGAAATAACGGGATTTCAAAACTGCCTTTTGAAAAGGCCTAAAAAGTATCTTTTTTTGTCCCTTTTTTCACTGTTTATAGTTACAACTTATTAAGATATTATTCTCAGTTAAAAAAAAATTGGCGCTTCCAGCACCAAAACCGGCAAAAACAGGCAGTTAAACTTCTGTACCCCTACTTAACCCCCTAACAGACCCCCCCCTCCCCTCTATTTCAGCTCCTGTTACAGATAGAAACGTAAATTTTTTTTCTGGTGGTTATGTGTATTTTTAGAGAAAATTACTTTTCTATTCATAGCGGTCAGACCGCTCCTTATCTGCTTTTTTAGCGGCCAGCCGCTAAATATTAAAACTGCTGTAGAGCAGCCAATTTTGAAGCTAAGAAAACCAAGTTTAATGACGAACTATTATTTTTTATAACAAAAAAAAACCTTTTCTGACCATCGCCGAAAAACGACAAATAACGGAAACCGCCAATTTTGGCAGTAAAATGGCGGCGCAAAATAATATTTTTATCTGTTTATAGTTACAATTTATTAAGATATTATTCTCAGTTTAAAAAAAAAAATTGCGCTTCTAGCACCAAAACAGGCAGTTAAACTTCTGTACCCCTACTTAACCCCCTAACAGACCCCCTCCCTCTATCTCGGCTCCTGTTACAGATAGAGACTTATCCAGCACCAAAACCAAAACCGGCAAAAACAGGCAGTTAAACTTCTGTACCCCTACTTAACCCCCTAACAGACCCCCCCCCCCTCTATTTCAGCTCCTGTTACAGATAGAAACGTAAATTTTTTTTCTGGTGGTTCATGTTTATTTTTAGAGAAAATTACTTTTTATAGTCATAGTGGTCAGACCGCTCCTTATCCGCTTTTTAGCAGCCAGCCGCTAAATATTAAAACTGCTGTAGAGCAGCCAATTTTAAAGCTAAGAAAACCAAATTTTATGACGAACTATTATTTTTTATAACAAAAAAATACCTTTTCTGACCATCGCCAAAAAAGACAAATAACGGAAACCGCCAATTTTGGCAGTAAAATGGCTGTTGGCGGCGCTAATTAATATTTTTATCTGTTTATGATCACAATAAAAGACTTCATACAAAAATTGGCTGATTAAGGTCCAGAAAGGGGCAACACAGTGAATTGTTGAAACTAATGTAACAGATTTTTATTTTAGTCAGATGCCAGACGCAGGCAATTAAATAAATTAACATTTAGAAATAGGAAAGAAAACAAAGTCATTCCTAATTAGGACAGAAGTCACTGGAAATTGATCTAATTGATCTAAGGAAGGCTACTTATGTCCTTCATCTAACAAAATCTAACTTAAGGGAGGTGACTTATGTCCTTTGTCTGACAAATTCTTACATTAGGAAGGCTGCTTATGTCCTTCATCTTGCAAAACTTAGCTTTTCTGTCCTTTGCATATCAAAACCTCACAAAACATAGCTTTTCTGTCCTTCACATAGCAAATTCTTGCAAAACATAGCAAATTCTTGCAAAACAAAGCTAATTCTATCTACACATAGCAATTTCTTGCAAAACAGAGCAATTTCTTGCAAAACCTAGCAAATTCTTGCAAAACATTGCAAATTATTGAAAAACTTAGCTTTTCTGTCCTTCACATAGCAAATTCTTGCAAAATATACCAAATTCTTACAAAACATAGCAAATTCTTGCAAAACAAAGCAAATTCTTGCAAAACATAGCAAATTCTTGGAAAACTTAGCTTTTCTGTCCTTCACATAGCAAATTCTTGCAAAACATAGCAAATTCTTGCAAAACATAGCAAATTCTTGCAAAACATAGCAAATTCTTGCAAAACATAGCAAATTCTTGCAAAACATAGCAAATTCTTGCAAAACATAGCAAATTCTTGGAAAACATAGCAAATTCTTGCAAAACATACCAAATTCTTCCAAAACATAGCAAATTCTTGGAAAACTTAGCTCTTCTGTCCTTCACATAGCTAATTCTTGCAAAACATTAGCTTTTCTATCCTTCAAATAGCTAATTCTTGCAAAACATAGCAAATTCTTACAAAACATAGCAAATTCTTGCAAAACATAGCAAATTCTTGCAAAACATACCAAATTCTTCCAAAACATAGCAAATTCTTGGAAAACTTAGCTCTTCTGTCCTTCACATAGCTAATTCTTGCAAAACATAGCAAATTCTTAAAAAACTTGCTATGTTTTGCAAGAATTAGCTATGTGAAGGACAGAAAAGCTAAGTTTTTCAAGAATTTGCTATGTTTTGTAAGAATTTGAAAATCTAGGAATATGATTGATCACATGGTAACTTCTGAATAAATTTTGACAAATAAAATAAAAATGAGGGACAACAAAACTTATGTAGTACAATAAAAAAATATGGATTTTTTTTGTTATAAAAAATAATAGTTTGTCATAAAATTTGGTTTTCTTAGCTTTAAAATTGGCTGCTCTACATCAGTTTTAATATTTAGCGGCTGGTCGCTAAAAAGCGGATAAGGAGCGGTCTGACCGCTATGACTAGAAAAGTAATTTTCTCTAAAAATACACATGAACCACCAGAAAAAAGTTTTATGTCTCTATCTGTAACAGGAGCCGAGATAGAGGGGGGGGGTCTGTTAGGGGGTTAAGTAGGGGTACAGAAGTTTAACTGCCTGTTTTTGCCGGTTTTGGTGCTGGAAGCGCCATTTTTTTTTTTAACTGAGAATAATATCTTAATAAATTGTAACTATAAACATATAAAAATATTATTTAGCGCTGCCATTTTACCGCCAAAATTGGTGGATTCCGTTATTTGTCCTTTTTCGGCAATGGTCAGAAAAGGTATTTTTTTATTATAAAAAATAATAGTTCGTTGTTAAATTTGGTTTTCTTAGCTTCAAAATTGGCTGCTCTACAGCAGTTTTAATATTTAGCGGCTGGCCACTAAAAAGCGGATAAGGAGCGGTCTGACCGCTATGACTAGAAAAGTAATTTTCTCTAAAAATACACATGAACCACCAGAAAAAAGTTTTATGTCTGTATCTGTAACAGGAGCCGAGATAGAGGGGGGGTCTGTTAGGGGGTTAAGTAGGGGTACAGAAGTTTAACTGCCTGTTTTTGCCGGTTTTGGTGCTGGAAGCGCCAATTTTTTTTTAACTGAGAATAATATCTTAATAAGTTGTAACTATAAACAGTGAAAAAAGGGACAAAAAAAGATACTTTTTAGGCCTTTTCAAAAGGCAGTTTTGAAATCCCGTTATTTCATTAAAAAATTTAAAATGCATAGAGAATGGCTTGGAAGGTGAATTTAGGTGTTCTGCATATTTCAACTTAAACACATAAGGCCTAAGATATGATACCCCAAAAATCTTTTGTTAAAGTCTACTCTACACCTAGCGCTGGCGATTTCATTTTTCACAGGTATAGAATGCATGATTTTAGAAAACTGACTGGCGCTAGGTGTAGAGTAGACTTTGACAAAAGATTTTTTGGATATAATATCTTTGGCCGTATGTGTTTAAATTGAAATATGCAGAAGAGCTTAAAACCTGCACATTACTGAGATATTGTGAAAACCGCCGTGCTACCGTTATCTGTTGATATTTTACATGCCTGGCGCTAGGTCGCCAGTAGAGATAAAGAGCTGAAATTTTGTACATGTATTTCTAGGCCCCTAAAGTAACTTTTTAGGTTAGCAGAAGAATGAAATTCGAGAATGGGTATTTTCATGAAAAGATCTATTATACATCAGTAAATTGAAACTCCCCACTGTATTAATTGGATTTTTATATCCAAGTTCTTTTCAATTAAAGATGGAAAAATTAAAATTTTGATTTGCCATCAAACCGTGGAGAATTAAAATTTCAGGGAGGGAGGGGACATTGGACTGTTAATAACACTGGTACCCAGAGTTTTGAAATTACTTTTTCTTATTTCTTGGTTCTAAATTTAATATATAGTGACCAAAGATTTCAACCAACAAGATAGGTCTACAGAAGGGGTAATTTTATAATCCTTGGGTTGGGATGTACATTAATTTATCGTCCATTGTCTTACACCTCAAAATCCCTATAAAAATCAAATGAAGATAATTTATTAGGGCAACTAAACCTGCACCATCAAGGCTTATTGATACTGCATCGGGTTCGAGTCTGGAAGAAGCTACATCATACTTATGACATTAAAAAAGTATCAAAGACTTTTTTACTCAGTTAATTTATCACTGTCTACTTTAATTTATTTTATTAGTGATAGTTTTTTAAAATTTCTAATTCCTTTTATACTCCTATTTTATAAAGAAGTAAGCTTTTTTGTCTGTAGCGAAGGATCTCGTTACCCACTGAACACTACTTTAGAGTGAAGCTGGTTTTAATTGTTTTAGGATATATTCTTTTTCTAAAAAAGTCGTTGTATAATTTAAGCTATAATATATTATAAAAAAAGTCGTTGTGTGGCTTTAAGCTATTTTTCTACCTTTTCATATATATATCCCTAGATACTACGCAGCCGAGAGTAATATTATTAAGAATATATCATTTCTTTTTTTCCCTCAAGAAATCCAAAACTGACCTTTCTTATATGAAGCTTACCCCCCAAAAAAGAGAAAAACTCAATCGGTTCAGTCGTTATTAGAACCATAACATACAAACAAAAGAACCCCTACTACTTAATAAGATAGGATTACAAAAAGAATATAAATTAAATAAAAAGGTATGGATAATGGATAAAGAAATAGAATAAAACAGCCACAGAATTGGATATAGGACATACGTGGATAATATGACAGGAAAAACTTTTTCGTCAATTTAGGTTGCTAACATAGACATCACTTATGGGTTACTTAGTTCATCCTATAGGAGGAGTGGAAATTTGGTAAAGGGGATGGTTGGGGGGTTTCGTAATATTAGCCAGCTACGAGTTTCCCTTTATTAGAGTACATGATAATCTGGTGTAAGATCCATGTAATAATACATCCATTGGTACAGAGGAAGTTTGTGAGTTGATATTTGATATCGAAACATCTTTCTTACTCCCCCCACTAAAAACTTGGTTTTATATATTCACCAAGAAAAAAGTTCCATAGCAAGAGAAAAAGTTTTTTTTAACAGTTTTTAATGGAATAGTTGCACTTTTCAAGATAAAGTAACTACAATTAATTGTTAAAGTACAGCACTAAGCACTGATGGACACACAAAAATTTATCTATAGAGCGGCTGCGCTTCTGAAAAATAAAGTAGCTATATGTTTCTTTTTCTATAACTCCTATAGAGGGGGAGAATATTTAACTATTTGTTATTCATACTGACTTTTAAAGTTTCTTTATTCAATTTGGTTGTTCAAAATGAGAGTTTCCAAAAGTTTCCATTAATAATTTTGATCTCTAAAAAATTTTTTTTTTAACATAATAAAATAAGTTCATCAATTCATCGACCATTGTCTTAACTCCAAAGTCCCTAGTATTTTAAGGTGAAGAGGTGTCGGTCCGTTGGGAGGGGGGGGGGGAGATTTCAAGTTAGTACAAACATAAACACAATCTAATATTGTATAATAGCTGTGCATGTATATGTTTCTTTTTCTGTACCTCCAGGTGATAACCCAAGGGTGGTGTGGTTACAATATGTTTAGATGTAACTCAAGTAGAAACATATGGGTGGTGTGGTTACACTATTGCAAGTTTCTATATATGTTTCTGTAACACAAGTAGAAACCTAAGGGTGGTGTGGTTACAATATTGCAAGTTGCTATATATGTTTCTGTAACACAAGTAGAAACCTAAGGATGGTGTGGTTACAATATTGCAAGTTGCTATACATGTTTCTATAACACAAGTAGAATCCTAAGTATGGTGTGGTTACAATATTGCAAGTTACTATATATGTTTCTGTAACACAAGTAGAAACCTAAGGGCGGTGTGGTTACAATAGCACAAGTTGCTAGATATATTTACACATCCATTTGCTAAATTTGTAAATTGCAATCCCCCAATTAACACACTAACAGCTGAAAATTTTAACCATAAATAAAATAAAATATTTTTTAGACATTTTGCTAAAATGTAGCCACGTCATTCTTATTCTTGAAATAACCATGATGGTGTTTTCGCGATGAAACAGAAAAATGATGACTAAAGTCAAAGAAATAGAGACTTATGAGGAGGGAACTAGAGAATTAATAAATATAGGGGGGGGGGGGACTATACAGGTTATATTTTATTGAGTTTCTAAAAATAAGTAATGCAGATATGCTTAAGGGATAAGAAAATTAACGATTAGTTTACATCCTCAATGATGATAAACAAAATTAACACATTCGTAGATTGAAACTATTGCCTATTAAAAGCTTAAAAACTTCTAGTATAGAATCAAATATTTAAAATTATATATAGGTACCCAAAGTGTCAGACTAATTTACATTTCCCCTTGATTCCTTAGTAAATGGATTATATCATATTTTTAAGTAGGATTGTATGAGCATAATTTAGAACTACCCATGGTATATAATAAAGGTATCTGGATATAAATCAATTCTGACATGACACTACTCCAGAAATAAGATACCTTTAGTACTTTAGTTCTCACATACTCAGAGATATTAAGGGATAAGACAATGGATGATAAATTGGTACATCCCCAATTATGATATACAAAATTTCACCATCTATAGATTAAAATTATTGATAGTTTAAACAAACCAATCAACATTTAATAACAGGACCCAATGTCTTGACCCAACAAAAGAGTGATCGTGCTTTTAAAACTTTGCTTAGCAGACTTAAAAATGTTTGGAAATGGTCAATTACACTGGTACCCAAAGTTTACAGAACTTATTCAGTGGCTCAGAAACTTTGGGTACTTTTTTAGAATTTTGATTGGTCAGTTCCAGGCTATTAGTGTCCATACTTTTCAACATATAATTTGAAACTTTAGAAGTGGTAATTTTATTTATCATCATTATGGATGTACATCAATTTATCGTCCACTAGCGGCTACGCCCCTAGAGGTTTCTAGGGGCACTTGAAGAGAGAGTCGAATTTGATAACCCAATTTCTTATTTTAGATTTTAAAAGAAAAAGTAAAAAAAAACATTTTTTTTTGGGGGGGGGGGCGGAATTTTCATATTTTGTGGGGGGTTGGGGGACGGGGTGTCCCACCCCCCAAGAAAATAGTTATAAACCTTCCCGGGACCTATGATAAGCTACCCTGTTAAGGAGAACCCGATCGGTTCAGCGGTTAGCGAGATCCTTCAGTACAAACAAACACACAGACACACAAACATCTTGTTACTTTAGTATAAGGATTGTATTTTTCTCACCAAAATGGAACATTAGTTCATCAAAAATAAATACCCTACAGAAAGCAAAGTCACAGGGCACAAGCTTAGACTTAATAACGTTTTACATCAATATTATAATTAAAATTTTAAACAAAATACTACTTTTTAAAAATATTATGTATTTATGTAAAATAAATCTATAGTTTTAAGTACCTATTTACAAAAAAAGATGTAAGTTTTTAGCGTGTACTTATAAATTACGATTTATTTTCCTCAGCCTACAGATTTAAGTTTTACATTCCTGTCATCTATTGAGAAAAAAAGATAAAGAAAAAAATCAATTTATTTTAACCCTTTACAGACAAATTAATACCTGTAATCTATAAATACAATAATCCGTAGGGAATTAATTTTCCCTTTTTTTGTTGTTATCAAAAATGACAATTATATACATATATTTTTAAAAGCGAAGCTTTTCTATAATTACGGTCTGTCCGTCCGTACGTCCGTCCGTCACAAAGGATTGCTTTTTTTTGTTAATTTAGGCATGTTAGAATTGTCCTATCGATTTCAAAGTTTGCATGGAATTCCTTTAGTAGTTAGGTATGATTTGGAAAGCGTAGCATCTCTATAATCATAACAAGAATGTCCGTACGTCCATTTTAAACATGTTGATTTTTTTACTTTTTTAACAACAAATTTTTATGTGATCTAATCCTCCGATTGATCTGATTTTTGGTATGTTGATTCGTGGAACAACAAAGTATAATGTTATAAGCAAAGCAACTCTATAATCAAGTCCTAAAAATGTAAGTATGTCCATAAACATTATCGTGTATCAAGCAGTTTTTCAACAAATTTACTTACAATTTTGCTTCGATTCTTATACATTTATATTCTGATTATTTAGTTCTGACACTATACAAGTGTTAATGTCCGTTTGTCCTACCGTTTCAGTGCTTCGCTTTTATGGATGTTGTCATCCTTGTTTGATTAAAGGGTGTTGTTATTTTTTTTTAGCAGGAAAAATCTGAATTTTAAATGTTTCTAACACTTCAACAGATGCATATTGTCTTCGCGTAAAGAATAGCTAAAAAAACACGGACGGACGGACGGAGGGGCGGACGTACGAACGGACCGACCCTAATTATAGAAAAGCTTCGCTTTTAAAAAGACGTAAGACTCTCTATATAGGTATAGATAAATTATAGCAGGTTACATTTCCACAGCAATCTACATTTTGTCTCAAAAAACTATATTTTACTAGTGACTAGTACCTCAAAAATATTTTTTCAAATATTTTTTTAGTTTTACTAAATAACCATACTACTCTTTTTATTTAGGACCAGACACTTTGCAAGCATCTAAGGTGGTGGGGGGCGCAGCAGGAAAAATAGCCTAAAACATCCCATGATTTTAATTTAGTAATAAAATAACCCAAAACCATCCTGGGAGCTACAGGGTGTTCCTCGTCCCTCGTAATCTGTTTTTTTAGTAGGCTGCCAAACACTTTTTATTTTACTAAGATAGCTCGAATATTAAAAGAGTAATTAGCGTTTTAAAAAAACAACAGTTTACGAGGGACACCCTGTATGTGAAGGTTTTCTAAAATTGAGAAATGAATCGGTTAAGTGTTTAGCGAGATCTCAACCAGCTTATTAATTCTTTTTATAGAACTAGCGGCTTCGCCCCTAGCCTCTAGGGGCTTTGCCCCAGGAGATAATTAAAAAAATGTAGTAATGTGGTGCAGCACCAAATAGTTGGTATCATTTGCATCATCAAAAAAAAATAATGGAGAATTTTTTTATTTTTGGGGGGGTTGGGGGTGTCCCAACCCCCAAGAAAATAGCATAAAACCACCACAGGACCAGTAGGTATATGCCCTGAAGAGTAGAATCCAATCGGTTCAGTGGTTACCGAGATCTTAAGAGATGGACAGACAGACGGAAAGACGGACAGACATCAAGCTACTTTATATTATTTGTAGAATAATTCAACTGTTAAAGAAATATCGTGCTAATTTCTAAAAAAACAGCATTTAATCAGATTTTGAGTAAAATGTGTATCTTTTTTATTGACCCTTAATGTCAAGGTTTTTTGGGACTTCCTGTGAAAAAAGTCCAAACGAACTTTTCCATTCTAAGATGGTTTCAGGAATGTAGGGTTGGCATGTTTGATTATCCGCGATCGTTACCGCGCCGCAGCCGCATTTAGCCGCAATTTTATAATGCTGAACGGCCAGCAAGCATTCCGCCTAAAACTAAACTTAGATATAAGAATAAATAGTCTAAAACCATCCAGGGACCTTTAAGCAGCTTCCATAAATTGGAGAACTCAATCGGTTCATTAATATAATTTTATAAATGTGTTACTGGACACTCTGCTAAAAAAGGTTTAAAGATGTCATAATGTAAATCTACATGGCTGATTTTAAGAACGGCTTGGCTGCTAATTATTAAAAAAAGGTCGTTTAGCTACAGCTTTAAATTGTAAAACAAAAATGACGGCTTAGGCTACAGATTGCCCAAAACTTTGGTATCATAAATAATTAAAAATAAAAGCTTAAATTTTTGCTATTTAACGAAAAAGAAAACTAATTTTCCAGTATGGCTTCGAAACCGATTAATATCCGCTAGATTAGAACCGGTATTAAAGACAAATAGATAAACTGTTTATAATAGACAGGGATAAGGGATGGGAAACGTAAGAAAATATTATTCCAGGCCTATTTTCCAACTAGGCCTAAAAAACTAGTTTCGGGATGACGCAGTAGTTAGATTTGAAAACTATGAACAATGATGAAATAGCTATTATATGAATGCAAAGAAAAAAAGAATAGAATAGAATTCAGGTAGTTGATTCCACAAAATATAATAAAAACTTTTCAAAGAACCAATTTGTTAGTGGCTTTAAGTAGAATCCCGTTAAGATGGTCATTATTTCGCCACCCCCCCCCCCCCATTTAAAAAAAAGTTTTTTTTGAGATGGTTAAATCTGATTTATTTTCAAACATTTTAAGGAGGGATCTACTTCACCCCAAAATTTTTATTTAGAAATGAACACCGCTTTAGCCCCCCAGCTTTAATAAATAAATTAAGTAGATTTGAATAAGTACATGGGTAACATTCTATCAACAAATTGTTCCATAGCATACATATAAATTAAGAATTTTTAAAAAAATTAATTTTACGTTAAATATTAACAGAAAAGTTCAATTAAGTGTGCATTAATTTTTACCAAAATTAATGAAAAATTTTTTTTAACAAAACACAGTACACTTTTATTTACATATTGAACTAGTTTTGTATTTGTAATCATTTAGGTGGGTTATCAATTCCACATGAAATGTAACTTTTAAATTGTCTAAAGACAATGAGTTTTTCACATTGTTCTAAAGTATAAAATGTTGAATCCTACTCAGTCTTCAAAAAACGATCTCTCAATTTATGTTTTGCTATATGGACATTTATTAATGTGTAGGTTTAATAAAAAGTTGATGTGATTGAACGTCATATATATTGTTGTCCTTCTGATAGCAGAAACTTTCCATTGTTGTCTTTCTAATAGCAGAAATTTATGTTTGCTTGAATAAATTTAGCCAATAATGAACTGGGGGACGCGTTTGTTATTAATAATTGGTTAATGCTAAAAGCAAGTTTCAGGTTATTGGATATTGGCCTACAGCCAATGAGGAACTGGCGAAAATGAGTTGATTTTATAGGCAAAAAAGAAAAGTTGCCCCATCACTTTTAAAAGGAGGCTGAGACCTAATTTTCGGCCAGGTTTCCCATCCCTTATCCCTGATAATAGATAACTATTCTGAACTTTATTCGAATCCCTTCATCTCTGTAATGTTTTTTAATTAGAAAATTGTATTCATGGGAAATCTGTTTTTTATTTAGGCTATTTTATGGGACAAATGTAAACTAAAGCATTTGGATGTTTGTCCGTGTGTCTGTCCTTCAAGATCTTTAAATGGCAGGATCATTTGATAATTACAAAAAAAGCATTGTGTTTTTTTTTGTCCATTAGGATCTCAGGTTTTAATTTCAAGTTAAAGTCTTGGGAATGGTTTCAGCTACTTTTCTACTCTAGTTTTTAATAGCTTCATCCCTTATCTGCTTTAAATCGCAAAACTTTAAGAATGTTAAATCTCTATACTTCAGATGCTTATATTAGCAGTGATCTAAAATGTAAATATTCAATAATGAAACACAAAATTACAAGATTACAATTAGTGCTTAAAACGTTTGAATATTAAACTTGATGATCGAAGCGACTGATCAAAATTCAATAAAGGTCAACAAAATTATAAAGCAAACATATAAGAAGATGTTATTTTAAAACTTTGGGACTAGTGTAATAAAAAGACCAATGACCCCTCCCTTCCTGATCTATTGGTCAGTTTAATATAAAGTCAAATCAACCACCCCCCACTCCTACCCCCCAATTTCTATTAACCCTCATTTCCTGTGTTAGAAAAAAATCTTTTATCTTACTTACTATCAAAATTAACCGTCGTTTAACTTCCTTTAAAATTAACAGTCTTAAAATGGTTATTAAGAGCTTTCGCTTAAAGAGCCTAGTGACCTAAGAACCCCCCTCCTTGTTTTTTTAAAAAATGGATTTAAAAAAAGTAAAAAATTCCTGGAACACAGGAACACAGGCACGCAGGAATATGCCCGCAGGTTTAAAGGGATAGTGTAAGTAAAAAATAAGAAATTACAGCCATTGAAATTTTTAAGTAAAAAAGGACCTAAAATGGTAAAAATGGTAAAGGTTGTTAAATTAAAGGGTGAAGGGTGAAATAATTTTTAGCCCTCTAGCTCTAATAGGAGCTGAGATAAAGGTGCGGCAAAAAGCCCAACTGTTAAGGGTTATTATTAAGGGTAAAAATCTTTTAGCAAGGTAATTACAGATTAATATGATTAAAGAATTAATATTAAAAAAAAATTACTAACAATTTAAAAGTAAAAAAATTATTATTTTTCAGGATCAATGTTTCTATAGGTGTCAGATGTGTATCCAAGCACCAATGAGCTCTGTATTCAAATGGTAAGGAAAGCAAATAAATAGCATGTAATCATCTAAAGAATTATATTTAAACAAGGATGACAACATCCATAAAGCGAAGCTCAGAAACATGAGGACAAACGAACATCAAAATTTATAGAGTGTCAGACCTGAATAATTAGAATATAAATCTATAAAATCGAATCAAATTATTTGTAAATTTGTTGAAAAACTGCTTGATACAGTTTAATATTTATGTAAATACTTACATTTTTAGGACTTAATTATAGAGTTGCTTCGCTTATAACATTATACTTTGTTGTCCCAGGAATCAATATACAAAAAATCGGATCAATCGGATGATTAGATCACATAACAATTTGTTATTAAAAAAGTAAAAAAATCAACATGTTTAAAATGGACAAACAGAAATTTTGGTAATGATTTTAGAGTTGCTGCGCTTTCTAAATCGTACCTAACTACTAAAGGAATCACCATGCAAAGTTTGAAATCGATAGGACAATTCTAATATGCCTTAATTAACGAAAATAGCTATCCGTCACGGACGTACGGACGGACTGACCCTAATTATAGGAAAGCTTCACTTTTAAAAAATAAACATAACATCCTATAGCGAACAGCATGTTTGTAGCATGTCTGCAGCATGTTTGCAACGAAAAGTAATCAAAAAACCAAAATCAGATTCCGGAGGAATCGAACCCATATACATACACCGGGACTTATACCCCAACCTCAAAAAACAAAATCAGATTCCGGAGGAATCGAACCCATACACACCGGGATTTACATCCAATATTCAAAAATCAAAAATCAGATTCCGTAGGAATCGAACTCACACCTTATCTCCTTGTTCATACCGCTCATACCGTTCATACCGTTCATACTGCTCATAATGCTCATACCGATCATACCGTTAATATCGTTAATGTCGCTCATTTCTTAACTTTATTTTACTTTTTTTGTTTTGGCTCTTGGAGGTTTTTTGGCTGGTTTATCGGAAATACATGCCGTTGTCTTGGGGTCAGGTGTGAATACACCCCCACCTACACTGGGGAGTGTATTCGCACAAGATTTTAAACAATTGTTCAAAAGATCAATTGCCAAAGGATCACAACGGGAATAGTGACTTCATCGGAAGGCTTTGGTTCCTTAATTGTTCCAAACTTACACTTGGAGAGGTCGCGACCAATGGTAGGAGGATATCTGCACACAGTAGAATATAACTTGTCATTTTTATATTCCTTATTATTAAATTATTTGACATTGCACTGGCTTGGCAAGCGCCAAAGTATACCAGAGGCTCAACAACCCTTCATGGGATTCACTATGATAATAAAATTATATATTTGTTGTACCACTATAAAATGAACTAGGTGGAGACAAGTTCAATCCTGTGCAAGGTACTATACTATTTTGATACTATGCAAACCATGAAAACCACAAACCACAAGCAAACAAGAAATCAATGCAAAAAAAAAACGCATAGTAACCATTATAAAAATATCTTTAAAATAAATTAATATGTTGTACCTTTATGAAGAAAATAAATCTTATCTCTTATCTCTTATGACCTATGTTTAATTGACACGAAATGAAGAACTCAATCGGCCCATTAGTTATTAAAATCTTAAGCTAAAAAAACACTACTACTTTTTTGTTATTATCTAATGGGCATAAGTTTTAGAAAAACTAATATTGTTTTAGCATATATTAATTAAAGCAATTTTTCTTTTAATTTCTTTTCACACTTTAACAAGGTTTACAGAAATAAAGGCACCTGTTATTATTGAAAAAAGGGGGAAGATGGAATTGAAAAAAAAACACTTTATTTTTAGGTTTACAATTTATTGCTTGCAATGTATACAGCAACTAACAGTAAATTAACAAAACCAGACATAATTGAAAAGGAAGCTTCTTAAAATATTTTTTATCTTTAATAATATCAAAACAAAGCATCTTTTATATTATCTGAGATAGATATCTGAGTATCTATCTCAAGAAACTATAAAACATATCTATTCTATTGGCTAAATTTTTAACTCACATATCAAGTTAAAAAACATCAAAAGTTTTAAAATATTCTAAAATATTACAAAAAAAACTTTTTGATTCTCTATCCACTTTCAACCAGAAAACATCTGTTAATAGTCCACAATTGACCACCTTCATGTAATCGATTTGAATAAATATTCTAGTAAATCAATAAGAACACCTGTTTAAAGCTAAACGCACTTCAGTATACCAAAATGTGTCAAAACATAAACTAAAAGTAAATTATAAATCAAATCTTTATGTTATAAATTTAAATTGAAATCATGTATTTAACTCGAAAGAAAATAATGTAAGTATATTAATAATCTCAAAAAACTAGACGTTTAGTTTCTGCTTTTGATAGGTCTTTGCCCAGCTCACAAATAACTTTTAAAGGTCGACCGATTTTTTCTGTAGGTCAACTTAAGCAAGTACAACTCACAAATACCTTTATGAAATCTGTCAACCTAAAGCTTCTATAGGTCGACCTTTGTCTTTTTTGAACTTATTATTATTTAATTTAGAAATATCATTGGAGTTTCATGTGGCATAATATTCTTTTCATTGTTCATTTATTCTCAGTAAGTAATGCTTTATTTTACCTTAAAAAGTAGGGCCACTTTCTGCACCTTAATATCTTTATAACAGGTTTGATGGCATCCTGTGCTCGCCAGGATGTAGATATTCAAAAATTCTAACTCTTAGTTATGTGTCATAGCCATATTTACAAGTCATTCAGTCACAGAAAATGAGATAGAAAAAACAGAGGGTGTGGGGGGAGGGGGAACCTTAGAAAAAATCTTATTTTGAATACTAGTGACTTTATCACTGGTCCAAATTGTCCAGCAGTTGGCGAAATTCATAGCTTTATCTTGTATTATAGGCTATTATAGACAAATTTTATTTTAGAGAGCTAGTTGAAATTGGAAACACTTCTATTCCAGAAGAACTTAGAATCCATGCTAGATCAATATTAGGATTCAAATCTAAATCTTCTGATAATGAAAATCAAGACAGTTATGAAAAGAAATCATCTGACATGGACAGTGCCTTTCCTCTGGGTGGAAACTCAGAAAGAAAGCTTACAGAAGATATTAAAACTAAGGAAGATCCTAAATTAGATGATGTGGCTCCTATTAAACAGCTGAAGATAGAAAATAAAAGGAAAGTCTTAGAAGTTGAGAAAGAAATTAAAAATTTCGATGAGTGCTCAAAATTTTTGGAGGACCAGGTATTTCATTTTAAATAATATATGAAGCATGATATCTCATAAATAACATTAAAAAAAATAAAATATCTGTAATTAATAATGTTAGGTTTTATTGTAAATCATTTATTTTAAGTACATTCATTACCTTCTTCAAAATGACAATAGATTTAAAAAGTTTAAAGATTTAAGACTTAAGATTTAAAAGGCTACAAAAAAAACCGATTCCATATCTATGGATCATGTTACATCTACTACTTCCTAACAGTATCGACTAGTTATTAAAAAAAATCACAAAAGTAAGGACACGTTCAATTTGGTTAAATTTATCTATTGGAATATAAAACTGCTGATAAGAATTTCTTAGTTGTCTTTGATTTCTGAGATTATTTCAAATCCATATACCATTAAGACAATTTGGAAGCCTCAAGTGAATAAAATCATAAAAAATAGTAGTTTTGCATGATTAAAGAGCTCCTTTTTGGGCAACACATTGATTTTCCTAAACAAATGCGGCGTGTGACAGCTATAAGCGGTTTTTCGTTGAACTGCTTGAGGCTTTACAGGTGATTCTAGTCCACATATCCATGCTGGCAACCTGTACAATAAATGGCTATTTATAAAAGAGTGGAATAATATATGCTTAACTCTATCGATTAAAAACATACTTCTAGATATTATTTTTCTTAAATATTCTATATGGTATTTAAAGTTTAGTTAAGAATCAAACCCACCCAAAAATGGCTTTTCAGAGAAACTTTCTGCTTCTCCTGTATAGTTTAAAATACTTTTTTTATGGTATTAACCTTTTAAAAATTAATTTCTTTAACATAGTTTGATATGAAAGTTTTGAATATATATGTCTTATTACACTTATATACACCTCTAAAATTTTAAGAGAATAATCTTTCCAGAATATAAAATATGACAAAACACTTAAATTTTGCCAAAAAAATAATTACTTTTAATTGTATTTCTAATTGTAGGCATGGAGAAAAAATCGAATAATGAGCTTTTGTGAAGCAAGGTATTTATCCTACAATATAAAGTAATAAGTTTTTTTTGTCTGTAGCGAAGTATCGTCTCGCTAACTGCTGAACCGATGTGGTTATTTTTTCCAGTCAAATCTCTTATAGGCTCTGAGATGGTTTTAGGCTATTTACTTTTTTTAAAAAATATGTCTGGGTATGGTTTTAGGCTATTTTTCTGCCCTTTAAAATAAAGAGCCTCTAGATGCTTGGCTATGTTTAATCTGTAGTTAAATTTGAAAACGAAATTGTGGGTCTTGTACCTATTATTTTTATTAATTTTTATTTTTATCTTATCCAGGATTACCAAGGGGATCCAAATGTCCCCTTTTCTGTCCAAACACCCGGGGTATTAGGTTAAGTAACACCCATCAGACAACCAACCCTTTGATTGCATGACCTTTGTCTGAGAAGTCCTGACTGTGCATGATAATAAGTTGCTCCTGTTTTGGGCCAAGGCATTCCCCCTACTCTAACTATTAATGTCGCGCACCTGACATAGTAGCAGTAGGAACCATTTTTAACGTCTTCAGTTATGACGCGGTGTTAAGCCGAGATTCGAACCTATCACCTCCCTGACAACGGGCGAGTGCACTACATGTTGAGCCACGGTCTCGGTTTAGTTGTAAGTAATAACTTTATAAAAATGTATTTTTTAAAAATTTTACTTGAATATCATTTTGTCAAATTTCTTGGAATACGTTGCAATAATGCTGTTAACTATTTATTTTAGGCCAGAATATAATGCTACAAATTCTGCCATATTGTACCTGGAAAAAGAAAATCTGGCTTATTGTAAACATGCAAAGGTTAGATTTTAATATTATATTTTACATCATAGTAAGTTTAAATTTTGTTCAGATCATGAAATTTGTGTATCACTAACCTACTCATCTATTCTTAGAATTCTTTTTAGATATTTTTTGTTTAAAAGTTTTTAACCTTAGGTATTACAGCTATACACTAAGATAGGTTAACAAGTGTTATAAAGACCTGACAAATTATATATATTGATATGTTATTTTGAGAAAGGCACACCAAAATATCTTGAGATTTTGAGGTTTCTAATGGATAATAATAAGCATTTGACGTTTGCTGTTCTCCTTGTAGACAAGATAAGACATTGCAGGGCTTATCAGTCTCAGCTAGCTGTAGCAACAGCCGCTATTATACATCTTCAGCTGAAGCCTTGTAGCTCAAACCAAGGCATTTCCCTGAGACTAGATCCTGGTATAGCAAAGACCATTCAGATTAACTTCTTAAATTTTAAAGGTTGCTTCTACTACTTTGTCATCTGAAATAGTTCAGCTCCAAGGCCTAATGAAACCTTCATACAGTATTGGACGTAAGGGTCATAAAGGTAAGGATAAATAGATAGAGAAATTATCTAGTTTTCAGAGATTGTATGTATTTTATTCTTGCTGTAATCTATTATGTATGGAATAGACTATAAAATACCTTAGCCTCTAAACAGACAATAAACATTTTATGAATTTTATCAACTTTTTAAGAGTAAATAATTCTTATTTGGATTAAGGTTTATTTAACTTAAAGCAGAATGTGATATATCCAATGTTGCGCAGAACAGCTCAATTGAAAGATTGGGAGTTTAAAAGGTAACAAATGAATTATAAATAAGATAAAAAATTATTCAGTAGCATAATAACCTATAGTTTTTTTTTGCAATTAATTCTAAAATAAAATTCTAATTCAATGGCTGCAAAAAGTATTGACTCTATGTATAGTATACTAGCGGTTACAACCCCATAGAAATCTCTAGAGGCACTTAAGGCAGGAGGGGGAAAAGTCGACCTTTTTCCATTTTAAATTTGAATTTCAAAAGAGTAAAAACTATTTTTTGGGATGGGAAGGGGGGGGGGGTTGAAGACACCCTCCCCAAAAATAGTTTAAAACCTTCCCAGGACCTTTAAGAAGCTTAACTGTAAAGGAGAACAATATTGGTTCAGCGGTTAGCAAGAGCCTTCTAGACAGACAAAAAACGCTTACTACTTTAAATAATAGGATATATAATCTTAATTTTTCTTTATGCTAGTGACTTCTCCTCTAATATATATATGCTTCGCTATTATTATTCATTTTTTAGATTTCCCTGTTAAACAGATCCCTTAGCAATAGATAGACAAATATCTTTCATTCTAATTTGGATATGCTTTCTAAATGGAAATTATTTTTAAAGAACGTGTCCTAACTTTTGTGATTTTTTAATATAGCTGGTCGGTTCTTTTAGTAAGTAGTAGATGTAAAATGATCCATAGAATTTAGATATGCAATCGTTTTGTTTGTAGACCTCTAAATTTTGAAGTAATTTAAGTTATTAAAAATTAAGTTGGTTTTAAGGTACTAAAACGCAACAAAAAAAGGAAGAAAATTGCTATTATGAACAAAAATAGTGAAATCTTTAGTTCGACAACCTACTTTTTTAATTCTGTTGAGTAATTATTGCAAAAATCTATTTTGTTGAAGCCCGGTGAATCAAAACTTTGAACTTTGAGAGCTCGCAACGAATGGGTTAAAACAAAATCACAAAAGTTAGGACACGTTCTTTGTTACTTTTTATATTTTAGACATTTAGTAGAGAATTCAATGTCCTTCAGTGTGGTACGACATCCATTGGCAAGGTATTGGAAGAAAGTAAAACTTATAAGATTAGATTTAAGTCAAAATCTGTGTCTCTAATAAGCCATATACAAGGTTATGCAATAAGGACAGACTGTAGAATAAATGCGCTCTTGTAGCCAATTAATGTTTGTAATGCTTATAATAAAAGTTTGTTTTAATTGACCATTAATGTACATTTTCACTCCCTCCCCAAATATATCAAATGGATGGGTGTTCCGGTTCCCCCACCGCCGCACTGTCCGTAGCTGTTTCACAAGCCGTTAACCTGTCACAAACTGAACAAATTGAATGAATACTAATTTTCCAACTTATGCCTGCAATACAACTTTTTAACTGCACTTCATGCAACTATTCCTTTTATGTTAAAATTTATTTCAGGGTTGTTTCTTTGTTTAAAAACAAAATATTGGAAAGAAAGCTGAAAGCAAACACTTTTTATGAATGGTAAAAATTACTTTAAAAGTTTTAAGTCAATAAACTGGCTTATTTCATAGAAATTTGTCTTTTGGAAGTATGTCACTTTTGACTCATGTAGTTTTCTCTTATATCAAATAATTACTTGATTATTGCATAGTTTTTTAATAGTTTTAATAGCCCAAACACAAATTTTCAAACAGTATCTGATGAGGATTCAACATTGATTTATACATTTTTCCTCAAGATCAAGTCTTTCCTAGTAAAATTTAATGTTAAAATTAATTCTGTTTGTCACTTTGTGTTTATCAATTGTGAAAATTCTAGTCGAATGGAAATACTGAAGAAGTATGGAAATTTATCATTTACTTCCTTGGTTAAATATGTTATTGATGAATTAAAAGAAAAATGCAGGTAATTTTCAAATTTGGGTTGGGCCGGATACTTTCTTTGGCCAGATACCGGATATCCGGCTAACTTATAATGCCGGATATCTGGCCAACATTCGTTATCCGGCAAATTACCGGATATCCGGCCGGAAAACCGTATATAAAAACAGCCGGATACCCGGCATCCGGATATTTTCAATATCAGGTATCCGGTTGGATATTGAAAATGGCCGGATATCCGGCCCAACCCTATTTCAAATTTTTATGATTTATAATACAGACAATTCACAACAGCATCACCTTATTAACACTAATAACTACCGCAAACAGCAGCTGCAATTGCTCATATTTCTCACCATAGACAAACATTAGACTACGGTGAAAGATTATATGCCAGAAAAAGATAAATAACAATGTTAAAAGCTTGTATTAAATCTAAAAATTAAATATTTCAGTGATGTAGGTTGCAAAGGAGTCAATGGTCATTTTTTCCCCCAATATATGCATTGTGATTATTGCAGGGTGAGTATTTACCTATTATCTATAATACAAAGTAGAACGATGTCTGTCTGTCTGTTTGCACCGAAGAATATCACTAACCGCTGAACCGATAGGGTTCTTCTTTACAGGGTAGCTTCTCATAGGTCCCAGGAAGGTTTATAACTATTTTCTTGGGGGGGGGGGGGAGGGGGTGGGACACCCAGAACTCCCCAAAAATGAAAAATACACCCCTCCCAAAAAAAAATCAAAATTAGGAAGGGTGCCGAAGGATCTCGCTGAACCGATGTTGTTCTCCTTTACAGTGAAGCTTCTTATAGGTCCTGGGAAGGTTTCAAACTATTTTTGGGGAGGTTGTCTTCACCCCCCTCCCCCCCAAAAAATATTTTTTTACTCTTTAGAAACTCAATTTTAAAATGGGATGAGGTAGACTTTTCCCCCTCCTACCTTAAGTGCCCCAAGAGGCTTCTAGGGGGCGTAGCCGCTATTTATCTATAAAGTAGAACGTTTTCTGTCTGCATGTCTGTTTGTAACGAAGGATCTCGCTAACCGCTGAACTGATCGGGTTCTCCTTAACATAACATTATAACTATATCCCTCCCAAGAGAAATCGCCCCTAGAAAAAGATTACCGCCCCCCCCCAAAAAAAAATTTTTTAATAAAGATATTGGGACTGTTGGAATAGTTACCTCTTAATATAAAAATGATGTTTACCAGACAAGTGTTTTATACATAACTAGCGGCTACGCCCCTAGAGGCCTCTTGAGGAGGCATTATTTCCTTCATTGCTATTAAATAAAAATTTATTTCAGATGCCTTATAAGTATATTCTACAATTGGAAACATTTGATCGAGATCTTCTATGCATGGGCAAAATTGAAAAGGTACATTTTACAATTGGCAATTTCTTGTCTTGGAGGGAACTTTATTTAATAGTTAGAACTAGGGTTAGGCCGGATACTTTTTTGGCGGGATACCGGATATCCGGCTGATTTATAATGCTGGATATACGGTTTCGTTCGGAAATCTGGCCAACGTTGGAAATCTGGCAAATTACCGGATATCCGGCCGGATAACCAGATATCCGGCATTAAAAATCAGCCGGATATCTATTACCCAGATAGTTTCTATATCCGGTAACCGGCCGGATATCCGGCCCAACCCTAGTTAAAACATGCTTGAATGATGATTAAGCTAGGTTAGGTTAAATTAAATTATAACTATTCTGCCTGAATTTTTTCACACTTAAAAAAAATATTTGATTTTTTGGATCAAGTCAAGCTGAGTGTGCCAATGGCAACAAGTAAAACAGAGCGTGCTAATATTCCCCCTATTCAAGTAGAGTATGCCAATATTCCCCCAAGTAAAGCATAGTATGCCAATATTTCATCAAGTAAAGCATAGTATGCCAATAGATAATTAAACAAAGCAGCATGTCAAAAAAAAATTTTAAAAGATGAATTTAACATATTTTTACTCTACATTCAGGGTCAATAATATCAAGCAAGTTTTGACAAGTTATAATGGTTCTATGTTTATGCTTCTAGATAATATTATTTTTTTCTATATTTTAATAAATGTCATTCTATAATACGTTTAAGTTAGTTTGTCTATTGGTTTGAGCTTAGGAAAAGCATATCTTGACAAGTAAAGCAGGGTATTCCAATATTAAGCCAAGTAAAGCAGAGTGTGCCAATATTCCCCCTAGTCAAGTAGAGTATGCCAATATTCCCCCTAGTCAAGTAGAGTATGCCAATATTCCCCCTAGTCAAGTAGAGTATGCCAATATTCCCCCAAGTCAAGTAGCGTGTGCCAAAACAGGCTATTAACATACTCAGCTTGACTTGATCCAATTTTTTTTATATTGCAGAATTATTTTATTGTCACCAATAGCAGCATCATGATTTCATTAACCACACTATTTACAATTTAGAAGAAACAACATATTATTAATATCTAATTATTTTTTTATTAAAATACAATATTTTATAATTACATTTGCATTACATTTTTTTCTTTCAGATAGATTTCAAAGGAATTCAGGAGAATCCAACTCAACATAAATCAAAGTAAGTTTTCTTTTCAGTATTTTTTATAATCAAGGACAGTTTTGTTCAATAATTATATAACAATGATGACAACAAATATAATTAGCAGAGCTGCTTATTATTTCCTAATATAACAATGCAGAGTGAGCTATCAGATAACCCGGGACTGAGATACCCAGTAAAAGGGGATTTTAAATTTGCAATTGAAAGTCAAACAGACAGGAAAAATATTAAGTAGATGTTTATTGAACAGCAAAATTTGTTCTGAAAAAATGCCAAACAAAATGCATTTAAATGAAAATTTTGAAATTAAACTTTATTAAGCTGAATTATAATTACTTATTTCTGTATATAATTTTGTTTTAGATTGAGTACATCTGATTGGGTAAATAAACTGCCAAAATCCGTATATGAAGATTTAGTCAGGTACAACCACTTTTATTTAATTGAAGAAAGGCAGTTTAGTATAACCTGTTTTGAATGTAATTAAGCTTATTTTCCTTACAGCATAGAACTAGAGTAGCACTTTGTCAAAAAAAATGTTTCTAAGACTCCATGAAAAAAGAATTTAAACAAATTGAAATATTTTAAAAAAAAAAATCTTTTGATATAATCTAACTTTTACAATTTATAAACAGATGTTTAAAACTACATAATTTTATTTTTATTTAATGACTTGCTAACAAATCTAAATGATTTATTGCAATATAATCTTAAAACATATAATCATAATTAAAACAAGCTCAAAAAATATGAATGAATATCAGAAAAAAAATTAGAGCATTTTCATAAAAAAACTTTAAACTTGATAATCACAAAACATCTAAAATCACAAAAACTTAATCGATCTAGCACCACAATTTAAACAAATCTCAATAAAACTATGTAAAATTTTGTATAATGTGAACTTAATTATAATTCTGAATTTAATCCCTGAAAATTGTAGCCGTCTATCTTGAATAGGAGAAAATCCAGAGAACTTGAAAATCTAGGAATTGATCTAGCACCCATACCAATAAGCCATTCTCAATGAAACTTGATGGAAATATGTAAAATTAGACGTATTTTTATGACGTCACACATGACACTTTGAGCTTTCTCTGTTTATGCAATATGGGTTATTTGTATAATAATTTTACATCTACTTTAATATTCAAGTATTTTTTACAGTATGCAAAATTTAACCAAAATCCTTTTTTAGAGTGCTTACACCTGATCTGGAAATGTTTGGTTACTCCCCTGAAACTTTTAGAGAGTTGGATTCAAGTTTCCCAACGTCTGAATAATGATCAGACCAATTCACTGTTTATTTTTAAGTTATTTTGAAACTTTACTGTAATTTCTTAATACATACTAGCGGTTTCGCCCCTAGCCTCTAGGGGCTTTGCTCCAAGAATTAATTTTAAAAAAATTGAGATGCCCCACCCTTCGATTTCGAAATTTTCAGGGAAAAAAATGGGTGGGCGTGGGGGGTATTTTTTTTTTGGGGGGGGGGGGGAGGTTTGTGGGTGTCCAACCTCCCCTGAAAATAGCCTAAAACCACCACCTGAAGAGTATAATCCAATCGGTTCAGTGGTTACCGAGATCTTAAGGGACAGACGGACGGACGGACGGACGGACAGAGAGACAGACACACATCATTCTACTTTGTATTATAGATTAAATCAAAATAGACATAATTTTGAGAATAACAAAATTTAATATCTCATATTGACCATGCGTAGATTTAAAAAAGTTGCAAGAAAGTAATATTTGACAATTCATGACAAAAAGTTAAAAAAGTCTGACCATTTTTATGCAGTTTAAGGTATAAGTCTCGAGTGTATTATTGAGTGGCTCCTTACATTTTTAGTATAAAACAATGTCGGCTTAAAAAGAATGTATTTTAATCTTTCTATCGTGTTAATTGATAGCTCTCGGACCTGATCACCTAGTTGGGGCATAAATTAATCCCTCCCCCTTTCTGCAGGGGGGGAAGTTTAAGTCCGTAAAGCTGGAAAATCTAGTAGTAATTCATGTTAATTGTATGTTTAATTTTATCCATTGCACCCTAATTTTAATTATAAGTTAGTTTTGTCTTGACCTTTAACCCAAATACATCTCTGTAAACCTATTTTATTGATCTTAATTTGTTTCTTATTAAAATTGAATTATTTTGCATTTTTTATATCCAAATATAAATATTTTTATTATTGTATTAATATAATGTTATTGTAATTTTATCACTGTTTGATATTTTAGACTTTCAGTACAGGTCCTCCTCCACGTAAAGAAAAATTTTCCACAAGGACTAGGTCTCTGGAGAGGAGAGTAGATTCAAAATTCAATATTGTTTTCTCATTGCTTGGACATAAATTGGGTTATTTTTTTTTTAGTTTTTGACCAAAACTGTATGGTTTATGTTGAAAAGAGTAAAGCGATTGTTTTTTTTAAAACACCCTTTATATAGTATTGAATGTTTTTGTTTAATGCTTAAGATTTTGGAAATGTTTTTAGTGATGTATTGCAATTGTTTTAGGCTATATACTATCATCTCTCTCTCTCTCTTCTCTTCCTCTTTCTCTCTCTCTCTCTCTCTCTCCCTCTCTCTCTCTCTCTCTCCCTCTTTCTCTCTCTCTCTAACTCTCTCTCTTTCTTTCTCTCTCTCCCCCTCTCTCTCTCTCTGTCCTACATGCTAGGGACGAAGCAGCTAGTATCTTGAATGTTAGCTAACAAAGCATGGCTAAATGGCAGAACCAAACCAATTTGATTTTCTCTACGTGTGATACTCAAAATATTCTGTCACATTAATACAAAATGACCAAAAAATATATTTTAGTAAAAATAGTTAATCAAAAGTATAAAAATTATGTTTATTAAGCGAAGTAGCGGTATAATTGCGATTGTAAGTACGTCCTTCTATAAGACTTTCCACTAAGCCTAACTGTGAAAACAGTTTTATAAATAACAAAATACTTTAATTACTGCTTTATTTTTTTGTGAATATTCCCAGCGGTTTCCATTAAAGTGTTTAGCCAAGAATAGCAACCCCCTCTTTATTTTGAAAAAAAATTAATAAAGGGTAGAGTTAGTTTTGTTTTTGTTGGTTAAGCTAGGTCATATTAGGTCAATCTACTCTATGACTATTTGTCCTAGAACCCATCCAAAAATATGAAAAACATCGGTTTAAAATTCGTGCTTTTAAAATTTAACCGTATCGTAAAAACACCATTTCTTTCTCAACTTAAAGCTTTTAAACTCTGGTCAAAACAAAATTTAGAATTCAAGTTTTTGTAAAGTTTGGTCTTATTTTGGAATATGGCACATGGGGGGCTCTATGGAGGGCCATCATATTTCATCTGAAATATTTCTACCACTTTAAAATTGTGTATAGAACAAATAATAAAGGTATATATGTAAATTCCCAGGGGGGGAATAGACATTTGGCTGTTTATTACACTAGTCCCCAAAGTTTTATATTAACGTTTTATTATTCGTTAGCTTATCAACTTTGGGGACTTTTCTTGAATTTTTCTTGATTAATTCATTAAGTTGCGTGTCTAATCGTTTCAACTACTAATTGTTATCTACAGAAGGGGTAATTTTGTGTATCATCATTGTGTTGCGAATCTCTTTTGAAACTAGAATCAGTCCGTCCGTATGTCTGTAAAAGATAGCTTTACTCGTTAATTTAAGCATATTGCCATATCGATTACAAACTTTGATTAAAATATGTCCTAATATAACGGATATTTAATATTTGCGAACTTACTTTTTGTTCTTGATTATAAATAGGAAAAAGTTTTATTTCTGCATATGAGATTTCTAGGATGGCAGAACAACTAAGATATCATATTTATGGTTTGATGTTAGGGCCTAAATATACATTAGTATCTTACTGAGAATGTGTTATATGATGTTAGATTATACTTTTTTAGTTGTGAAGCTACTCTATAGCCATATGTATATGTCCTAAAAATACATTAGTATCTCACCAAATGCTGCAAGGTTTATCTTTTCAGTAGCGAAGCTACACTTTAACTAAGGTCGTTTACTCCCTTATTGCCCCACCCTTAGTTATATTTTTTAATTTGTAGTTTTATTTGAAAGAAACTAGAATTTAATGTACACCGACAAACGTCATAATACGACAAACGTCCTAATGCGACAAATCTCCTAAACGACAAACGTCCTAATGCGACATCTCTTAAGTAAAACGTCCTAATTTTTTTTCTCAAAAATTAAATCTTCCAAATTTGATTTAAAGATGTTCTAAAATAAAAGAAAATAGATATATATTTTTTTATTTAGAAAATTAAAGGTTTATTTTTGTAATGCTCGGTTGTATTGGGTTCGAAACCATTCCGTTTGTGATAGCCAACACAGACTTTGGGAAAACTGTCGGGCAGATTTGTAAAATTTAGCCTATGGTTAAAGTTATTCGATTTAAAAAGTATTTTTTTCCTGTGTTTTATCGCCATTTTGAATTTGATATTGTTAAATATTTTTATAATTAGAGGATTTTGTCCTTAAATTTGGAAGATTTCTTTTATTTCATAATTGTTGAAAATTTTTAGAACGTTTTTCTAAAGAGATGTCGCATTAGGACGTTTGTCGTTTAGGAGGTTTGTCGCATTAGGACGTTTGTCGCGGTAGGACGTTTGTCGGTGTACCGAATTTAAGACAGGCAGACATGCACACAGACAATAAATATAGAGAATACATTCATACATATGCAGCTTTACAGCCATAAATAAAGATAAATACACATACAGAGTGAGGGAAACAAAGCTTTATAGAAAACCCGATCGTGATAAAAACATAGCACATATGTAAATGTAACTCTTTAGCTCCCCCATAGTCAAATCTTTTTCCACGTGTGCTTTTTTCAAAACAACAGAAAATTTGTTTTTCAATCTTTAAGAAAACTTTGACTTGAGGTGTGACTTTTATTTCGAATAAGGCCTATCTGTGTACTGTGAAGTAACTTAATTGCACGACATTTGTCTTAAAGTTAATATTTTTAATCAGGCTGAGGTGTTTCCCTTAAAATAAATGTATAATCATAGATATATAATCCAGATAACTACCGGGATCCAGTGTTGGGGACCCTTTTCGCCTGCTAGCAAATTGCTTTTTTTGTAGCGACTTGACTGTGTTAATATTTTCGCATTCAAAAGACATAATTGGAAGACAATGCAAGGTATATGGGGTGGAGACATACAGTTATTTAACCCCTTTCCCCTCTATTGTTTTACTTTAAATCACCTACCCTTAATACTTTTGTCTCGTGCCAAACACGTAATCTAAAAGTTGTGCAGGTTTTTATGAACACCCCTGTCGTTCTGTCTCCAAAACTATAATGAATTGTCTTTTTACTTCTCAAAAATTAGAATGATCTGTTTGGGCGAAGGTTCTAAAATACTTTGATACCATTGCATTACAATAAGTTATTTCTATTGTGCTGTTTGTCTTTCAGTCTGTCTTTTGTCAGTCCTTCTATCTTCCTTTTATCTGTTCTTCCGTCTGTATTTGTATCTGTCTTTCTGGTTGCCTTTTCGGTTGTCCTTATGTCTGTTCTTATATCTGTTATTCCGTCTGTTATTCCGTCTGTTATTCCGTCTGTTATTCCGTCTGTTCTTCCGTCTGTCTTTCTTTCCTGTGTATCTTTCCTTTCATCGTTCCATCCATCTGTCTATCCTCATCTCTGTTTTCTTGTCCACATGTCTTTTGATATGTCTTTTTGACCGCCCTTCTGTCTGTCTTTCTGTTTGTCCTTTTGTCTGTCTGTCTTTATGTCCATAACTTTATTTTTCTTAACTTTATGTCTGTAGTTTTACCTGTTTGTCTATCCTTTTGCCTGTCCTTTTGACTGTCCTTCTGTCTATTTTTTTGTCTATCCTTCTGTCTATCTTTTTGACTATCCTTTTGTCTGTCCATTTGTCTGTTTACTGTCTGTATTTTTGTCTGTCGTTCTGTCTGTCAATCTGTCTGTTGTTCTGTCTGTCCTTCTGACTGTCCTTTTGTCTGTCTGTTCTTCTGTCTGTCCTTCTGTCTGTTCTGTTGTCTGTCTTATGTCAGTCCTTCTATCTTCCTTTTGTCTATCCTTTTATCTGTCCTTCAGTCTTTCCATCTGTCTTTCCGTCTGTTTTCCCATCTGTCTTTCCGTCTGTCCTTCCGTCTGTCTTCCCATCTGTCTTTCCGTCTTTCTTTCCGTCTGTCTTCGCATCTGTCTTTCCGTTTGTCCTTCTATCTGTCTTTATGTCTGTCCTTCTATCTGTCTTTCTGTCTGTACTCCTGTCTGTACTTCTATTGTCTTTCTGTCTGTACTCCTTTGTGTCTTTCTGTGTGTCTTTCTGTCTATCTTTCTGTCTGTCTTTCTGTCTGTCTTTCTGTCTGTCTTTCTGTCTGTCTTTCTGTCTGTCTTTCTGTCTGTCTTTCTGTCTGTCTTTCTGTCTGTCTTTCTGTCTGTCTTTCTGTCTGTCTTTCTGTCTGTCTTTCTGTCTGTCTTTCTGTCTGTCTTTCTGTCTGTCCTTCTGTCTGTTCCGTTGTCTGTCTTATGTCAGTTCTATCTTCCTTTCGTCTATCCTTTTATCTGTCCTTCCGTCTTTCCATCTGTCTTTCCGTCTTTCTTCCCGTCTGTCTTCCCATCTGTCTTTCCGTCTGTCCTTCTATCTGTCTTTCTGTCTGTACTCCTGTCTGTCCTTCTATCTGCCTTTCTTTCTGTCTGTCCTTTTGTCTATCCTTCTGTCTATCTTTTTGTCTATCCTTTTGTCTGTCCATCTGTCTTTCCGTCTGTCCTACTATCTGTCTTTCTGTCTGTACTCTTGTCTGTCCTTCTATCTGTCCCTTTTTACATATGATTATCTCGAATTTTACAAAGAACGTAAAAAAGTTTTTTTTGCTAAAATGTACAAATCAATTGTTAATTACCAATTTTAAAGCTTTTTGCCCTTTTAACCGTTTAGACATTCGAACTTTTTCGGTCTACTTGTTTTCTACCTCTACATAACAACTCCGCTGAAAAATATAACCTACTGAAATTATTATGAATTTGTAGACTATAGAACTTAATATAGGTAATTTCTTTGAATATATTTAAATCTACAATAAGAAAAGTAAAAAGGTTTCTTTCTATTTAAGGGAATGAGGGGCCATCCGACTGTAAATTATGCTGGTACCCAATGTTTTATAAACCCGATCTCTCATTCAATAGCCTACTTTCTTGTTATATATCTTTATTAGTTGGTACTTACTTTCAGTGTCGAAACTTTTCCACAATAATTTTGATAAAAGTAAGGGCAATTTGGAGGTGTAAATCAATTATTTTCCATTGTCTTGTTCCTTAAAATCTCTGTTTTTATTCAAATGTTTAAAACCAGGAGAAATATTTCTTCTGAAACAAAAACAATCTTGTCAAGTACCACTTTGGCTTAGTGAGCCATATCCTTTTTAACAGTAAAGAAAATGTTCATTTTTAGAATAGTGTTATTTGATTTTTAGAATAGTGTTATTTGATGCTTAACACAAGAGGCACTTTCTCTGTAAAGGAGAACCATATCGGTTCATTAATTTGCAAGATCCTTGGCTACAGACAGACAGAAAAGAATCAAATCTTTATGGCATAATACTCTTCTTTTTTTACAAAAAGGTTTTTTATTATTGAATGCTACGCCACTTATGGACATTTTAAAAATTGCAAACACAAAAAAAAGTATTTTCTTTACATCTATTTATCACTATTATTAGTGGTTTTACTCTATTCAGGGATAAGGCGCCTTCTAAGACTTAGTAAGACTTAGAGCCGGTTCGAATTAACCGGATATTAATCGGTTTCGAAGAGATACGGGAAAATACCTATTAATAGCCGCTGGATAGAACCGGTTCTCATCCATACTGAAACATTATGTCTAGCATAGTATTACATCCAGTTTTCTACGAATATAAAAACTGGTTTTAATCTTATAATTGTACATTTTATATAGATCTTAAAGATGATTTTAAAATCATGACCTAAAATTAATCTTGTATTGACCAATACCTATACCCCTGCTCATTTATTATTGGTTTGACCCTAGTAAAGTTTTTAATTACCCTCCCTTTACATGCAGACAACATAACTGGCAAGATCCATTATTTTCTTATTGAACCATCCATCATAAATGGCCCCCCTTCCCGTAATTCTAGTTTTTGATTGAGATGCATTTGTAATGATCAAAAGGCAAGGGCGTCCAAGCTTTTTCATTTAGGGGGGTAATCTTTATATCATTTAGGCAAGGACTTCCAAGCCTTTTCATTTTTTTAAGGGGGGGGGGGGGTCACCCCTTTACACCCCCCCCCCATTGGACGTCCTTGTCAAAATTGGTTTCAGAAGGTGTTATGTATTTTGAGGAGAGAAGAAATTAGGCTGAAAATTTTAATTACCTCAAAGTTTACAAACATGTCCTCTCATTAGTTATCTGAGCTGGATCTTTAAATCGTTTTAGAGGTGCGCTGAATCGGGGCGATTCAAAGGTGAACTGGAGGTGCGCTGATGGTGCACCACAGCTACTGCTATAAAAGATGGATTTTTAAAAGGTTTTTATTAAATAAATCACCCCAGATTGGATCACTAATGGTACCGCGCCACTGGCCGCGCCGATTCGCCCCATGCTATTTTGATTTAAAGATTGGTATTAATAATCTGATGGTGCGCTGAAATGAATCGCCCCGGTTCAGCGCACCTATAAACGATTTAAAGATCCAGCTCTGAAAACATTCGGGACTTAAATTATGATTGGTTTGTACAAATTAGAACAAATATTTTTAATCTGCAGAAAAGGTAATTTTATTTATTACACTTAGAGATACACACAAATTTATCATTCTTTGTCTTATCCCTTAAGATCTCTGTAATTAAATCACATTACCTAAATGATTCAAAGTTTGAAATTGATTAGATGATTCTATTATAGGCATTGCTGTCTGCTTTTATAAATGAGGGGTGTAAAAAAATGAAAATTTCAAACAAAAAGGATATTGTGTCATAACGTGCACATAATTTATTGCGATTATTTTGCACATTTACAAGAGAGAGAGAGAGAGAGAGAGAGAGAGAGAGAGAGAGAGAGAGATAGAGAGAGAAAGAGAGAGATAGAGAGAGAGAGAGAAAGAAAGATGGATAGATAGATAAACAGAAAAATTGCATTTGCATGTCAAGGAGTTGAAAAATTGTTTTCTTAAAGTTTAGAAATGAGAGGTATCCTGTTTAGCATCAGTGCTGTAATAAAATCAACACTTCTGATTTTTAGAATGATTCCTTGGACAACAAGGTATAATGTTTTAAGTAAAGTATCTCTATAGTCAAGTCCTAAACATGTATGTATGTCATTAAATATTATCCAGTAACTTAGATATAATTTTGTTTGATCTTTTATAAATATTATTATTATTATTTATTGAGTTCTGACACTCTACAAGAGTTAACATTCGTTTATACTACCGTTTGATCTTAAGGCTTTGTTTTAATAGATATTGTCATCCTCGTTTGAATCCTGCAGTTCGGTTCTTTGAAACACATGTCGATAATTTGTCATTTATGACCAATTCTATTATGTTACTCAATAGGTAGACAAAAGCCACTGAAAAAATGTCAACACTGGTATGCTTTTAAGTTTAATTATTTTTGTGAACACATTAATAGTGTCTGACTGATTATGACGTAACAAAAAAAATTAGCCAATGAGAGGCCGTTATTGACCAATGGTAAAATTTATAGTGGCCTCTCATTGGCTATTTTTTTTTGTTACGTCATAATCAGTCAGACACTATTACTGTGTTCTATTTTTGTTTACCAAACTTAAGTAGAAAATAAAACATTAAAGGTTCAAGTCAATGCGTTTTTGTTTTGGTGAGTTACTATTATTGGTCATTACTTTTTAAGATATCATTATTTGTTTAGTCATTTTATTAATCTAAACTTTTAGTAGCGCAGCTACTCTAAAAGTATGTAGGTACATTATAGATTTATTACCCTAGATGGATTGAAATACATAATAAGCCGTGCAACTGTTAATAGTTATTTCTCGCATCGTATTATAAACAGCTTTCCGCGTATATAGAATGTACAATTATAAGATTATAACCAGTTTTTTTAGCCCCCGAGGTGCCGAAAGCACAGGCTAAAAAACTGGTTTTAATCTTATGATTGTACATTTTTATATTCGTAGAAAGCTGGATGTAATACGATGCTAGACATAGTTTTTTCGTGGATGAGAACCGGTTCCTATCCACCGGATTCGAATGAATACGAGAAAATAATTTCTAACAGACGGAGATTCAGTTTATATTTATTCAAATATTATGAGCGACGAAATTTTTATACGATATAATTTCAAACTACAAATTATTACTAATCTATAATACAAAGTAGCTTGATGTCTGTCCGTCCGTCTGTCTGTCTGTCTGTCTGTCCGTCTGTCTGTCCGTCCCTTAAGATCTCGGTAACCACTGAACCGATCGGATTCTACTCTTCAGGGAATATACCTACTGGTCCTGTGGTGGTTTTAGGCTATTTTCTTGGGGGGTGGGACACCCCTAACCCCCCTAAAAACAAACCCCCCCCCATTTTTTTTTTGAATTTGATACTGTTCCAGTCCAGGGCAGTTCCAATTTTTTTTTCCCGAAAATTTTGAAATTAATACTGGGGCAGCTCCATTTTTTTTTTAAAAATTACCTCTTGAGGCAAAGCCCCTAGAGGCTAGGGGCGAAGCCGCTAGTTACATTAAAAAGGATGAAAAAATATCATTTATATCATTCGGACTTTGTTATTATGCACAACTCGATCATAATTAAATGAATCTAAATTTCTTCCCTAAACATTTATCAGCTAAAAAGTTTAGTGTCTAAAAGTTTGAACCAGTAGGTTAAAACTACAGTAGGGGTTATTTTGTTTATCATCATTGTAGACGACAATGTACACCGTCCATTGTCTTATCCCTTAAGATACCTGAGTTTCCCTGATGCTAATGGTCAGATAATTTTGTAAGAACTTTACAAGAGGTCAATATGAAATTATCAATTTATGACAAGCAACATCCCCAGTGATTGTTTTAAAGCCCCCCCCCCCCTTTCCAGGAAATTTTTCCTTTTTTCTTTTCGGGTAATTTACCATCGTTTACCAGTGGTTGTTTGACCCCCCCCCCCCCACGTTTTCCAGGAAATTTTACCTTTTCCTATTTGGGTAATTTACCATCGTTGGGGATGTAAATAAATCTATCATCCATCGTCTTATCTCTGAGCATAGACGTCCAAGGGGGGAGGTAAAGTAAGGATTACCCCCCCCTTAAAAATTTTTTACCCCCTCCCCCCCCTAAAAAAAGCTTGGACGCCCCTGTCTCTGAGTATCCTTGGTTTGGGTTGTAGATAAAGTATATCTGACATGAAAAATATATCTTCTAACCGGTTTATGATAATAACAATAATAAAAGGAAAATCTCATTATTCGCTCTTTTTTTAAGTGCAACTACAAATCCTAGCGATTTTAAAAGACTAAAAATGATAAAAAGATTTTAGAATAAAATAAGCATAATATTTGAATTGTAAACCTATATATTTAATTACATCCAAGAAAAGCCACAAGGCAAATAAATTAAAGAGTAACTGCAATGTTGATCAACAATTTTTTGGCTGGAAATCCATAGTTTGAAAATTATAGGACAATTCTAACATGCTTAAATTAATCAATTTATCGCATCATATTATAGACAGCTTTCCACGGTTATTTAGAATGAAAACATATACAAATAAAACCAGTTTTGTGGGCCCTGAGGTGCCTAAGGCCCATGGTAAAAAAATTAACATTAATTTTATGATTTTTATTTTAATAATTGTGGAAATTTGATTGTTATACCAAGCTAAACATTATTTTTCAGTATTGCATAGAGCCGGTTCTAATCCAGCGGATATAAATCGGTTTGGAAGCCATACTGGAATAGGTATTTATCACATTGTATTATAGACAGCTTTCCGCGGTAATTTAGAATGAAAAAATATACAAATAAAACCAGTTTTGTGGGCCCTGAGGTGCCTAAGGCCCATGCTAAAAAATTTAACATTAATTTTATGATTTTTATTTTAATAATTGTGGAAATTTGACTGTAATACCAAGCTAAACATTATTTTTCAGTTTTGCATAGAGCCGGTTCTAATCCAGCGGATATAAATCGATTTGGAAGCCATACTGGAATAGGTATTTATAGGTATTATAGACAGCTTTCCGCAGTTATTTAGAATAAAAAAATATACAAATAAAACCAGTTTTGTTTGCCCTGAGGTGCCTAAGACCCATGCTAAAAAATTAAACATTATTTTATGATTTCTATTTTAATAATTAGAAATTTGACTGTAAAACGAAGCTAAACATGATTTTTCAGTATTGCTTAGAGCCAGTTCTAATCCATCTGATATAAATCGGTTTAAAGCTATACTGGAATATATATTTATTGCATTGTATTATAGACAGCTTTCCACAGTTATTTATAATGAAAAAATATACAAATAAAACCAGTTTTGTAGGCCCTGATGTGCCTAAGGCCCGTGGTAAAAAAATTAACATTAATTTTATGATTTTTATTTTAATAATCGTGGAAATTTGACTGTAATACGAAGCTAAACATGATTTTTCAGTATTGCTTAGAGCCAGTTCTAATCCATCGGATATAAATCAGTTTAAAGCCATACTGGAATAGTTATTTATTGCATTGTATTATAGACAGCTGTCTGCGGATATCAAAATGGAAAATTATAAGATTAAAACCAATTTTGTAATAAAGGCCTGTGATAAAAAAAACTGACATTATTATTTATGATTTTTATTTTAGTAATCGTGGGAAAATGTGAAAATTTGACTTTAATACGAAGCTAAACATGATTTTTCAGTATGGCTTAGAACCGGTTCTTATCCAGCGGAAATAAATTGGTTTGGAAGTCATACTGGAATAGTTATTTATTGCATTGTATTATAGACAGCTGTCCACGGATATTAAAATGGAAAATTATACAATTAAAACCAGTTTTGTGGGCTCCAAATGGCCGAAGGCCTGTGCTAAAAAAACTGACATTATTCTTTAGGATTTTTATTTTAGTAATTGTGGGAAAATGTCTGGCATACAATGCTATAAATGACTTTTTTTAATATGGCTTAGAACAGTTTCTTATCCAGCGGATATAAATCGGTTTGGAAGCCTTACTGGAATATTTATCAAATCGTATTATAGACAGTTGTCCGCAGATATTAAAATAGAAATGCAAGAGTTAAAAACTTAAAAACGAAGTGAAAAACGTTATTCTATAGCCATTAAATTACTAACAATATTTGTTAAAAAGTATCGTTAAATTGGATGGTTTGTAACGTAAAAACAACGTAAAAAATTGAATAAAATATTGGTTATTCTATAGCCATTATATTGCTAACAATATTTGTTAAAAAGTATTGTTAAATTAGACGGTTTTAACGTAAACATGATGTAAAAAACTATTTTAAAAAACCGTTATACTATAGTTATTAAATTACTAAAAATATTTTTATAAAAAGTATCGTTGAATTGGACGGTTTTAACGTAAAGACCATGTAAAAAAGGATTAAAAGACGTTATTCTATAGCCATTAAATTACTAATAATATTTGTTGAAAAGTATTGATAAATTGGACGATTTTTAACATAAAAACAATGTGAAAACGCTTCTAAAGCCATTAAATTACTTACAATATTTGTGCCAAATTGTCTGTAATATGATGCATTTCAGTATGGCAGAGAACCAATTATAATCTAGCGGATATAGCCATATAGGTTTATAAAACTTTGGGTACCAAATGTAATTTACAGTCCAATGTTTACTAAAGGTTATGAAACTTTGGGTACCGAGTGTAATTTACAGTCCAATGTTTACAAATGGTTATAAAACTTTGGGTACCAAATGTAATTTACAAACCAATTTTTACTAATGGTTATAAAAGTTTGGGTACCAATAAGTCCTGATTTAATATTGTTTGCCTTATTTATTATAGGTGTATTAATAGAGAGAAAATTGCCTGTAATATGATGCTTTTCAGTATGGCTGAGAACTGATTTTAATCTAGCGGATATTTATCGGTTGCAAAGCTGTACTGAAAAAATAAAAGATCCCTCATTCATGGAAATATTTACAAGGTAGAACATGTTGTATAGTTAGGTTGCTAATATGGACCTTATTTATTGGTAAGGGGTAAGGGTTTGGGGGCAGACCCACATGGCAGGATTTATGCTAGCTTTCATTTACTAGGTTTAAATTTCGGATCAATTACTTTTTTCCTGTAACAAAATTTATATTAACTTTTCGTGCAAAAAAAAACCCACTAAAAATAAAGAAAGGAGTCTGAATTTTTTTTTGTAGATTCCTTAGGCAAATAAGAATCGCAGTTCTATTATGCTTTGTGCCCGATTTTTTCGTTTAAACCCCTATAGTTATGTAATCTTTGTCCGTAGGTTTTTCGTTTAAATTTCGGATCAATTATTTTTTTCCTTTCACAAAATTAACGTTATTTTTTCGTACAAAAAAAACACACTTAAAATAAAGATAGGAGTCTGAAATTTTTTGTGTAGATTTTTTAGACAAATGACAATCGCAGTTTTTTCATGCTTCATGATCGATATTTACGTTTAAATCCCTTTAATTATGCAATCTTTGTCCGTAGGTACTACATTTAAAAAAGTCTTTTTTTATACTATTAAATAAAAAATGTTGATTGTCTTTGAGTGTCGTTAACTCGTTGGCCTTTCAATGTAGATCAATGAAATTTTAAACATAGCTAGTTAAAGTAGTTGGTAGTCTATGTATGAAATTTCATTAATATCACATGAATACAAAAAAACTTATTACAATCGTAAAAAACGACACTAAAAACCATAAACCCCAAATGAAAATAAAAAAAACATTTTTAAAATAAATTATTTAAGACTGTTCACGTTATCGTCAGCTAAGGGGTTAATACGAGCCCACTTATTGAAACCATTTTTAAGATTTTTCATGAAAGCGAAAGTGTTCCCCATTTTCAGGCCATAAAGAGGAAGAGGGAAATGGCCACAAACCGGTTTCAACATATCCAACACAATATAGAATTAATCTATACTCAATCTTGGTTTGGGCTTTTTAACCCCCCCCCCCCCCTACCCACAAAAAAAACAGCTCAAATGGAGGTTGAATTTGTTCCACTGGCAAGAAATTTTGGTTTTTTGATAACCCGTTTTACCCCATCCCTTATCCTCTACCCCACATTCGCTTTCATTACAAAATTCTTCCATCCTAACTTAACAACGCTACTCAATAATGTAGCTCACCAAATTTACACATAAGGGGACGTTAACATGGGAAATACATATAATTAATTATGAAAATAATATATCCAAGTGCGTCTGTCGATAAAAAGAGAAAGACGCAATCAATCATTTAGCTCTTTATTTTTAATTTTTTAAGTTTAAAAATATTGTACTCGGCTATTCCTTGGCCGATTTAGGCTTTTAATCATATCCTGGCCGAGACAAATTTAGACCATTGACTAATCAAAAATCGGTTCAGTTTGAGGGATACCCAACGTCTCATTTTATTGCTACCCAAGTCTTATAACTACGTTGTAATAATATGTAACCCCCTAAATTAAGTTAAGATAAATGTGTACTATATATATTTAAATCACGCCCCTACCGCGTGGGTTAGTTTGGCACTCCTTTGTCAACAACCCAAATGGAAAATCATTCTAAAATTTTTACATGTCTGTAATTAAGTCTTTTGTTCGGTTTTTCAACATGATCTTAGATGTATAATTTACAGATATTCAAATTCTATCAATATATAGTTAAGGTTTACCTGTAAAAAGTAAATTGTTTTTAAGTTATGGTCATAGTATTATTTGATGGAAAAATGAAAATGTAATTTTAATATTTTTATCTCAATAACGTAGAGGTCAATACCAGAGATCTAAAGGGATAAGATAATGACCGATAAATTAATTTACATCCTTATTAATGATACACAAATAAGTATTTGAAAAGTTTTGACACTTAATTTAATAAACAAACAAATCAAAATTCAATAAGAGTCTCCAACGAATCGGAAAACGATATTACAAAACTTTGGGGACTTGCATAATAAACAGCCCAATGTCCCCTACCTCCCAGTGTCAAAGCAGTTATGAGAAAGGTATATGTCAATAAAGAAAAAAAAACTTTTTTAACATTTTAATCGTGGATAATTCTTGTCAATAAGACATGAGCATTAATTTCCTAATGTTGATAAACAAAATTACCTCCATCTGAAGATTGAGATTTTTGATAGAGAAGTTTAAATCAACCAATCCAGATATGATAAAAGATATACATTTTTTTTAATCCAGCAAATTAGAGAGCATGTTTATAAAAATTCCACCCTACAAAAAAATAATAGTTATTTCTCGCATCGTATTATAAACAGCTTTCCGCGGATATAGAATGTACAATTATAAGATTAAAACTAGTTTTAATCTTATGATTGTACATTTCTATATTCGTAGAAAACTGGATATAATACGATGCTAGACATAGTTTTTTCGTATGGATGAGAACAGGTTCCTATCCACCGGATTCGAATGAATACGAGAAACAAAATTACCTCCAACTGATGATTGAGATTTTTGATAGAGAAGTTTAAATTAGCCAATCCAAATTTAATCCAGCGAATTAGAGAGCATGTTTATAAAAAATTCACCCTACAAAAAAATAAATTATGATAATTTTGTAAACTTTCCAAAATGTTTCGAGTCTGGATGCGCAGGCACTATCTAATTGATATAATAAACAAAGTCCCTGCAAGAAAAGAAAGAAACAAAATTTAACGAATTTTGATAAAAATGACCGAAAATTGCTCAATCATAAATTTTAACGACCCCCCTTGACCTTTTCCCTCCCCTCTTTAAAATGACCCTTGTCCCCTTTTTTTAAAACAAACATCTCTCCTTTTTCCCTTTTAAAAAAATTAATGGTATGTCATAGAAGAAAAAGAAAAAGAGGATATAATATGTTATTCTTTTAATCCTTAAATAAACTTAACAGGATGTTTGTTTTCATGTAGCTTAGAACTCGGTAACTGCGAACACAGTAAAAGTGTCGGACTGATTATGACGTAACAAAAAAAAATTAGCCAATGAGAGGCCACTATAAATTTTACCATTGGTCAATAAAGGCCTCTCATTGGCTAATTTTTTTGTTACGTCATAATCAGTCAGACACTTTTACTGTGTTCGTAACTGCTAGACCAATGCAGTTCTTTTTTAAGGTGAAGCTTCTTAAAGGTCAGGGCAATGTTTATAAATTTAGACTGGAATAAAGTGGCTTAAAACCATCAAGGGTTAACAAGTAGTTAAAGAGATCTTTGCAGACAGACAAAAATCTTACTTCTTTATAAAATAAGAAAGGTAATTAACATCAAAGTCAATCTTAGAATTATTCATCTTTTGAATATTACTTTTAGGATCAAAATGGCCTTTTTTCTTCCCTACCCTCCCCCCCTTCCCGCCACAAACCTCCTCCTCTTATATTTCTAATTTGAAGCCTAATTCAAACCAAATCAAAATTCATTTCAATTTTGTGGAAAGATTGACTGACTTGGGAAGCATGGTGACATGGATAGGAAAATGGAGGATAAAATTAATATTATCCCACTTCTTATTTTCAAGCTAAACAAAAAATTAAAGAGTGATATATATTCTAAAGATAAACTCTTATTTGTCCAGTAGCTAATCACAAACAAATCATAATATTGACAAAATTGATCTTTTTCATTAAATTTTACAATAGTACGCTTTAATTGTTATTTATAAAGATAATTTTGCATAATTCTAATTCTAACTGAAAAAAATACCCTAAAGCCATTAGATTTAATTTTGATTGAAGAAAAACTATAAATTATTTGTCATGGGCCAATCCTTAATTCCCTGTACGTTAGGTGACTTTGGAAGACAATTTTGTCAATTTTAAAGGTGTTCCCATCAAAATCCAAAAAATGTAGTCAATATTTTGGATTTTTTTTCTACCCTTTACAGGAATAAGTCAATGGACGATAAATTATGCACATCCCCACTGATTATAGAAAAATAACCCCCTTCTAAAGATTAAAATAATAGGTGTAAAAAGTTTTAACGCCCCCTGGCAAAATTAAGGGGGTTGGAAACCCCTAGAATTGTCCCCTCTTCACCCCTTTTGACAAGGATCTACACCCCTCTAATTCATCCTCCTGGCAATACCTTTTGCACGCCACTGATTGGAACCGTTTCATAAATTGATAGGAAAATTCTTGTTTTTTTGCTGTGTTTTTTGATTTAACGGTATTATGAAAATACCAATTTTTATATTTTAAATCTAAATTCATTTGACCTCAGAAATTTTTAGGGTCTTTTATTTTCAATTCCCCTCTTTCTTTTCTCCAAAATTATAATCATCCCCCAATTTTTTTCTTCAAAAGCTACAATTTTCTCTTATTAAGGAGGTCCCTAAATAATGGGCAAGTTAATAAGTAACAGTCAGTTAAGATCTTAAAAACAGTAAAAGAAATATGTAAGTTTTTGTGTTTTTGAATATAAGGAAGGTTGATAATATGAAAGCTTTTAATAGATATCAGCTTGTCAACTAAATTATTGAAAAGTGTATCAACCTATTTTACAATAATAAAAATATTTATGGTGATTTTTTTATGGACCTCTTAGATTTTTGAATGACAATCTTAAAATTCTCTCTCTTCCTTTCTCTCTTTCTGTTTTCTCTCTATATCTTTCTTTCTTTCTTTCTCTCTCTCTCTCTCTCTCTCTCTCTCTCTCTCTCTCTCTCTCTCTCTCTCTCTCTCTCTCTTTCTTTCATTATCTTTCTCTCTAAACTTTCATTTCTAATTTTGGTTGTTTTCAATTAAATAGCATTGGTCTCTATCTCTCATCAGAGATTAAGGGATGTGAAACATGAAGAAAAAAGCTGCACGAAAGGTAAAGATAATTATACCTAACCAATATCATAAAAATATTCGTTTAATGTCAAGACGTAAAAAAATTTTGGACCTAAAAAAAGTTAAATGAGCCCCCGTTCCAAATACGATTAAAATATGTTATCCTTAGTTTATATAAGATTTTGTTTGCTGAACTTTATCCCTGTGGAGACTTGACCCTACAGGGCAAAGACCCTACACTTCTTACCTAAATATCATCAACAGTAAAAATTTCATATATGTTTGATTTTAGCTGAGCCTAATTAAATTGTTTTCAATTCAATATCTTTTTTCCCTGTTTCTTTTTCTCTAGAGATGTCTTTCTCTTTCTTATTGTGTATGTATTTCTATTTCTTTTCTCCAAATAAATATCTACATAACTCGATGTTGGACAAACACCACAGCTCAAAAATCGTTAAATTTTTAGGAAGTTATAAAGATTTTCTATATGGACTTTTTGTCCAATCTTTATGTTTGTCTGTATTGTCTTATTTAAGTTAATCATGTGGATTCTTCTAAATGGACAAAAATTTTGTGGATTTTTCTTTGTGGTCTGGCTGTCCAAGCTAGATGTACATTATGTGGATTTATTTTGTTTATCGTCAATTTGTCTTACCTTCAAGTTAGTTATTAATATTTTTCTTTGTGGTCTTTTTGTCCATCAATCATATTTGTAAGTGTAAATTTATGTCTAGTTTATTTTTCGAATCTTTTAGTTAACCATGTGGATTAGGGTGGGTCGATTTTTAACCTTTTTTTTCTGAGACCAAAGCGGGGATCTGCAAACGATTTTTATGAGTATAATACACTTCTGGATGATTTAAAATTTATCCTAAGTCTTAAAATCGCTGACGACCAGACGTTCAATTGTATAGCTATTTGTAAATGGGTGTCAAAGATTTATTGAATCAGAACTATGGCTTCATTGTGCTCCCAGGAAAGGCATTGAGAAGTAGAATCAGGAACTTTTGACCGTTTCAAAATATCTCGTTCCTAGCCTGAGAAAATCTCAAAAAACCTCTACAAATTGGACAATTCTCAATAAACCTTTAAAAATGGTGGTTTTTTAGTCATCTCTAAGGCTAGGAATGAGAAATTTTGAATTGGACAAAAGTTCCTGATTCTACTCCTCAAGGCCTTTCCTGGGAGCACCATGTATCTAAGTAAAATTTTATGTATGGTATATTAAAATATTTATGTTAACCATGTGGATACTTCTTTATGGTCTGCCTGTCCTACCTCATTTGATTTATGAGGTTTTTTCCTTGGGGTCTGTTTGTCCATCCTCGAACAAATTTTATGAATTTCTTTATAGTCTGTTAGTGGATTTTTCTTTATGGTCTGTTTGTCCAATGTTCATAAAAATTATGTGGATTTTTCTTTGGGGTCTGTTTGTCCATCCTTAAATAAATTTTGAAGATTTCTTTACAGTCTGTTTGTGGATTTTTCTTTATGGTCTGTTTGTCCTACCTTGATGTAAATTATGTGGACCTCACAGTGAATAATTTTCTTCATTACAGCTCCAAAAATAAATTCACATTTCTTAAGGGGGGGGGGGGGGGTGGAGCCTGGAGGGCAAGCATAGGATGAAAAGAAAAGGTAATTTTGACCATTTGATTTAATCAGAGATCTTATTTCAATTCTTACACAACACACAAACAAGTACAAAGAATATAAACTACATTTTGTAAGCTTGGGAGGGGTCAATGACAGTAAATTATACTGGTCCCCAAAGTCTTATAAACACAATCTCAAACACTGGAGACTTTTGTTAAATCTTGATTGGATAAGACAATCTAGCAGGGTCATAACTCTTCCACAAATAATAAATAATATAAAATAAAAGCAAACTAAGAAGTATGGGTTAACCTGTCGTCATAGAATGAGTTGAATGAAAAAAATGTGAATTTTAAAAATAACACCCCCTCTTATCTATGAGATTATTCCTTTATTAGGGTGTCATTAGAAGAAGAGTGGGACTTCGGCTTTCGGGGGTATATCACTACTGTATATCACTACTGTATATACAACCATGCACAAAGTATTCGGAAGGGGGGTCAAAGCATCCTTAAAACAAGATATTAGGAAGAACTGACCTCCCTTTTTTTCCAGCCCTCATTGGTTTTGCAATTCCCTGATAAATCGCTGTGCATGCCACTGTATATTTTTAGAGGGGTAAATACACATTTAGCACGCACGCCCATAAATGTATAAAGTTATATAAATGTACTTACACATATGCAAATTGCAACTTTTCTTGTGTTTTCAATTAATTAAAATTCCTAAAAGACAATAAAATGCTTAAAACGCGAATCAATTTGCATTCTGTGGTAAAAATACATTAATAGTTATTTCTCGCATCGTATTATAAACGGCTTTCCGCGGATATAGAATGTACAATTATGAGATTAAAACTGTCTTTTTTAGCCCCGAGGTGCCGAAGGCAACGGCTAAAAAAACTGGTTTTAATCTTATGATTGTACATTTTTATATTCGTAGAGAGCTGGATGTAATACGATGCAAGAAATAGTTTTTTTTGTATGGATGAGAACCGGTTACTATCCACTGGATTCGAATGAATACAAGAATAGTTATTTATTGCATATTCATAATGTATTTTAGACAGCTTTCCGAAGATAGTAAAATGTAGAAAATTATTAATACCAATTCAAATGACCCGGAGCGGCTGAAGATACGTGCCAGGTACACTGGTATTGATTTTATGATTTTTATTTAATAGTCTTGGAAAATTGTCTGTAATACGATACGAAATAGAAATTTTTAGTATTGCTTAAAACCAATTCTAGATATTATAAGGTTTTAAATCGATAATAAAAATACTTTTACTATATACATAATGAAAATGACAAAACCTAAAAGGTTAAACATAATGGTTTTGTAGATAATGTTAATTAATAGCCAAATTTTGAACAGCACAGATTATTTAAAACTAGCGGCCTCTAGGGGCACTTAAGGTAGGAGGGGGAAAAGTCGACCTCATCCCCTTTTAAATTTGAGTTTTAAAAGAATAAAAAAATATTTTTGGGGGGGGAGGGGGGTTAGGACACCCTCCCCAAAAATAATTTAAAACCTTCCCAGGCTCTATAAGAAGATTCACTCTAAAGGAAAACAATATCGGTTCAGCGGTTAGCAAGATCCTTCGGGACAGACAAAAAAACGCTTACTACTTTTTATAATAGGATAGGGGCTACGATTTTACCAAAAGGTTAATTTTTTAGAATATAAAAAACAAAAGTTTTATCAAACAAAATCTAATCCCTTTTAGAATCAATATTTTGTTCTTTTGCAACTTTTGAACATTTTCGGTCAACTGGGTCTAATTAACATTATGACGTATAGACGCACAGAGTCTTGGTGAATAAATGCTTTGCTTCTAATTATTAAATAGAATGGCTTTATTTTTGCTTATAAAAGATTTATAATCCTAGATGGTCAATCACCTTCCAACATTAAAAGGAATTTCTAGCAAAGGAAAAATTTTTGTTTATATATAGTCACATATGATTCCATAATATAAAGGAAGATATTTTTGAATTATAAATTACATAAAAAAAATTTTTTTTTTGCGGGAAGGGGGGGGGGGGGTGTCTGAACCCAAAGAAAAAAGCTTCAAATTCACGCATGAACATTAGCTATATAGTAGAGCCCTATCGGTCAATCGGTTACCGAGATCTGAAGCTTCGGTCGCACGTTTACTTTGTATCATAGATATAATTTTCCGAAGCAACGCTTTATCCTTATAAATTTAAATTAGCTTTTACCATCTACGAATTAATTCGGGAAAAAAATCACGAAACCAATACGTGTTTTTCAGCTGTCGTTGGTGGGTAACACATCAAAAAATCTACGACCTCTCCATTTGCCCCCCAAATATTATTTTTGATTTATTTTGCTTGTTGATTATTACTTATTCCTGAATTCAAACTTTCAAAATGTATAAACTTTCTAGCAAATAATGTTGTCAGATTATTTCTACACTGTGTTCTAATTGGTCAAAGTTAGAAATTGACCATCAAGACTTATATATTTATCTATAATACAAAGTAGAACGATGTCTGTCTGTCCGTCTGTCCGTCTGTCCGTCTGTCTGTCCGTCTGAAGCTTAAGATCTCGGTAACCGCTGAACCGATTGGGCTCTACTCTTCAGGGATTATACCTACTGATCCTGTGGTGGTTTTAAGATATTTTCTTGAGGGGTGGGACACCCCTAACCCCCCCAAAAACAAAAAAATCCCCCCCTTAGAGGAGACTTCAACGTCAAATAAGGTGATATCGTACATAAAAAATTAAATTTAACAAACAAAAACATTTAAAGTGCCACTAGAGGCCTCTAGGGGCGTAGCCGCTAGTTACCTAAATAATACTAATGAGAAAGCGAAAGGTAGGGAGGGGAATTTTTGGTAATTATGTCTACTCATGAGCAGGTGTGTGTGTGTGTGTGTGTGTGTGTGTGTGTGTGTGTGTGTGTGTGTGTGTGTGTGTGTGTGTGTGTTACTCATGGTTGTGTGTGAGCCTAAGGACATTTATTCTAAAAAAAACAAGGAATAAACTTCTTATAGTTGGGAGGCAGTTTAAAATGAAATATACGGTCTACAGTTGAGAGAGATTTTGTCTTATATTCTATAATTCTATTCTAATATAATTAAATTTCCAAAAATTTTCCTTTATTTATAAGTGATCATATGTTGCAGTGAAGGGCTAGCGAATGGGGAGGGGAAGACGGGGTCAAGGAAGGGAAGGGGGGAAAAAGAAGGAGAGAGGGGGATATGAGGGGAAGGTGGTGGGGTATTGAAAATCTACATCCACCTAACATTACTGACAGAAAGACAGACACAAACAATTTTGGAGTAATAATTCTATATTTAAATTTTATTATGCCTTTAAATCTATCTCTTATCTATTATATTGCTTTTTATAATATTTATCTCTATCCAAGTATATATTATAATTTTGTGTATTATTAATCAATTATTACATGGCATTAAATCGATATAATATATGTGGTAGGTAAGAACAAGAATGACTTTAGCGCTAAGTAGCACAGAGGATTAATAATTTTAATTAAAATTGAAGCTTTTCTAAAGTTAGAGTCTATGATCATTCTGTATTTTAGTATAGATTTATACTAAGTTTTGTTGAGACTCTGGTATCTAAAGGGACAAGACAATGGCTGGTAAATTTATTTACATACCCTATTAAAGTACACAAAATTACACTTTCAGTAGATTACAATTAATGGCTAAAACTTTGGACACTCAACTTAATGAAATATATGAAGCTTGATAACCTTTCCAGTACCTATACAAAGCCTCCTTGAAAATTGTAGACTAAACGGTCAAATAGCTATTTTCCAATCCATCCCACCACAAAAAAAATTGAGAGTACCTAATTTTTAAATGGTTAAAACTTAAAATAAGTTTTCTAATTAGTGTAAGGTGCATTGCAAAAAAATGAATTTATTATTACTTAAATCTTACATCAGATTGTCAACTGCTGTACTAAAGTAAACCTTTTAGCGAGCAAAAAAAAACAGATCCCTCCCTCCTCTCCCTTTTTCCAATCCCATCCCCTCCTACTGGATAATCGAACTAACCAATAAATAACAGGAGAAATAGCAGCAAACATTATTAAGTAGCATATAACAAATTATGAACAGTACGGACAGAGGAAAATGATTGAGTATCAACGCTTGTAACTTGATGTAATAACCAAAGTGGTATATTATACATTATTCAGTAGTTATATAACAAATTATCAACAGTAAATTATATAGTAAACATTACTTAACAAGGATGACAACATCCATAAAAGCCAAGTTTAACAAATTAGACAGACAAACGGCAAAACGGACGGAATATCATTTTGAATTCTGAATAAAAATAAAATTTTTGTCTTTAAATAATTTTAAAACAGGATTCATACCTATATATTCAAAACTTGATTTTCAATTATAACATTTTGTTTGATATTTATAGGGATCACACCTTTTAAAAATCAAGTTGATTGGAAAGTAATTTAAAGTAAAAAATTTCAATTAAAATAGCTGGAAATACAAAAGGTTTATATTGAAACTTTTAGGTATTGATTAAATTTTTTTTAGATTTTACCTTATTGTTAAAAAGATCATAATGCAAAGTTTGAAATCGATGAGATGATTCTAACAATACGTGCCTAAATTAATGTGCTATCTGTTACGGACGTTCTGACCTTCCCAAAACAAAGAAAAGTTTTTTTTTAAATTGCTTGCTTAATTGGCATACTCTACTAAACTCGAAAAAAAATATCCTATTTAGTGATTTATAGACAATGACAAGGTAAAAGTGGAAAGCATTATAGATTTTATTGATGTGCCATATCTCTATCCTAGATATTACCATATGTTATGTGTGCATGAAAATTATAATTAACAAAGCTTTCTAGAAATATAATAAACGATATATAATTACTTGGATGTTGCACCAGAGTTACATGTACTCTGATAATGTAATACGCGGAGCTGAATATAATAACCATCGCCCCCTCCTACTGGATGAACGAACGGACCAAAACTAGGGTCCATATTAGCAACCTGAATTGACGACAAATTTGCTTATAATTTATCAAAAGCATATATTATGTTTTATGTCCAGAAATTTACAACGAGGATGATTTATATCTTTAATCATTCAACAATAACTCTTAAATTTGAACTAAATATATGATAAACAATATTTTTTTTGTCAAGGGTCAATTAAATTTGAGCCCCCCGTTAGGCTTATCTCCTCATGACTACTACTTGCCACTGATAAATTTTTATGATGTTGAGTCTATAATATTTTGTCTATTATTATAAGTCGTATTAAAGCATAACCACTTAATTGCAGTAACTATTTACTTAACATAATTTGTTTGACCAATTTTTTCCTATTTATCGATCTAATTTTTTTTTATACTTTACTAGCGGCTACGCCCCTAGGGGGTAATTGAGGGGAGGTTGAAGTACGCCACCCTATTTATCATTTCAGTTTTTTAAAAAGTAAAAATGTTTGTTTTTTTTTGGGGGGGGGTTTCATTTTTTCCAGGTGTGATTTATCATGGTATGGTAGTGGTTCCCTCCCCCCATAAAGTCATAAACCTTCCCAGGACCTATAAAAAGCTAGGGAGAACCATACCGGTTCAACGGTTAGCGGTTGGGTACAGAAAATCACAATATTTCTCGTATTCATTCGAATCCGGTGGATAGGAACTGGTTCTCATCCATACGACAAAACTATGTCTAGCATCGGCATCGTATTATATCCAGCTTTCTACGAATATAAAAATGTACAATCATAAGATTAAAACCAGTTTTTTTAGCCGGTGCCTTCGGCAACTCGGGGCTAAAATAACTGGTTTTAATCTTATGTACATTTTATAATCCGCGGAAAGCCGTTTATAAAACGATGCGAGAAATAACTATTATACATATATCTTTTATTGCATGACCCATGGACTGGCAGTATAATTTGTACTGGAAGCTCAATGGAAAGTTGCAACTTATAAAAAGAAATCTTTAATAGCAGCAGAGAAAATCAAAAAAAGCTATTTGTCCTTTTATCTATAAAACAAAAATCTATAAGAACGAAACGGGAAATGTAGCTGTCTAGAGTGCCCTTGCAAAATGGGGTTATATGTCACTGATTTTGGCCTACCTATTCTATTGACGTCAGGAAATACCCTGTACCCCATCTCTTTTCTAGGGTGATTCTTTCCCCCTTCCTGTTCTCTTTACCTCTACTATGATGTCAATAGTATAGGTAGGCCGAAAGCTGTGACATCTATCCACATTTTCCTAGGACACTAAACACAAAAATTTTAATAATAATCGGACTAAAAGATGAGTAAATCTCATTTCTCCCATTTCATTACTGACTGACGGACGGACAGACAAAGTGAATTATAGAGTAGCTTCCCTACTAAAAATGTTATCCTTATACTAAAGTAACAGGATGTCTGTGTGTTTGTGTGTTTGTACCGAAGGATCTCGCTAACCACTGAACCGATCGGGTTCTCCTTAACAGGGTAGCTTCTCATAGGTCCCGGGAAGGTTTATAACTATTTTGGGGGAGGGTACCACAACCCTCCCAAGAGAAATCGCCCCTAGAAAAAAATTTCCCCCCCCCCAAATTTTTTTTTTATAACTAAAATAAAAAATGGCGGGAGAGTGAAGAGTAAAGAGAGTTCGGGTCAATAAATTTATAAAACCTACAATAAATAAAGAGTGGATTATGAACAAAAATACACTATGGGCCCCCATTATGCATTTTGATAGATAGATAATAGAACTAGTGATGGATGTGTCAATGGAATCAGGGATATCAGTGGATAAGACAATGGCCGATAAATTAATGTACATCCCCGATGATGATACACAAAATTACACCTACTGTAGATTTCAGTTATTGGATGAAACGTTTGTACACTCAACTTAATGTATTAAGCAATCAAAATTCAATAAAAGTCTCAAAGTTTATAAGCAAAAGAATAGTAAAATGTTATTTTAAAAATTTGGGGACTAGTGTAATAAAAGACCATTGTCCCCTCCCTCCTTCCCTGGAAAGGAATAAACAAGGCCTAACAATGAATTTAATACACTTTATTACCTATTGAATACTTTGTTGGTTTTTCAATAATAATATTTCCTACAATATTACTAAAAAATAAAATTAGCATAAAAAAATACAATAAAGTTCATACGTAGAGCAGCAATAACAGATTGTGAACAATATACTGATGAAAAAAGAACATTAAAGTATTATACAATAAAAAAGAACCTATTTTCCCTAAAATTTATAACTAGTCAAAAACTATGATTGAAATATTATATATTTCTTTTACTGTAAATAGGCAGTAACAGATATCAAGTATTAAAAGGAATTGACATTTGCAAACTTTTTTATTTAGGTTTACTATGAAAACACCAATTTTCACATAAAGAAGTGTTGGGGTGGGGGGGGGGGGTTGAATTGACCAAGGGAAAAAATATGAATAATTTATGAAAGTAAGGGGGGGGGGGGGGAGTTATTGATGACCCATAGTTTTTATACTTTCGTGGGAATTATAAATGTGTTATTGAATGTTTTATGCTTTTCAAAAAATATAATTCATAATATAGATGTTTATAATTCAATAAATATTCATGTATGTGTAAATAAAAGTAAATAAAAAATGTTGAAACAACAATTTTTAGTAGCAAAGCTTTCCTATAACTATTTAAATGGGAAGATTTTCTAAAATAAGGGTAGCTTTTATCTTTATTTTTCATAAATTCAAACGCCGTATAAGTCAAGTGAGAAACATTACGGTGGTTTATTTTGGATTAATTTTTGGGAGGATTCCAATCCACAGTTTAAAAGAAACTTACTTCTCAAACTAACTTTCATAACCCTAAAAGATGATTTTTCCCCCAAAAATATTATTTTATTTGTTATTGGTCTTAAACCTATAATATAAATAAGTAAGTTTTTTTTTGTTATTTGTCTGTTAAGATCACGCTAACGCCTTTTCCATTTGAGGGATGCTTCACATAGGTTCTGAGAGGTTCAGATATTTTATTTTTAATGCCCTTCCTCCCCTAGATACTTGGTAACAAGGATGACAACATCCATAAAAGCAAAGCACTGAAACGGTAGGACAAACGGATATTAACACTTGTATAGTGTCAGAACTGAATAATCATAATATAAATGCATAAGAGTCAAAGCAAAATTGTAAGTAAATTTGTTGAAAAACTGCTTGATTCAGGATAATGTTTATGGACATTCTTACATTTTTTGGACTTGATTATAGAGTTGCCTCGCTTATTACATTATACTTTGTTGTCCCAGGAATCAATATACCAAAAATCAGATCAATCGGATGATTAGATCACATAAAAATTTGTTGTTATTATAGAGTTGCTACGCTTTCTAAACCGTACCTAACTACAAAAGGAATCACCATGCAAAATTTGAAATCGATAGGACAATTCAATTCTAACATGCCTAAATTAACAAAAAAAAGCTATCCGTTACGGACGGACGTACGGACGGACCGACCCTAATTATAGAAAAGCTTCGCTTTTAAAAATTGCAGCTGACAAATTCTTTTCGTAACTTTTACTAAATATGTAGTGATTTACTTGGCTGCTATCTTAGATAGGCGTCTTAAACTTCTTGTGATATTCATTACTATTGAACTTCTTTTCTAAAGCTCAATAATTCATCTGTCTGTTTTATGCTTATAATTATTGTTTATCAATTATATAAATTTACCCTCCTCCCCCCTAATGGAAGAGCAAACTGACCAATAAATGAGGACCATAGTAGTAGGACCTAAATTGACGAATAAATTTACCCTGTCATATCATAGACGTCCATACATACATACACACATAAATTATAAATGAATTTCTGTATTCATGACTTGTTTGTAGGTCAAAAATAGAAAATTTTTGACTGCTTGCCTGATTTGTTTTGTTTTGCTTACATGGATGTTGCCACTATTCTTTTTCAAACTATTTTTATTTAAAATTGCTGTGCTATTTGAAATTTAGCGGTTTGATATGACAACTGGATGACAATGGTTAAAAAGAATGACAAACAAAATTATAAAGAATAAACACATTAAAAACTATCTATCTATCAGCAGAATAAATATTTGTATCTATCTATCTGTAAAATAAAATATTGGGGTTTTTATTTTATTTCAATGGGGTGGTTAAATTTGATTAGGGTGGCTCAAACTTTATTTTGATTTACATGTATAACTTATTAAAGTAAAAAAATAAAGGAGTAAGGGGTTAAATAACTGAATGCTTCCCCCTCCCCCCCTTGGACCTTGTGTCAACTTTCAATTAAATTCAATAGTGTCGGGAATATAAACACAGCCAAGTTGCTACAAAAGATAGTTTCAATACGCTAGCAGACGAAAAAGGTCCGAAACACTGTTGTCTGGGTTATTCATCTATTCTTATACATTTATTTATAACGTGGTAATACTAGTTTAAAAACAAAACTTGAGCCACCCTAATAAAAAAAGTGTTATTCTTTATTGATTGAATGAAGACCTCATTCCATTCTCTATTATGCTTTACAGGGATGTTTGGATAGGATAATGCGCAAAATTTCAGGCTACACCGCGTCACAATAGAGAAGTTACTGCTGCTATTTCAGGTATAGGCTATCATCTTATATATATATATATATGTATATATAACAGTATTAGAATGTCTAACTGTCTGTGTGTGCGTAGGAACCAATATGGTATATCTCTATTAAAATACAGACCCCCTAAATGTTAGGAGTGCAGCCGCTACTCTATCATAATTATCCTTTATTATAGCTCACAAAAGAACAGTCATTTAGGACAATGGAGTAACCATAAAATAATTTTTATTTTGATCCTTCCTTAAGCCCTGAGATTTTGCATGGTAGACTAATGTGACAAAGGTTGGTCAAAACAAATGAAACTAGCATTGTCTCCAAATCAAATGTTTCCTAATTTCCCAGGCAACTGGCGTGTTTGGGCATTTGTAACAGGTGGTTACTCAGACAACCCACCATTTTATTACACGACATTTGTCTGGAAATCTAAATTAAGCGTACAGATTTTTATTCAAAGACTTTTGTAATTAAGGCTTGTTTTTACTCTTTTTGGCGGCTACGCCACTAGATACCTCTATGGGAACTTTAGTTAAGGGAAGAGGAGGGATAAAGAATCATAGATTTTCTACGTAACCCTATTCTAATAATTACGCAATGCAAGAGTAGGACTCAATAAATAGTAATTTTAGGTAGTAAGTTTTTTTTTATTGTATTAAACTAAATATATCAGAGATTGCTGGTCCAAATGTACTTTATTTTCAGGGAAGCTTAATATTCTTTGAATGGTTTTAGGCTAATTTCCTGATATTTTAGTCTTCCCCATACAGTCTAGAGGTCAAGGAACTAGTATTTATGTAAGGTCATTAGCAAGTAACAATTGATTAAAAATCTAAATTAACCCCTTACCTAACTACGCCTATATTCCCAGGCCGAATTTAAACCCATTATGTTTAAATTTATGAATAATGGTTTATTTTTTAAACTTATAATGAATTAATACAAATAAAAATAGTTCCTAAAATGCTTATTACAATGGTGCAACAGTAAAGTAAAGACTTAGCAAAGATATAAACTGTACTGTGATATAAAGGTCGGAAAATAAACAACCAATGGTATCGAACTCAAGACTCATGGGAGCTTCCTGTTGGTTATTGGTTGAACGAGTAAGTATATAATGGATATATTATTCTTGGATGTTACACCAGATTTTATTATTATCTAATGAAGTGAAACTCGCAGCAGGCTAATAGAACAATACCCCACTTTACCCCAACCCCTCCCCTCCTACTGGATGAACAAACTGACCCATAAATTAATTCCATTTTAGCATTCTAAATTTACGACAATTTTTTCTCCTGTCATAATATCCATGTATATTCTAAATCTTTTAAGTCTTTAGACCTAAAATTTTAAGCAGAGTTCGGTAGTTTTGATCAGAAACCTGTAACCTAAGGGAAATCCAAGTTTTATTACATTAAAAGATCAACTGGATGTATAAACCCTGTATACCAATCCATTTAATTTCCGCTGGATTAAGGCCGGTTAAAGAAATTTTAAAACAATCAGAGTATTGTCATAAAGACCAACAAAACTTGAATTTTTTATCTTTCTATCCGCGGGAAACTGTCTATATTACGCAGCAATACATAAACCTAGCTTCCAAACAGATTGAAATTGCCCTGAGCTGGATCTTTAAATCATTTTAGTGGTGAGCCAGATCGGGGTGAGCCAACTTTCCACCTATGCAATGAGAACAGCATTTTATGAAATGCCGCGCTGTGATTGGATGAAATTCGGCTCACCCCGATCTGGCTCACCACTAAAATGATTTAAAGATCCAGCTCTGGTTTTCATTAATCCGAACACCATGCTTTTCTCCAATAATTAGAAGTATACGAAAAGTTATCTTTGATTGTTAAATCCCTATAGCCTTGGTGTTAAGTCCATTGTGGTCACTTCCTATGTTTGTTATTTACTCAAATTATTATTATTTCAATTAGGTTTTTTATTTACTTTCTTATTCCTGAGAATCTATTACAATTTAATGAGAGTAGTAAGGTGTCGTCTAAATAAATCTACGCACCATTGTCGTATCCCTGTATCCCTGCTCATTGTGGTCACTTCCTATGTTTGTTATTTACCCAAATTATTATTTCAATTAGGTTTTTTATTTACTTTCTTATTCCTGAGAATCTATTACAATTTAATGAGGTAGTAAGGTGTCGTCTAAATAAATCTACGCACCATTGTCGTATCCCTGTATCCCTGCTCATTGTGGTCACTTCCTATGTTTGTTATTTACCCAAATTATTATTTCAATTAGGTTTTTTATTTACTTTCTTATTCCTGAGAATCTATTACAATTTAATTAACATAGTAAGGTGTCGTCTAAATAAATCTATGCACCATTGTCGTATAACTTGTCTTAAGTCCATTGTGGTCACTTCCTATGTTTGTTATTTACCCAAATTATTTTATATTTCAATTAGGTTTTTTTTATTTACTTTCTTATTCCTGAGAATCTATTACAATTTAATGAAGGTAGTAAGGTTTTGTCTAAATAAATCTACGCACCATTGTCGTATCCCTGTATCTTAAGCCCATTGTGGTCACTTCCTATGGTTGTTATTTACTTAAATTATTATTTTAATTAGGTTTTTTATTTACTTTCTTATTCCTGAGAATCTATTACAATTTAATGAAAGTTGTAAGGTGTTGTCTAAATAAATCTATGCACCATTGTCATATCCTTGGTTTTAAGCACATTGTGGTCACTTCCTATGGTTGTTATTTACCCAAATTATTATTTATTTCAATTAGGTTTTTATTTACTTTCTTATTCCTGAGAACATATAACATTGTAGTGAAAGTAGTAAGGTGTCGTCTAAATAAATCTATGCACCATTGTCGTATTCCTGTATCTTAAGCTCATTGTGGTCACTTCCTATGTTTGTTATTTACTCAAATTATTATTTCAATTAGGTTTTTTATTTACTTTCTTATGCCTGTGAATCTATTACAATTTAATGAAAGTAGTAAGGTGTTGTCTAAATAAATCTACGCACCATTGTCGTATCCCTGGTCTAAAGCTCTTTGTGGTCACTTCCTATGTTTGTTATTTACCCAAATTATTATTTATTTCAATTAGGTTTTTATTTACTTTCTTATTCCTGAGAATCTATTACAATTTAATGAGAGTAGTAAGGTGTTGTCTAAATAAATCTACGCACCATTGTCGTATCCCTGGTCTAAAGCTCTTTGTGGTCACTTCCTATGTTTGTTATTTACCCAAATTATTATTTATTTCAATTAGGTTTTTATTTACTTTCTTATTCCTGAGAATCTATTACAATTTAATGAGGTAGTAAGGTGTTGTCTAAATAAATCTAAGCACCATTGTCGTATCCCTGTATCTTAAGCCCATTGTGGTCACTTCCTATGTTTGTTATTTACCCAAATTATTTTTTATTTCAATTAGGTTTTTTTATTTACTTTCTTATTCCTGAGAATCTATTACAATTTAATTAACATAGTAAGGTGCCGTCTAAATAAATCTATGCACCATTGCTGATCCCTGTATCTTAAGCTCATTGTGGTCACTTCTTATGTTTGTTATTTACTCAAATTATTATTTCAATCAGGTTTTTTATTTACTTTCTTATTCCTGAGAATCTATTGAAATTTAATGAAAGTAGTAAGGTTTTGTATAAATAAATCTACGCACCATTGTCGTATCCTTGTATCTTAAGCTCATTGTGGTCACTTCCTATGTTTTTTATTTACCCAAATTATCATTTATTTCAATTAGGTTTTTTATTTACTTTCTTATTCCTGAGAATAAATTAAAAGCGAAGCTTTTTTTATAAATAAGGTTCATCCGTCCAGCCGTAATGGTTAGATCATTTCTCTATTTCAAACTTTGCATGTTGATTCCTATAATACTGTACGATTAAGAAAACATAGTAACTCTAGTTATTTCTCGTTTGTCCTTTATGGATGTTGTCATCTTTGTTTAAATGTATCTAATAATGTATTCCTAACACTGAGGGGCTACCCAGTTACCATATATAACCTTACATAAACTGAAAAAAAGTAATAAACAAACGAAAAAGAAATAACGGTGAACACAAATAACTCCTCCACCCCCCTCCTCCCCCCTAATATTTTTTTTTTAAAAATGAAGAAGGAGTATTTCTTATATTCCTACTAATTTGAAAATGAAATCTAAAATACATTTTATCAATTTTGCGATTGCAACGTAATCCTTTGTCTAGCTAGTTAAGAAAAGGTCACTTAAACCCGCAAATAAACCTGTTTTGTAAAGCATAAATAATTTTAAATGCTATTACTATCGTAATTTATTTTTTTCAAGATCAAAACAGCTACTAAAAACTGAATAAATCATTCATGGTGAAGTTTATGTAGATTCAACCATTTAATTCGCTGACCTTTGAATAGTCTTTATAGTGCATGATAATAATTGCCGCCTGTTCATGGTATGTCAAGCACCAGGCATAGCATCAGTATGATTATTTTTAAAGATCTTTAGTATGATGCAGTTTGTTTTAGATTCAAACAAGTCACCTTTTAGACAGCAGATACAAAAGTAGAACTTGAATACGCTTCGAGTTTATGTTATGCGATATTTTTGTAAGCATCTATTTGCCATTAAAGTTAAAGAATAGATAGGGCACGAGCTATATGTAACTCAGAGCTGTATCTTTAAATCGTTTTGATGGTGCGCTGAATCGGGGCAATTCAGAGGTGAACTGGAGGTGCGCTGATGGTGCGCCACAGCTACTGCTATAAAACATGGATATTTAAAAGTTTTTCGGCGCTGTGTTGTTAGATCGCTTGTGCACTCAATAAAATATCAATCCGCGCCAGTACAACTTTATTGTTTTAGCCGTTTCAGTACGGTATTTTATATAAAATGCCGTGTCAGTACAGTATCTATAATACAAAGTAGCTTGATGTCTCTCCGTATGTCTGTTTGTCCGTCTGAAGCTTAAGATCTCAGTAACCGCTGAATTGATTTGGCTCTACTCTTCAGGGATTATAACCACTGGTCCTGTAATGGTTTTAAGCTATTTTCCTGGGGGGTGGGACACCCCCAACCCCCCTACAAACTAAAAAAACCACCCCCCCCCAATTTTTTTTTTACATTTTTTGTAAAATCCCAGTAACTGGTGAACAATTTGGGCTCTACTCTTTTTGGAATATACCTACTGGTCCTCTGGTGGTTTTAGGCTATTTTCTAGGAGGGTGGGACACCCCAACCCCCAAAAAATAAAAAAAAACATTTCCAAACTTTAATTTTTTTTTATTTTTGTAAACAAAAACCAGTAATAGGGTTGGGGGAACCCCACTGCACCATGGGGCGAAGCCCACAAGAACCCCCCCCCCAAAAAAAAAAATTTACCCCAAAAAATTTTTGCCTTTTTGTAACTTTTAAAAATTGACATCTTTAAAAAGTTGTTGCAATTATAGGTATTAAATAAAATTTACAGAGGAGAGTTTTCATTGGCGCCCTGGTACCGCGCCACTGGCCACGCCAATTCGCCCATGCCATTTCGATTTAAAGATTGGTATTAATAATCTGATGGTGCGCTGAAATGAATCGCCCCGGTTCAGCGCACCTATAAACGATTTAAAGATCCAGCTCAGTTCAGTTGAATATCAGCCAATAGCGTCGGAAATATTAACACAGCCAAGTCAGTAAAGAAAGCATTTTGCTAGCAGACGAAAAAGTCACCTGGTAGTTGTATGGGTTATACATCTTTACTTATACTTATATCTATTCCTTTGCCAATCTGAAAATATTGCGAATTTGATTGCACATTCTGATCAGGTCAAAGCAAAGATAGGGAAAATAGACACAGGGATCCGGGATAGAAATGTTGCAGAAAATATTGTCATTTGTCATGTTACTTTTTCCGTGTAAATATTGACAGAAACTACTTTTTGAATTCAATTTTTTTCTATCTTTAAAATAAATCAGTATGAATGTAAAATTTTCATTATATTATGGTTAAATTTCATGTGCCTTATTTCTGCTTTCCATTGACAAACTTACTATTAATAGTTTTTTTAGATGCCATACCCTTACTATCCCTGCGGGGGTAACCTAAATACCATTACATTGACTACCTAACCATTAATAGTTTTTCTTTAGGGGCTCTATCCCTACGGGGGTAACCTAAATACTTTTAAATGGCTACCTATCTATGTATAAAAAGATTTTTTTTTGGGGGGGGGCTATATCCCTACTCTCCCTGCGGGGGTAACTTAAATACTTTTGCATTGACTACCTAACCATTAATAGTTTTCTTTACGTGCTATATCCCTTCTATCCCTGTAAGGGGTAGCCTAAATACTTCAATTCTCAGCTTTCTTATCCCTAATAACCCTGTGGGGGAAACCTAAATACCTTTGCATTGACCACCTTTACATCACCTTTCTTCTTGTTATCCTTGTCTCTAGATTAAATTGCTAAAAAGTCAGAGTTTTCTAGACAATTTAGATATTGATAGCGACTTCTTAAAAACGTAGAAAATATTCAATTATGCTGTTTTAGCATTACAAATTTCTAAACAATTTTTATATTATTAGCGTCTGCGCTTTTAGCCTCTAAAACAGATACAGGATTTGTAAAAAGTAGAACAAAATCAAAAGAGCTATTTTCGAGATCATAAGGGAAAAAAATAAAGACATCAAACCTCTTTTAGGTTGGTTTGTCTAATAATGCACCCTAGGCTAAGTTGTAGGATTACAGATGGATAAACATTTGATTGCAAAACTTTTGTCAAAAGGTATGATCTGTAAATGGCAAGGTGTTGCTCCTGTTTTTAAGCCAAAATATGAGAAGCTACACTGTAAAGAAGAACCACATCGTTTCAACAGTAAGCGAGATCCTTCGGTGCAGACAGACAAACAGACATAAATTCTTGTACTTTAAAAGAATTACAGATGCACTTTAGGTAACTTATACAATTTATTCTAGAAATAATTTATTCAAAGCATAATGAACTAGCCATTTAAAGTGACCAATTTTGTGCTCTTCTTATATTACTCACAATTAGATCGTCTATCTCCTACATTTTTTAGTAGCGCAGCTACTATGTAATTTGTTTTTATTTTCTAATTTGGGTTTTTATATTATTTACAAGTTACTAAACCCCTAGTCTCTAGTACCTTCGCTCCAAGAATCTAGGGAGTTACCACCAACAATTAATATCTTGACATAGAAAAAAACCTTGACATTTCTTTTAATGCAGCTTTTTCTTTAAAATAGCCTAAAACAATGGTTTTACCAGTAGAGACATAAAGTATATCCCAAACGGTCCTTACCGAGATCTTAAGCTTCACCCACACGGACATATTTAATCTGCTAATAATATCATAGAAATAGGATGTTTGCATGTTTGTTTGTTCCATAATATCTGTTTCGATTCAAGAAGGATTTATATTAGTTCAGAGTAAGCTCTTGTCTTTTTTATATTGAGGGTTAGCAAACCCTTCCAACAGATAATCGTGATTACCCTCGAAAAGCATAGTCGTGCGCAACCTTCCACTCTGTTATTTAAACATCAATGTACTGCAAGGGGGGAGGTAAGTGTTGTTCCGAAGGGTTAAGGAATGAACAAAAATTAGCTCCCACCCCCCCCCCCTCATTATTTTTAATACATTTCAACAGTAATAGAGGTTGGGGGTTGCCGTGCTCTATACTCACTTTGAGAGAAAGCACCGAAATAATAACCTTGAATTATTACAAATAACTTATAATAAGCATTTAAAGGAATGTTACTTAACTAATTATAGTAATTCTAACAGTATCTCTTTAATATCATGAAAATGTTTTCTGAAAAAAATTTAGTACAAAGTTTCCCTAATAAAGAGAGTCTTTTCTTTAATAGGAAAATGTGTCAGACTGTAGCCTAAAACCTTCCCATAACATGTACTAAAGTTAGATTACTTTTAAAGGGCTTTGCTACAAAAGACTTATTTCAAAAGACCTAAAAAAAAAGTTAAGTTAAGTTGGGCTAGATAAGGCTAAGATTATTGAATATCAATTGTGCCTTTCCAATAATCATATGCACAAATTTATATCCAATAGCCTAACCTAACCAAACTAGATTATCTTTTGTCGGATTAGGTCTTTTAGTTTTTGTTTTGTAGGATTAGCTCCCTTGTTATTAGGTCTTTTGTAGCAACGCCTTTTAAATCGCCTAGCATGGGTATAATTTTACTTGTTAAGAATTCCGTTCTCTGTCCCAATGTCCAAGTAGAACAATTTTACCTTTTTTTTGTCGGAAGAAATCTAATACTTAGTTGCATCTTATATATGCAGGGAAAAAGGGATAAGTCAATTTTCTATCTGATAATGAAACATTCTCAGACAGGAAGGGGACAATGGACTACAAATTATAAATTGACTTAAAAACTTTGGGGACTTTAATTAATTATTGATTAATTCATTCAGACTACCAGTGTCCAAACTGTTCTACCAGTGATTATATTCTACATAAAGGGTAATTTTGTTTATCATAATTGTGGCCTACATCAATTTATAGTCCATTGTCTTAACTCTGAAAATTCCTGAGTGTACTTATTCCTAACTAAAAATTCATAATAAATTACATTGCTGCGCTTCTTATGGACAGAATACATTCCCTTACTTCCTGAAATATTAGATGACTAGGCCAATTTAACAAACACATGCAATTCAAATTCTGGACATTCTTTGTCTACAACTTCAATAACAGGTATCATCAATAAATCGTGAAATGTGACTTTTTAACCCCCCCCCCCCCAACTCAATGACAAATGTTGTTCTTTATATTTTCTTTCACAATAATGTTACAAAATTTGTCTGCTTAAGACTGTTATAATGCAAAAAATAGCAAACAGTTATGCAAAATAGTATAGATAGTTGTTGAGAGCGATGTACTTTTTATTAAGGAATATTAGGAACAAGGGGGGGGGGGGGAGGGTCAACTTTGCTTAGATTGAATATTGTATGAGAGCGATATACTTATTAACTAAGGAAAATTAGTAATATTAAAGGGGGTGATCGGTCAACTTTGGTTGGATTAAATTTTGTATGAGAGCAATGTACTTTTTAAATTAGGAGAATTAGGAATAGTTTGGGTGGGGGGAGGGTCAACTTTGCATAGATTGAATAATGTATAGAGCGATGTACTTTTTAACTAAGAAAAATTAGTAATATTAAAGGGGGTGAGTGAGTGGTCAACTTTGGTTGGATTAAATTTTGTATAAGAGCAATGTACTTTTTATTTAGGAGAATTAGGAGTAGTTGGGGGTGGGGGGAGGGTCAACGTTGCTCAGATTGAATGTTTTATGAGAGTGATGTACTTTTTAACTAAGGAAGATTAGGAACAGTGGGGGTTGGGAAGGGAGGTCAACTATATTTGATGAAATATTACAAAAAGCATTGCAAAAAAAAAGCATGGCCCAAATAATTACTACTTGGGTCAAACAATATTGTCCAGTTCAGGAACAGAGATATGGCATCCGAAGAAAATAACTAGTTTTCACCAAAGTTTCCATCAAAGATTATTTCTGCTTTTTTTATTTTCTTTATTTATTACAATTACAGCAGGGTAATGTGCAAATTGATGCATATTTACCAGGAAGGAAGGTGACATTGGACTGTAAATTATATTGGTACCCAAAGTTTAATAACAACATGCCATCATTCGTTGGCTAAAACTGTGCAGACTTTTTATCAAATCTTGATTAGTTGTATACTAAATAGTAGTTAAAAGTTCTCCTCCAATAATTTTATTCTGCAGAAGGTAAATAAATTTTAGGGTGTATTTTTACATCAATTAATCGTCCATTATCCCTTTAGTGCTCTTACATTAAGAATTAAGATTTTTGAATGGTGAAAAAGTTAGAAAAAATAAATAAAGATTGAAATAGAAGTTTGCTAGATCTTAATCTACTGACAGATAGACATCCTTATACCTTGATCTACTTGCTTCATGGTTTAGGGATTGTATAATGGAATATTTGTATCCCTCTCTTTTCTGAGTTTTACCTTAATTTTTGTTAAATATTTGACCACTTAGAAAATTTGCAGACGAAAAATAGTACAAAAATTTAGATAAAACAAGGAATATTCTGTTCATAAGTAGCGCAGCATTAACATCAACATTGTAAAAATTAATTAAAAAAACTTTACGTGATTTGTTCGTATCTTATATAAAAAACTTTTTTATCAAAAGATCGCAAAAATGACAAAAGAAATATTTTTAGTACAATTTTTAAGAAAGCTTTAGTTGGTCTTTTACAGATTTTAAGATTATTTAGTAGGTATATTATGAAATAGAATAAAAATGTATAAAAAAAATTTCTTAAGTGAAAGTAAAAAAACAAACAAAAACTTCAATTAACTTTTAAAAACTTTAGAGTTGCTATGCTCCTAAAAGCAAAGGTGACCAAATCTTCCAGAAAAGTATCAGCATACTGTATGGGGTTCAAGGTATATTCACGAACAATTTGGAAAACTCAGAGACAGAGAAAATTTGTTTAATAGTTATTTCTCGCATCGTATTATAAACGGCTTTCCGCGGATATAGAATGTACAATTATAAGATTAAAACTAGTTTTTTAGCCCCGAGGTGCCGAAGACACTAGATGCTAGACATAGTTTTTTCGTATGGATGAGAACCGGATTCGAATGAATACGAGAAATATAGTTTATATATTTTTTATTTATAACTATAACAGGATAAACAAGTACACTAAAAGACAAAAACAAATTTAATATATTTAATAAATAAACTACGAAATAAACAAACGACCCCTCCACCCCCTGAGCTCGACAATTCAATTTGAGGGAAAGATCCCCAACCTATGTGCAAATTCCTTGCAATAAACAAAATATTTGCAAGTCTGTTTGGCTAATTGACAGACAAATAGCCGATTCAAGGAAAATTAAAAGGAAATTCGTGTTAAACTTTAATAGATAGATTATACGTGGATTTATTGACATGGGAAAATTGTCGTCAATTTAGGTTGCTAATATGGACCTCATTTATTGGTCAGTTTGTTCATCCATTAGATGGGGAGGGGAGAGGGTAAAGATTGTGGGTTGGGGTATCTTTTAGACAGCTGCGAGTATTGCCTTTTTAGTGTACATGAAAACCTGGTGCAACGTCCAAGTAATAATATATCGATTTAAACATTGCACCTTACATATAAACGTTAAAATAGTTTTTGTTCTATTTTCAACATGAACGCTTCATTTGATTTGTAGCGAAGTCTAAATACTTAATTTATTGAACAATTGATAAATTTTATTTAAAAATGTAAATCTGCAATTCAAAGTAGTACGATGTCTGTCTGCCGGAAGCTTAATACCTCGTTAACCGCTGAACCAGTTAGGTTATGGTTCTCATAAAATATACCTACAGGACAGGTTTTAAGCTATTTTTAAGGAGATTATGACACCCTGATGAGAAAAATGTCTCATCCCAAATATTTCGTAAGGTTTACTAGTAATTATATTCCAGTATTGCTACGTAACAGAACCGGTTTAGAGTCATACTGAAAAATTATGTATCGTAATGTATCAGTTTTCTACGAATATGAAAAAAATGCCACCCTGCTATATGAAAACAAGGATCACAACATCCATAAGTAGCAAAGCACAAACATTTATGGATCGATATAAAAGGATGAAGTTAATGAAAGTGAAAGTGAATGAAGATAAATCAAGAATAAAATAGAAAACAATCACGAAATCTTTCAAATGTGTTTTGTAGCAAGACCGACAGACCAACGGACCAAGTAAACTATATACTGGATGCTCACAGTATAGGGGAGTCTGACCGACAGACATAAAAATAGAATTACAGAGTAGCTTTGCAATTCAAAAAGGTTTCTTGAGTTCGGCAGATTGAAAGAGAACAGATATGTTTGAATGGGGGGTAATTATAAACAATTTATCCATCAAACCAAACAGGGATACAGGGATAGCAATATGCATGCAAGAAATTATATTGTGCCGAATAAAAATGAGGTCACACTATACAAATTACCAATAATATACCAGTATACATTTTAACAATTGATCTATTACAATGTATATTGGCCTATCTTTGGTCATTTGTATTGTATGACGTCATCTTTTATTAGGCACTGCCTCTCCCCCCTTCCCCATTTTATGGTAGGCCGAAAACTTCCCTAAACTAATGTAAAACTTACAGATAGGTATCATGTTACTTTAGAATTTGAATTGACCAAAATTGTTGGTAAGACACTTCCCAGCTAGACCCGTATACCTTAGCTTTCAGAGCCATTCCTTCTCCTAAAGTTACAGAACCGCTTTGCCGACTTCCCTTACCTATAATTCTATTAGTCAGATTTCTTAACCTTGGAGAGGGGATAGAGTGCTTATTAACTTACTTATTCTTCTTTTATTCCTGATTCCTTTTTAAAAAATTCCCAAGCAATCTTAACCACCCCCCCCCCCCCCCCCGCCCTAAATCTGAAACCAATTAGACGCTCCACATTAAAGAATTGGTTAAGTTATAGGTTTTGTGTGAAAAAACAATAGAGTTTTGTTTACTTAGAATCATTGAAAATTTATAAAAGGCTAGAAATATCACTGTACCTAAAACACCTTTAAAATTGGTTTAGCTATTCTATATCTTTAGCCTGTTTGACCAATTCATTTGCGTAAACAAGCTGAATTTCTTGTTTATGGACACATTTTGGACACATTTTAAACTTAGCCTAAGTCAAACAGGCTATATTTGTAAATATTTTTCTTCAGTACCTTTATTTTTATAAGTTAATTTTTATATATTTTCGAAATTACTTCATAATTTTCTATATAAGAATATTAATTTTCTGTGTGACATGTTACTGTTCTTTTTCCTTCCTAAAAATTGTAGTTTATTATTTCTGAGGGGATGTAGTCAAAATCTAAAGTTTTCAACTATTTTATTCTAATCTAATGATTTATTAGATTTCGAAGTTAATATGTATCGATACCTAACTTTTGTCTCAGTTAATATATGTTATCACAATAAAGTAGAATAGACACAATCTCTTATTAATAATTCAATTGAAAGGATAGGATAATAAAAGATATGGTAAGTTGTTAAAAATTGTGCAAGCTTTTAGGATTATGAATTAGTTTTCAAAACTTTTGGATGGTCGAACCCTAAGGACCCCAACCTACTAAACCTAAAAAGTAACATAAAAGAAATGAAAAATTAAGGTGGGGTTAGGGGGAATATAGTTTACTTTCGCGTTGAGATTTTAGAGTTTGTTTTCTTAAGCAACATTGTTTAAAGGCCCTTAGAATAAAAAATTGGTTTTCCAGGAAGGAAGGGGACATTGGACTGTAAATTATTCTGATCCTCAAAACTTGTAATCCGTTGGCTTAATATTTTTGGGGATTTGTAATCATATCTTGATTAAGTTGTAATAACAATTGCGGGTGTACAATGGTACATCAATTTATAGTCGATAGTCCTATCCTTTAAGGTTCCTAGTATAAAAAAATAGGGGGGGGGGTGTACATATATGAAAGTGTAAGAGGTGGTCAATTGCCAATAATTACAGTCCCTGATTATTGCCAAGTTACTCCCATAAAACAACAGAATTTACTCTTTCATAAAAAGCAAATTTTAGATAGAAAATACACAAAATATATATTAGGTTAATCTTTTTAACCCAATGCTGTAAATAATCTAATTCATTCTTTAGATTACATTCATTGGTTGAAATCTTTAAACTTTACTACTTTCGAACTAACCAATAAAAAAGTACCCAAAGTCAAATAAAGAAGTTATAAAACTTTTGGTTACCAGTTACCAGTTACCCTTCCTGCATTTACATAAAAATTGATGATAACTCATTGTTTCCATTTTTAACAGGATTAAGGGAGCACTTTCATTATTTGACCCCATCGAAGACCTTTCCCAGACCACAACAAAAAGAAAAACCTGCAACTAAATTGATTTCAAAGATTCTTTGCAGTTTGGAATTAGGATTGACTTCGGTCCTCTTGAGTGAATATTCTACGTTTTTTTTCTATATTTATTCTAAATAAATTATAAATAACTACTAGAGACTCCATAATTAATGCAAGGGGAATGTGGAAGCAAGCTAGCCTTAATCCATTCTAAGACACAAATTTAATAAAGTATTCTAAAACATCTTGGTACTTATACGAAGCTTCCCAAAAAAGTAGTCTCATTCTGTTAGCGATATATTAATGGACAAACAAAAAACTTACTTTGTCACAATAGGATGAAATAATGAAATTTGCGGATTTAGAACAATTTTACATTTCAGCAATAGTCTGCTTCAATAAACACGAGTTCACTTACATTCCCTACTGTTGTAATGCTTTAAACAGTTAAGATTTATCTTCATGTGAAAATTACAATTTGTGTGTGTGTATGTGTGAAGATAAAAATGCAGGGTGGACAAATGGACGTCAAAGAATGATGATGGGGTATAGGGGGTTACCCCAAGATAATTCAAGTTATTATCACCCCCCCCCCCCCCAATAAAAAAATAAGACGCTTCGCGTCACCATAGTTCAAAGCAATTAGTTTGTAATTTTTTAGAAGAGAGGAGTGAGAAGGTGTTGGGTATAAAAAAAAGAATTTTGTACCATTTTTATTCTCGTTCTAAAATTTTATCTCCAATTTAAAGCAAATCTATTATAGAAAGTTGATAGAATGACATAAAAAAAATCAATAAATTTCCAGAAAAAAAAAACAAAGTTTTTATTGAACCACTCTGTACATTGGGTGTGTGAAACATAAAATTGATAAATAAAATAATTGAATGTATCTCTAAGATGTGGTTTATTAAGTGTTTAAGTGTCTGGATAGGTTATATGATCTTCATTCATTTATTGGGTAATTATTTTCTCAGACAATTTTGTTAGTAAAGCCCCAATTATTTACCTCCCCCGCCCCCTTTCACTATTTTGTTGGATTTTTCGTAATATCTTTATTTGATAATGATATTAAATTTAAATTAAAATACGCTATATGCGAAAGTAAAGGTGGGCTGTAAAGCTTACATGAAATTGCTAAAAAAAAACTTTCATCGTATTTTAGTCAGCTTTCCGCGGTTATCAAAATGAAAAATTATAAGTTTAAAACTTGCATTAATATTATGATTTTTATCTTAATATTCGTAGAAAACTTGCAATAGCACGATACGACACATAATTTCTCAGTATGACTTAGAACCGGTTATAATCCTGGGGATATAAATCGATTGCGATGCCAAACTGGGAAAAGGCTTAAATTTAAAATATAGATAAACAATTCAGATACAAATTTATAAGAAAATAAAAACAGACAGTTTTGAAATTTAAAATGGGGTTAATACCCTTTAAATAGCAAGTTAAGTTATTTGAATAAAATCTTAAAGGATTGAATAACATTCACATATGGCGAGTGGACATAGTACAGCTAAAATTAAACTGCCATCTAATTCTAAAATCCATAAATTTCATTAGTTTATGCCAGGGAGGGAGGGGAAATTGAACTGTATATTACACTGGTACCCAAAGTTTTATAATCACGTTGTCTAGAATTGTCTAAACTTTTCAACCAATAATTTTAATCTACAGAAAGGTTAAACATGATTACCATTATAATGGATATATCATTATTTGGATCTTACACAAGATTTTCATTTCATGTTCTCTAATAAAGTTAAACTTGCAGAAGGCTAGAATAACGATACCCTTACCCCATCCCCTCCCCTCTTAATGGATTAACAAACTGACCAATAAATGAGTTCCATATTAGCAACCTAATTGACGACAATTTTTCCCCTTGTCATAATATCCATGTATATTCTGTTTCTATTGGTATGCATAACAATTTATCGTCTATTTTCTTATCCCTTTAAGATCCCATAGATGTAGCTGATCTATAACTAAGGTACATACGTCTGACTAAAAATTACTAATGGACCTAATAATAATCCTGATTTTGTTGACCTATCCCCACCCCAATTATAAACATATATATGAAGTGGTGTCTGTTTTTAGTGGGATGGGGGAATATTGTTGGTCAAAGTTATGAGAAAGCAGGGATATTAAGGGATAAGACAATAGACAATGAACTAATTTATATCCCAAATGATGATAATCAAAATCACCCCTTCTGTAGATTAAAAGTAGTGATTGTACAGTTGTAACACTAATGAAAATTCACTAAAATTGTCCAACGTATTTGATCCAACGAATAAGATAACGTTGATTTGAAACTTTGGTTACCAGGTGTAAATTACAGTCCTAAGTCTCCTCCCTCCTTGTGAAAAACAGACACACACACACAGAGATTTGAAGGGTCAACTTATGACTGTAATAAATCATACACAGTTTAGAAGGGGATGTTACACGTGAAATAAAAAAATTGCCTACGATTTGATCTTACACCAGATTTTAAAAGTTTTTTTTATAAATGAAACTACCAGCGGGCTAAAATAACGACTCCCCCTTTCCAACACCTTTACCCCATCCCCACCACTTCCCTCTTACTAGATGAACGAAATGACCAATGTTAGAATCCTAAATATATAGATTTTAAATAAGTTTTAGGTATTTGTTTCATGTCAATTATCCCTAATCCCACTAATTTCTATTTTCTTTCATAAATAAATTATGCCCGGGACATAAATAAAGCTTTCCTTAAAAAATATTCTCATCCGTTCAGCAGATATATTGATTTAGCCAGACAGAAATACTTTTGATGGGAAATGTTAATCAATTAACCCAATATTCATGATGATATGACAATTTAATTGTGTTATGAGACGGCATCATAATTTTTTGATAACATTTATTAACAAGGATGATAACATCCATCAGTAGTCAAAGCTTTTTAAAAATTCAGTCGTTTATCTTGAATAGCAATCGAGAAATCAACGATTTCCCCATAACGTTTCTTTTACAGGAAAGTCAGAAATACTACATTAAAAATCTGTTCAATCGTGCGTCGTTAGCTCGTTATTTGGCTAAAATTTAGACATGTTAGAATTGTCGTTTTGGTTTAAAACTTTGTTCATGAACTCCAGTAACGAAAAGAAATAGTCTGGAAGTAGGAACAACTCTACAAACTCTACAGCATATATGATTTTGAAGATATTTTGCCAAATTTAAAATCTTATATTTAAATGGTGATTCTTAGGACGATATGACACAACTTTGTGAATTTACATTGTTCAATTTTATGTATGCAGATCTTCGCTTTCATGGATATTGTCATCCTTGTATAATTTAAATGTCGATCCTGAGAAAAACAATAAACCCCAAATGAATGGTTTCTTGACGCGGTGCTTTTACCCATTTTTGTGGTTTTCAAAGAATTAATTTGTTTGTAGCACTGCTTCTCTATAACTAGAGTATTGTAGTATAGATGTAGGACAGATCTTCCTTAATTATAGAGTAGACTTGCTACTTTTACCAATAATAAATGTCACCTTATTTAATGTTGATCAGCACTTTATTTATAGTTAACAGATGTAATAATAACTGGATATATATATGATAATTATATGATCCTGGGTTGGTATAATGTAACTGTGGTGTCCGCACCTAGGGACTCGAACCTACAGCTACAGGGGAGCGAACCTAGCTATGCTAAATTCTAAAACCAACTGAAGTTGTCTAGCTTTGCATTGTTTTACTTAAGCCCACAGCTTATACTTTTTTGACAGCTACCCCTTTTGGCATTATCCATTTTAGCTGTCTATTTAGACTAATATTAAGATCAGAGCAAAGCTAGTCTTTAACTTATACCACATACTCCCGGACTTTGAAGGGGATGTAAATAACATCCCCTTTACCCATAACTACCCAAGTCCCCAGGATCTTCCCTTAATATTAACCATGGCAAGAATAAATAGATCATTGATTACCGCTGGTAATCTTTGACCCTCTTACATACTAATTCTTACATACTAGTACATTAAACATATCATAAAATTGCATAATTATCATGCATTACAAAATTCATCATAGCTCAGCGCAAAAACATAGTTTAACTTTTAGTTCACTTATTTAATTTTGGTACAAAGCAGCTTAGAGGCACAACTGTTTGTGGTCACAATAATAATCACGTTATCCCCCTTGGCGGTGGTGTCCATGTTGACGTTGCTGTCGGCGTAGTCTAATGTTGATAACTACTAAGGCCACCAGGTGGGCGATTCCATCTACTAGTCAGCTGTCGTTCTCCTCATCAGCTTCATCAAGGAGGGCTGGATCTGGCTGCTGGTCTGGAGCAGGGACAGGTGCTGGCTCCTGGCAGGTTGCTGCCTCGCTGGCGGCGGCTGATCTCGTCCGGATCCTGTTGATGTTTCCTTTCCTTTTCTTCCTGGGGGGCTCAGTCCTTGGCGGCTTGACATCCTCATCACTGGATTCAGAGAAATCACCAGGCCTGTAGGAAGGAGAAGTTGGTGTATACTTGGGCGATGGTGGCTCGTAGAGCGTCTCATCATCACTGCTCATGCCACCAGAGTAATCATCTCTGGTGTACAGGAGCCTGTCGCTTGTCATGGGTGGAGTGTGTGGTCTGGGGCTGCGTGGACGGGTGGGGACAAGGTAGCGGTCAGCAATCTCCTTGGCTCTGGCTACTGTTGAACTTGAAGGGCGTGGTGGCGAGATTTGCCTAGCTCTGGCAGCAGCAGAGATTGATGGTTCAGCTTCGTTACTACGATGTGCTTGGACAGGTTGATCTTCTGTTACATCAATCTCGGCTATGGACAACCTACTCCTTGTCCAACCTTGGAACTGGTCCAGCATCACTTTCAATCTTGCTTGAGCTGAATGTACAAGTGTTACTGAATTTTGAATCTTTTTAAGCCTATTCTCCAAGGTGGCGGTGGTGGCTGGCGCAATGTCTTGGCACTCTCGTCGAAGTATGTATCCCAGCTCTTGGACACTGGAAACACGGTTGTCCCTGGTCACGCTGTCAGTATGGGAATTGACAGTTTCAGCCAATTTTTTAAGCTCATGGATTATGATATCCATGTTCTCGTTTAACTGACTCTGGCTATTTTTACCCCAAAAGGTAACACTATTCTGGAGCGAATTTACTTCTTGTTGCCATTGGTCTAACGTGATACCCCTCTTCCCAGTGTGCTCTCTAAGGGTGGTATCCATCCTTAAGCTCTCCTTCTGCAGATCTTTGATGGCTGCAGTGTTGGCTCCAGCTACAGCGGTCAAGTTATCCAGCTTGGTGTTCATGGCCTGCACCTGCTGCCTAACTTCTATCATCAGCACAACCATCGTATTGTTAGATACCAGATTGGCTGCTGCGGCTGCTGGAGGGGTGAGGTCTCGGGACTCAGCTTTAAATCTCCTTTGGCTGGCTCCACGTCCGAAGGGTGCTGCAATATAACAAAATTAAAATACAATATCAAACAATACAAATACAATATTAACACATGTTAATAGTCAAGTAAACAAATAATATATGTGCTTTATCATGGTTATTTCCCAACCAAAAGAATATGGTGCTTTCCCCCTGTTTACCACGAATAAGAGGATAATTATTAAAACAAATGCTTTGTTCCCCCCTATAACTAAAATATGGTGCTTTCCCCCTATTTACCACGAATGAGAGGATGCTTTGTTCCCCCCTATAACTAAAATGTGGTGCTTTCCCCCTATTTACCACGAATGAGAGGATAATACTACGACAAATACTACTTCCCCCCTATATTTAGTGTGTGGTGCTCTCCTCCCCCCGTCCATCATAAATAAAGGTATAGTTATTATCCATAACATTAATCTTAAATTTTAAAAATGTGGTAATTTCCCTCCCCACGAATAAAAGGATAATTGTTAATCTGTTGCCTGCCCTGGTGTAGTGTTCACCTTAAATATTTTAGCACAGCAATAAATATATCATAGACCCAACCAAGCAGACAGATAATGCTGCAGCTAAACCCCCCGCCATGTACATTAAAATTTCATGCCATTTAGTTGAAACCCACCCGGATATCCTATCTAAGTAATACTTGACCCATGTCTGTTCGACTTTGGGTTTAAACCTTATAGCGTCGTGGGCCAGCTCCTGCAACTTAAGGACGTCTAAGCTAACTAGAGACGTCTCCCCCTTGTCTGCCTGCTCATCAATTACTTTCCCATAAAGATCTTCAAATGTGTAAGATTTAATTTCCCCCTCTGTTACTGTTACCAAACTTATCCCTTTAACCGTGTTAACGGCGTACACATTTCGATTTACAGAAATGTACGTTGGGTTGAAGTTGCAATCCACTTCTATTAGATGATCTTTATTTACTAGCAATCTAGTGTTTGGTACAATGCCATAAATGGATCCATTAATTGTCACGGCAAAATGATTGACAAAACAAGGCAATTTTTCGCTAATATTTAGCTTAATTCGAACTTGTACACATTGTTGTTCCAGAATTATTTCCCCCATAGTTCTTTGAATTCTCCCCTTGTGTTCTTTAACTAGATTGTATAAAATAACACTGTCAGAGGTACAATCATTGTGTTCATTTATTAGGTTGTTGTAATGCCCATAAGATAAATAAAATTTATCTTCCAAATTTGCATCTATTCCTGCCCTGTGGATAAAAGGAAAAAACTCCTTTATGCTATGTGTAATCCACACGTATAGGCCCTCTACGTTTGTACCATAATAGTAAATTCCCAGTAGGACATCCCCAAATATTTGTTTATCCCCCATTTCCACAGCTAGTGAATGTTTTTCATTATAAATCACCCGAAGTTTATTATATAAAATATTATCTTCCCCCCATTCACTATGAGTTAGAATAGATGCATTCAAGATATTTATTGTTCTAAACCCCGAATAATAGCGTTTTTGAGTATCTGTCTCGTTTAACGCTATTATTCTACTCATGTCCCAATGAAGGTGGGGTGTCCCACAATCCCTGTTTGTTTCATTGTCAGTGGCTAATATTATATCATTAAAAATACACCCATTCTCTGTTTGTATTAAATCAACGGTTCTAATATTGATAGTTATTTCAGTATCAATAAATGCATTAGGGATTAAATTATAAGAAAAGATTCTTTGACCTGTTGATTTAATTTTACTGATATGGGTATCCCCCTAATAATTATTATCCCTGATTTATAAGCTTGTGCGCATTTGTCAGCGGATATTAGTACAGGTCTGTTAATTTGTGTTGGTTTTGCTAAATGTAGGTGTGCGTATGCCCCGCAGTAATAAGAATGTTGTGTTTCATAAATGTGGCAAATCACCCCAGGAATTACCCACTTTTTTGCCCTCTGCAAAATATGTACGTTTACATTATCGTTAGTAATATTAAATAACCCATTCCCACATTTACTTTTTTTAATTGTTATGTTTCCCCCCGTACAGTTTAACACACTAACATTTAGTTCATCCGCCCAACCAACATTGAATAGCCATGCTGACATTAGAAACAAAATTATACCTCGGTTAAATCTGTTCCCCGACATCTTGTTGGTTTACACAAACTGAAATAAAAAATGAAATTAATTATTTATTTTTATTTTTCTTTGTATATTGCCTTGTAGGTGCTACTTCATAATGCTGCTCCAAATTTTTGGATCTAGTACCATAATTTTTCCCCACTATATTGGTGTAAACATATTCTGGTAGTGTAACTTTTTTATTTTCAGGTATGGAAACAAGTTTTTCAGGTGAGGATTGGATAGGTTCCCTATTCCAAAAAGAAGATTCCCCAGGAATAGTAGTTAAATCTGCATTTCCCCCAAAGGAGTGCCCTTCCCCCGAAAATACCTCATCCTGTTCCTCCCCCTGATATTGACTTTGCTCCTCTCCCTGATTTTCCCCCTGATTACTACCCTGATCCCCTCCCTGATCACTGTCAGTGCTAGATTCTTCTACGTCCTTTCCTCTCGTATCCTCCCCTCCCATATCCTCACTGTCGGAATTGTCAATTAATTTATCAAACGTTACAAAATCCTTATCCCCCGATCCCTGTATTTCTAAGCTTTCATTAAAATTAGGGTTTGAATAGGATAATAATATCTCATTCGATGGAAGGATTAGATCTAAAGGGTATACGTTAAAGGAATCCTGCAAGAAATACCACGCTTTAACTGCTGTAAGACTGCCACAAGAAGACCAAATACCCCAAATTTGAAGCCTTCAGCTTCTATAACAAAAAAGTTCTAGGCATTTTAAAATGACATTTTATGTACAATGGAAATTTTGAAAGAATTGCAATGCTCATGTTGAAAACTTTAAAATTAAACCACGTGGCCTAGAAACAAAATTATAAGCTTATTTTTGTCATAAATTTAGGTTTCCAGTAACTAATTATATTTTTACAATAAAAATACCAATTTTTATAGTCAAAATCATTAAAAAAAATTAAGTTTTACTTGTGTTGTACCAAATGTACTGTACCCAATCAGAAGGCTGAATCAGCTTAACAACCAATCACAGCTAAGCTTGTATTAGTTTACCCCTTTGTTTCTGCTATGATTTTCGTTTAAAAATGCAATTTAAATCGATTTTTTTTCATAGATTTTGACTATGAAATGTGGTGTTTTTATTGTAAAAATGTAATCAGTTACAGGCAATCTGAGTTTCTGACAAAGATAAGGTTATAATTTTATGTCTAGGCAACGTAATTTAATATTGTTTTTTCTTTTATGAGCATTGGAAATCTTTCAAAAATTCCATTGTACATAAAATGCTATTTTGAAATGCCTAGAACTTTTTTGTTATTGAAGGTGAAGGCTTATAATTTGGGGTATTGGGTCTTCTTGTGGCAGTCTTTCAGCAGTTAAAGCGTGTTATTTCTTGCAGGGGTCCTTTATATGACAACTTTTCTCCACATACTTTGACGCTTGAATGAATTTTCCTTAGCTTATCCCTGGTAATAACATATTTTGATTTCACATTGCAATTATGAATTGGAGTAATTTCAAATAAAACGTTTGAAAATTTATGGCTAACAATGAACGGTCCTGCATAAAAACTTTGTAATTTTCTTGAAATTCCCATCTTTGCAATATCAAAAAACACATATACAATATCGTTAACTTCCAATATTTCCCTGGCACCCCTGTTTTTGTTTTTGTATTCTAAGTAAATTTCCTCCTTGCTAGTAATGTTATACATAATTTGCTCCACTTTTTCAAGGAATGTCACATATGACTTACAGTCCAATTCATCCACTAATCGTTGCTCAACAGGTGAAAATACATTTAAAGGTAACAAAGGTTGCCTTCCAAAAACTACAAAATATGGAGAATAACCCGTCCTTTTGTTCTTGCTTATGTTAATTACAAAAGTTGCCATTTTAATTTTCTTTGCCCAATCCCTTGGTTCGATGCTAGTATCTGATCTAATTGCATTATATATCCCCAGGTTATATCTTTCCACAGGATTTGAGTTAGGGTTTCTCGCAGGGATTAGTATAGTTTTAACTCCCATACTTTGCATGATGCTTTTAAATACTTGTGACGTAAAATTTGTTCCCCTGTCAGACCAAAGGGCCGAAAATAATCCATACGTAGGAATAAATTCCTCCAACAAGCATTTTACTGTGCTTTCTGTAGTAGCATCAGCTATTGGGTGAGCAAAAACATAGCCTGAGTATAAACATACTAATATTAGCACAAATTTTACCCTCCCTCCCTGAAACATTACCTCCGTCCAAGGGCCAATTAGATCAATAGACACACACCCCCATACTCGATTATATCTGGCAGACTGAGTTATAAAACTGTTGTGTTTAGGAGGTTTATTGTATTTCTTCAAACAATTAATACAATTATTAATCCTGGTCTCAACCAGTTTGTTTACCCCAGGTAAAAAATAAACGCTATTTATTTTTGGTGTAGTTTCAACTACCCCCCTGTGTCCGCCCCCATATCCACTATGAGCTAATTCAAATATTTCATTGTACAAACTTAAAGGTGCTACTGGTCTTTTGACATGTTTACCATTGGGTAATGGTTGATTGAAAATAATGATACCTTTATCAACTTGTAAATGTGGTAATAATTTAACCAACATTTCCTCCCTCCCGTTGAGAATTTCCATTTCCCCTTTTGTAAATACTTTGTATTCCAGAATATAAGTCTTTATCTTTGATAAAACAATATCATTTTGAGTAGCTAATATCCAAGCTTGTTTATCTGGCCCCACTCGCACCCCCTCTACATTAAAGATTTGATCCTCTAGCGGACATGTGTCGAGATATGGATCTAAAGTGCTGTTATTTACACACTGTGTGCATTCATCAATACTATGTTGTCTACATAAGAATTTCCCTCTAGATACATTATCTGCATTTGCATGTAATTTCCTAGCCCTATGTTCAATGGTAAAGTCGAAGCTCTTCAGGAAAGATATCCAGCGGTACGTGACCCCATTTAAAGAATTTTTTGTCCAAGTCTTATACCTAGTTATAATGGAGTCAGTCCTAACAACGAATGGCCGAAATCTAGCTAGGTGCAAAAATTTCTTTAATACAAAAATTAAGCAGGCCATCTCACCCTTCCACGCCGGATACCCCCCCTCTGCCCCACTACACTTTCTATTTGATATACCTATTATCTTTTCCTTTCCTCCCTAAACCTGGGAGATTACCCCAGCATAATAATGACTACTGTAATCAATATCAAATATAAAAGGGTTAGGATTTTCCCATTGAGGGTAAGACTTCAAGATTGCTTCATTGAACATATTTTTAAAATTATCCCACTCTAAATTTAATTCATTGTCCCATTCGATTAAATCTTTATTTCTTAACCCATCTAGTTTGTGACATAGTTTTGCATAATCCCTAAAATATTCACGATAGTAACCTGCAAAGACCAAAAATCTTTGCATGTCTTTACCCGTCCTAGGTTTAGCCCACCTTTTTACAGTATCTAGATATTCCTCATCCATTCGTGTACCTTCCTTTGATATTATATGCCCCAAATATTGACACTTTTCCGTGAATAGATTACATTTATTTAAGTTAAGTTTTAAATTTGCCACTCCCAAATCTTTAAAAACCTTCTCAATGTGACTTAAATGCAGGGATATTTCTTTAGAATATATGATAATATCGTCCAAGTAACTTAAAGAAAAGTGCTCCAGTTCCCTATTTAGGCTCATCACCCGTTGCATCAACATGCAAAAATAGCTAGGGGCATTAGATAATCCGAAGGGGAGACGGTTAAAAAGATACTGTTTATTATTTGCTGTGAATGCTGTGTACGGTCGACTTTCCTTATCTACAGGCATACTGTGATATGCTTGCGTCAGATCTAATGTACTAAAAATCCGCCCCTCCCCCAGCCTTTCTAAATTATCCTGAATGAGTGGCAAAGGCCATTGAGTCTTTACCGTTTGGTTGTTCAACAAATGGTAGTCGACCACAAATCTTAACTTCCCAGGGTTCCCATTTACCCCCTTTTTTCGCACAGCAAAAATTGGACTGGACCAGTTAGACATGCCTTCGCTAATTACCCCGGATTTTAGCCAATTATCAAGTTGTTCCCTAAGACTTTGCTCATATGTAGGGTTGAGGGGTATGACTCGAGATTTTGTTGGAATTGCCCCAGGTTGAAGTTGTATATTAAATTGCATGAGATCTGTATGCCCAATGTCCCAATCTCCTTTTGAAAATATATGAAAATTATCTAGACAAATTTTAAGTAATTTACCCTTTAAGATTTTATCATTTTTTAACATTTCATTTTCATCCAACCTTAAATTTTTTCTTAAAAAACGGATTCTTTCTAATAAATCGTCTGTTGACAAAGAATTGATATCATTAGACTCAGGTGCTTTTTCATATGAAGATTGGAACCCAAAAGCAATTTTTATCCCTTTTTGTAATTTCACTTCTTTCCCACTCATATTTACTAAATTAATTAAACAAGTTCCATCAGAGTTTGGCCTATAAACCCCTTCCAAAACCATAAGACTTGTATTAATTAAGATTTTATTTGTATTAGGACCGACGTACCATTCTCGAGAGTGAAATTTTGCAGATGGCGCTTTTACTAGGAGCGTTGCCCCCCCTGGTACTATATTTGCCCCCTGACATAATGTTAAATTAAATTTTTGCCCCCCTATTATTCGCATTGATGACTTTTGATGATCTTTAATTCCCGGTACCCGTACATCAATATTTTGTATCAATTCTTTTAGTTTAGGAATTTTACCAACTTCTGCACAAATTTCCCCTTCCATTTCATACGGCGGTAGCTTAAAATGAACTCCCTCTATTTGGATTTTGTTAGTATCAAATAATAAATTTATTTTATTGTTTTGCAAGAAACGTAAACCCAAATTCACCATTTTACTAGTAACCGAAGGTATGTAAAATGTTTCTACAAATGAACTTTTAGATTTATCTAATGTGAATCTAAGTTGCACCCTCCCAATGATTCTAACTGGTTCCAAATTAACATTTAAAGCCTGTGCTTCTAGAGGCCAATAATTTATATTATTTTCTTCCAACAATTCTTTACTAATTAACGAATGATAGTTGTTTCCGCTATCGTAAATACAATTAGCGGAAAACAACTTTTCCCCCCTATCATTGTTGAAATGTATGCTAGAGTAAGCTATGATTCCCCCCCGTCTACCCCATATACTTAGGTTTACTTACTTGACTTCACTTTACATTATTACTTTTAACACTAATATACACTATAATAATACATATATAATAATACATGTATAACAATATAATACCAAAATACTCACTTTGATTTTTTGTTTTTATAACCAATCAGAATCAAAGCCAAGATTAGACTGTGCTTTCAAGCAGTATCTTTTTGGCTTTGCTAAAAATGTGTTGTTGTTGTGTTTACCCCCAATGAAAAACAACAATCTGGACTTCCCCCCCTTCTCTTTTCTCCGACGCGCAACGGAGAAGATTCGAACCCTTTAGAAGCCCATTAAGCTGTTTTTAATGGCCCCGCAGGCAAGTGCGTCCTATTATTCCACCCCTTATTTTGCCCCATTTTGCTAGTGCCATAGATTTTGTTTTGACAGCTTATATTTTTTGCAAACTTCCCCTTTGTTTTGCAACCCGGGCTATTAATTGCTCATCAGAGATAAGATATTTGCCAACGTTTCAAAACAACCTATTAGGAAGATTTTACAGTACAACCGTATCAAAATAATTTGTATTTTGTTTATAAAAAACAACCCCAAAATGTTATTAACTCAGCAAAACAATTTTATTTTGCAAGCGTGTCAAAACAATATTAGTTTTATTTATAAAACAACCCCAATTTTGTTTATAAAAATAACCCCAATATGTTATGCAAAAATAATCCATTATGAAGATTTTACAGTACAACCGTATTAGTCACTAGCGGCTACGCCCCTAGAGGCCTCTAGTGGCACTTTAAATGTTTTTGTTTGATAAAGTCTATACTATAATTATTTACGTACGATACCTCTTCATTTGACGTTGAAGTCTCCTAAACGTTTTTTAAAATTTCGATTTTATTGTCATTTCTCTTGGGAAGGTGGTGGTACCCTCCCCCAAAATAGTTAAAAACCTTCCCGGGACTTATGAGAAGCTACCCTGTTAAGGAGAACCCGATCGGTTTAGCTGTTAGCGAGATCCTTCGGTACACACAGACAGACACACAGACAGACAGACACACAGACAGACAGACAGACAAACATCCTGTTACTTTAGTATAAGGATAACTTATATTTTGTCTGTACAAAAACAACCCCAAAAGTTTTAAAACTTAATAACAGATATGATTTTGCAAGCGCGTCAAAACAATATTAATTTTTGTTTTAGAAATCAACCCCACCTTATCTAATTTCAATATAAACATTGAAAAACGCTATTATCATTTTATATAATAGCTAGATAGTTTATTAATGTACTTTAAAGAAAACATATTTTTTTTTTTGTGCCGACATAACCCCCAATCAAAGTTGAACAAAATGTGCTAATAATTCCCCGAATTTCTGACATACCCTTTTTTAAACATATTTGTGCACAACACCATTTTGCAAATCCATATCAATATATATAAATATAGATCTACAATAATAATATTGTATTAATTTTTTATATGCTTAAATAGGGGTATGATTTTGGTTTGCTTCCATTCCCGCGGCTATTAAATATTCAATTTCCCGTGTCAGTTTATCATCCCCGCCGCTTTTAGCTTCCACCTGATTTACTTGTCGAGCAAATTGATCCAAAATTGGCCGGGATGAGGGTTGAAATCTCGTTGCCGCCCCCTTGTTTTCCTTGTTCTTGGTCATTTTCCCAAAACTAGAATTTGGTAAGGGTGGTTTGCCATCACGTTTTATAAAACATTCATTCACTGGATGGCCATCTTTATTACACCACCAACAAATAAAGTTCTTTTTCATTCTTGTGTTCAGGGCTGCGATCACATTCAACAATTGCTCCCCAGTTATAGGCTCTGTGCTATCTATAAATTCAGCAAGTTGTCCTTCCGAATGTGGGTCATTTTGGACAATGCAACTCTCATCCTTACTTATTTCCCCGTTTTTAACTTTGTTGATGACAATTTTGTCATTCTTACTCTCTTTCTTGCATTCTAGTTCATCCTTGGTGGCCGTAGTAAAGCAAGAATCCACATTTTCGGTCTCTCCCTGCCCATTGTTAGCCCAAGAGATGTAATGGGCTCCCCTCTTTACCATATAGTTCAAGTAATCCCCATAATTTTCCGGATTCTTTATGCTTTCCCCATACTTAGACATGTCCCTGGCTAGCTCCTTGTGTTTTAAGCCCCTTGCCACATTATCATAAAACTCCCTCCATTGTCTTGCATTGACCGAACTTGGATGCATATTTTTATATGCCTTAAGCTTTTTAGTGAAATACAAATCCAAGGGTTGGCCATCATTTTGCTTTACAGTGTAAAACAACTTTGCTGCGGTTTCACCGTCAGCGTAGGGACTTAATATGCGCCGCAACTGCAGGTAATATTTAAAGGCCGACGCAGATGCGAAGCGTTCAGGAGTAGCTATTAAACCCACCATCTCCGGCTTGGCTTTCATGACTTTTTTGTAGAGTACTTTTTTGATGATACTTGGATCATCAATCAAGTTCTCCTCAGCGCCCCTCCATAGTATAGTGAAATAATCCTCAAAATTAACCCTAATATCCCAATCAGGCGAGAAGTTGTTAAAATTATCATTCCACTTAAGTTGGCGCTCAATTCTACGAGTTACATCCTGTGCGGAACCGATCGCACCCCCCTCCCTAGTGCCCCTATTAAGAGAAATACTCAAACTTTCAAAGTAAGTGTATCTGTGTGGGATGACAGGGATTTCAGCGATCAATGCTTGTTCAAAAGTCGAAAAATGTTTCTCATAACAATTCACCCAATTTGTATTGTTGTCGGGGCCCCAAAAGTCAAATATACTACTTTTTAACTCACCAGGTGCCGTTATTTTGGACTTGTCCATCCTACCCGCCCCCTCTATTAAGTGAGAGGTTGAAACATGCTCTCCATAGCTAATGTCCAATGTATCGTCCATACTCCCACCGGCCAAACCCATGGTTTCCAACATTTGAACATGTTTAATCCTATCCTTAATAAAAGAGTCCAGATTCTTGGGCAGGTCTTTAGCTACCTTCCTAAGTTCCTTAATATCCGTAGTTACCCCAGTCAATTTAACATCAACATCATTGGATAGAGAATCTTTTTGTTCCTTAACTTTGGGCAGAAACTAAATTTGCCACATCAGTTTTGGCTGCCTTAATTTCAGACAACCTGGCCGTCACGTTCGCCATGAACGTATCCATGGCTGCCCTGAGCGTGGCAACCTCTGCCAAAGTAACATAATCCTCTTCATCCGGCATCATAAAAATAAGAAGTCAAAAACTTCAAAATAAAATTGGCAATTAAGGAAATTAGAAAAACTTTAGACAAAAAGGCAGCGAAGGTTCTATACAATTCAACCTATGAAAAGTACAAGACTGCGCCAAAATTGTAGTATAGACGTAGGACAGATCTTCCTTAATTATAGAGTAGACTTGCTACTTTTACCAATAATAAATGTCACCTTATAAAATGTTGATCAGCACTTTATTTATAGTTAACAGATGTAATAATAACTGGATATATATATGATAATTATATGATCCTGGGTTGGTATAATGTAACTGTGGTGTCCGCACCTAGGGACTCGAACCTACAGCTACAGGGGAGCGAACCTAGCTATGCTAAATTCTAAAACCAACTGAAGTTGTCTAGCTTTGCATTGTTTTACTTAAGCCCACAGCTTATACTTTTTTGACAGCTACCCCTTTTGGCCATTATCCATTTTAGCTGTCTATTTAGACTAATATTAAGATCAGAGCAAAGCTAGTCTTTAACTTATACCACAGTATGTATGTCCGTCCATTTGAGTATCACTCAATGATCATAAATAATACAGTCTCTATGTAGTTTATATATCCCAAAATTTGTATGTAGAATAATAGCTCGATAAATGCTACACTGATATGGTTCTTCTTTCTGGTTCCGGGAAGATTCTTATAGGTCCATAGAAGGTTTATAACTATTTAAAGGAGAGCACTTACACACCCTACCTCCCAAAAAGTACCTTTCTCCACTTAAGTATTAATTTTTTAAAAATTGAAAGTGCAGGGCCGACCGCATTTGCTGCTAGTAATATGTAAACCACATCTTAAGATAAATATTTAATTATCTTAATCATCATATCCTTATAACTTTTTATTCTCACACCTTATTTATCTTCAAGTTACCTGTCCATGATAGACATGAAGATGTTTGTTCATCTTTATGTCTGTCTGTAAAGGTATGTTATGGAAATTTGGCAATTGCTCTGCTGCTATGTAAGATAGGTGTCTAAATTTTGTCAGGGGTATATTTAGGCAAAATAAACTTTAGCTGTCCGACAGCTCCTTGACTGGTAATTAGCCGCCTATCTATTACAAGCAACCACGCCCCTAGAGACCAATGTGACAGAAAGACATCATATTACTTTTATATAGGAGTAATAAAAAAACAGAACATACATACATATATGTATCAGTCAGTCAGTGCCGCTGTTAGAATTAAGTTTTATATCTTGATAACCACTGGACCAAATTGGCTCTGTTTTTCAGGGAAACTACCTTTACACCTGTGGTTATTTCGTGGGGTTGTAACACTCCAGAAAAAATTGTTATTATTTTCCTTTTTTTATACATAAATTGTAGAAAATCATTTCTTACATAAAAAATACATACATTTTTTTGTTGCATTTAGTTTAAATGACAGAAAAAATAGGACCTTATCAAAGCAATATTGTTCTATGGTCATTAACCCCTAATCCAAGTGTTATTTATCAGTCTGTCATTTCAATGTTGGGTTTTCAAGGATTTATTTTAAAAAGTTGAAAAATACTTGTTAAAAATTTAAAAATATCACTTAAAATTAATTTTAGCTTTAATTGTGTAATGAGCACTGACGTTAAATTGGTCTACAGCCCTTTTTTCCTCTAAACTTACATCTTAAAATTCTTTTATACATTTTTGAGGAAAAAAGCTTATTTTCAATAAAAATATAACTAACATTGTCTGCCTATCTCCTTTTTTTTTTATCTCCCTTTAACATGTTACTTGTAGGTTTAGCAAAGTTAAACATGTTACTTGTAAGTGCAGCGCTGCATTTACAAGTAACATGATCCGATAATTGGATGAGTATACCTCCAACCTCCCAAGAGAAATATCTACAGAAACCCCCCTCCCCAAAAATTTTTTAAAAACTAGAAGAAAGATTTTTTTCGTGGGTTTCAATTTTCAACTTTAAGTATTTAATCCTCGGTTATTTACAAGAAGGTAGGGGATAATGAAATTTTAATTAATCTTCACTCTAATCTTCGCCAATGAGTGCAACTTGCCGATGGCATGATTTTAAAAGAAACGTTTAGATTTTTTAAATGCTTCATTGTCTTATCCCTGCATCCCTGGTTGTTTATGATTAAAGTGAAGACGTTTAAAGTATCATATTACCTAACTTGTCAGTTATTTGATCATATATATATCATACCTAACCTGTTAATCTTAGAATCATAGTGTTGACTTAAATTTTAATAGAGTATGTCGATATTTTTAAATAAAAAGTAGGGAGTATTTCTATTTGTTTTTAAATTTAATTCTCTCCTTCTAAGTACGCCATTTAAGGTCCAAGGATGATTTAATACCATTTTTCCACTGCCTCCCCCTCCTTTCAAATGCATGGCACAAAGATACTAAGTGCGCAGACACTAGTGTTGATCTAAAGCTTCTGGGAAACATTATCTAATAACTAAACACAGAACAAGTAATGATATCATATACAGAGAGAGAGAAAGGATGCTGTGAGTATTGGTTTAAAAAATATGACGTAACAAAAAAAATTAGCCAATGAGAGGCCGTTATTGACCAATGGCGGCATGCGTAGTGGACTTTCATTGGCTAATTTTTTTTGTTACGTCATATTTTTTAAACCAATACTCACAGCATCGAGAGAAAGGACAATGGGCTGGTTATTCCACTAGTCCCCAAAGTATTATATTAACGTTTTCTTATTCGTTTGCTTAACAACTTTGGGGAATTTTGATTGGCTGGTTCATTAAACTGAATGATCAAACCACTAATTTCTACAGAAGGGGTAATTTTGTGTATCATCATTGAGATGTACTTTAATTATCAGCCATCGTCTTATCCCTTTCGATTACTGCTGCACATGACTATACTATTTTGTTGATATAATAACGGCACCTAAGTTTATTAGGAAATGACATGGTGATATGTGAAACATCAGGCAGACAGTTCTAATAATAAACACTACTGTAGCGCAGCTACGCTGTAGTTGTTTGTCTGTCTGTCTTTACGTGGGGACTGTGTGGCAAAGTTAAATTAATGCAGAGATCTTAATGGATTAGAAATGGACGATCAATTGATATTCGTCAAAAATACTGAACATTCTGATTATGGTCCTACGACAAACGCAGGAGTCCCAAACGTCGGAGTGGACAAACGTCAGAGTGGATACTTCACCTAACCTAACCTATTTTATACCATCTTATAGGTTTTTTAAACGCCTAACCCCTGCGGGGGACTTATTTGTTCTTTCATATCTTAACCTAGAATAATCTTTATAGAAATACTGATTAATATTAATATTTTAACACTCCTGCGTTTGTCCACTCCGACGTTTGGGACTCCTGCGTTTGTCCTGGAACCCTGATTATCCCTTCTGTAGATTCTATTATTGCTTGACACGTTTGGACGGGGCTATAGCACTTACACATCCAGCAAATTTACAGTTGATGTATTTTTGGCAAAATGTTTTCTTTCTTTTTCTCATGCCATAAATACATCCAACACTGGCAAAAATACATCCAATATTTTAATACATGTGTCAAAAATACATCTGACACTGGCATTTACACATCCATACTTTTTCAATTATATGTCATAAATACATCCAACACTGGCAAATATACATCTAGATTAATTTATAAGAATATTTATTTACAATTAATTAGGTTTTGTACAGTATGTAATCATGTATAGGTTTTTAATTTTTGCCCTAGTTACTCTCCCCATATTTACTTCCCTTTTTCTCAAGATGCTCCCTACAAAACATCAATACATTTGCACAGGTGGCCAAATTATTGTGGATAAAACCACTTAAGTGATAGCCTGATATCTAGTTGCCGAATGTGTACGCAGTTTCCTGGGTGTTTCCTCATCCTCGCTCAATATTTACTACTAGCTACAAATCTTCAAACTTCCCTTAAAAAAATCAAAATTTGAATGTGTAAACGATTTATACAATATACATTATAAATTTGAATTTTTTAAATTTTGATTTTTTTTTTTTGAAGTTTGAAGCTTTTTTAGCTAGTAGTAAATATTGAGCTAGGATGAGGAAACACTCAGGAAACTGCGTACACATTCGGCAACTAGATATCAGGCTATCACTTAAGTACATTCCCTGCTATTTATTTTTTAGGATTTTTGGGAAACATACAAAAGGTTTTAATCTTTTCCACCAATAAATATTCAATTATTTTCACTTGATTCATGTTTAAAAGTTTGTTTATGTTTATTTTAAATATCTACTTCACCCTTCTTTCCTTTTTAGTTATAACAACAAGATGAACAACTTCGAGCTATATTGAAGTATTGTTCTTTAATAGGTTTAGCTTAATCATTTTAAGATTTAAATTTATCAAGTTAAGCTTTACTACATTATAAGTTCTCAGTTTCATTAAATTACAATTCAGTTAAATAACTAAAGATGAAATAACAGATTTCATTGTTTGAATAAATAAAATACAAACATTTGATAAAATAAATCTTAATTAAAATGTTGTAAATATGACTATTGACTAAGCCCTGTAAATTTTCTAGAAAAATTCTAAAATAGGGTTGTGAGATTTGGGTAGGGTAAGGTGTAAGAAAGGGATAAATAGTTTGGAAAACAAAAAAAAATTGCTATGTTTAGAAGAATATATTAAAATATAACTCTGCAGTGTATTTTCCTCGTTTTTCAATCTTTTAAAACTAAATAGAAAAAACGATCATAAACTTTGTATGTAATATTTTTTGTCATTTCAATTTATAGGGTGCTACATATAGGTCATATTATTCTTAAGTGAAGCCTTTGCATTTATTTTCTATAATCGTATTCAATGCCTAGATGGTTCTACTATATTATATTTTATTTTATTTTGCAGATTTAATTTTTAATATTCATTGAATGTACATTATGCTTTTAAATAATCAGACCTATATAGCTGTTGTTTAAATTGAGTTCATCCTATATTCCTGCTTATTTTGATTAGATTCAAAATGATGTGCTTTTTGAATGAGCCTTAATACACCCATTCCCCAATTACTCCCTCTAATATTTTTCTCCTATCCCAAATTTTTCTATAAAATCATTCAAACTATCTTAATTATCTTAATTTAGAATCTACCCTTTAGTTTACAACTTTATACATCTTTGTACATAGTTTATTTACTGGTTGATTTATTAACTGTTTATTTGTATTTAAAAAAAGATACCATAAAGAACATGTCCTTATAAAAAAAGACAACCTGACATATATATTATAATCTAAATCTTTATAATGCTTTTTATTTTAACCTGACAAATATATTATAACTCAAATAATATACAAGTTGTTTTCTTATTATTTTAAATTAAATTTCTATGGATGTATAAATGCCAGTGTTGGATGCATTTATGACATATAATTGAAAAAGTATGGATGTGTAAATGCCAGTGTCAGATGTATTTTTGACATATGTATAAAAATATTGGATGTATTTTTGCCAGTGTTGGATGTATTTATGGCATGAGAATCGATTTTACTGTCATTTATACAGTAAAAATTCAGTTTGTCATAAATGCATCCATTGCACTGGCGAAAACACATCCACTGTAAATTTGCTGGATGTGTAAATGGCAGTCCCCCGTTTGGACACTATTAGTTTTCAATTAACCAATCAAAAAAAGTACCCAAGGTTTTAGCCAACGAATAAGTTGGTTATAAACTTTGAGCACCAGTGTAATTTACAGCCCAATGTCCCCTCCCTAAATGAAAGGCAGTTTTATTCCGAATAGTTTCGAAGCTAAAAAAAGCTATGCTTGATATTTAGGCTTTTGAAAGAAGTTTGGCCAACACTTACTAAATCTTTACAGATGTAATTATTAAGTAGCTTCGCTTTTTCTTATTTAGCTAGATATAGGGTTAAACACACCATGGTAAGAAATGAGAGAAGAAAGAAAGATTGCATATGGCACGGCAGTTTTTCTATTTTCTTATTTTTTAACCCTTTCAAGAAGAATTCAGAAAAATATTGATAATGCCAAAAAACTTTAGGATTTATAATATATAAGAATTATTCAGAAAAATTGGGAGATAGATTGGGGGATAAAAAATAGTCTTGTATGGAGCTTTTTAGCAAGTCGAAACTCAAAATTATTTAGAGCAAAACTGCTATTTTAAATTACCACTTTGAAAAGACTTGCTTTAATTGTTTTCACCAAAGAAATCTACAATATTTAGAGGGATTCTTTTTTTTGGGTAATATACTATTATTAGTTTTCTAGAATATTCCTCCACATTTCTTTTACGAATATAAAACAATATATTTCGCCCTGAAAGGGTGAAAATATGCAACCTCCTCCTCTAATAAACGCCAACGTGGGCATCAAATTTCTCCGCAGTTTTTACATTACTGCAATAAATTAATTATAAATTTTTGTACCGTTTTAATTTTGGGACATTAAACAACGAAAAGGCTCAATAAAAAATAAGCAATGCTTCCCTTTAAAAGTTTTAGAAGATTCCATAAAAAATTACTTTCCTTGTTATGAAAAAAATCTCAAAATTTATGCTATTTTAAATATTTTTAATGCTTTTTAAAAACATCGATTTTTCTTACTTGGGAAAAGGGCTTGAAAAGGTGGGGGATAAGGAGGGCTTTATGGTAAGGAAAAGAGAAGGAAGTAGAGTAATTAGACACGCTATGAGAGGAGGAAGGGGGAAAGGGCAGGGATATGAAAACTGAAAAAATCTTTAGCATGAAACTTTTTATCATTAAATTTTAAAGTTCTTTTCATCATATATCTATTATACATTTATTAACAATATTATATTTATATTATAATAATAATTCATGTTTTTTCTTCAATTACCTTTTTCTCTATCCCTGGGGAAAGAAAAATGTGTGTGTGTGGGGGGGAGGGGGGGGGGAGGGTTGACCACCACCAACATGTAAATTTCTAATTATGAGAAAAAGGGGGTAAGATGAAACTTGGAAGAAAAAGGAAAATTCATGTTCATAAGCAGCGCAGCAATAACAAGTTTACAATAGAATTTAAAGGAAAAAAAGCACCTGCGAAAGGAAGAGTATTATTCTTTCCAATATTAAAGATCCGCAGAAAGCTGTCTAAGACAGTTAGGGAGTTGAATCCATTTTTATAGAAGCAGAAATATAATCTATGATTATGGTTTGGACCCTCTAAAACTATAATCTACCCTTCCACTTTCCCCTCTCTTGGTGAAGATATCTTCAACGCCGATACGATTTTTGAAATTTAAGATTCCACTTTTGCCTCTCTTGGTGAAGATATCTTCACCAAGAGAGGCAAAAGTGGAATCTTAAATTTCAAAAATCGTATCGGCGTTGAAGATATCTTCACCAAGAGAGGGGAAAGTGGAATCTTACATTTCAAAAATCGTATCGGCGTTGAAGATATCTTCACCAAGAGAAGGAAAAGTAGAATCTTACATTTCAAAAATCGTATCGGCGTTGAAGATATCTTCACCAAGAGAGGGGAAAGTGGAAGGGTAGATTATAGTTTTAGAGGGTCCAAACCATAATCATAGATTATATTACTGCTTCTATAAAAATGGATTCAACTCCCTAACTGTAAGATACGATGCGATAAATAACTAATAACATATTCACAAATGTGATGCCAAAAAATAATGTGTTTCTCCTATATGTAACTACAATATCCAGACGAACTATCAAATAAACTTACAAATTCTAAGTGCAGAGTAACTGCACTACAAAAGAGAATAAAGGGAATTATCTGTCAGTAAAGTTAACAACAAAATAACATCCATCAAATTTTAACCCGTTTCCACATGTTAAATATATCGTAAATTCGGGCAAAGTTTATTATCCTAAATATTACAGTTTCTTAGGTCCGTTCGTACGTCTGTCAGTCATAATTAATTATCACAATTAACGTGTTAATTTCCATGTTCTCTAATAAAGTGAAAGTCGCAGCGAGTTAAAATAAGGATACCTCCATCCATTCCATTCCCTCCCTTATGGATGATCGAGCTGACCAAAAAATGAGTTCAGCTCGATAGGACCTAAATTGACGACAATTTTTTCACCTGTCCTAAAATATTTTTTTTTTTAAAAATATTTTTTTTTTTTTTTTTTTCTGTCCTAATATCCACGTATATTCTAAATTCATTTAAATTCAGCTCGAGGGTTATAAGTAAACTGGTTCTTATTTTGTACTGGTTTTGTCGATAAATCAATAAAAATTTAATGTGAACCATACATGTAAATTTCAGACTTACGAACATATCATAGATCCATACGTATCCAGCAGCTACGCTGATAAATCAAGGATGAAAACATCAATAAAAGCATAGCTCTACAACCAGAAGAAAGGACAAATAAACATTAACTCATGTAGATTTTCAAAACTTATAAAGCAGAATTTTATAAATCTAAACAAAAATGTGCATAAATTTGTTGCAAAATTGCGTAAACATAGGAAACTGTATAGGACAATTCTGAAATGTCTAAAATTAATGAATCCGCTAACCGTTACGAACGGACGGGCACTCATAATAGAAAAGTTAAACTTTTAAAAATAACAAACAACATTCGAATAATAAAATTTCTCGTATTCATTCGAATCCGGTGGATAGGAACCGGTTCTCATCCATACGAAAAAACTATGTCTAGCATCGTATTATATCCAGCTTTCTACGAATATAAAAATGTACAATTATAGGATTAAAACCAGTTTTTTAGCCCATGCCTTTGGCACCTCGGGGCAAAAAAAAAACTGGTTTTAATCCTATAATTGTACATTTTATATCCGCGGAAAGCGTTTTACAATACGATGCGAGAAATAACTATTAACTTTACGCTAAAGTAACTTATCTATTTACAAATATACCCATACTATTTAAGCATAATAGATGAGTATTTTTAAATATTTCGGGTACCTTTGATACGCTCTGAGTATTTACAAATAACATTATTAATCTTTCCTTATTTGCATATGTTTAATAACAAGGATGACAACATACACAAATAGAAACTCAACAAGGGCAATATATTATGCATGTCCATAATAAGCGCAGTAATTACATTTAAAGACAGAAGCTAATTTTAAAAAAAACATAAAATTATGTTGTAAAACAGATTATAAATTTTAGGGAACCTTCACATAGGCCTCAGGATGGTTTTAGGCTAGGTTTGCTTATGTGTACGGGCCTGTTGAATATACATATTTGTGGGTGCGTTCGTGAGAGATGTACTTTGTAAAACAAAATAGAAAACTTTCTCAATCTTAATAATTTCTGTTCATAGTACGGACGTTCATACCTAGCGATAGAGTAGCACTGAATTTAATACCTAAGCATATAAAGAGTAAAGACACATTTCTATTGTATAAAAGATGTTTATTTACACAAATAAATCCTTTTAAACAAGCCGAAATTTAATAAAAAGTGCAAATCTTTTTGTAGTGTAGCGAGGGAGAGATATATGTAAAATGTTTCATAAACACGTCCTATCATTTAATGATTTTAAAACTTTGGGGACTCTGATTAAATCAAACAAGAAGTGTAAAACTTTTATTTTTTTTTATCGGTAATCTTAAATGATAACTTTTGAATTTAATAGCTTGTTACTCCTATGTTTCATATGGACATAATTACCCTTTAAATAGATGATTCCGCGAATATCACATTCGCAAACTATTACACTTTACAGAATGATTTTTAGCGGAAAAGATGAAACACAAAAAAATAATATACATAGTGGCTAAACATATTATTTGCTTTTGTGTATTTCTGCTAAGTATTTTATTTGTGAAATTTAGCAGGATCAGGGGATATGTAAACAACATCCATAAAAGCGAAGCTCTAAAATCAAAAGGAAGGACAAACGAATAATAACTCTTGTAGAGTGTCTGAACTAAAAAGGTAGAACATTAATTTGTAAATCTAGGCAAAATTGCCAAGTTGCTTAAATACAGGATAAAATAAAAGGATATACTTTCATTTTTAGAATTCAATTATAGAGATGCCTCGTTTATAATATTGTACTTTGTTGTCCTAGGAATTATTACTAAAGATAAATAGAATAATCAAACCTTACAAAAATTTGTTGTCAAAAAAGTTTTAAAATCAGCATGTTTTAAATAGTCGTACGGACCTTTTGGTAACGATTATAGAGTCGCTACGGACGGAGGGACCTACCCTAATTATAAAAAAGTTTCACTTTTTCAAAAGCTACATCTAGGGGAGGATATGCTTATAGATAGCCAAAAAACCATCCCAAGACTCCAAGTTATTGAGATCTTAAAAGGCAAACAAAAAACTTTTTTATTTATTATTATAGGATTTGAATCTTCCTATAATCATGACAATTTCATAAATTTAGTAAGATTATTTGAATTAAATCAATTAGTAATATTGATACTTGATAGCATACCTAACTTTTATATTCTTCTTTGTTATACAAAATAGAATCATTTACAGAAGCACAAACATTTAAAAAATATTTGATAACAATGATGACAACATCAATAAAAGGCAATTTGTAAAATTAAATTAGAAGACAAACTAAATTTTGAGAATAAAGCATTTTTGAAAGCAAAGCTTTTCTATTATTAGGGTCGGTCAGTCTGTTTGTATTATCACAAATTTTGGCATGCTAAAATTAACCTATCGATTCAAAAACTTTATACAATGACTTCTCAAATCTTCCTGATGATAAAAATTCGAACAATTTTGCCTTTTAGTTGGTTTTAATATCTCTTTTGGTTTCTGAAATGGCAGTTGGTCCTCTACGTCCCCCGAAATAGGGATCTTTATACCCCACCCCCCATCCTCCCTGGAAAAGGGTTACATTCCATTGTCCTATCACCTAAGCCCTGACAGAAACCATTAAAATATTTCTCCCACATAGGCATTCTACTAATAACAAGGATGATAAAATATCCCTCTGTAGAAGCTGAAGACTTTTTGGCATTTTCAAAAAAAGTCATAAAATTATTATTCGAATGTTATTTTAAACTAAAGTAGCTAAGTTTAAATAGAATAGAAAAATTACTAATTCATAATATCCAATCCAATATTATACCAAACTTGCGGCTAAAATGTAAGGGGGGGGGGGGAGTAGTGGTTAGCATTTCTTTCAATGCTGATTTCTCTTGAAAGAGTGAAAGAACCCTCCGGTAAAGTAGTTATAAACCTTCTTAGGACTATTAAGAAGCTTTGCCTTTACTGTATCAACATTTAGAGAAATCCTTGGATACAAACAGACAGACATACATAGTGTTACTTTTATATAAGATGCCAAATAGTTTGAAAAGATTTAGACGAAAGGGAACATTAAATTATTGAAAAACTAGCGGCTTCGCCCCTAGCCTCTAGGGGCTTTGCCCCAAGAGGTTTAATCAAACCAATTTTTCGTATTTTAGATTTAAAAGAAAAATTTAAAAAATCTGGGGAGGGGGGGAGAATTTTTTTTTTTTTGGGGGGGGGGTAATCAACCATACTTTTTAAATTTTATTTTTAAAAAGATAATTTTTTTTTTTTTTTTGGGGGGTCGGGGGGTAATTTTCATTTTTTTTGGGGGGGGGGTGTCTCACCCCCCAAGAAAATAGTTATAAACCTTCCCGGGACCTATGAGAAGCTACCCTGTAAAGGAGAACCCGATCGGTTCAGCGGTTAGCGAGATCCTTCGCTACAAACAGACAGACAGACAAACAAACAAACAAACATCGTTCTACTTTGTATTATAGATATATAATTTACATTCTTAACATATGAGCTATGTATAGAAACGCCACGCTACAACCAAAGGGTAAATCTATCTATTCTATATATGGTGATTTCTAATAATAATTTAGTAGTATACCAGCTATGATTTTATCATTTTTAAGATCAAAATCAATATCAAATTAGGGTATTTAATATAGCTTGCCAATAGACGTATTACAATAGAGAAATAACAAGTTTTTAAAAATCAGCCTTTTTTTAAGCATGACAACTTTTGATTAATACATAAGTTTTAGAAGTATGTTTGTCAGCCAAAAGAATTCCACGAGCGGCTATGCCCCTAGAAGCTTATAGGGGCACTCAGGGGAGGCAACAGGGAGTTTTACATCGCTTTTTGGGATTAAGTATTTTTTCTTTGGTTTATTTCCTTCGGGACAGTGGAGGTACCTTCTCTTAAAATAGTTAAAAACCTACCTTGGACCATTTGGAAGCTTCACTATAAAGGAGAAATAAGATAATATAGCGGTTAGCGAGATCCTTTGCTACACACAGTCAGACAGATTAGGACATAAAGTTTTCATCTTTAAAAGAAATCTTTTTTTATAAACTCTATTGTATTTCTAATATGGGGGGTTGAAGTGGGTAAAGAATTTTTAAAAATCATGCTTTCCTAATCCTATAGCAAGGTGGTCCAACCCTTCACAAAAATATCAATATTAGGTTGGGCATTATTTTATGTAGGTTTTAAAGTTAGCGGACAATTATTTCAGATTGTAAATAGTAGAAAAGGACAATAAAGTAAATAATGAAGTTAGAATAAACAGGAGAAAAGGTATTTGGTACGTCTGTTTAAGAGATCTTTTGCTGCAAATTCTTGTTGAATAAGCTTCTTTAATATTAGTTTAATTGTTTATTCCAAACCGATTAACATTAGCAGTTTTAGAACCGGTTCTTAGCCATACTGAAAAATCATATATTGAAATAAAAATCATAAAATCAATACAATGAAAATGAACTTCATTTTGCATCGCTACTAATGTGAAAATTACCTAATTTTGAAATAAAGATTAAAATTTGTCCAGCCTAAAAGTAAAAAAATGTTTATATTTTATTGAAAGCCTTGAATAGTTTACTAATGATATTGTTTACCCAAGACAAGGAGAAGTCAATGAAAGTAAAATTAATCTTCCTCCCAATTCAAGAATAATAACATTTTGTCTTTTATAGTTTAAAATTATAAATATTTATAATTCAATAAAACATAAGATCAATGCATTTATAAATATATGCCAGTGTTAATTAGATATGGATTTATAATATACAATACATGGATATTATGACAGGGGAAAAATTGCCTTTAATTTGTGTTCTACTATAAAATGGAAATGATTTGTTGGTCAGTTCATTTATCCGTAGAGTACTTGATAATATGGTGTAAGATCCAAGTTGTATTAAATCCATTCAATTAGATGTATTTATTGCAGTAACTTTTAATATATTATACATTTTAACATAATTAGTAGAAAAGTTTGGACACTGATAGTTTATACAACTCAATCAAGATTTGATAGGTTTTTAAGCCAACGAATATCAAAACGAGTTTGTAAAATTTATAGCCAAATGTACTTTCCCTTCCTATGTAAATAGAGGGAAAATAATTTTTATTATTGGTCGTGAGAAAATCATATTTATAAAAGCGGTTTACATGGTTTATTTTACAGGATAATTACAATAGGATTTCTGCCCTTGGTAGTTAATACAGTGATGTAATATTGTTAAAATTAAAAGGTCATGGAAACCTTATTTTAGTTGTATATTTAAGCAGGGAGGAAGGGGATATTGGACTGTTAATAATTACACTAGTACCCAAAGTTTTATAATAATGTTTTCTTCTTCGCAGGGTGAAGGGGATATTAGACTGTTACTTTATTACATTAGTACCCAAAAGTTGTATGATAAAATTTTCTTATTGCTGACTCAAAAACGTTGAGTAATTTTATTACATTTTAGTTGGTTGGTTTATTGAGTTGAATGTCCAAACGTTTTAACCGATACTTTTGATCTATAGAAGGAGTAATTTTATATATCATCATTGGGGATGTACACTAATTCAACGTTCATTGTCTGTATATCCCTGATTTTCAGGGAAGTTGTTCAGGGACGTTAGAACATTTTTTTCTGAAGAAAGTTTTTTTCTAATAGATTTATAATCATTGATGGGCTGTCAGACACAATAATTCTTTCCAATTTCTATCAGACGAATATATGATTCATTCCAATAAAAATAATGATGAAATTTTTGAACGATACAATATGCCAAAAGTTAGATTTATTCTAAGAAAATCAACTATATATGACTGACTTAATATGTAGATGAAACCAACTATACAGATTTTAAGTAATGAAAAATCCTCATCTTTAAACAGCAGTATTGGAGGATAAATATTATTTTGATACATGGAATATCATTTTAGTTATCCCTTATCCCTGAAGGCTTCTTGTGTGTTATTTTTGGGGGGGGAAGATTTTTCATATCAAGGATGTTTTGATATCAATATCATACTTTATTGATTTTAGCCAGGGCGGAAGAGGGGGACATTGGGTTGTTTATTACACTAGTTCCAAAAGTTTTATAATATCGTTTTCTTATTCGTTGCCTTAACAACTTTGGGGACTTCTATTGAATTTGATTGGTTAGTTGATTGACCAAACGTTTCAACCACTAATTTTGGTTGTACATCAATTTATCGACCATTGCCTTATCCCTTTAGGTCCTTGGATTTTTGCACTATATTATTAACTAGCGGTTTCGCCCCTAGCTTCTAGGGGCTTTGCCCCAAGAGATGATAAAAAAAAGTTAAGGTGAAATTCGTAAAAAAAAGGAATATCTAAAATAAGGATATCTCCTACAATAAAAAAGGGGGGATTTTTTTTGTTTTTTGGGGGGTTGGGGGTGTCCCACCCCCCAAGAAAATAGCCTAAAACCACCACAGGACCAGTAGGTATATTCCCTGAAGAGTAGAATCCGATCGGTTCAGTGGTTACCAAGATCTTCAGCTTCAGACGGACGGACGGACAGACATCAAGCTACTTTGTATTATAGATAACGCATCTACTCTTTAAATATAGATAGATTGTCTGTCTATCAGTCTTAGAGTCAAAGACAAGTAAAAAAAATGACCACCTAACTATTTATAAAGCTTAAAATATAAAATAATCAATACAATGACTGTTTTATAGTTTACTGTTTCTTTTCTTTTTTTACTTCTTTTTCCAATATAGTTTAGCTTGTTGTTGCTGCGATTTTTTTTACAAACGATCATTCGACTAGTTTTGTGTTATGGACGTATATATTCTTGTTCATAAACATTTATTCACACGAATCAATCCCCCACCAACCTCCCCTCCCCCCCCCCCCCCCACACACATACATACAAATATTAAGAGGGCCCCCATTGGACTGTAAATTACATTGGTACTCAAAAATTATAAATATGGTATTTTATTCAGTTGCAGAAAAACAACCTTTCACGTCTTTAGTTATGATGCAGTTTAGGCCAAGATTCGAACCCGTGACTTTTCAGTAGCGTCGACGTCCGGATGCGTTACTCGTTCACTGGTTCTATATGTTAAGACTAATAAATTTAAAACCCTTGTTGTAAATTTTTTTGTTTATTTAGAAAAAATTTAAACTTCCCTGAAAATAGAAACCCAATCTCTTTGGTGGTTTTAGAAATTTTAATGAACAAAACAGACAAACATACATCCTACCTCTTATACTAGGATAATTTTTGGGATAGACAGAATTAGAAAGGCAAACAAAATAACAAGCAATCAAAAAGGATTAAAATAGAAACAAGGATGACAACTTCCATGTAATAACAACAATTATTATCCAATTAAAACAGATAATAATTGTTAAGATATGTTGTCTTTAAATAACCAAATATTTTTGACTCAATGATTTACAATTTAAGGACGGCCAAGAAGGGAGGGGGGGGGGGGGGCTCGGTTGGTTAGGGGAATTATAACACCCCCCCGCAAAAACATCTGAAACTTACAAATACATTTTTTGGCACTTCGCAGAATGGAATTATTTTACATACACCAAAATATTGGTTTTTATCCCCCCCCCCAAAAAAAAAAACAAGTTAGACATTCTAGGTACGATTAAACCGAACACATAATGTTTATTTAGAAGATTTGCAAATGGTTAAGAGATGGTTGGGAAACCGAATATGAAAATGGAATAAGCATGATAATAAAAAGGCAAGAGTAAATAAAAATAGCAATTTTCCTTCAATATGAAATGAACACTATTTTTATCATCATTTTTAATATTGTATTCATGGATCTAAGGGATAAGACAATGGACGATGAATTAATGTATAAAACCAACTGTGATAGACAAAATTACCGCTAGTAAAGATTTATATTATTGGCTGAAAAGTTTGACCAATGAAAATACAAAGATTTAATGGAAAGTACCCAAAAGTTTTAATACAACAAACAAGAAAACTTGTTTATAAAACTTTGAGTACACCTTAGTTGGTTCGTTCAAACTAAAAGTGTCCAAACATTTAAACCAATAATTTTAACTTTATTGTCTGTTGTCTTATCCCCTAACATCTCTAGGAAGAAATGCTAAGGACCCAAATGAGGGGGGGGGGGGGGTATGGTTATAAAAATAGAAATAGGAGAGTAGAACTATAGTGTGAACCCCTTTTTCGTAAATCTGACAAAGGAACTCCTCCAGCTGACAAAAAACTTTAAAATATATAATTTCTAGAAAGCTAACTTTATATTAAGGAATTCAACAATTCATAGCTAACTTATTAAAGGATTTGTAATATGCTTTACACTATACTAGAAAATAAATTTTAACACGATATAATTTACGTGAGAAAAGCTTTATCTTAAGAAATGCGACTATTTACAGCTGACTCTTTATATGAACAAAATGAAAAAAATATGCCCTTTCCTCTTACACATGTGTGTACAGTGTATACACAGTACAACGCTAGGTCCTGTTGAAAACGTAACGAACGTACTGTTGTATTGCTATTTGTTGTTATTTTATTTTTATATAATTTATTTCGAGGTAAACATCAAACAAATTATGAATTTATGTATTTTAAATGTTTATAATAGATACGAATTACGAATTAAAGATTATAAATTATGTACATTTGAAGTCCGAGATATTATTTTTTTGTTTTAATAGAAACTCAAGAAAAAAATATAATTTTATTAACTTAAATCCATAAAGGGATTTTTATTATTTTACAACGATTGCAATAGATGAAGCATATTTATTATTAATGCACAGATAAAACATAGATGTGAAACAACAATATGAAGGCAGTACTTCATGTGATGGACTTGATTCGAGTAAAAGTTGAAAGAACAGCTCTAGTTAACTCTAATGAAAAAACTAGAAAACTTCAGTTTAATTCAACCAATGAGATTTCATGTATGCTCCGATGCGATTCATTTATTGGCTCAATCAGACATTACCTCTCTTTCTTAGTACCTTTATTGTTATAAAAGAGATTCAATTTCAAGTCCAAATGGAACTGCTTATGTAACTTTGACCTCTGTAAGATTAGGAACCTCTAGATCTTAAGGATTATCATTAGATGGATATAATAAAGTTATAAGATATAAAGTTATCTACACTTTTCTATTGTTATTTCGTGGTTTCTCTCAAAGTGCCTAGTCGAGCATAGAACCCCTGCCCTTGTATTTTTAAATACACTAGCGGATAAACTTCAAAAAGAAAAAGTGAAAGAATTTTTTTTGTTAGGGGTGTAATTTTTTTCTAGTGGTGATTTCTCTTGTAAAAAATATTACTTATTACTTAACGTCAGGTTAGGTTAGGTTATATTGGGTACTTGGTGGCCTTGCATGGTTAGATAACCAAAGGTATAGGCCCCGCAAGGTTGAGCATAGAAAAAGCTAACCCCATATATCTTTAATTTATTAAACATGGGGTGGATAAAAATCCCCTATAACCCTCCTTTCTTATATCTTAATTTAATATTTTTTTATGTGTTATTTTACAGTGTATATATATTTGTTTATTGTAATGTTTAATACATGTAATCATAGTATGGACATGGCAACTGAATTAAAAACTATTTTGTAATGTTATTCTATTCATTATTAGGGAGATGGCAATGGATTTTTGATTTGATAAACAACTCCAATGATGATAAACACAAATACCCTTTTCTAAATTATTATTATTATTTAGTATACGACACTGAAGGTTTGGACAAACCAATCAAAATTAATAAAAGTTCCAAGGTTTTAAGCCACCGAATGAGTGTTTTTATAAGAATTTTAATACTATTTTAATTTACAGTTTAAATTTCCCTCCCTCCATGAAATAATCAGACAAGGACATTGCAATTGAAAATAGGACAAGATTTAAGTGTTGAAAAAGAAAAATTATATAGAGTGAGGGAGGCTAAGTTTTTACAGCAGTAGTTTTAAAATTATGATAATGTTATTTCTAAATATTAAAATGACTTATCGCACCTTAAAAAAGTTGCTAATCCTTTTGTATATATTTTTATATCCCTCAGACAAAGGTTGTGAAAAATCACACTTTACAAGTTTTTTTTCTGCTATGATAATCTTTGTGTAAATTTTTAGGAATAATAATTTTATGGATAGGATTAGTGGCATCCCTCCCAACCTTTAGGAGCTTTGCCAAAAAAGTTTTTCTTTAAAGGAAAGCTTCTGTAATGCCTGGGAATTATTCATAATTAATTCTTGGTGGGGTTTTAGGATATATTTTGAGCCTACCATCTCCCTAAGGATATAGAACCCACTAAATGCTAGGGGCGCAGCTGCTAGTTTCTTAATGAAAATAGCATCATCGATACTAGTAAATGTCGTTAAACTTTCTTTTAATCTACTATCAATCTTGACTTGACAAAAAAAACTTCGCAAAAAGGTAGATAATAAATATTTGCAAAATAAAAGTCAAATTTTTTTACTGTTTCTTTCTGTTTTATTGAAAAGGGGTTTGATGTGCCTTTTTTTATATTTATTAGCGACGTTGCCCCCAGCTTTTAAGGGCTCTATATTCAGGGACATAAAGGAGCTGCTAGAAAAATAGCTTAAAACCACGCTAAAACTTAATTACAAAAAATTGTAATAATGATTTATTAACCCACAATCAATCAAGAAAAAAATATATTAAAAATCTAAAAGAATCTTTGTTATCAAGCTTAACTCTAGTGTGTAACAACCCATTATGTCAAGAATGTAGATAAATTTATATTTCTTTTCAATATTGTTCAAAATCTGATAAATTAATCAAATTCTATTCGTAGAATTTTTTTAAAAAAAATTTCTATCATTGCAATAATGGTGTGAGACTTGTATGCCCTAATCAATCCTTCCTATTATCATTTTCCTCTCCAATATTGTTTTATTTATTGCTTATTATCTTTTTTTTTCTATTTTTTTTGTCTTATTTATATGGCCTGTATGAAAACAATGTGTGAATACACATTACTGCATACTTCCTAGTTTTAGGAAACTGCCATTTGGGAAGAAATTTTTTTTTATGAATTAACCATATCAATAAAATTTGACTGTATATATAAATGTATATAATATTCATTTAATTCATTTGTTATTTTGTTGGTTTTTTTATTCTATGTATGTACACCCAAGAATAATAAATCTAATCTAATCTAATCTAAAATAACCTAAAACCAAGACCTATATGAAGTTTCCCTATAATGGAGAACTAGATCTGTTCTTTACATAAAACCTTACTACTTTATATAATAGGATTAAAAACTATTTCATAGTGCCAATAAACCATCTTCTTGCATCCAAATAAAGCTTCCTGAAAATTGTAACTCTATTGAACCGGCTGTTCCCGAGATTTTTTAAGACTCATATACATAAAAAAAAACTACTTTATCATATAAGCTAATCCTACATTTGGTTTATGGGACTAAATGTTTGCACTTATATTTATCAGAAAGGGAGGGAGGGGCCATTGGACTGTAAATTACACTGGTACCCTAAAATTTTATAACCACGTTATTTTATTCGTTGGCTCAAACCTCTGGGTACTTTTATCGAACTTTGATTGGTTGGTTCAAAACAAGTAGTGTCAAAACGTTTCAACAGTACAGTACAGTACAGAATGGGTAATTTTGTTTTTCTTAATTGGTGAAATTTATATCAGTTTATCGTCCATTGTCTTATCCCTTAAGATCCCTGAGTACCATGCCATTCTACGCAGGGAAAGAACTAATACAATGGCAAATTTTTGTACATCTCAATCGATGATAAACAAAATCACCCCAGCTGTAGATTACAATTAGTGGTTGAAACGTTTGAACACTCATCTTAATGAACTAACTAATTAGAATTCAATAAAAGTCCCCAAGATTGTTAAGCTCACGAATTATAAAATTTGGGAACTAGTGTTATGAAAAATAGCCCAATGTCCCCTCCCTGCCAGTATTGTACGTGTTGATGCGTACAATCACAAGATTATTTTCTCCTACAAAAGTTATTAACATCGACTAAACATTGCTTTAGATCCAAGATTTTTATAATAATGTTAAATTCGAAGCTTTCACAGAAAGCACCTTGTTAAACACTAAAACCCCATCCCCTCGCCTTATTTTTCAATTAAATTAGAAAAAGATTTGGGTAGTCGTCTACTTTAGGTCAGGCCAGGTCAGGTCAGGTTAGGTTGTATTGGGTTACTGTTAGGTCACTGAATACAAAGGCCCCATAGGGTTGGTTTTCAATAACTAGTGACTTTGGCCCTAGCAGCTATGGGGTCTGCAATCGAAGATTGATGGGGGGATAGGGAAAGAGGAGTAACCTTAAACCATTCCAAGACTTTTATTCAAAATAGAATAGCCTAAAACCATCATGGAAGCTATGTTACCCTTTCCAAAAATTTAAAACTCACTCTGTTCAGTAGTTATCAAGATCTTAACGTACAGTCAAAAACCTTCACTACTTTGTAAAATAGGATGATATAATTTTGTTCTGCAGTTACTTACAAGATAAAATATACTAAAACCATCCCAAGAACATATAATGTTTTACTATGTAATTTGTAGTCTATTGATATTTAATCTATGTTTGTTTTTGCTATTTAGTATTCAGTGCTCTAGAATTTCTGATTTATGCTATTTACAGCTTAGAGGGAGCCTTTTTTAGGGGGCTTCAAGGGACCCTCGTTGGTTGACATTTTCAAGGAGAATTTAAATTAATGTAATTACCCAATTATGAGAAACAAAATTATACCTTTTGTAGATTAATATTGTTTGTTAAACAATTTTGACACTACTTTTTCTTTAACCAACCAATCAGATTTTGATAAAAGTACATTTGATAGAAGTTTTCATTCTAATAAAAGAGAGAACGTGTCTATAAAACTGTGGGTACTAGTCTATATTGAAGTCCAATGTCCCCACCCTTTCTGACTAATATTAAGTTTTTCTACATCTTATAATTCAATTTTGTATTTTTATGACTGTTCCTTTTTGTTGATGATTTAGAGGGTTAGATGGTTTCATGTAGAGAGATTCAGTGGTTATGTGTGTCTTGTACTCTGGTTTTGGCTGGGTAATAACTCACAATATAGAATTGTATTTGTTATTAGGTTCATGTGAAGAGATTCAGTGGTTATGTGTGTCTTGTACTCTGGTTTTGGCTGGGTAACACCTCAAAATATAGAATTATATTTGTTATAAAGCTTCAAGTAAAGAGATTCAGGGGTTATGTATGTCTTGTACTCTGGTTTTGGCTGGGTAACACCTCACATTATAGAATGATATTTGATAGATGGTTTCATGTAGAGAGATTTAGTGGTTTGGGCTGGGTATCAACTTATTAACCCTTAATTTATAATCACAACATCTTAATTTTATTAGTCAATTGGTTTCCTGTAACATATAGCATTAAAAGTCGAATTATTACCAAGCCATTCATTTAATATCTAGACTTTTCTGTTATAGGGTTATTCTGACTAATTAGTATCAAAATACAATATTGATATTTAGTTGAATTAATTATAGTTTGCTTAAAAGGTATGAGATGATACTGAGCCATGAATACTTAAGGTCTAGACTCAACATTGAATGGGGTTATCTTAAGTATCCATCTGTAACAGAATATAAACAGTAACACCACTATTTGAATATTCAATTTTTAAAGCGGTTTCTCTCAAAGTGCTTAGTCGAGCACAGAACCTTCTCCAAACCCCTTATTTGGAAACAACCAATTTTTTGGTTTGTTTATATTACCTAGTTCAGATTAGGTTAGGTTTTTTTAGAAAATGGGTAGCCCCGCAGGACCAGGACATCTTAGATTTTAGACATAAGGAAAAAAACTTCTCACACCTTTTTACAATACATGTAAAGAAATAAGAAGGGGGTTTTAGTGCTCAAAAGGCACTTTGGGGGAAAGAACCAACTTTACATATTAAATTAGTTGAAATATTTTAGAAAATTAAGCAGGGCTTGTCGGACATGTCTTTAGATGCCTTGCTACAGGCTCAGCTAAATAGAACTAGCTGTCAGAAGGATCGTGGTTGCAAGTGACAATATGGACGCGCAGCTGTATTAAGTAATAAGCAGCTATGTCAAACTGCTATGACAATAAATAGTTATGCATTCAAACTCAGAAAGAAAGGGGACATTCAATTGTAAATTTACTGGTCACAAAGTATTGACTGAAAAAAATGAATAATATAAACACCTAATAGCATACCAACTTTTACACCACTAATTTTGATCTACAAAATGTGTTTATGTAATTTGGGAAAATATCAATTTATCGTCCATTTTCTTATTCCTTGATATTTTTGATCCCCACTACAATAACGAATAATTGTCAAAACTGTTATTTAATTTGTCCTAATATTATATTTATTTGTCACTAAGTGCCGTCCCTAAATATTTAGGGTTAAAACAAGGCCGGTTAAAACTTATCTTCCATAGCTTCGATTTAAATAACCTTTAAATCATGGGACATTTGAATAAACTTTGCCTGTTTTTTTACGAATGCTGATCAAACGCATTGGCAATTTTACAAAGATTTTAATTTTCTTATTCGTGAAATTTTTTTTAAATACGATACAATTTTTATAATGGATCAAACCGGTTCAAATAGTTATTGAATAGCTACAACTCTTTTAAAAGCACGAAGTGGATTTTACTCTTTCCTTAGCAGAAAATGAGTCAGTAAAATTTCCGAGAGAATTTTAAAAAGTAGAAATTCAATGAGTGATTACATTACTATTAAGGAGCAAAGCTTTTGATTTTGCTCTTACATACTTTTTTAAAAATAATCCTTAATTTTACTATAATAGGGAGTGGGGTTAGTTTTTTCTGTGCCTTAGCCCTACGAGTGGCTCTTACCCTGCAAGGCCTATACGTGCAGTTCACTAACCATGCGGGGCGACCCAGTAGCCAATATAACCTAACCTAACTTGGCCCATAGTATCAAACTAACAAACAACCTCCCCAGCAACCTCTTATATTCAACTTATTTTAAAAATTCGGAGTGGATAGGGGGAAGAGAGGGGATTCTGTGTTCGAAAGGCAATTTTAGGGAATTTACCAAGGCATGTATCAAATATTATAGCCATTTGTTTTGTTTGATTTTTTAAATTGTACTGCTACTTATATCATTATGAGATGTGCGTACGTCTGTAATTTCAGGAAATTTTGATGAATGTAACAATTTATAACAAAATTTCTAATTATACAATATACTTTAGTGCTTAGTGTCTTTAGCTTATTATTGCTGCGCTACTTATGTTTGTTACAAACTAAACTGACCCATAATATTATTTTTCTAAGGAATCCAGGGAGGGAAGGGACATTTGGCTGTAAATATACTAGTACCCAAAGTTTTAGAATATGCTCCTTTCATTCGTTGGGTTTATGTTTATGTTTTTTTTTGTCCTAATTGGCTATTTAAAAACTAGCAGTGTCCAAACACAAAATACTGATCTACAGAAGGGGTAATTTTGTTTATAATTATTGAGTTTGTACATCAATTTACCGTCCATTGTCCTATCCCTTATGATTTCTGAAAGAATCTGGGAATCAAATTACCGGACACAGGTCAAAACTTCGGCTGGACCCAGAGAACCTGGAAAATGTTCAGTTTTTAAAAATTAGAAAATTTCCATATTTTAATTTCACAAAAAGTCTTTTTTCTTATTATTTTTAGAGTATAAAAATCATGAAGCTTAATTAAAAACAAAAAAATTATATTAGGTTTATATAGGTCCAAGGAAGGGGTTATACTTTTAGATTGTGGGGTTAAATCTCAAACGAACAAACAAATTAATTTTTTTTAAGAACAAAATTTTAAGATGATTAAAGTCCCTCAACAGATTATGACGTCATACGATAGAATAGCCAATGAGAGGCCAGTATACACTGTAATTGACCAATGGTAAAATTTATGTTGTCCTCTTATTTTATCGTATGACGTCATAATCTGTTGATGGACTTTAATCATCATCCAAAAATAAATGTGGGCTAGGGCCGGCAAATGAAAAAAAATGAGAAAATATTTAAATATTAAAAACTGACTTGCATGTTCCAGGTAAAGAGAGTTTAGGATGTTTTTAAGCTAAATACTGCAAGGACAGGGATTGAGCATCTGAAAGAATTCTGTTGGCCATCATAGAATAAGATATTGTTGGTCTATTTGCATCTGTGACTTTGTCTGTATGTCAAATAAGATTTCAAACTCCACAATTTTGTTTACCGAATTAAACAAATTAAAATTAGGGACATTTATTGTTTTGTTCTAACTTTTCAACCAATAATTTTGATTAACAGAAAGTTTATCATGTTTTTCATAATTGGAGATTCACAGCAAAAAAAGTTTAAAGGCAAATATTAATTCTTTCGATGCTATCACTGTCCATGAACTGTTGTCGTCAGATACGGATCATTGATATTTAGCAAAATAATGTAATTGCAAAATTTTACCTGCGAAACAAAAGTATTATTTAAGGAGTGTAGCTACTCTTTAAGTATGTTACTTATTTCTAATTCTATTCTAAAACAGCTGCATAAGATTGTACGGAGTATTCTCTTAAGTGCTCTTTGAGCACTAAAAACCCTCACGGTTTCTTAAATAAATTAAAAATAAGGGGGAAGGGCTAATTTATCATTTGTTTGTTTATTACTCAAAGGCAGGTTAGATTAGGACATATTGGGTACTGAGGGTTTCAATGTTTAACAGGCAATTCTAGGGAAAGGACCTTTTGTCCAAATTTTCTAGTTTTTTCTTTTATACCATCAGACTGATTTTAGTGCAACTTTTAGAGGTAAAAGCACGTTCGATTATGCAAACAGACAAAAAATCTATGAAGACACTAATAAATTACAAAAAAAAACCTTACCAAAACTTTAATGGTCAACTATTGGATTAGCTGATTAATTTGTTTATATTTTTATCAATGGATAATGCCAACATTGTTTAAAAAGTAAAAGCAAATTGTTTATCCCCAAGACTAAATCTAGACTAAAGCCTAATTGGGGAATTTATAATTTTAGGGTCAAGCCTAAATGAAAAAGAATAACTATTCAAATGTAATTTAACATTTGGGTTGTTAACAATTAAAGCTTGTTTTGAAAAAATTCACACTACTTTACACTTTGTCTATGTCCGTCTGTCTGACTGTACTTCTTTATGTGTAAGTTCTTATACCTTTTAGTTTACATTTATGTCTGTCTGTACATCATTGGTGTAAAGGAGGGTCTGCCTGTTTGTGGTTAAAATATATTTTACTCCAGAGTCATACCCCTTCCATAATATATTTTGACCAACCAACTAATGGAATGTCTATAAAAGATGTTGATTAAACCGTCCCATTTGAAAAAAAGTTCTAAAACTTTTGGCTCTCATGCAAAATGAGGTACAAAAAGGTAAAAAAAGAAATATTTTTTATACAAATTTTTAGAAGACCCAAGTTTTAAAAATCCGTAAAAAAACATCTTTTGCTCATTTTGAACTTTTTTACAAAATTTTAACCCTTGTATGTCAAAATATACCTGAAATTTTAGCCAGGTAGGGAGGGGACATTCGACTGTTTATTACACTAGACGCTAAAGTTTTCTTATTCGTTGGCTCAATAACTTAAGGGACTTTTATTGAATTTAATTGGATAATTCATTAATATGAGTGTTCAAACGTTTCAAGTAATAATTGTAATCTAAAGAAGAGGAAATTTTGTGTATTATCATTAGTTATGTAAAATGTACATCAATTTATTGTCTTATCCTAAACTTTTCTTTCAGACGGGACGCGTTGATTTTATTTGAATGCACTCGTCTAGATAATAAAATTCGGTTGGTACAAGTGGGGTCAAACTTGTAATCATCAGATAATTCAGGGGTCTAGATATGTCTATAAATGATCATACACAAAATTACCCCTTCTTTTAATTACATTTAGTGGTTGAAACGCTTGGAGACTCAACTTAACGAACCAACTAATTAGAAGTGTTAAGCCAACGAATAAGGAAACGTTAATTTAAAAATTTAAGTACTAGTATAATAAACAGCCAAATGTCCCCTCCCTCCATTGGGATAATCGCAATCAATGATTATGTTTGTATATTTTGTTAAAAATCTTTGGTTGTTTACCTCAAATGCCTAGTCAAGCTCAGAACCCTCCATCTCCTTATTTTTGAAATAAATTTAAAATAAGGGTTGGGTTACATAAGAGCTGGATCTTTAAATCATTTTAGTGGTGAGCCAGATCGGGGTGAGCCGAATTTCACCCAATCACAGCGCAGCATTTCATAAAATGCTGTGCTCTCATTGTTGGATCTTTAAATTATTTTAGTGGTGAGCCAGATCGGGGTGAGCCGAATTTCAGCCAATCACAGCGCGGCATTTTATAAAATGATGTGCTCTCATTGGTGGAAAGTTGGCTCACCCCTATCTGGCTCACCACTAAAATGATTTAAAGATCCAGCTAAGTAGCTATTTTGGGTGCTTGGAAGTGGAATACCACAGTTATAGGACCCGCAGAAGTTAGGGGGTGCTGCCACTTTTACCTCTAGCAAAAATACAACCACTGTGTTTTTGACAAAAAGTGGGTGTGTTTTTGTCAATTTCGATTTTAGTTGTATTTTTAGCAATAATTTTTTATTCACTGTCAAAATTACACCTTCACTGCTGTCATAAACACCAGGAATAATAAACACAGTTTACTGCCATTTTCACACCAATGAAATTCAATGAGGCTGTCAAATTCACAGTTTTGATGACAAAAAATACACCTATTTTCATATTAGTATTAAGTATTTTAACCAAGCTGTTATAACTTATAACTAAATGTTTATAGTTAAATTAATCTACACAACAATCATTCTTAACTCAGCAAAAGGAGGTAACAGACGAATATTGGATTATAGAGTAGTTACACTAAGGGGAGGGGGGGGCATAATGACATTTAAACTTAAACCGTGAGCAAATTATAAATTTAATAGATGTATCATTGTCAATATGTAGGTGTATAATTGACAAATTATAAATCTAATAGATGTATTTTAAGTTAGACATAGGAGGATAAACTACCCCTGTTTATTTTTTCAAAATTTTCTTTAATAGGGAGAGGGTTGGTGTTCAATGCTTGATTGGCACTTTTAGGGAAAGAGCCAGTGCTCGACTATTCGTTTAGAAGGAAACCACCGGATTATTCAATAATTAAGGACTAAAAATTAAACAACTGGTGTAAATATAAATTACAAAATCTGAGATACATAATACTAAGGAAGTATATTCAGCCCTGATTATATTTGAAAAGAGCATTGATTTATTTTTGTCTAGGGGTTATCAAAGGTCTCACATCTTCTCTCTCTCTTTCTTCATTTGGCTTTTTAAAGAAGTTATACATTTAAGCAAAATTAAAATTCATTATTTGCAAAAGCATAAAAATTACTCAGCCTTTAGATTTCTACAAGACAAAAATTATCATCATTAAAACAAAATGCATGGTTTTTGGCTTGAATTTAGAATACTGTATTTGTTATCAATTAAAATGAAAAATTCGCTAAATTTTTCATATTTTTTAGGGATATTGTTTTTACACTGCTTTATAATGGTAATAAACCTAGATCTCATCTATTTGCATTTTCTATGCAGTTAACTCTTTACATGCGGGGGGGGGGGGGGGGAGGGGGGTTCTTTACATATTAATCAACTCTATATGGTTGTTAACTCTGTCTATGCGAAAAAGTTTTTTTTTACATAGTAGTTAACTATGGGGGGAGGTACGACGTGTTACAAATATAAGAAGTCCAACTTGAAGTTATTTTAAAGATAAAGAAGAATTTCAAGGTAATATGTTTGATTAGCACCTACATACAGACGCACACCTATGTACTCCACTTATGTAAACCACAGCTGTAAAAGGTTAAAGGGTTGCAGGAATTAGAAAAATTCCTCTACCATTTTTTTGAGTTTTATGATTTAGTGTTTTTAGGGCAAATACATAGCGCATACCACTAGTTAGTGCTACATGCATAGATGCGTTACTGCTCTATAGATAGAGGCATTACGTCAGTACATTACAGTTTTAGGAATGAAAGAATTATCCGATGGATTTGAAACTTTGCACATCTATTTGTATGGTTATTTGCCACAATATATATGAAAGCTTAAGAAAAATGGATTTATACATTTTTTTGTCAATTTTGATTCAAGGGAAAGCCATTAGCGACAAATTTATGTTCATTCTTACTGATGATTAACAAAAATACTCTTTTGTAAAGTAAAATTATTGATTAAAAAGATTGGCTGCTTACAGCTTGAAACAACAAACCATGGTTTAAAAAAATACCCTAAGTTTTAATAAACAGAAAATTCAGGTACCAGTGTACACTAATATGTGCTATCTATCTCTAATTTTGGTCTTATAGCTATTAAACCCCGTAAAAAGTTTATCAATATTGTTTTAATGGATGTTTGCTTCCTTGTTGGAATTTATTTGAGTTTAAATGGTTTGAGATATATTGGCGTAGGATGTTTTTATAAATCAGCTAAAATAATTATTACAGCACTTCTATTTGTTTGATAGGCAGGAAAGTCTTTTTTTTTGTCTTCATTCTATTATAATTGAAGTGAAATCCCTTAGGAAACAGAAAAACAGGTAGACTAAACAAGTAAACAATCGAAAATCATGTACAGAATGAAGACCTTCTGAAAAAGGTCGTGCAATCAAAGGGTGGATTGTCTGTTGGATAAATTAACATTTGTATGTTAGACTGCTAGATTGCTATACAAAATAACCCTATAAGTGGATTTTCATATTAGACATAAATTTTATTTTGGAACTTATTTTTTTGTGGTTTTATACGAAACATTTATTGGTAGTATTTTCATTTTTTCTTTCTTAAATACTTTCTATTGTTTAAAACATCCATTAAAATTAAATTCCTTTTCTTTATATAAAAGTAACAGGATGTCTATCTGTCTGTTACGATGAATCTCGCCATCTTCTTAATCGATATGGTTCGTCATTACAATGAAGCTTCTTATAGGTCGTGGGTAAGCTTATGATTATTTTTTTTATGGAGGGTACCACAACCCTCCTAAGAGAAATAGCTATAAAAAAATAAAACACCCCAAATTTTTACCTTTTTTTAAAAACAAAAATTGAAAATTTGACGGGGGTGGTGGACCTCCCCTCCATTTCCCTTAGATGCCCTTTGGAGCGTAGCCGCTAGTATGTAATTAAGAAATAGTATGTGTGTGTTAGTTAGGATTTCTTAAATAGCTAAACTTCTCGCTCATAAATTTTGAAGGAAGCTTAGTTATTGTTAATGGTAGGTTTTAGGCTATTTAAGAAAAGGTGTATGTCACCCATCCTAACAGTATAAAAAAGTATATCTATAATACAAAGTAGAACGATGTCTGTCTGTTTGTTTGTAGCAAAGGATCTCGCTAACCGCTGAACCGATCGGTTTCTCCTTTACAGGGTAGCTTCTCATAGGCCCCGGAAAGGTTTATAACTATTTTCTTGGGGGGTGGGACACCCTAACCCCCACAAAAAATGAAAAAATACCCCCACCTCCTTTCTTTTTAAAACTAAAATTGAAATTGTGGAGTCGACTACCCCCCCCCCCCCCAAATAATTTTTTTAAAAATTTTCTTTAAAATCTAAAAAACACAAAATTTAGTTTGATCAAACCTCTTGGGGAAAAGCCCCTAGAGGCTAGGGGCGAAGCTGCTAGTATAGTATAAAATAGTATTGCTTGGGTCCATTAAAATATCCAAACATTCAAGCCAATTTGTAAATACGGGGAGGGAGGGGACATTGGTCGGTTAACTAGTACCCAAATTTAAAACCATATTAGCTTATTCATTGGCTCGTAAACTTTGGGTACCTATATTGAATTTTGATTGGTTGATCCTGTATGTATGTATGTAAATTTGATATGAATTTAATTATCTTAAAAATGCGAAGGAATGAAATAGGCATGTGCGCAGTTATTTCAGCAAAACAGCAAATTTTGTTATTAGAACAGCAAAGAGCAAATTAATATCAATATTGTACCATAAGGTAATTACGTTTTGAGACTGTTGTCATATTTGAAGTTAGAAATAGATATATCTTGATAATTTAAGCAAGGATGACAACATCCATAAGTAGTAAAGCACATACATCCTAATGGATAAGACAATGGCCGTTAATTGATGTACATCCACAATAATGAGACACATAAATACCCCGTGTGTAGATTACAATTAGTGGTTGAAACGTTTGAACACTCAACTTAAAGAACCAACTAAATAAAATTCAATAGAAGTCCCAAAAGTTGTTAAGCCAACATTATGCAAACCAAAATAAAACCTACAGATATAAAAATCAGTAGCTCCACTTCTAAAAACAGGTTCTTTTGCGAATTTGCTAAAGCACTCTAGCTGCGCTATTTAGCATAATCTAATAATCATTTTAAAAGAAATAGACACATACCAGCAGGAATTCAAGGATAGGACAACTGATAATAAATTAATCTGCCACCTAATATTCTCTATATCCTTCTGTTTTTGGTAGCTAGTATATATTTTTTTTTTTGGGGGGGGGGTGTAAATTAATTTACCCCTCCCTCCCTGAAACCTCTCCCTCTCCATAATTTTCAGCCCCGGAGGAACATTTGGGCAGGGAGGGGGTCCGTTGGTCCAGAGCTTTATGGGTACTGCTACCTATATCTATTGTAGCTATCTTCAGGGATACAAGAATAGGAGGCGCTTTCACACAAAATACTTTATTAAGCACTGATACCTCCTCCCCCTTATTTAATAAATTAATTGAAATAGGGGAAGGGGGTAGTTCTTCGTTTTATTGTTTTTTTACTTTAGGTTATTTTGGGGTATATTGGCGGTACTAGGTAGCTCCGCAGGGGTTAGACATAGTTAAAAAAAAATCAAACCCCCATGTCTCAAGTAGATTAATTGCTCTTGGGATGTAACCAACGTTTAATTTGGATTGGAAGACAACAATTTTGCATCCTACTTTTTCAGTATTGAAATGATCTTTCTAAAGACAAATTGTGAATTTTTATCGTTTTTTAACTGCGTGTAATAGTAATATACATGAAAATATTGAATGAAATATTGGAGGCAAAATAGATCTTCTTAAGGTGCAATATCCATTATTATATGAACCACCCACGTAAAATTAAAACTACTATTATCGAATCTGTATGAAATCAAAGTATTCCTACAAAATAACTAAATTTCGCTATTTTAAGTAATACTTTTTATATTTTCTTAATAATACAGCCTAAAACTATCCCAAGACTAATATTTAAAAATAGAACAGCCATGGTCTTATGTGAAGTTTTCCTAAATAGGAAACTCATTTAATTCTTTTAAGATCTTAATTGAGAAATAAAACTTACTACCTTATTGAATTACAAAGTTGATATACGTAATAACTGCAAAAAAGTTTGGGTGATTTTAATGAAAACTATGAAAATGTATGTGGAATGGATGTTAATAAACTATGATAACCTCAACATTTCAAAATCTTAGTCATAAATTCCATTTTTAATCAGGGATTGGGGATAGGACAATGGAAGATAAATTAATCTTCTCCCAAAACTAAAATGTGCTTTAAATGGTCTTTGCAGACCAGCTAAACCCCCGTTATGATTAAAGACTTTAAAATTCTCCTTATCATTTGGCAGGACATATGAAATTAGCAAAAGAATAATTTTAAGATATTAGTAATGTCTATAATACAAAGTAGAATGATGTCTGTCCGTCCGTCTGTCTGTCCGTCTGTCCGTCCCTTAAGATCTCGGTAACCACTGAACCGATCGGATTCTACTCTTCAGGGAATATACCTACTGGTCCTGTGGTGGTTTTAGGCTATTTTCTTGCGGGGTGGGACACCCTCAACCCCCCCAAAACCAAAAAAAAACATTATTTTTTTTGCTGAAGATTTCCTTGGTTCTTTTACGAATTTCGCAAAAAAACTTTTTTTTGACCACCTCTTGGGGCAAAATCCCCCAGAGGCTAGGGGCGAAACCGCTAGTTGTACATAAAGAACACATTTTTTTCTCCAACTATTTCACCAGTCAAAAATAAGTTTTTGATAAAATATTGTAATATCTAATTATATCAATCTTAAAGTTTTAAACAAAAAATTTAATCAATATTTTTTTTTCAGATGTCATATCCCCCTTCACCCTGTCAACATTGATAGGAAATTGACTACCAAAATTTTTTCGCTAACTCTGTTAGTTTATGTAATAATATGTATTAGAGTTAGATTTAGAAGATTTTTGACAGGTTTTCCTTAAACAAAAAATGTATATTAAGTTTTGAAATACATACAACTTACATAGATAAGTCAATGTTATATAAGTATTTATTTCTTCTCAACTTTTTGTATTACAGCTAAAAATAATTGAGTTATTATTTCAAAAATAAAATAAAAACATGGAGAAAACACTCTAAAGCATCTTAATTGGATAGATCCCCATGCTGTCTTCCATCCATATTTGCTAGGTGGTTGTCCTATCACTCCCGCAATGTAATTAATTTATTATATTGAATTTAAATTATTATTACAGCACAATATTTCGTTTCTACTTTGCTTCACTCTTAATTAAAAACCTATAACCTCTTCACAAGTAAAGCTACTCTATAAACGCATCTTCTATCGAACCTTTACTCCTCGACATGAAAATCTGATGCAATATCTAAGTAGTTATATATCGATTTGTTTAACCTTATGTTTTGTTATTATCATAAAACAGCTTTACCATTCTTGATGCAATCATCCTTGTTTTATTCTTTAATTCGCAACACTGGCAGATGTGATGAAACACCTGTTATGTATAATCAAGGCGATAAGAACAAATAAAATTAATAAACTCCTACTGGGGATGAAATGTTGATCTACCCCCCTCCCCAACGCCCCCAAACCACCCCTCAAGAATTATAATAGCAAATATGGACAAATATTTTTGTAGGGATAAAGGGAAAATTTGGAGGCATCTTTGTTAGTAATAAGTAGCTGTCTATAGTGCCCTAGCAAAATGGGGGATATGATGTCAATAGAATAGGTAGGCCAAAAGCAGTGACATCTATCCTCATTTTCCTAGGGCACTAAACACAGCTACTGATAACAATTACAGCATTCTCAAGTCAAACATGGCAGTAAAATATCCTAAAACCATCAAAAGATTTAAATTTAAATCTTCAAAAACCTTCCTGAAACCTTAAATGGAGAACTTTAAGAAGGGGTTAACGAGATCTTAATATTTAAACCAAAAACTAGAATTTTCCTTAAAACAATTTCTTTTACCTTTCCTTTTATCCTATAATTTTAAAGTCCAAAGGAATTAATAAAGGATGGGGGGTTATAGTAGTAATATTTTCATGTATACAAGGATAGATATATGCAAAAATAAATCAAAATCTTCCCGTGTTAATTTTAAACTTTCTGAAAGCTCAAACTTCGTCAAAATTAAGACATAATAATTATTCTTTATACTGATTTGTAAAATAAAAACGAATTAAATGAAAATTGAGAATAGTGTTGGCATAAAAACTAGGGTTGGCAATCCGGATCCGGAATCCGGAATTCGCCCATTTTTTGGGCCAATTTTAAAATCCGAATCCGGATCCAGAATCCGTTTTTTAATAGAGGATTCCGGATTCTTAATTTGTAGGCTAAAATTAGCGTCTTGAGTTTTTTCTTTCAACTGCTTCTTTTTGAAGGCAAAGATTATCATCATTACATATAAAATCTTTTAAAATCTGGTTCGATTATCGAAAGTGAATCATAGAGAACACCAAGAACATTAATTTTTAGTACATATGTAGCATTAATTTGTTTAATTTTTAAAAATCCTTTTAAAATACTGCTAGAATCCGGAATCCGAATCCGGTATCTGCCAAAAATAGGAATCCGGAATCCGCCATTTTTTTGACGAATTCTTTTAAGAATCGGGAATCCGAATCCGGCCCAAAAATTTGACGGATTGCCATCACTAATAAAAACTATGGTGGTAGTAGTACAATTTGAGGGTTGTTTGTCTAGTGTGGATGTTACTTTAGCATAATTTATGAAAAGAAAATGTTAAGGGGGGGGGGGGCGGGGGGTAGGATAATTGAACCCCACTTAATTTTTTTCTTTTTAAAGTAATTTTTTAGGGAGGGTGGAGGTATCCTCCCCTTTAGAATTTAAAATCCTCAAGAGACCTATAAGAAGCTACACTGTAAAGAAGAGCCATATTAGTTCAACAACAAGCGAGAACTTTCGGTACAAACAGACACCCTGTTACTTTCATATATAGATAGTTAGAACAAAAGGCCTATAATGGTTAATAATTTATCTTTCATTGTCTTATCCCCCAATTCCTGAATAGTAGTCCTTAGTAGTTGGTTTAGCTCATTACATTCGCTGTTAATACCAAGAGCTTAGGGGTTATGTAGAGGTTTCAGGGAAAGTTAAACAGAAGATAAGCAATCTATTTAGTATACATAAATGTAAAAAAAGGGAACTGAATTTCTAAAATGATTATCCATTAATTTTATATCCAAAATATACATATAAATTAATTAAACCGATGTCTTCTATAAAGAAAGATTTTCTCAAAACAAACCTTTGATGTCTAATAATTAGCTAAGGGGCTTTTTAGGTACCATCTTTTATCCGCAGGGTAATGTCTTGCAGAGTTGACAAAGCTTGATATTTGAAAAAGTTTTGGTTCCCTTACTCTGTCTGTATTTCTGTGTGTAAGTAATTTTTTCTAATTCAATTAATTATTATTTTTATATGACATGTAATAAAGTCAGAAAAAATTGGAATTTCTATCTTTCACACAATTAATATAAGTGGCAAAAACTTTTAGGAAGGAAGGATATATAGCCCCCCACCTTTGAATAGGGTTAATATCCTACAACAGTCAAATTTGATCTTCATGGTGTTTGGTCTGAAATATGTTTAGATTTAGCAAGTATAAGTTTCAAATTTCAAAGAGGGGGAAAGGGTTAAATAACTGTATCTCCCCATCGCACTGTCCTTGTGCCGACTCTCAATGGGGTCTTTGAGACCAATGGTGTGATGTGTATTAACACAGCCAAGTAGCAGGAAACAATTTTATAGCAGACGAATAGTACCTGTATATACATCATACTATTGATCTGTTCATACAACAGCCGAGTGAATCAAATTTCTTCAACAGCGTTACAGACAGACAGACTGACTTTAGGAGCTAGTAAAAAGCATAGCTTGGCCCCTAATAAGTAAGTATCCTATAAGAATTAATAATAAGTATACATAAGAATTTAGTAACTTGGCTGGTATGCTCACATATAAACAGCGGGAACGCATTATAGCAAGGGCCACACCACATTTATTATTTACTACATTATCATAAACCAAACAGAGCAAGATATTCAATCAATTCTGCAAAAAATAGATTATTAAAAAAAAGTTACACATAAAAAATACTTAAATAAAGGACGTCCAAGTTTTGTTAAAAAACTGTATGTCCCCCCTCCCAAGAACCCTGTGCTGACTTTCAATTGGGTCTTGGAAAATCCACCAATAGCCTCGGAAATATCAACACAGCCAAGTCGATACAAAAGCAATTTGCTAGCAGACGAAAAAGGTCATTAATAGGGGGGTCCAGGCAGTTGTCTGGTTATAGATATACACTATAAATTTATTTAAAAATAGGAGCATTTCAAACATTAATTCAAATAATGAGTTTAACGGTATTATTTTAATGTTCTTTTTGTGTTAATGATAAAACACCTTAATTCATCCTGGCAGATTTATACTAAGGAATTCAAAATAGGTTTGTGCCAAATTTTTTCTCTTGCAAAGCTACTCTATAACTAGGGTATATCCAGGGAGAGAGGAGACATTGGACTGTAAATTACACTAGTACCCAAAGTTTCATTGACTCTCAAAAAGGTTAATAGATTCATAGATAGATAGATTGATAGATATATATATTTATAGGTTGATAGATAGATAGGTTAATACATAGATAGATAGGAAGATAAGATACTTAGATAGATAGGTTTATAGATACATACATAGAACATAGATATATAGTTTGATAGATACATACATAGATAGACAGGTTGATAGATACACAGATATATAGGTTGATAATTACATAGATACATTTTTTTATGGATACATAGATAGATAGGTTGATAGATACATAGATAGATTGGTTGATAGATACATAGATAGATTGGTTGATAGATACATAGATAGATTGGTTGATAGATACATAGATAGATTGGTTGATAGATACATAGATAGATTGGTTGATAGATACATAGATAGATTGGTTGATAGATACATAGATAGATTGATTGATAGATACATAGATAGATTGGTTGATAGATACATAGATAGATTGGTTGATAGATACTTAGATAGATTGGTTGATAGATACATAGATAGATTGGTTGATAGATACTTAGATAGATTGGTTGATAGATACTTAGTTAGATGGGTTGATAGATACTTAGATGGATAGGTTGACTAATAGGTTTATAGATACATAGTTTGATAGATACATAAATTGATAAATAGGTTGAAAGATACTTAGATAGATAGGTTGATATACATATACATATATAGATAGATACTTAGAGAGATAAGTTGATAGATACTTAGATAGATAGGTTGACAGATACTTAGATATATATATTGATAGTTACTTATATAGATAGATAGGCTGATAGATACATAGATAGGTTAATACATATTAGATAGATACTTAGGCTGATAGATAGGTTGTTAGATAGGTTGATAGATAGGTTGATAGATAGGTTGAACACTTTTACTTAATTTTGATTTGTTATTTCAAAACTAGTAGCGTCTAAACGCTTCAACCAATAATTTCAAGCTTTTTTATCATCATTGTAAATGTATATTAATTTATCATCCAAATAGATTTTACCAAAACAAAGTTTTATCCGAAAAAAACTGTTTATAGCTGACTATCATATGAAAGAAAATACTGCCCTTTAGAATAAAATGTGTACACTTCTTAACCAATAATTTGGTTTCATTCATTGCTCCTATCATGTGTTGTTATTGGTTTTATTAAGGGATTGTACTTAAGCCTTTCTATATCTATTCTATCTACCCAAGACCTTTAGTCAATTTTAATGTCTTTTTTATTAAACGGATCTAATTATTACTTGGATCTGCATTGTTAGCAACCTAAATTGACGACAAGTTTTTACCTGTCATGATATTAACGTATATTCTATATCCATTCTTAAAACAGACATACTGACGAACGGATAGAAAGGCATCGTAATACTTTATTTTGGCAAAACCCTAATCCTAACACATAAAACTCCTTAAAACAAAACTCACTTCTCAGAATGAGGCTATATATACAATATTAGTTAGGAATCTGCGTTGATTTTGGTGTGTTTGAGAGATTTGTCGTCTACTTTACAGTTTAGGTTTGTTCATAAGTATGACTAAGTTTCTTCTAAAGGTTCTAAGCCATTTGGATGGGAAAGGTGTTATTGCGCTAGTCTCTAGTATATAGAAGTCATACAGGGTGTTTCAAGAGAAATGCGTTTTTTAAAAAACTTAATTAGACATAGACAATGAAACAATTATATAAAATGCTTTATATATTTAGAAAACCTATTCTGGGACATTTATGTTTCAAATATTTAAAAATTATTTTTTCAACAAATTATGCCTTTAAAAAACCGGTTTTTCCAAAGGCCTTATTTTTGAAGATTTACATAATTAAAGGTTGTTGAAAAAAATGCCCTCGGTTTTAAAATTCAAATTGCGCGGCTTGTTTTAATAGTAGAAAAATGTTATGCATAACGTTAGAATTGTCATAATCTCTAGTTTTTGGATATATAAGAACAATTCCTGTGCTACGTATAGTTTAGAAGCTACGTAGTAAAATGTTTCAACTTACTTAAAACTTTTCAACCTTTCTCACACTTTTCAATGTAGCTCCTTAACTACAAATAGCACAAAAATAGCACTTATATTTCCAAAAAATAGAGTTTATGACAATTCTAACGGTATGCATAACGTTTTTCTACTATTAATACAAGCCGCGCAATTTGAATTTTAAAAATGTTCACATTTTTTCCACAACCTTTAAATTTGTAAATCTTCAAAATTAAGGTCTTTGGAAAAACCGGTTTTTAAGGCATAATTTGTCCAAAGAATAATTTTTAAATATTTGAAACATAAATGTCCCAGGATCGGTTTTCCAAATATAAAAAGCATTTTATATAATTGTTTCATTTTCTATGCCTAATTAAGTTTTTAAAAAACGCATTTCTCTTGAAAACCCCTGTAGATCTTAATGGATATATATAAGAATAAATTGATATACTTTTTCAATGATGATAAACAAGATTACCCCTTTTAAATATTAAAATTATTTGTTTTAAAGTGTGGACAATTTCAGTTTAAGGAACTAACCAATCCAAATATCAGTACCCAAAGTTTTTAAGCAATCAAATAATATCACGTGGTTATAAAACTTTGGGTAACATTAGGAAAGAAATACACTTAAACTCGTCACTGATTTACATCATACATAGCAGTAAGGTGTATAACATTGATTGTTATTGTTATTACCAGAAATAACTTATATGATTATGTTAGTTCTAACAACCTATACCATACTACTTTACAGGGTAGTAAGGGATAAGACAATGGATAATAAATTAATGTACATCCCCAATAACAATAATTAAATTATTCCTTCTGTAGATTAAAATTGTTATGGAAAATGCCCATATATATTAGAACATGGTAAAACTTAGATTTAAATTTTCAAAACTTAACATTAAATTTTTTTCCATGTCCTACAAAATTTGACACGGGTTTTGTAATGTACGGCCAAACAAAGTATGTTATAGAGAAGCTTCACTACAAAAAAGATAGGTTTTTTCTTGTTGTCTCTGTAATTTTCAGGTAGGAAGAAAAAAATTAACAAAATTATTGTACAAGTACCAAAAAGCTTTATAAGAAGGTTATCTTATTCGTGGTTCCAGGGTATCTTTGTTTAATCTTGATTGGTTGGTTTTAAGTAGCAGTGTGAAAGAGGTAATTTCATTTATGATTGATATGAATGTGTATAAATTTGCGTCCATTGTCTTATCCCTTTAAATCCCTAACATTTAACATTATTTAGAGTGAAATATGTTTTGTAATAGATTTGTTAAAAAATATCCATTGGGGATTTGTATCAATTACAGTCTATTGTCTTATCCCTTAAGATCCCTGATAATTTTAAACCACATAGAAATGTATATTGGTACATTTGTTCATAAAACGCTACGTGAATAATTTAAATTGGGCTTCTTTTAAATACTTTACACCCATTTTAGAGGGGGGGGGGCCGGGGGGGGGGGCTAGATACCACACAGGGAACGGTACTGGAAGATTTATTTTTCATTGACATTCATTAAAAATAAAAAAAAGAACCTTGTTGAGACAAAATTGTGTAAAATTAACTATTATATTTAGCAGGAAAGTAATTTATAGAAAAACTATCTGATTTCTTTTTCTTTGTCTAAATCTCCTAATTTGATCGTATATTTTGCTTATATGATATTAATCAGCTTTCCTACAATAGAATTTTATCATCTTTGTTTTTTTAATACAAGATCTGAAACTAATATTAGATTTATTTTTTTATTGCATTGTTTTTTTTTGCTTGTGTCCTTTATAGGAAGGGTGAAAAAGATTCTGAAAAAAGCTAAAAACAATTCTAACACTCGCCTCAAGTTTTAGTGGGGTTGACTCTTTTTTTACCCTGACACCCCCTTGGCTATATTAGAGCGATGTATCAGGGCCGGGAATGTAAACTCTTGTCAAGGGGGGTGAACAACTAGGGGGATATACCCCCCCTACATTTTGCGAGGGGGGTGGATACATCCTCTTTCTGCAGGCCTCTAAATAAATCTTAGTTTATCTTTTTATTAATTTTTCTTTATAGCTTTCAACCCCTTTTCTAGTAATATATGACCGTTTTTCCTGTCATAATATCTGTCTCTTTCAGTGATCTATCTCTCGTGTCCATAGCTTAATATCTTTCCTTTGTGTGTCATAACATATGTCTGTTTGTCTTTCATAATATCTGTCTCTTTCTCTGATCTGTCTCTCGTGTCCATAACTTACTGTCTGTTCATTTGTCTGTTATAATATCTGTCCATAGCTTAATGTCTGACCAATTGTCTGTCATAATATCTGTCTGTTTATCTGGTATAATATCTGTCTCTGTCACTGATCTGTCTCTCGTGTCCATAGCTTAATCTCTGTCTATTTGTCTTTCATAATAACCGTCTCTGTCACTGATCTGTCTCTCGTGTCCATAGCTTAATGTCTGTCCATTTGTCTGTGTGACTACTTGGAATTTTTATCCATTTTCTTACTCAGTAATTTCTGTCTCTAAAATTATGATTGGTACCCATTGATTAAACTTACATAGATTGGCTACAATGTTTAATCAACATCATGATCTAAATTTTGTTTAGTTACTTAACTTAATGTCTTTGGAATATCGATAAAATGTCAATTATTAACTCTTATATTCAATACTATAAAGTCGAAACAAATAATAGTCAAAGATGTAGTATGTATATTGATAATTTGTTAACAAAGGTCACTTTTATTTATAATAGTCTTGATAATTTGTTAACAAAGGTCACTTTTATTTATAATACACGCTTGGTTTTTTATTAAATGAATAAGTTAGGGTACAATGTTTGGCACTTTCGATATAAGTAAATGATAATAAAAAACCCATAGAATGCGATAATAACTTCAGAAAAATCGAAGAAAATAGTTTTAATACTTAATTAACGTTTTTAAGTTTTTCTTCAAAAAGTTTAGATAAGATGCCTTTAAAAGTCGTCTATGATTTTGTCAGGGATAAAAATGTAACTTTAAAATAAGAATTACAACATATTTTTTCAATTAGTACAAAGTAAAATTTTGAACATTTACAGAATTAATGGTATTTTTGTAAATATTATACCTCCAAGAAATGGCTATACTTCCCAATCATATGTTGTGTGATATTTAAGAGGAATTATTTTGATATAATGTCATTAAAATATTCGTTAAAAAAAGTGCTATTCTAGCTTATACTTTACATTTTAATGTGTATGATAATTCAAATAAAGATAATGAAGATTTATATTATATTTAATTGTTATAATTATAAAGAAAAACCTGGAAACAGTAAAAAACTGACTTTATTTTATTGATGTAGGGAAAATTTTGTCAAATATTTGAGTAAAAAAACAATATAAAACAAAATAAATTATTTTTAATATAGTCACAAAAAGGCTTAATGAGTTTAGGAAATATTTCATTCACTAATCATGTCATTTAAACTCTATTACGCAGAATACAGTGTAAAAAGATGTTCTCGTTTAAATTTTAAGTAATTTGAAATGCATTTTAATACCTTTTAATGATTTATTTTTTGAAACATCTTTTTATAAAATGTTATTGATTTTTGAAGTTATATGTTAAAATGTTTTTAAATTTTGTTAACATTTTGTTTTAAATGTAGAAAATTGGTAATTCTAAACATTCAAAAAATGATTTTATTAAATTTTCATCACTTAAATTGCATGTTTGATGAAATTTTCAACTGATAATTCAAGAAAAATCGTTTAAGTTTTATTATATTTTACTTTGAAATGTTAAAAAAATATAATTATTGTCAAAAATGTGGAAGTTATACTTTCCTCAAAAAAAGACCTAAAACATGCAAATTAACACGTGTAATGAGATTTTTTTTCTTTCAGGTTTAATTTTAAGTAATTATTGATATTTTTTGTAAAAAGGATTTTATATAAAAAGTTTTAAAACTCGAGTTATGTAGTGGTTCTAAAAAAGGTTGCGAATTTATGCAATTTTCTTGCAAAAAAAATTTTCTAGGATTTTAAAAATAGCAAAGGGTGTTATTAGACGTACTTACAGATACAATTGCAAAGTCATTTTGGCCAAACACTAAAATAAAGTTTTGACATCTGAGGGCCCAACCGTGAATAGTCGACATAAACCATTATAAATATCCGTTTGACAGTGAGTATTAAAAGATATTTAACATCTTTAGTTATGACGTCGTTCCTCTGATTCATATATTTCCACGACTTCTAGCGGCGTGTTTACGAATCTGATGATATCCAATCTACGTGTATTTTTTGTCTATGTAAAGCTGCATTATCAAAGGTGCCCATTTTGACAATTTAGTTTATCGCTTGTATTTTGGCAAAATGAGCTAGGTATTAGACAGTTTCTTTCGCAGGGGGTTGTAGGGGGCGTATTGCGAGGTATTATACAATTTTACTCTAAGGGGGGTGTAGGGGTGAGCGTACGGAAGAAAAACCTCCCTATTGGGTTAAAAAAGCCTTATTAAAAACCACATTATAGTTTTTTTTAAGGTAAGTAATTTGAAATAAATGTCAGATGCATTAGATCCCGTAAACGGAAACACTCGTCTTTTAGTGGTTTTAAGCTATAATTTATAATGTATAATTTTTAGGGTTGTTCATAGTTTGTTCCTAGGCAGGCTTAAAGCTATTTTACAATAAAAATATAATGGGAAATTGCAGCAATCCTAATCAGTAAATGATTATTGTAAAGAAAACTTTTTGCTATAATTTTTCATTCAATGAAAGTTATCAAAGTAAACCAATTTAAATTATTGTAATAAAAAAAGTATTTTGATTACTTTCTAGAATTCTAGAACATTAAATTCTTAAAAATATTGTGCTTTTTAAAGTAGATTTTCTTTTAAGAAAAAAAATACAGAATTGGTTAACAAGATCTTAAAGGTCAGGTCAGACGGACGGACATCGTTTTACAAAACAAAATTACCCGTTAAGTAAATCCGTAGGTTATAACTTTTGGGTATAGTCCCTTTCGTCGCAACGCCCCTTAAGGCGCGATTCGTCGTATTTTTAAAATGGCTTTCTATAGGTTAGGTTATATTGGGTGTGATGATTGCCCCACAGGGTTAGGCAATTGGCCCCGCAGGGTTAGAGCCCCCCGCAGGGGCTAGAAATAGGAGAAAAGCTACGGTGAAAAATACGAAGATTCGCCCCTTAAGGTCGTTGCCACGAAAGGGACTATACCCAAACTTTTTAACGATTATTAAATGTACTGGCCAATCAAGATTTAATAAAGAATATCCAGAATTCAATTCAACAAATGAGAGAATGTGTTTAGAAAACTTAGAAAATCAGTATCATTTATAGTCCAATGTCCCCTCCTTACCTGGAAAATAATATAATACTTTGTTACAAAAACCTTTCTTAAGTGTGCATTCACTTCTGCATAATATGTAAATCAGATTATTACTTTTTATTAGATTCGCGAAAAAATAAGAGCTTTTATGAAAAGACAATAACAGAGCTTAGTCCCCCCCCCCCCTACCAACTATCATTTTAACATATTTCGGTATTATCCTCTTAGAATTTTTTTTTTCAATTTTAAAAATTTGTCTTATCCCTTTAATTCCCTGATACACACCACTTTCTTAATGTGTCATGCAACTGACCTAATTTTCATAATAAAACCTTCTCCAACCTTATTGTAAATTTTTCAATTAAGAGGTTAATTTAGAAATTGCATGAGCATATACTTTCAGATAAAGGTATTGGTAAATTGATTGGAAAAAAATCAAATAACAAATAATTAATTTTTTGTCCGTTAAGATATCAAAAATCAATAACTGATTGTTTTTTTTTTTTGGAAGGTTTACATAGATCTATTTTATTTCTATACGTTTTGGAATGGTTTATGCTATATTTGCAAGCCCTCGCTCATATAATAGTATTGCCTTATAAATAACGAACTTAAACTGCTTATATCCTAAGTATAAGGTCGTTAGGTCTTTATTTGCACGTTAAGATCTCGCTAATTAATTAACAGATTGAGTTTTTAATATTAGGAACGCTTCACATGGGACCCTGGATAGTTTTTGGCTATTTTATGTTTAAATTAAAGTATTAGGTTAATAAAGGTTGCACCCCCCCCCCACCCCTCCCCTCGTATATAGAATATTCCTGAAAAATAATGAAAAAAAATATATATTAAATTTTTGTCTATTAAAATATTCCTTTATTTCTGAGATTGGGTGGAAATAAAATAAAATTTTCACCTATGGCTGCCCTAATATATGTATACGTATAATCTTTTCAACAGTAGGGTTGGGTATGTTTATAAAAGAAAAAAATATAGCCCTTTAGATTTTCCCTTCATTAAAACACATTTTTTAAAGGGAACGCTTTTAAAAATTAGCTACTACATTTCTAAATGACTCTAGGGGTACTTGAAAGGGGGGTAGTGGAGGGGGGAACAACCTACCCTTGATTTAAAAAACAAACAATTTTATTTAAAGAGGGATATCATTTTTTCTAGAAGATTTCTCTAGATTGCTATTGAGAGGGTGGTTGTACCCTCCCCCAAAATAGTTATAAAGCTTCACAGAACCTATGATAAGCTACAATGTACTGGATAAACAAAATAGTTCAGTGGTTAGTGAGATCTTTTGGTACAGAAGATAGACATACAGATATACATTCTATTGCTTTTATATAAGGAACTACAATCTTTTATTTTTAGAAATTACAGGCTTATAAATTTATAAATGTCTAACGTTTCATTTGAGGCCTTTTTAATTTCTGATTACTTATCCCCACCCTGCCCATTATATAAAATCTTCGTCTGCTTTTGTGTGAGAAAAATCTTCGAGTTTAAATAATATATCAATTACTTCTATTCAGGGACAAAATGGAGCTGTTTATTACACTAGTCCCCAAAGTTTTATATTAACATTTATCTATTCGTTGACTTATCAACTTTGGGAACTTTTATTCAGATAGTTGTTCATTAAGTTGAGTTTCCTAACGTTTCAACCACTAATTGTAATCTATATAAGGGGAATTTTGTGTATCATCATTGGGGATGTACATCAATTTATTTGCCATTGCCTTATCTCTTTAAGTCCCGGAATAATGGTTATCGTCCATTGTCTTATCCCTATATCCTTGCTACCTGTCTATATAGCTATCTATCTATCTTACAGGTTAAAATAATATATCAATTACTGACCAAAATTACAACCTTTACTGTTTCTATCAATCTCAAGCTTTCTTTCTCACAATCTCCCTCTCTCTCTCTCTCTCTCTCTCTCTCTCTCTCTCTCTCTCTCTCTCTCTCTCTCTCTCTCTCTCTCTCTCTTTCTCTCTCTCTCTCTTTCTCTCTTTCTCATTAATAGCATATAGTTATTTATTTAAAAAATTGAAGCCAAAAAATAACCAAATCTAATTATATATCAATATTTCTGTAAATCACAAGCTGAAAGGAATTGTACTTTTAATTGGCGAAATGTTAAATACTAAATTAGTAAATAAGCTTATTGTTCATTATGATCTCACTAAACACTAAACCGATTAAGTTTCCCATTTAAGGGAAGCTCCACATAGGTTTTGGGCTGTTTATAATATTTTAAATTATGATAGTTTTAAGCTATTTTTCTGCTTTCTAACTCAAACTTTAATATAACTTCGATTTTTCAAAGTAAATTCTCAAAATATTTCATAGTATTTATAAAACTCTGAACCTTAGGTCAGTATTAATTTTCATAAAAAATGTCAGTGCTCATTATCTCTTTTTCTTCAATTCTTCCTATTGTTCCAAATTGAGTGCTCATTGTATAGATATTTTATAGGAGGGAGAGAGTAGACATTGGGCTGTTTATTACACTAGTCCCAAACTTTTTACAATAACGTTTTCTTATTCGTTGAATTAGCAACTTTGGAGACTTTCTATTGAATTTTAAATGGTTGGTTAATTAAGTTGAGAGTCCAAACGTTTTACTATTTTGAGTATACTCTTTGGGGATGTACTTAAATTTATCGGCCATTGTCTTATTTTAGCATTTTAAACATGATTTCTACGTACATGCTTCAAACAAATAAATTTAAAGCCTTACAAAACTGAGTCATACTAAAAGTGTTAAAATGTTACTCTAATATAGATGACTTTAGGAAATGCCTTGGCTTGGCCCTTTATTAATTACAAAATTAACTGTGATTGAATTTTTCAAATATGAACATTAAGAGATATAAGTTTTCCGGAATTTTAATGTAGGGAGTAGATTTGAAATCTGCATCAAATTTTAAGGATTTTTTATAAAATTCGTTTTTTGTAAAATTCTTTATCTAAAAGCGAAAATACATTTTAAGTTAATTAATTTTGACCAATAGGATAGGTGGATTTTAAACTACCTGCGCTCTAATTGGTTGAATGATGTACGACATCCAATCAGAGCGCAGATTTTTTAAATCCACCAATCACAGATGCCAAAATTAATTAACTTAATTTGTATTTCCGCTTTTAGATAAAGAATTATACAAAAAACGAATTTTATAAAAAATCCTTAAAATTTGATGCAGATTTCAAATCTACTCCCTACAATTCCGGAAAACTTATATCTCTTAATGAACATAGTACTTAAAATGTTATTCATAAAGATATTAATTTTTTTCCGTCATCATTGGGAATTATATGAATTTATCTTCCCTTGTCTTATCCCTTAAAATCCCTGATAATAACTGAATTATATTATTTCTCATATTTATAAACCCAATAATTTGTCTGTGTTTCTCACAAAAAATACTTAGGGGTAAAAGGATAGGTTTATGAAAGAGAAAAAAAATTAAATCCCACAGTCACAGAATGTAATAATTAAATTTTTTTCCCTTTCTTAGTGGTAGTCAAAAATAATTGGCGCTATCCCACAAAGTTCACTCTAGAGCACTGATAACGCCCCCCCTCCATCACCTTATTTTAAAATAGATTGAAATTAATGAGGTTGTAGTTTTTTCTTTGTTTGTTTATATCTTTTCAATCAATTTAAGTTAGGTTATATTTGGTATAGTTGGTTGCCCCGTGGTGTTAGGGTACCATAGGTATAAGCCCCGCATGGTTACGGCTCCAGAAGGGGTTATGCATAGTATAAAACCAACCTATTTTCATTTTATTTTTAAAAAAAGTGGGTGGAGGGTTCAATGATCGAAAGACACTTTGATGGAAATCACCAATATTTTTTAAAAACATTTCAGATACCATTTACATATCCTTGCTATTAATTTGCTTAAAACAATAGTTTAACACCTAATATGTATGTTTAAAGAAATTAGATTTGAAAATTGATAAATTCTAGACACAGGCGTTTTTATAGTTTTGAATGAGGGGCAAATCCGCTAGTCCTTATATAAAAGTAACAGGATCTGTGTCTGTGTGTGTACTGAATGATCTCGCTAACCGCTAAACCGATATGGTTCTCCTTTGCAAGGTAGCTTCTTACAAGTCCTTGGAAGGTTTAAAACTGTTTTTTGAAGGTTACCATCACCCTTCTAAGTTAAATCTCTTATAAAAATGACCCTTTCACCATAAAATTTTCTTTTTAAATCTAAAAATGAATATGGGGAGTGGGGTTAACTCCCCGCTCCCAACTCAAGGACCCCTAGAGTCTTCTAGGGGCGAAGCCGCTAGTCTTTCCATAAAGAAATAAAAAATGTGTTATAAGTTCCTTTCATGCAACTAGATGGTGAAAATCTCAAATTTCGACAAGCTGTACAAATGTTGGTTCACTGTTTTACTTTTGAGTATGGCTTCAAAACTGATTATCTAAGTATCTTAATTATTATCCGCGGAAAGTTCTCTATAATACGATACAATATAAACTTTTCTTGTAAAATCAGTTACTTATTTCGTAGATATTTCAATTTCAATTATTGTACATATAATAATTATAAATAAGTGTATATAGTATAAAAGTTGAAAAAGAAGCATGGTAGTCCAAGCCAGCTAAAAATGGTTTTGAGAAACTGCATATTCACGTCATCAAGACATCAACACATTTTTGTGGCTGGTGGTGTTCATAAAAACCAACAAAATGTTAGCCCTATATAAAAGTAACATAATACTGTCTGTACCGAAGTATCTCACTTATCGTTGAACCGGTATGGTTCTCCTTTCCTATGTACCTTCTCATAGGTCATGGAATGGTTTAAAACTATTTTAGGGGAGGCCACTAGGCGGAACCAGTATAAACAGCTGATCTGAACTTATTTCTTAACTTACTACTAGAGACCTCAAGGGGAATAGCCGTTAGTTTTTTAAAATAAAGTATTCTGGTTTTTGTCTATGGGCTTTCAGCTTTCGCTTTTTAGTGAAGCCTTAAAAATTACTTGAAGGTCAAGTTTTTGATGGTGGAGATTTGATTTTTACAAATACAAATAGCTGAAAACCATACTTAAACAAGGAAATCATATTATCTAAAAATCAAAATCCAATCGAGATCTTAATTTTCATCCGAACTGATAGACTGAGGGATAGACATTCTTCCACGTGCACTGTATTGCAAAAACACCTAGAATTGTGTGCATTGAAAATAACCACCTACTACTTGTGGGGTCCCACAGGGATACCACAATGTAGAATATTTCACCTTGTTCTCTCTGTCTCTATCCCTCTGTCTTTGTCTCTCTCTCGCTGTCTCTGTCTCTCATTCTCTCTGTCTCTGTCTTTCTCTCTTTCTCTCTGTTTCTGTCTCTCTCTCTCTCTGTGGCTCTCTCTGTCTGTTTCTCTTTCTCTCTGTCTCTCTTTCTCTCTGTTTCTGTCTCTCTCTCTCTCTCTCTCTGTCTCTTTCTCTCTGTCTCTGTCTCTCTCTCTCTGTTTCTGTTTCTGTCTCTCTCTCTCTGCCTGTCTCTCTCTCTCTCTCTAGCTCTCTCTCTCTCTCTCTCTTTCTATGTCTCTCTCTCTCTCTCTCTCTTTCTATGTCTCTCTCTCTCTTTCTCTGTCACATGACCTTGTTATGTTGGTAAATTGAAATAAAATGACCTTAATAATTACCCCTCCCCCGCCCCCCACCTCTGGACCTCTCCTTATAATAACCCTATCCCCCCTTCAAGTAAGATTGTCAATAGTTTTCCTTATATTTCAAATGGACTACAAACTTACTTTTAGAAAAAGCATATTGTATTCTTTTTGCTTATTTTAGTTTAGGTTAAGTTAGATAAAGGTAAGAAGATTTCCGTATGAATAGTGCCCCACGGGGTTAAAGATAAAGTCCCCCATAGAAGCCAGAAATAAGATAAAGTTGAGGGGGTCGGTGGTGCAAAAATAAGCTTGTGTGAAACCACCAGATTGTCTTTTAACTAACTCTAAACACTAAAATAATTGACTCCAAAAGGACAGTCCGGCAAAAATATATTTTTTTTCTTTATGTGTGATTTCCTTTCCTCTACCCACACGCATACAAACACACATCAGAATTATATCAAAGCTGAAATCAAAATTTGGCAAAATGACATTTTTAGCAAGTCTACTTCCCCCTCCCCCTTTTTATGCTTTTATTTTTGGTTAGGTTACTTAAAGCAAGATACAATACAGAACCACATGGCTAGTTTATGTTTTAAACTACTATTATATCGTAGGGATCTAAGTGGATAAGACAATTTCCGAAAAATTGATGTACATCCACAATGAAAAAACAAAATAACACCTTTTGTAGGTTAAAATTAGTGATTGAAACGTTTGGACACTCAACTTAATGAAACAACCTATGAAAATTCAATAAAAGTTTCAAAGTTGTTAAACCAAAGAATGAGTAAACGTTATTATAAAACTTAGGGGACAAGTCTAATAAACAGCCAAATGACCCTTCCTCACTAATTATATTGACAGAAGACTTCAGCCTAATAATCGACATAAACTATAAATATTTTAAGTCAAAACTGACTATATTTTGTCGATTTTCAATTTCAATAGTTTACAGAAACTATATTGTATTAGAAAAAATGATTATCCTATTATATAAAGCATTAATATTTTTTGTTTGTAGGGAAGGATCTTGTTAGCCACTGAACCGATATGGTTCTCCTTTACAGTGTATACCTTCTTATAGGCCCTGAGATGTTTTTAGGCTATTCTATTTTTTATAAATTAAATTGGTTTTAGGCTATTACGCTGCACTTCCATATCCCTTAAAATATAGAGCCATTAGATGCTTGGGGCGCAGCCGCTAAGAACTGATATGATGACGTCATGATATTTTTTCAAATAATTTATTGGCTAATATTATTGTCGACTATATGGCCTTAACAAAAGTGGCAATTGCTGACATAATATTGCACGTTCAGACTTTTTAGGGAGGGGGGGGGGGGGGGGGGATTAGCCCACTATCAATTAAAGGTTCTGTACCCTAAATTTTTGTTTATTTTCAAATTATAATGCTATGTATGAATGTTTGTTTTTCTTTAAAAAATGTTTTTGGATGTTTAAAATAGTCCGGATCATGCAATCTAGTTCTTCAGGCATGCAATCAAGTGTATACACGTTTCTATCCTATTGGGTTTGAAAGAGTGGAAGGGGCTAAATAACTGTAGGTTACCATCCCAAGGACCTTGTGCTGACTCTCAATTGGGTCTTTGAAAATCAACCAATAGTGTCGGGGATATTAACACAATCAAGTAGCAGAAAAAAATTTGCTAGCAGACGAAAAAGTTCCTTGGAAAAGGTAGGCAGGGAGGTATCTGTATGTACATCTATACTATAGATGTGTTGTTTAAAAAGGCTGTGTCACAATTAAAGATGTTAAAATTGTACCTGCTACAGCTGCTATGTCAAATACGTGACATTTTGAAATTTAGGATCATGGAAAGAAAACAAAGTCATTCCTAATTAGGACAGAAGTCACTGGAAATTGGTCTAAGGAAGGCTACTTATGTCCTTCATCTAACAAAATCTAACTTAAGGGAGGTGACTTATGTCCTTTGTCTGACAAATTCTTACATTAGGAAGGCTGCTTATGTCCTTCAAGTGGCAAAACTTAGCTTTTCTGTCCTTCACATAGCAAAACCTCACAAAACATAGCATTTCTGTCATTCACATAGCAAATTCTTGCAAAACATAGCAAATTCTTGCAAAACATAGCATTTATGTCCTTCACATAGCAAATTCTTGCAAAACATAGCAAATTCTTGCAAAACATAGCATTTATGTCCTTCACATAGCAAATTCTTGCAAAACATAGCAAATTCTTGCAAAACATAGCATTTATGTCCTTCACATAGCAAATTCTTGCAAAACATAGGTTTTTCTGACCTTTTTCTACCAGGAGATCAGAACTAAATCAGAACACACATAACAAGAGTTTTTACATAATACATTAAGATTATCAATTATGCTAACTCTGCATAAATTATGATAATTCATTATTATTACCCCTCCCCTCCCCCCTATTTAAAATTTACCCCTGCCTAAATTATGATAATTTATGCTGAGTTAAATGTACTGTTTGAACTACTATCTAACAGGATATGAGAACTTAATCAGAACACACATAACAAGAGTGTTTACATAGTACATTCAGATTAACAATTATTCAATTGGCCCCTTTTCAGTCCATCATATGACTTGGGAAGGAGGTTGAGGAGCATTTTATGCAGCCTAAATTCCACTATGCTATGCCACTTTTCCTAAAAGGCGTCATAGCTGGCCTCTTTTGTGTCCATCATATGACATGGGAGGTGGTGCCATGTAGGAAAAGTGGCATTGCATTCTTGGGAATTTAGACTGCATAAAATGCTCCTCAACCTCCTTCCCATGTCATATGATGGACTGAAAAGGGGCCAGCTATGACGCCTTTTAGGCCCTAGAATGCAATGCCACTTTTCCTACATGGCACCATAGCTGGCCTCTTTTGTGTCACAACCTCTCATTTCATATGATGGACACAAAAGAGGCCAGCTATGAGGCCTTTTAGGAAAAGTGGCATAGCATAGTGGAATTTAGGCTGCATTAAATGCTCCTCAACCTCCTTCCCATGTTATATGATGGACTGAAAAGGGGCCAATTGAATAATTGTTAATCTGAATGTTCTATGTAAACACTCTTGTTATGTGTGTTCTCATATCCTGTTAGATAGAAGTTCAAACAGTACATTTAACTCAGCATAAATTATCATAATTTATGCAGGGGTAAATTTTAAATAGGGGGGGGGGGAGGGGTAATAATAATGAATTATCATAATTTATGCAGAGTTAGCATAATTGATAATCTTAATGTATTATGTAAAAACTCTTGTTATGTGTGTTCTGATTTAGTTCTGATCTCCTGGTAGAAAAAGGTCAGAAAAACCTATGTTTTGTGAGATTTTGCTATGTGAAGGACCAAAATGCTATGTTAAGGACAGAATTGCTAAGTTTTCCAAGAATTTGCTATGTTTTGCAAGAATTTGCTATGTGAAGGACAGAAATGCTATGTTTTGCAAGAATTTGCTATGTTTTGCAAGAATTTGCTATGTTTTGCAAGAATTTGCTATGTGAAGGACATAAATGCTATGTTTTGCAAGAATTTGCTATGTTTTGCAAGAACTTGCTATGTTTTGCAAGAATTTGCTATGTGAAGGACATAAATGCTATGTTTTGCAAGAATTTGCTATGTTTTGCAAGAATTTATATGTGAAGGACATAAATGCTATGTTTTGCAAGAATTTGCTATGTTTTGCAAGAATTTGCTATGTGAAGGACATAAATGCTATGTTTTGCAAGAATTTGCTATGTTTTGCAAGAATTTGCTATGTGAAGGACATAAATGCTATGTTTTGCAAGAATTTGCTATGTGAAGGACAGATAAACTATTTTATGCAAGATTTTGCTATGTGAAGGACCAAAAAGCTAGGTTTTGTGTGGTGAAGGGAGGCTACTTATGTCCTTCATCTTGCAAAATCTTTGTTAAGGGAGACAAGTAATGCCCTTCATCTAACAAATTCTCACATAAGGGAAGCTACTTATGTCCTTCCTAGGAAGGTGACTTCTGTCCTAATTAAGGAATGACTTTGTTTTCTTTCCATGATCCGAAATTTATATATTGGCATTTACAGGTACGTTCCTTACATAAAAGTAACAGGATGTTTGTCTGTGTGTGTTACACATAGGTACACGGAGTGGTTTTAGTTAATTTTATTGCCCGCCCTCCGAACACAGTAAAAGTGTCAGACTGATTATGACGTAACAAAAAAAATTAGCCAATGAGAGGCCATTATTGACCAATGGTAAAATCTATAGTGGCCTCTCATTGGATATTTTTTTTTTACGTCATAATCAGTCAGACACTTTTACTGTGTTCCGCCCTCCCCTAAATACTAGGTGCGAAGCTGCTAGTAGTCTTATTTGGGTAAATATGTATAGTATTTTTTTAAAAAGCTCTATGAAGTCGATCATTTCAGAACTTGACCCAAACTGAAAAACAATTTTATCATACTTGGTTATGAGATGGTCATTGGTCTTTTTCTACCCATTTATCCATAACCTTAAAATACTTCCTAGTTAATAGCACAGCTACTCTTTAGTTGAGTTTATGTCTGTACGTCCGTCTTACCGTAAAATAAATTCTTTCTATTAATTTTGTTCTCTCTCTTTCTATCTATTTCTTACTTTCTTTATCTATTTTTTTCTCTTTTCTCATTGCTCTTTATTCTTCTTTTCTACTTTTTATCTATTCCTTTATATATATTCTTACCCTTTTTATTCTTTCTTTCTCTTTTATTTATATTTCCTTCTCTTTCTCTCCCTTTCTCTCCTTCTCTTTCTTTTCCTACATATCCTTCTTTCTCTTCTCTTTTTTTTGTATCTAAACGTGTTACACTACTGCTATAATTGTTCTTGTTTAAAATATCAATTATACGTCCAAGCTTAATTACAATGTTTAAGACAATTATTAGGAGGGAGGGGACATTTGACTTAAAATCATTCTGGTACCCATTCGTTGGCATTAAAACTTTGGAGACTTGATTGGTTAGCTCAAGCTAGCGTCAAACTTTTCAACCAATAATTTCTATCTAAATAGGGCATAATTCAGATTATCATATAAGGGGAGCTACATCAATGTATCGTCCATTGTCTTATCCCTTAGGATAAAGATAGTTATAGACAAACGAACTTTGACAAAAATAGAACAAAAACGCGTTAAAAACTCAAGCTACTTTAAAAAGTATATTTAGAATTTTTTCTTCGAAATTTGAAATAATTAATCAAATTTAAAACCTTTTTTACATCGCTGACTCATTAAACATAATCAAATCCAGGACAAAAGGGATAAATATATTATAAATGTATAAGTTTAGATGTATAGTCCAGAAAAAGACACAATAAAAACTGTCCCGAATTTGTATTAATTTTGAGGAACACGACTCCAGTTACGTCATATTTTTCTTTTCCGAAAAAGGGAAATTTGCATTCTGTTCTTATGTAGGGACTCGGCTGTGTTTATATTTTCGACGCTTTTGCCTGATTTTAAAGACCCAATACAAAAGCAGGAAATCTTATCATTACAGAAAAAAAGACATGAAAAAGGACAAACAGACACACAAACACTTAAAGAGTAGCTGCGATTCTAGAAAAATAAAGATGCGTTTTACTTTTGGGCAGGCTATGTTAGGTCATATTAAGTAAAGGCCCCGCAGGGTTAAGTCACCAAAGGTATAGGCCCCGCAGGATAAGGGTACTCTGTTGGGGCTAGGCAAAAAGAAAAAAACTATTAAACCCCTTAATTTTCAATTTTTAAATGTATAACAGGGGGGGGGGGTGATTCTGTGCTCGCTAGATCTTTTAAGAGAAAGCAACAAATTTTCGTAACTTTACAAAGTGTCTCAAAAATCAGCCATGTAACGTCATAAAAATGAGGGAGATTGGAGGAGATAATCCCTTATTTTTATGACGTCACATGGCTTATTTTTGAGACAATTTGTAGTTACCAAATTTTCTTCAAATATGCTTATTCTTTTATCCTTAAATGATATCAGTTCTCAAATTTTTTGGCATTTAATTGGACCAAAAAGGAAATTAATTCTTAATATTTTGTTTAATCTTTCATTTTACATGGTATTACACATTTTAAATACATCCATTCTAAAAAGAGTTTTACTAGATTTTATATTTTCCGCAGATATGTAAATACAAAATGAATGATTTTTTAGGAATCACATGGAGTAAAACAATTAATGTACATTTATCATGATTATTAACAAAATTAACCCAATCAATTTAATTAATGTAGCCATCACGAATGAGAATAGGATTTGTTTTTGTTAAAAAATTAAACTTAGTTTTAAAGTAGCCTTGCTACTAAATTAAAGCAATGTAATATATATAAAACAGGAAATGCTAAAGTCAAAATAATCTGATAAAGCTTAAGCTTTTAATAGAAAAAGTATTAAAAGGAATGTATTTCTTTAAAAAAGAAAATTCACTCGACGTATTTTCTTATACTTTTATAATTATATTGGGTATCTGAATTATCAGGATAAAAAAATAATAACGTTATCATAAATAATTTTTGTTAAGTTATTATGACGTACTGACATGGTTCAGTTATGGTGTATAGCTACGTTACTAGAACAAGAATGGCAACATCCACAAAGTAGTTTAGATCTAAAATAGTTGCTTAATGGGCGTATGACTATGAATTTGTATACAAATATACTGCCGTCTGTCAACGAAGAAACGGACGGACTGACGGACGTTTGGAATCATAGAGTTGCTTCACTACTTTTAAAAAGCTTAAAGGTAAAGATGAAGAATAATCAAGTTGATATATTCAAGGGTGTTACCCAAACATATCTGCGGCTTCTCCATGGAATAGGGATAGTTATAATTATATATAAGGACAATAACGTACACTTGTATATAAAAAAAGGCCTGATACGGCCATACATTATATTTCTTTAATATAAAACTAGCGGCTTCGCCCCTAGCCTCTAGGGGCTTTGCTCCAAGAGGTAATAAAAAAAAATTTGGGGCGAAATACGTAAAAGGACCAGAAAAAACTTTTACAAAAAAAAAATGGGGGGGGGATTTTTGTTTTTGGGTGGGTTGGGGGTGTCCCACCTCCCAAGAAAATAGTCTAAAACCACCACAGGACCAGTAGGTATATTCCATGAAGAGTAGAATCCGATCGGTTCAGTGGTTACCAAGATCTTAAGGGACGGACGGACGGACAGACAGACAGACGGACGGACAGACAGACAGACGGACAGACAGACAGACATCGTTCTACTTTGTATTATAGATATAGAAAGCAGCTTATAGTGCCTAATTAAAAATAACGTCATACAAGGCCAGTATATACTTTAATTGACCAATAGTAAAATGTATACTGGTCTATCATTGGTCATTTGTATTGTATGACGTAACTTTTTATTGGGAACTATAAGCTGCTTTTAAATATAGCTTTGTATTCAAAGCTGCTTATAGTGTCTCCAAAAAAAGTGGACAAAGTTACAATGAAACCAGACATTGACAACAGAAAAACCTTACTACTTTATATACGGCCCAAGGCTCTAAGGGAGGACGACGGAGGTCAAGAAAACAGCCTAAAACCACCCCGAGACAGATATAAAACTTACATACAAAGTACAACAAATTCGGTTATATAATAGGATAGAAATGTTTCAATTGCTGCGCTACTTACAAGCATAATTGCCCCTTAACCCTGGATGTTTTAGAACAATTATAATAGGTGCTATATCTTCCTCTACCCTCAGGCTATACATAGGTTCTATATGGAATATAAAAAAAAATAGGCAGTTTCCCTCAAATTGCATTTGGACCACAAAGATATTGAAAACAATGTATTTTTTTGTTTATTGTAGGTTAAGTTAGGGTAAGTATAGGTTAGAGAAGCCCCGCAGGAATAGTACCTCACAGAAGTAGGGCTTTGCGTGGTTTGAGCCCCCCCCCTCTCTTCCCTAGGGGCTAATAAATGATTGTATAATAATAATATGTACAGCTGTCCACATTGCTCATATGTACCTCGTCAATTACTTCATACGGGCGAGGCTGTCAGGTCCAACAACCTATAATATAACTAAAAAGAGACAAATCTCTCCTTTTCTGGTGAAAGCATTAGGTTAAGTAACACCACTCAGACAAACAGATCTTTGGTTACACGACCTTTGTCTGGAAGTCCTAACAGTGCATGGTAATGAGGTGCACCTGTTTTAGGCCAAGTTATTCCCCTTCCCTAACTAATGAAGTCAATTATAAGCAAGCTTATTCAGTAAAAATAGAGAATGTATGTAATATGGATATAAATAACTATGGTTCAATAATTCGTTTGAAAGTAAAGATTCTTGCTTATTGTTATTCGACAGATAGACGATAATTTTTGCATTGTAGATAATATTCACTACTAAAATATCCTTTTAAATATCCGCTTTGGCTTTAATCCAATGTTTATAATTGTTTAAACTAAGCTGAAAATTATTTCATATAAGGGTTCCAGTTAATATCTATTTCATGGCTTGGATTAAGGAAGAAAAGGCATACATAATTTGTGTACATTAATACTGAAAGGGTGACAAAAAAATTTTAGAGGCTGATAAATGATAGTTTTTTTTCTTGGCCATAGTCTCGACGTTAACACCTATAATAAAAGTCAATTAGGTCTCCATGACAGTGGTCGATAAAATAATGTACATCCCCAATGTTGATACACAAAATTACTCCTTCTGTAGATTACAATAAGTGGTTGTAAACTTGTATGAAACTATTAAACTTAATGAACCAACCAAACAAACTTCATAATAAGTCCCAAAATTTGTTAATCCTACGAATAAGAAAACGTTATTATAAAACTTTGTGGAGTAGTGTAATCCACATTAAACAGCCTAATGCCCCCTCCCGCCTTGTATAAATCCTTGAAATTGTATGTCAACTAGATGCCACTAAGTTTAACAAGGTGCAAAGATCCAGGTAGGGAGGGGACAACGGGCTGTTTATTACACTAGTCCCCAAAGTTTTATAATATCTTTTCTTATACATTGGATTAACAGCCTAATTTTTTAATTAATTTGGATTGGTTAGTTCATAAAGTTGAGTGTTCTAACCACTAATTGTAATCTACAGAAGGGGTAATTTTGTGTATCATTATTAGGGATTTACATCAATTTATAGGCCAATATATTATCCCTTTAGATCACTGGTAAAGATCTAAGTGTGCATAATGGTGAGGGGCAGTGCCAAATTAATTGTCAGAGCATATAAAGTCAAAAGAATGGGCACATAGCAGGGATGGGGCATGGGATGATAAATTATTATTCCCCAATGCCCAAAAATTGTTATACATTTAAAAATATGATAAATAAGATTTTTTAAATTAGATTTTTTGGTTGAAAAGTTTGGACACTTTTAGTTTGGGACTAACTAATCAACTTTAAATAAAAAGCACCCAAAGTTTTTGCGCCAATGAATAGGATAACGTGGTTATAAAACTTTGGGTATATATTGTGTGATATTCACCCTCTTGTCTTGAAAGAAATGGTTGTAGATAATTTAAATCTTCATTGTCGTATCCCTTCTCCCTGGCAAATGCTTTTTGTTTTTTTACACTTTCGATTATGATAATAAAGTTGGAGAATTAGAGTAAAACACTAGAGGGAGAAAGGGTTAAATAATTGTATTTCCCCATCGCAACCGCCTTGTGTAACCTTTCTATTGGGTCATTGAAAATCAACCAATGAAGTCACTTATATTAACACAGCCAAGTAGCGAAAATAATTTTGAAGCAGACGAATGAGGTCTTTGAAAAAGAAAGGGAGGTTGTTGTCTGAATATACATCTATAATATAGATCTATTGTCACTAGTAAAATATAGGTTTTTTAGTCAAAAAGAAGAATACTCTGGAAATTCGACCTGATATCAATTATTTATACCTATATAGAGGGCCCCACGTCTTTGTTTAAATCATTAGTGCATAGCCTAAAAAATAAACTGCATTCGAACTTGAGTATATTTTTTTCTTGGAAAAAGGTATAAATTCATGTTTTTAACATAAGTAATTTATAAAAAAAAATCCACAAGTCAAAAAATGAAAAATCCGGGAAGCTTATTAGTAATAAAATTCATACTTAGTGTGATTGATTCATTAATATCAAACTACCATATTTTGCAATAGATCATTTAAAAGCTCGAAAAATAATTTGTGTAGCTTGTGGAAGAAGACAAGAATTGCCAAGATATAGTGAAAATTAAGCTTGTAAAATCTGGTGCAAAGAAAGGCTTAGATTTTATAAATCTGAAGGAACCAACCTGTCTTTGTAATTATTGTAAAACATATTTGTAATTATGAATTATAAATTTAAAGTGATGTGTTTATTAAAAGTGAAACTTTTCTATAATTAGGGTCGGTCCGTCCAGAGCTTTTTCCCGTTAATTTAGACATGTTAGAATTGTCTTATCGATTTCAAACTTTCCATGGTGATTCCTGTAGTAGTTTAGCTTTGGTAGGTATAATTTAGAAAACGTAGCAACTGTAATGTTGTTACCAGAATGTCCTTACGTCAAGATTTTCAACAAATTTACTCAATTTTGTTTCAACTTTTAGACATTTATATATATTATGATTATTCTGTAAGTGTTAATGTTTGTTTGTCCTAGTGACCTATTCCAGTATGAGGATCTGAATTGCTATTATAATTTAGTTGAAATCTTCATATACTTTGAAATTTTTTTTTTAAAATTTTGAATGCCATCTTAGTTTATTAAATGTATTTCTATACAAAACAAATATTTTTGTGGATTTAAAAGAACTTCATATAAAATAAATGAATAAAACTTGTTGAAATGATGTTAGATTTTTGGAAAATAGAGGGTTTTATTAGGTATAAAATATAAAAAATATGAAAAAAATTAGGCTATGCACTTATGAATTAAATAAAGACGTGGGGCTCTCTATTTAGGTATAAATAAATGATAACAGGTCGAATTTCCTGAGTATTCATCTTTTTGGCTAAAAAACCTACATTTTACTAGTGATTGTTGGAGGTTTATTATTGTAATTTAATATAGGATTAATAGAAACGTTCTCTCATTCGTTGGCATAAAATCTTTGAATTTTGATCTTTATTTAATCACAAACTTTGCACTACAAAAGGGGTAAGTTGTAAATAGTGGTGTGCTACATCAATTTAACCACTATATAAGCTTACTTTGAACGACGAAAGGACAAATGTACGTACTGAAATCTTAGAGTTGCTACGCTCCTAAAAAAGTACGATATTAGAATGAGGTGCCAGAAAAATTATCTGGCAAAAGAAAATTATAAGGAATGACCTCCCTTGCTTAAACTAACACTATAAGTCCTTGAGTAAAAGGAGATATTTTAAGTAGACTGAAAAAATGGATATAGAGCATACGTGGATATATTGACAGGAGAAAAAGTTGTCGTCTATTTAGCGTGCTAAAATGGACCTCATTTATTGGTAAGTTTGTTTATCCAGTAGGAGGGGAGGGGGTAATGAGAATGACAAGGAGAGAGTGGGTAATGGACATTAAATAATACTGGAACCCAAAGTATTTTAATAACGTTCTCTTAATTGCGAACTTTAAACATTCAGGCAACTTCAATAAATTTCGATTGGTTCGTTTAAACCAATAACTTTGAATAACTTTCATTTTTAGCAATATTCGTTTTTTTGGCCTACAGCGCCGTTCGTGTGGTTTATGTGTATGCTTTAATAATTATGTTTCTGCTAAACTGCAAATAAGAAAACATATTCCAGCTAAATTGTGTACATTATATATCCTACATCTTGAAATAGAACACCAGAAAAGTAAGTTCAGTTCAGTAAGTCATAGACAATAGTCTTTGATGCAAGATGTATTTTTTTTTGATTGATTTTGCTTTTAAGGGACGCTTTTCTCCTAGAGAGATAGGGGGAAATGGGCTTTTTATTACAATAGTTCCCAAAGTTTTCTTATTGGTTTGCTTTACAACTTTGGGGACTTTAGTGTTTCGTTGATTAATAAGTTGAGTGTTCTAGCGTTTCAATCACTTATTTTAATCTACAGAAGGTATAATTTTGTGTATCATTATTAGTGATGTACATCAATTTATTGGCCATTGTCCTTTTCCTTTAGATCCCTGCTTTTCTCTGCCGTTTTGTATGGTTATAATGTTGGACCAATCAGGGAGGGAGGGGATATTGGACTGTTTATTACACAAGTCCCCAAAGTTTTAGAATAATAATTCTCATTCATTATATTAACAACTTTGGGGACTTTTATTGGTTAGTTCAATGAGCTGAATGTCCAAACGATTCAAACCGTATTGTAATATAAAAAGGGTAATTTTGGGTATCATTATTGGGGATGTATATCAATTTATCTGCCATTGTCTTATCCCTTTATATCCCTGAGGACCAATAGTGGGGTAACACCCAAGTTGTTTAGAACAATTATATATCATTACAATCCTGTCATTTACACTTCAGATCTTCACACAGTACAGTCAAATTTTTAACTCTGACTGGTAAATATCATTAATGCAGGCAGACATTTAGGAGACAATGGCCTGTTTATTACACTAGTCCCCAAAGTTTTCTTATTTGTTTGCTTAACATCTTTGGGGAGCTTTAGTGAATTTTGATTGGTTGTTGTATAAGTTGAGTGTTTAAACATTTCAACCACTTTTTTTACGCTACAGATTGGGTATTTTCGTGTACAATCATTGGGATGAATATCAATTTATCGGCCATTGTCTTAACCCTTTAGATCCATGATCAAACGTCAACATAAAATGGTAGTTTTATATCAATGTAAGGGGATGTGTGTTTGTGTGTGTGCGTTGTGAATGATCTTTCAACTGCTGAACCAATATGGTTCTCCTTTACTATGAACCTTCTTTTGGGTTCATGGAAGGTTCCCAGCTATTTAGAGAGAGGGTACCTCCAACCTCCTAACACTATACAAAAACCTACATAATTCATAATGATACTCATATATATTAATAGCACAAAAAAGTACTAATTCGAAGGGTGAAATTTATTTGTTTTTGAAACAACACCCATTTACTTCTCTTGGGCGGGATGCTTAAACCCTTAGTATGGCCATTTAAATGGGAGAGAATGAGGGGGAACCGGCCGGGAGTGGAGGATTCTCCCATCTTAAATCTTGCCATTTAGGACAGGGATGTAATATCTGAAATTAGAATTTGTTGATGACCCAAATACTGGGTCATTTCCAAAAAAATATGGTTTGTTTCTGTAAAACTGTAATCGTAAGTTTTAAATGAATCTAACTAATCTTTATAATTCTAATCAAAACATTTAGAAACGGACTTAAAAAAATAATCCTTTATTTTGTCACTACATTAAATAAATAAGCCTCTAAAGAAAATTTGAATCAAAATTTCTTTGTTTTGTATGTAATACTTAAATTTTGAAGAAAATATATAAGAATTAAAGTAATATAGAAAACTCTAGCGGACATATTCGAAACTAAATATAATAAAATTTTGGCAAAATAAAAAGTAATTACCTGTTGTTTTATATTTTGAACCAAAATGAAAATGAGGAGTGGTGGTATGTTTTCGTTTGTTTGTTTTTTACTTAAGTCAGGTTAAATTGGGTATTAAGTAGCCCCGTAGAATATTGTGACCACAGGTATAAGCCCGGCAGTGTTAAGACTCCATGCAGTATTTAGATAAAGGAGAAAAAAATCCCTCCTTCTTATTTTCAATTGATTTTAAAAATAAGTGGTATGGGGGTTTGATATGCTCAACAGGCGCTATGTTGGAAAACCCCATTACAAAAAAGGTAATGGCTGATTGTTTCCTCTTCCTACGGGGTTCTCTGTTAGCTCATAACACACTCAATTAATCTTTTAAAAATGTAGTTATCCTGTAAAAAAAAGCATTCTTGGTCCATATACGTTGGTAGGTAAAGCACCTAGAAAGCCCTTGTAATAATGTGAATTCAATTCAATTCTGTCGTTTATGAGATATAAATGTGAACACAAACAGATGCTGATAGATAGACACCCAACAAAAACCCTAGTACATACACTTATATCTATAATACAAAGTAGAACGATGTCTGTCCGTCAGTTTTTTAAGATCTCGGTAACCACTGAACCGATCGGATTCGACTCCTCAAGGAATATACCTAGCTACCTGTGGTGGCTTTAGGCTAATTGCTTATTACTAAAATATTAGTAATGACCCTATAAAGGATCATATTCAAATAATAACCTAAATATAGGCAAATACGTCATAACATGATAATTGTAGTTTAAGAAGGAATCTAGTAAAATATATAAATCTTATTGAAACATTCAAGAGGGTCGTCTAAAAATAATCTTCATTTTTCAAATATATATACTAAATATATAAATTTTTATAGATAACTTTATATATTTTTTGTTTATTAGTAATATTTAAAGTAATATGAGAATATATATAAAAATTAAAATAATATAGAGAACTCTAGCGGATATATTTGAAACTATATATAATATAATTTCGACAAATCAAACTTGCCTTAACCCCCATTTTACCCTCCCCCCAATTACAAGTTTTATAATCGAATCTACTCTATAAGTGTATCTGTATTCACAAAACAGGGACAATTACGTCCTATAGTAGTGTAGCTTTTTGCAAAGATTTGTCGAAAATAATGCCAAAAAAAGAATTTAAGTTTATTTAGATTTAAGAGGTAGTGAGGTTTCTAGTGCTCAACATGTACTATGTGGGAAAGCACACAAAAAAGCAAAAAGCACCGAGATAAGTACTGATTAAAGTAGGGGGGGGGGGGGGGGGGAGAATGCTTAACCTGGTTGAACCCTATTCCTACGGGGTTCTCTGTTAGCTCATAAAACACCCTGTATAAATCCTTTAAATTTTATTTATTCTGTAATCCATATAAGATGTGAGGTAAACCACTTAAGAAACTATATTTAAATGTGTACTCAATTCAATTCAATTTTGCCGTTTATGAGATCTTGATGTGAGTGAGCTCAAAATAATGTGCAAGCAGACATCCTATCACCTACTTCATGTAATTATATGTATTAATAATTTCTACTTTCTTTGAATCGTATTCGTAAATATCCTAATGTAGGATTACATAAAATTAAGATATTGACCAAATTATGATATTGGTATTTTCGTTCAGAAGCCAGAGATCTCAATAATTTTGAAATATAACATTAAAAATTTTTGCAAATATTTTATTACTAAAGATTTGTGTTTGTGTGTAATAATGATATTTGAAAAAAATATATAAAATAAAAATAGTATAGAGAACATATTTTGAACTATATATAAAAGAATTTTGGAAAAAAATCTAAGTAAAAATATGTACATACAATTATTTCATGCCGTTTATTGGATCTACAAGATGATTGGACAAACAAATAGACATCCCATTACTTAGAATGTTACAATATAAAAATAACTCAGGGATCTTAAGGGATAAGACAATAGATTTTGAACAAAATTAATCCTCTTAAAATTATTGTTTGAAAAGAATTGATACTATTGGAATCAACTAATCAAATTTAAAACAAGTACCCAAAGTTTTGGGGCCCAACGAATTTGATAATTGGTTATTAAACTTTGGGCACCCCCCCCCCCCTTTCCTTCCTGAAATAAATGTATTACCTATTTTAAATGTTTTTACAATACCTTAAAATAATAAAATAGTCAATACATATATATATATATATATATATATTTTAGTAATGGGTAGAATTTTGTAAGTAAGTGTTTGTTTCTTATAACCTCTAAAAATGCTAAGATGTAAAATCTTCAAAATATGGAATTTAAAAAGTTTTTGACGGCTTTGAGAAAACATACTGTTTAGCATATAAAGCCTATAAAAATCAATGATGGTTAACCTAGCAAAATTTACAATATATTGACGTACGGGTGTGCCTATAAAACTACAAAATAGAAAAGAAACGTATACAATTATATATTATACAATTTTACAAATATGTTTAGGGTAAAATGTTTCTGGAAAGGAACATTTTCTAAACAAAATTGACCAACAAAAATGCAACAGAAAAATTATTTCATCCATGTTTTCTTTTAGAAGCAAAGCTACTTCAACAACTTAAAATGTCTGTCCGTCAGCCTGTAAGGATATACTAGAGGAAACGTGAATTTCTCAGCTGCTAGGAAAGATAGTTAATATTTTTATATTTGCATCTCTGTCTTTTTTATGATTATAGAACATATGCTCTATAACTAACTTTGTCCGTTTGTCATTCGATAACTTTTAGCTACGCTGCTTATGCTGCTAAAGTTTAAAATTTGAGGTCTCTGATTCAAAGGTTTTCTGGAGAACTGGAGGATCAGGACCTGCACTACCATCCCTGGGACATGAAATTGCTAGTTTAAATAACAGATCTATAGTATAGATGTATATACAGATAACTACCTCTTCCCCTTTTTCAGTGACCTTTTTCGTCCACTAACAAATTGTTTTCTGCTACTTGGCTGTGTTGCCATTGGTTGATTTTCAAAGACCCAATTGAGAGTCAGCACATGGTCATTGCGATAGAGAAATACAGTTATTTAACCATTTCTCTCTCTAGTGTTTTACTCTACTGTTGAAATTTTATTTGAAGCATCGAAAATAAATCTAAAATGAAGATGCAGTATTGTGGGGCTATCCTAATTTCCATAATGTTCCCATCTGACTAACTTCAGGGGCTTCCCCTTAATCTAGATTTCTCTTTTTCTTTTTGCTTTTCTCTACATCTCTCTCTCTCTCTCTTACTCTTATTCCCTCTCTCTTTTTTCTCTCTTCTATTTTTTTTATTTTTCCTTCCTCTCTTTTCCTCTCTTCCTCTATCACCTCTCTCTCTCTCTCTCTCTATTTCTCTATCTCTTTATCTCTCCTTTTCTCTCTCTCTCTCTCTCTTTCTCTCTTCCTCTCTCACCTCTCTCCCTCTCTATTTCTCTATCTCTTTCTCTCTCTCTCTCTCTCTCTTTCTCTCTCTCTCTCTCTCTTCTCTCTCTCTCTCTCTCTCTCTTTCTCTCTCTCTCTCTTTCTCTATCTCTTTTTCTTTCCTTTTCTCTCTCTTTCTCTCTCTTTCTTTAATTTTTTCTCTCTATATATATCTCTCTTTCTCTCTCTCTCTCTCTCTCTCTCTCTTTCTCTCTCTCTCTCTGTCTCCCAGCGTGTGAAGCTAATAATAAATAATAATATATGGAAATTGATGCCAATATGGTTTTTTTTTCCTAGCAGGGAGGGAGAGGACATTGTGCTATAAAATACACGGGTACCCGACGTTTTATAATCATAAATTATTCATAGCCTCAGAGTCTTTCGGTACTCATTTTGAATTTTGATTAAACAAGCAATGTTTAAACCTTTCAACCAAAAAATTGAAATCAACAGAAGGGATAATCTTGTTGATCATCATTGGGGATGTATATCTATTTCTCGTCCATTTTCTTATCCCTTTTAGAGTAGCTTTACTTGAGAAAATTTCTTGAGAACCCCATATCCATCGATATACATATGTTGTACTTTCAATAACAAAAGTAGGGGAAATATGAGCCAAAAAACCAGCAGACATTTTTTAGTATTTCAAAATTGTACCAAAATTTTGAATAGTCATTTAGATATGAAATTTGAATTTAAAGTAAATGGGTGTATTTCTTTATATTTTTAAACACAGGACATGTTAATAATCAACAAGGGCGTTTTGATAGGCACGGGCAGGTATCAAGCTATTTTCAACTGATGAAAAAATATTTGTAAATAAAAAGCTAGTTTTAAACAAACCTAAATTTAAGGATAAGGGATAAGATATATGAACGATCAATTGATGTACAATGTACATCCCCAATGATGATTTACCCCTTTTGTAAATTATGATTATATGTTGAAAAGTCTGGACACTGCTAGTTTTAAACCCTGCAATTGAAAATCAAGTACAAAACGTTTAAGATCCAACTTGATTTTAAACTTTGGGTACTATTGCAAAATACAGACCAAAGTCAACTCCTTACAATATCTAATACAAACAAGGATGACAACATTCATAAAAGCGAAGCACTGAAACGGTAGGACAAACGGACATTAACACTTGTATAATGTCTAAACTAAATAATCAGAATATAAATGTATAAGAGTAAGTAAATTTTTTGAAAAACTGCTTGATACAGGATAATGTTCATGGACATACTTACATTTTAGGACTTTATTATAGAGTTGCTTTACTTATAATATTGTACTTTGTTGTCCCAGGAATCAGTATACCAAAAATCAGAATATTCGGAAAATAGATCGCATAAAACTTTGTTGTTAAAAAAGTAAAAAATCAAGTAAAATGGACTTACGGACATTCTAGTAACGATTATAGAGTTGCTACGCTTTCTAAATGGTACCTAACTACTACAGTAATCACCATGCAATGTTTGAAATCGATAAAACAATTCTAACATGCCTAAATTAACCAATGAAAGCTATCTTTCTAGGACGAACGTAGTGACGGGCGGACGTACGGGCGGACGTACGGACCGACCCTAATTATAGAAAAGCCTTGCTTTTAATAAGTTTAAAAGAGGGGGGAGGGATGTGACATTCGGACATTATTATAAAATACTGGAGACTGTTTTTTAGAAGCTTATTGTCACGTATTTTGTGTAAAAATTTTAACCCCTTTTTACATGGGATAGAGATATATCATCTAAAGAAAATATTAAATGCTTTACAATTATTGGACGGGGATTTACACCAATTTATCAGCCATTACCTTATCCCTTAGGATCCCTGATACTGACGACTTGGACACAGCAAGGTATAGAGTGGAAGCAAATCAATCAAAGAAATCATCACAAGAAATTTAAAAACATTTTCTATTTTTTGCCAAAAAAATCTTCATAAATATAAAATCTTTTTAAAAGACTGGAGGAAAAGTTGAAAACCAAAATTTTTTTCAGATGACTTATCCCTACAACCGTAATCATGACAATATAAATATTCTTTTAGTTGGAAAAATTTAAATGTTGATTTTTAGTAACCAATAAATTTATCCAGATAAGTTTACAGAGATGGTACAATGGTCGATAATTTATTCCACCCCCAATAAAAATTACCACACGTAAACCGTTGGTGGAAAAGTTTGGACAATATTACTATGGTCAATCAAATTTTGATTTTAACCTTACACTTAAAAGATTTAACAGATAGAGAAATTAAATCATTCTTAATCCTTTTATATAAGTAACAGGAAGTCTATATGTCTGTCTGTCTGTATCAAAGAATCTGCTACACAGATATGGTTCTCCTTCACCTTGTAGCTTCTCATGATACATTAGGAATACGTTTATGGGAATACTCTTTAAGGTTAGGATATTGAGAAGTACACGGTAAGGCCCCGCAGAATTAGCGTTCTTTGCAGAATTTTGATATGTTTTTTTTTTAAATTATTAGTAAAATGATATTAAAAGTAATAGAATGTCTATCTGTGTATATGTAGAGAAGGATCTTGCTAACTGCTGAACCGATATGATTCTCCTTTGCAGTCTTGTAGGGGAATGTTTATAACTATTTGGGGGGAGGGTACAATCACCCTCTTGAAGATTAATCGCCCCTAGAATAAAAAACTTACCCCTTCGTCGAAAATGAAATATTTTGCTTTTCTATTAAAACTACTTTAAGTAGCCGCTAGTATGAATTATAACACTTTAATAAACTGTTAATGTTAAGCGTTTAGACTTTACCAAAATGATTGACTTTGGGGAATCTATGATTTTATCTAAAAATCCATAAATGTTTTATACAGCTGTAAACATTTTCATTGACTCTTGTAGTTATCAAACATGTAAACACGCAATTGGAATTCTATTAAGCTTAGATTACTAACATTAAACAAATATTTATAAAATATTAATGGGGTATTCCTGTCCAGTTTTTTGTTTAGGAATGAATATTTCTTACCCGAGGGAATGAATGATGGACCGATAGGTCATCATTTATTCACGAGGGTAAGAAATATTCATTCCTAAACAAAAAACTGGACAGGAATATCATTCGCATTTAAACAAAAACTCATTTTTATGCTAGTAAAATGTAGTTTAATTTTGGTTTTTAAATTTCATTTATTTCCCTGGTATAATTTTTCTTTCTATTATTAATTAATAAAAATTATAAAATCTTCCAAAAAAAATTAAAAATCTTCTAAAATCATACCAGGGATATAAATGAGATACCAGGGAAATAAATGAATATTTACATCCACTATTTAAGGGGTTGTTTATATGGGAATGATCTTACATGTTTGTTTTTATGTATATTTTTTACAAATAGATCGGACTATGATATGGTTTGAATCTGGTAAAAGTGTCTCAAAAAAAAAGAACTACGTCTGGCCTAATTATTTCGATTGACGTCATATTAGAAGGAAAGACGCCATTCGGGATACATTGTATTTAACGTTGTCCCCTTTTTCAGAAGACAGCTTCAAGTTCAAAGAACGATTCTTTTTCATTTTTTAACAGTTATGGTAAAATTCATCCTAGTTTTATATAAAAATAAAAGATATGTAAATATAGAGAGAATATATAGGAAATAGAGATAGATATTCTTTACAAAAAAAAACTCTGGCGTTTAAAAGAAACTTTGAAGTAAAACATATTTTTTTTATTAGTGATTTGTGTGTTCAAGAATTGATTTCATGGAAAGCCCCGTTTAAAAAAAAGAGTTTCAATCTAAACAAACGAAAATCACCATTTATTTTTCTGATTACCTTTCTTTTTTGCTGGTTGTTATTTCATGTGGTTTATATTGAAGTCTATATGATATCAAAGACTGTATTTTTCACACAATCCTGAAACCTAACTTTAGATTTTGAAACTTTTTAGAATAAATAAATTTCTTAGGTAGAATAATATAGTTTTAAAAGAACAAAAGCTAAGGTATATTACGATATATTTAATACATGTAATATTTATTTTAAGCTAGCTTCATAAGATCGATTACTGAAAAAAAACTCCACCAAAACTATTTTTCTCTCTGTATGTTTTCTTTTTCCATTATAAGCTTTTTTGGGAACAATAGATTGATCATTTACATAGAGTGATAACAAATTGGATAGGGCGTTTAACGGGCCCTTTATCCAAGGATTCACTGAGGGGGAAAGGGACTTTAAGGAGTAATTAGCCCCCCCCCCCACAAAAAAATAAGAGGCGTGAGGGCAATTTCTGACTTTTATATTTTCATTTATCGGGTTGCCTTAGTTGTTATTGATATTGTTATATTGTAATCTAAGGGTTTTTATGCTATCTATTAGTTAATTGAGAAAGCTTTTTCCATTGGCTATTTGTTGAGCTTCTATTTAAATTGGTTTTAAGGTAATAAATATAATTTTTTCGTTCATTGTCCTACCACTGAGTAACAAACCCTCAACAGTAACACCCCCTGTAAAATTATATAACAGATGGACAGACTGACAGAAAAAAAGTGACTTTAAGAGTAGCTGCGACACTAAAAACAAAATTAAATGGTATGTACATATTTAAATGTTCATTGCTCTCAATCTATATATGGAAAGTTGTATATTTAAATCAAATTATTATTTTTAAATCGAAGCTTTTCTACAATTGAGATCGATTTGTCCCAGCGTATACCAGCACTAAAATTGATTCGGAAAAAATCAAGAAACCTATACGTGTTTTTCAGCTGTCGTTGAGGAGCAACAAATCGTAAAATTTACGACCTCTCCATTTGCCCCCCAAATATTTTTTTTATATTTTTTTGCTTTAAGTTTGTCCGTAATATATAGCTCTGATCGTTGATTTAAGCATGTTAGAATTGTCCAATTTAATTAAAACTCGACAGGATTGATCCTGAAACAGTTAGGTGCACTGTCTAAAGCGTGGAAACTTTATAATCAACCAAAAATGTCTGTATGGCTCTTAAACTTGTTTTTACATTAATTTACATGATATAATTGCTCTAAAAACGTGAATTTTAAAAACAAAATAAAAATACTCATATTTTGAAATAATATTCTAGTTCGAAATATATATGTCAATGTTCACTTGTCCATCTGATTTGTTGGGCTTTGCTTTTATGTATGTTGTCATCCTTGTTTATTTCAACATGTGTGTCTGATATTTGTACACAGTTATTTGGACAAAGTTCTCATAAAAAATATATTTAACTTATAACCTTTCCGCCAATAATAATAGAAATTATAGATGCCATACTATCGTCTTTGCATGATGAGTTACTTTACATACCCAGGCAAGGACGGGACATTGGACTGTAAAATACACTGGGACCATGACATTTACAACCACGAAAACTTATTCGTAAGCTCATAAACTTTGGATACTTTGATTGAATTTGGATCGGTATATACCGAACTTTCATAATTAACGTCAATCCAATAATGACATTATGATAAGAATATTATGTTGGTATAATAACAGCCAAAAAGTCTAGCTGGGAATGAATGAAAAAAGTTGCAAATAAACTGCAAAAATTTGGCATTGCAAAAATTGGATACATAAATTGGATACATAAATCGAAGCTAAAATAACAAACATTAACAAATCCTTCCTCAATAGAAATCAGGAATAAAGAAGTTAAAAAAGAAAAATAGACGAATAATGTTCAAATTTTGAAAAAGTTAATATATTCAAAGATTTTTTGTAAACATTTAAAAAAAACATTGAAATATCCTAAAACATGAAGCTTATTCAAGTAGCACAAATTATTTTTGAGATCATTTTGTGATTTTTCTCGGGTGCTGGTGTTTAAGATAGACTTCTGATTGTTGGGCGAAGATACCTCTTACCAAAAAATATCCAGTGTTTAACTTATTTCGTCCGTCGGTCTGTCCGTCATGCACCAAAAGATATGTTTTTATATTTTAAAGGTTTTTTTTCCTTCTCTTTTTATGGATACTGAGCATCAGTTCTTTAATTCACTTTGTCCGTTTGTCCACTCATGATTCCATTAGCTTCGCTAATCATTGTTTAAAGATTTTTGTTGCAAAATCAAAATTTAAGGAAACTTATATTTCCCTCTATCCCTGGTATCTTTTATATCCATAGATTACAGAATTTTTGCTTATTTGTATAAAGTATTTATCTTTGAAGGAAATCTTTGTTAAGGCGAATATAAACGTCTGAAGGCGAGCTAATAAGAAAATAGAGGTGTTAGTGAATAACAAATATATCTAAAAACCGCAATAATAGATGTCTCTTTAAAAAAAAGAAGCAACATTTACGTTAAGCATGTATTTATTAGACACATTATCAAAAAAAAATATCCTACCTATACCCTGAAGGAAGAGGGGGGGGGGGCAGAAGATAGTCAATAACCTTTTTGGAGCCTATGTAAACCTTTCTTTTGAAAGAAAAATCATTTGACAGTCCAAAAACCTCACTACTTATATTATAGAATAATAATCTTATGACTTAAGTCTTATTGCAATACTATATTACTTAAAAGTTTAAAACTTGTGTGAAGATTCTATCATGTCAAAGTTACGTATTACATTTATTTAGAAAGCTTTAAAAGTACAGGCCCTATAGAGTTAAGGCAAATGGGAATGCATAGGAGAAGAAACAAACCCTTCCTTCTTAAACTTTTAAAAAAGGAGTGGGGGTTTATCCGTGCTCAACTGGGCCTTTGTGTAAAACACATTTTAAATTATATATTCTATGTAATAAAAGTTACGAATAGTCTATCGCTCGGAGGGTCACACACACAATAAATGTGAAATAGGAGTATTTGTATCCCCACTTGTGAGGGGTGGGCAAAAGAATTTTGATTGAGACCAGATGCGCCCTTTTACAACTAAAAAAATAAACAAATTTTTATCGGTGTTCAATCTATTCCACAAAATTAACCTAATTTAATTTGCAATTATCTCATCTCTTCATCCTAATAACAGGGATGACAACATCCATAAAAGCGAGGCACTGAAACGGTAGGACAAACGGACATTAACACTTGTATAGTGTCAGAACTGAATAATCGAGTATAAATATATAAGAGTCGAAGCAAAATTATAAGTAAATTTGTTGAAAAACTGCTAGATACAGGATAATGTTTATGGGCATACTTACCAAAGACGTTAAAAATGGTACCTACCTGCTCTGTTCGGCACAGGACATCAAAGAGTTTGAGTAGGGGGAATGCCATGGCCCCAAACAGGCGCAACTCACTACCATGCACAGTTAGGATCTCCAGACAAAGATCGTGCAATCAAAGGGTTGGTTGTCTGCAATGTACTGTACCACGGGTATGAGGTGAAGGACCAAGAGTCTGGCCTTGAGTTGACAAGTTGACTGTTCAGTCCAGGTGCAACTTACCCACACGACATTAACATTAACATGGGCATACTTACATTTTTATGACTTGATTATAGAGATGCTTTGCTTATGATATTGTACTTTGTTGTCCTAGGTATAAGTATTCAAAAAATCAGATCAATCGGATAATTTTATCTGATACAAATTTAGTTGTTAAAAAGTTGAAAATCAACATGTTTAAAATGGACGTACGGACATTATAGTAACTATTGTAGAGTTGCTACGCTTTCTAAATCGTACCTAACTATTACAGGAATCACCATGCAAAGTTTGAAATCGATAGGACAATTCTAACATGCCTAAATTAACGAAAAAAGCTATCCGTTACAGACGTACGGACGGACGGACCGACCCTAATTATAGAAAAGCTTCGCTTTTTAAAAGTGCCTTAACGTCCTCTAAAATTTACCATAATTGCAAAAATCTTTTTAAAGTGATTAACTAATGCTATGTAAATAAATCTTGGTTACATTTTTGTCGTTGAATCAATTGCACACCTTTGAATCATGGATAGGTTTATGTATTCAGAAACAGGACAGGACAGACTTACATTGTTTTATTTTTGTTTGTCTGTCCTTCTGAAGCTTATGATCTCGGTGACTGCTGAACTAATTATGTTTTGTTTTTCAGGTATTACATCTACTGGTTCTATGACTTCTTACTTTTATTTTTAAATTAAAAAGTAAAGTATTTTTTTGAGGAGGGATATTTTTCTCATAAGGTGGAGGTACCATTTAACCTCTAATAGTTAAAAAAAACCTTCCCTTTGCCTATTAGAAGGTTTACTGTAAAGGAGAACAATTTCGATCCAGAGATGAACAAGGTCTTTATTAGGGTTGGGCCGGATATCCGGTCTGGCCGGTTATCCGGTCATTTTCAATATCCGGCCGGATACCGGATATTTAAACTATCCGGTTATATGATATCCGGCTGATTTTTGGCGCCGGATATCTGGTTATATAGCCGGATATCCGGTAATTTGTCGGATATCGAACGTTGGCCAGATATCCGGCCGGAACAGGGTATCCGGCATTAGAAATCAGATGGATATCCGGTATCCGGCCAAAAAAGTATCCGGCCCAACCCTAGTCTTTATATAAGGATATTAAAAATGCAGCGAGTCTAGTATGTTTTCAATTACCTATTTCGTATATGTGAAAATTATTATGAAACTATTTCTGTTATTATAAATGTCTAGAAATCAAATTTTGATATATTTATTTCAAACGAAGAAAAACAAAAATGACAGACATCCGAATATTTAAATAAAAATTAACATGCATGTACGTAATGCCTTTTTTCAACAGTTAAGTAGGGTTCCCTAAGGTGCAAAAATGATTTTTTGATGCTCCGATTTGATGATGATTTTACATAAAAGTTTAGTTTTTACTGTAAAACACATCGAAACCAATTGTAGTGATCACAAAAGTCGTCAATATGAATTGAAATTTAGATGACTAAGTGTATACTCAGTGTTTTTTCGGCAACCGATTGATCAAAGATTTTAACTTAGTCTTTGTACTTGATTTTCTGCCTAGTCGAGAAAAGAACCTTCTCCCCATAATTTGAAATAAATGGAAAACAAGGGGGGGTGGGGGTAGTTTATTGTTTGCTTTTAATATTACTTTAGTTTAAATTAGGTTATGTAGTACACTGGGTAGGGTTAGGGTTCCCCTAAGAGGTTAATCCTAGGAAAAAACAAACAACCTCTAATTTGAATTTATTTAAAGATAAGGGAGGTGGGCTAATTCCAAGATGGGCACTTTAAGCCCTTTGCAACTAAAACATGCATGTTTTAACATACAAATTAAAATAAAAACTCAATAGGAATGATAAAATAAGGAAATCTATCTTTGTGTTTATCAAGAAAGCTACAAATTATTAACCCCTAAAAGACTGATTCAAGAATTGTTTTTTTTAGAAGTATTACAATACAAAATTTGTCTTATGTTATTTAAGGACGTGCAAGCTTTCGAGGGGAGGGGGGGGGGGGGTAATTACTGAGCAAAGCACGGAAGAAATTATGTTTCTCTACCTTATATATGTGAAATTTAAAAAAAACTTAAAGAATCATTTTAGAGGGGGGTTGGAGGATGTTGTCATACGCATACGCAACATAAGTTTAAAATTTTAATTGGGGGGGGGGGGGGAGGGTTGGTGGATAAAACGAAAAGGAACATTCCTGACTTTATTATTGGGATGCACCCTATTATTCCTCTCAAGCAGGAAAAAAAAAACGTTTTTTAGGGGGTTATTTTAAAAAAATGATAAAATTTTGAGTGCCTACGTCACAATAGTATAACAGGGCTTTAAAATTCAATTGTGATTCGACAGCATTGTGACAAACAACTTTTACGGAACCCGCCAAATAGTTTGCTAAGACAACAAGGTCACAAAAACAATTCCGCAAACAAGGTTGATATCATCTACAGGGGCGACGTGATAATTTTTAGAAAAAAAGATGAGAACATTACATATTTGTACAATCCTAATATATAAATGAGTAAGCCTTTTTTTGTCTGTAACTAAAGATCTCGGTGATTACTTAACCTATATGGTCCTCCTTTACATAGGAGCTTCTAATAGGTCCAGGGATGATTTTAGTCAATTTCATATAAATGTGTATTAGAAGTGCAGCAACTCTGTAACTAGGGTCTGTACTTCTCTTATTAGAATATTGAGTACATACGTCTGGGTATGATTTTAGGCTAATTTTGGGCCTTTTTATACTTGAATAATAGAGCCCCTAGATACTAGGTGCACATCTGCTAATAGTGTCAAGTACGGATGAACGGATCTACTCTTTATGAATAGAAGTTTCGCTCCTATAATGTTTCTTTGTCTTAGAGACAAAGTAGGAAATATCAAATAAATAAATCATATGCCTATTTATCTGACTTAAGAAATTTAACACAAGGATAACAACATCAATTTAAGCGAAGTTCTTAAATCAGACGGTAAGACAAATGAACATTAACGTTAATAAATTAATTTAACAAAACTGGAAAGCATCTTTTTCCTTTCCTATCCTTTTTATAGTTGTCTATAATATGATGCATTAAATACCTATTTTAACAATACGTTGTTGCATGTAGCAAGTTATAGAGTAGCTGCGCTACACATTATTAGATATGTCCAAACGTACGTTACGTGGTAATGTTATGGAAATCACATATTGGAAAATATAACGATGTATCGCTCCGATGAAACTCATCATTTGACAAAACGGCGGGACAGAGACATGTAAGCTGGTTAACAAACGGTCATAAGGTCGATATAAATATCAGGCAAATAGGGGATTTCACTAAGACCTATTATTTACCACTGACTCCGCCCCTAGCCTTTTATTAATTTTTGTGAAAGAAAAACAAATTTAGGTCATTGTAGGAAGCTCCTACCCTGTTAGGCCTATACTGCCTATACTTAACCTAACCTAAAAATAAGCATCAACAATACTTTTGTGGTCTTGAAGCAATATTAGGGTAAAGTTGTTCTTAAAATACGATTGTTTGTCAGCCATGAACAGTTTTATCAAATGCAAAATGTCTAGGACGCCACAGCTTTTTATTATGGGGGGGGGGGGGGGGTGTATGGTAAAATATCAATAAAGTGGTAATCTTTTAATGGAGTTTTAAAGAAGTCTTTTTATTTTTATATAAAATCTATTTATTCTAAATTCTATTTTTGTAATACTTTTCCAATTCATATAATGATAAATAATAATTTTGATCAGTTGTTTTTGCTGATTGTATATATTTTGTTTATAAAATCTCTATAAAATTTTGAGTTTTATGATTTTCTTTAGCCTATAATTATTTACAGAAAATATAAAAAAAATGTTTTGTGTAGTTTTCACCAAAGAACACATTTTATTAAAAGTAAAATGTTATTTTTGATCATCTGCTTTATTAGAGCCAGTTCTGAGCCATACTGAAAAAACATGTATCATCATATTGCAAAAAAATTTCCACGAATTAAAAGATATTTTTAAAAACCAAAAACGCAGGAAATCGATCTCTAAATAAAATTGGTTTGATTTTGATACAATGTTTTTATTTGCAGATTTATTACTTAGAATGTTAGCTATTCCTGGGCATAAGTGTGTATCTAAGATTTGTTTTTTAAATTCAAGTAACATTGAGAAATATTTGAATATGCTGAACGATTTGTGTTTTTTTATTCACTTTATGTGATTTCTTCCATAATACATTAATAAAGCTCAAAATTTCAAAATTGATTTTATTAAGCCTTAATCAAAAGTTTAATACCAACTCAATGTAAAAATTACCATCCTCCCCAAAATACCTCATCCCCCCCCCCTGATAAAAATATAAAGCTTGGACGTTCTTGTCCACCCCCCCCCCCTTTACTTTATGATTTCCGCTTAAAGTCCAGTTTAAAGCCATACTGAAAAATCATGTATCGAATCGTATTATAGACAGGTTACTACGAATATTAAAATAAAAATCATAATCTTAATACCAGTTTTGTTAGCTAGGTCCTTCAGCCCCTAGGGGCTAACAAAACTCGTTTTAATCATTTAATTTTTTATATTTTAATATCCGCGGAAAACTACCTTTAATACGATACAAAAAATAACTACTTTTTCATTTCTGTGTACCTTGATTTTAAAACTAAATTTGTTTTCTTTGCAATTCTACGTTATATAGAATAATTTTTATAATTTTATTGATCTTTTATTTTCATCATTAATAAAATGGCATCATATATATGTATACTGTATCAGTGTATAGGTTCATTAAAATGTGAAATTCTTTTGTTAATCTAATAACTCTTTCTTATTGACTAATTGGCTATGTCTAGAGCCTCTAGTAGCTAAAGGAAGTAGTTATAACCCCTCCCCCTCACTCGCACCATTTATAGGAAGAAAAAAAACTTGGAAGGTGAATTTTTTTATATGTGGGATGAGAAGCAGTTTTTTTCTCTCATAGGGTCATATCTCCTAGGTGGGATGTCGCACCCACCTTCCAAATAGCCTAAAACCGTCTCGGAAATAAAAGAATACTTCCAAGATATTTTTAAAAACCTCCGTTCCAACCAGTTGCGAGATCTCAGTAGACATACTTAAAGACATTGAGACATCCTGTTGCTTTAATCACGAAGGGAGGGGACACTGGACTGTAAATTTTAATGGTGTCCAAAGTTTATAAACACGTTCTGTCATTCGTTGACTTAAACATTAGTTATTTCATATTTAAATTCTCATGGTTTTAATCATAAATTTAATTACTGGCGGCTATACTAATCAATTTTAAATAAATACTCTCAAAGGGTGATTTCTTTCGGGAGGGTGGCGGTACCCTCCTGCAAAATAGTTATAAAACTTATTTGGTTGAACCTATAAAAAGCTCCACTGCTACGGAAAACTATATATGTTATCAAATTATTAAAATACACATAAAACTTCGACATTTTCTTTTACTGCAGGAATATCTCTATAACTTGATTGCCAAGCTCAAAATTTGGAGTTAAGTTGGAGACGGAGTATACATATACGATTGCAATTGTTATACTTTCACAAAAGATTTTTTGACATGATTTTACGACAAAATAAAAAGTTTTATAAAATAAAAATCAACAAAACTATAAAGAGAAAATTTTAGCAACATATAAACAATATAGTTTTATTGTTTATACGTGAATTTATTTGATTTATAATTTTAAGTAACAAACTACCTAAATTTGTAAAAAAAAGAGATCCCTTTTGGATTTATTTTTGACTACTTTTTAGTTTCCTGAAGTTTTAACCCTTTAAGTACGGTAAGAATCTATCCTTAATGTAAAAATAACAAGAGATTTCGCCCATAGAAAGAAATTTGCCCCTACCCCCTCCCAATTAAAAAAAATCTTTTTAAAACCAAAATACAAAATGATTTGCTTTGCTTTTATGGATGTTTGTTAACATTGTTTTGACTCTATCCCTCCCCCTATCCCTCCGAGAGGCCTCTAGGGGCGTTGCCGTCATAAATTTAGTAATTGAGTAAATAGGAAAAAAACACAATTTAATGATATGTTGATATTTATTAAAATCAATGAAAAATGAGATTTTGTATATAAGTTAATAATGTAAATTTCTTTTTACATAATGTAATAATCATAATATAAGAAATATATAAATAATAATAATAACAATGAATTGTATAAATGTGGGATACAGAAATAGCACATAAAGAATACCTATTTTAGTTTTTCTTCAAAGGCCATATCACCATCCGATTTATAATGAATAGACTGTAGTTTTTTTTTATGTTTTGGTTAAAAATTAAAAACCTGCATTTTTTCCACCTAAATACAGAACTTTGAGTCTAAATGCAATTTTAAATTTTTCAGTATACTTGGAAAATCTAGGAAATGAGAAAAAAATTGAGTAATACGTTCTTCCAAAGAACTATCTTAAATTTTAAAAGACAAAGAATTTTTTGTGGGGTGGGGGGGGGGGGGGTAGATAGCAGAAATCTTTACTTAAAGTGCTCCTGTAATGTAGCATAAGTTAAATTAAATCTAAAATATTTCTACCAGTCAGATACACCAAAATGTCTTTCTAAATAAGATTATTTTAAAGTAAATACTTCTTTCCATCCAGTGAATTTATCTGTACTACTGGCTACACTATGGAAACACTTTTCAGTAATTTGTATGGCCTGACTTTTAAATGTTCACTGGAACTTAATATTATCTCTTCTGGATCACAGCAAGCAGTGAGGTAAATGTGTGAATTACAGTGAACTAGAAGGGCTAATATATTCATGCTTAAAGGGCCTTGTTTTAATCTCTATGTCTCTAGTACACTAAGAGAACGTATAAATAACATTAAACTAGAAGGGGTAATCTATTGACCCTTTAAAGACTTTGTTTTTTTATAAATATTTTAGCCACTCTAGAACACTAAAATCCACCCATATTCATCACTGGTAAGGGCATATTAAAACATCCTATATAGGGGATAAATATAAATACATAATATTACAAAAAAAAAAAATTAAATAACTAAAATGACAAGAGTAACTGCTTTTTAACACTTTTATAAAAAAGTGAAATAAGAAAAAAATATAAGGAAGTTAGGGTTCATTTAACTTGTTAAAGTATGTTAAATCTGATTTTTAACTTTTTGCTTTGAAATGCCTGACCCATATTTCTTTAGGCACTTTTTTAATCAGAAAATAAATGTCTTTGTTTCAGATGAAACTTGTACTCAAATTGTGAAAAGACAAAGGCAATTAAAATTAAAGCTTTTTATATGTGTGTAATGTTTTTTTTTTGTGAAAAATATCACATTATTTCACTGCAAAAATAGTTTTTAGGTCACAGTATAAGTTTGTAAATATATAGAAAGACTGGATATCTAATTATCTATCTTAAGGATTGTCCTAGCTAACTTTCTGTCTTGATACCATTTCTGACAACACATTTTCTAAGATGCTTTTCCAGAGTGCTGGCCACACTGAAGGGCATTTCGCAGTAGGTACATTTCAGACTATCCTTGCCCGTCCGGCCGTGCGTCTTCATATGGCGGGTCAGCTTGCTGGACTGCGCGCAGCTGTACGGACACAGCTCGCACTTGTACGGCTTCTCGCCGGTGTGCGACCGCCGGTGGACGGTTAGGTTAGAGCAGTTCTTAAACACTTTGCCGCAATATTCGCAGGTGTCATTGCGGCCATTGCGGGACATTAGATCCTTGCGGGCTACCGGGTCAAAAAGGGCGTCGATACGACCCTTTTCCACCAATGATTTGATGGCACTAGGCTCCATTGGGGGCAGTTGAATGCCGGGGGGTAAATTTAGAGAGGTTAACGAGTTGCGTTTGCCGTTGGCAGCTGCGCTTTTAGGGTTGGCGGGGTTCTTGTTTTGGTTACCAGCATTTTCTTTGTTTTCCACCTTGACCTCGGGCGCAGGGGAGGGTGTAGAGGGGGCTATTGAGGTGTTTAAAGACAGGGAGGAGGGATAGGACTCCAATTTTTGACTCATATCCTCCTTCCACCGTTTCATGGACAAATCCTGCGGGGCTTGGTCCTCCACCTCCATGGAATCGTCCTCTGCAATGTCGGACCCATCGTTGCAGGATGCCAGTCCGGTAGAATCAGGCCGGAAGAGAGGCGGACTGCAGGAGGCGGTTGACGTCGCCATGATAAGGCTGTTGCCGGATGACGAATCTGGGCGGAAGGACATGGGCGGGCTAAGGCGACTGCCAGGGCTGGTGGTCAGGTATGAATGGTGAGTGGTTGACGATGATTTGAGGCTGGAGGGTGAGCGCAGAATGAGGCCGGGATGGCTTGTTGGCGGCTGTGGCGACGTTGTCGGCGGGAGAATCAGTCTTGTCGCCTGGGGATGGTGGGCGGCCGCCATTAAAGGATGAGTTTGGCCCAAAAGTGCGGCCAGATCAGGCCGGGTAGAGGCAAAAAGGCCCAAAGTTTCGGCGGTGAAAAGAAAAGGATCAAACGGCGATTGGTGAGGCGGTGAAATCGGCGATTTTAGGTGGTGCGGTAGGCTATCACGAGAAAATATGGAGTGAGGCGGGAAGGGGGAGGATGATGCGGGGATGGATGTGATGGGGGGTGAGGGTGTGGGTGGGAGGTACAGGTTGACCTGGTGTACCTCGCGGAAATGGTCAAGCAGGTGCAGCGCGCTTGGAAGGATCTTGCGACAGTGCACGCATGGGAAGGTTTCAGGTTCTGAAAAAACAATCAATATTTAGACACATAAAGTTATTTTCTACTTTAAAATAGTTTTTCTTTCTGAGCCTTATTATCCCTGTAAACAAATTAAATGTCTGCTATTTTGTTTATCTAAAAGTTAAAAGTAAAATTCAAGGGTAATTACAAACTAAATGCACCTATAGATTCACAATGGACTTTTCTGGACTAAAAAACAACTCTGCCATTAGGGACGTCCAAGCTTTTCATAGATTTATGGGGGATAATCTGATGAATTTTTTTTGTGCATATCTCTAACATTCTAAACTTTAGAGTCTTTTTGTAAAAAAAAGCTAAAATATCCAAAAAGCATTGACCCTAAATACTAAAAAAGCATGATGTACTACTGTGTCCTAAATTTTTTACTTTTTGTTTCTTTTACATAAGGAAAATGTTTTCAACTAAATTTTTGTCAATTTATCTAGGACATATCTTATGCAATATTTTTTTTGTTAATTTTTATGCTTATACAATTTGACAGCATTTTCAAAGAATGTTTCATAATTTGCTATTATACAGTAGGTTTTATTTTAAATGATAATTATTGAAATCAATGTACAGCACTCCCAAATAGGACAAACAAAATTAACCCGTCTGTAGACTAAAATTTTGTTTGAATTTTTGAACATTTTTAGTTTTTATATCCAATCAAGTTTTACTAAAAGTTACCAAGTTTATATTCCCTTTTAAAGCTAATAAGATTATGTAGGACATGATTTTAAACCTTGGGTACAGGTATAATTTTCATTCCAATGTCCCTCCCTCCCTTAATTTATTTTAAATTTACCTGATTTTTTTCTTAAATCTTCAGCCGCTTGTCTTTCAGTGAAGCTATCCGGACTAATAACCCTGCCGTTATTATTATCGGCGGAACCACCGGACAATCTGACGGTTGGCTGTGGCGGTGGTGATAACGGCTGGCCGCTGCAGCCCTGGGACTTGTGTTGGATAAAGGCTGATAGCTGGGCCAGAGGGTAGCGGGCTCCACACATACCACAGCTCACGCTATCATCGTCTTCGGGACATTTCACTGGGTCTAAAAAAAAAAGATTTTAAAACTTTTTCATCTATTTTCCATTTAATGTAATTCATGCAAGATGTACTTGTTTTTTTTTGTCTTATGTTGTAAATACAAAGGACTTTTGATTGGCAGAAAAGCTAGATGCAAATTACAATTTTTTTTACATGTAATGTAATTTTTTTTAAGGTGGTTTTAATGAGAAAATTTTATGAAAAAATTGGTCAACAAAAAATCACTAAACCTCTTAAGTTTGACCAAATCTTATGTCCCAAGAAAATATATATTTTTTTCTCCATATTAGGGGAAGTCCAAGCTTTTTATTTTGAGGGGTGTAAAATGAGGGGTTTCAAAGGTTTGATTGAGGGGGTTATTATTATGTTTTTTGTTGGAAAATTTGAGGGGGTAAAATTTGGGGTTTCAAAGTTTGAGGGAGGTAAACACTCATTTACGCCCACCCTCAACATCCTTCTTCAAATTTAAATTTAAAATAAAATAAAATATGTTCTTTTCATATGAATTGACCTAAGGTTTAAATTTGATTATTTTAATTGTTAAACTTTCTATAATCTAAAATAAATTTAGCCATAAAAAAAATTCAAAGTAAATTAATTCTTAAAGATATTATATATCAAGATTAATTTTTATAGATTATGTTATATAAATATTTATCTAGGTTTTGATTACATTTTAACATTAAGAAGTTACTTTCAAATTTAAATGTATTAATTATTAAATACACCTTTTATAATTCAAGCAATTTTTTTGTCTCTATAATTTTAGATAAACTAATAATGTTACAAATGGATGAAGATATTAAAAAGATCTATAAAACTTAATAATTTTATAAAAAAAATTGTAATTTTTACCTTCAACTTGTGGTGAGCAAAGTCTGTGGAGTAACAACAAATTTAACTGAGTTTGAGATTCTATCATTTTGGTAACTTTTTAATAATGTTTATTTTAATGAAAAATACACTTTTTTATCCTTCTTTGTTGGATAAAACTAGTAAAAAAATCACTTTTAGAAGTTCATGGCAAAAATTGTCATAATTTCTTTGTGTAAGTTTTTACACAAAATTAGGCAAAAAATTGACGTGCTCATATGCCCGCAATCTTTAGTAGACTAAACTAGTCTCTAAAACATATTAGATGTGAGGGAATTACTGATTTGCCGCTAACGTCCAAGCACACACCTTGCTTATCTAACACACACACCCACGCACGTGCAGTAGCTGGTGCGTAGCACACACCAACGCAAGCTAATCAGCTTGTGTGTGTCACACTCTCATGCAAGGACGTGTGTAGTCGGACAGGGTCAACCATATCCACTTCTCTTGACCCGCGCTACGATGGTCAATTGTCCGTCGTTCTCTCCCCGGCCACGGTACGATACAGATTTAATCCATACGGACACACACGCACATTCACATACGGAAGAAGAAAGGGGGAAAATATTGGCCTGAGAAAAGGGTCAAACTTTGCAAAGGCGATCTTTCTCAACAAAGGGAAAGGGGAGAAATAGAAATATAACTCATAACCAAAAAAAAGTTTGGGGGGGGATTGATAAATCCAAAAAGAGAAGGAAGTTCCGTCGTGTCTGGGATATTAAAGGGGAAATTTTTGATTACGGCCGAAAAAAGGGGAGGTTAATCTTTTATAATCGAGGTTGACAATTATACATTCGATATCTCAGCTCTCTCTTTCTCTGTCTCTCTCTCTTTCTTTCTCTCTCTGTCTCTCTCTCTGTCTCTCTCTCTTTCTTTCTCTCTCTGTCTCTCTTTATTTCTATTTCTTGTGTTTTTTTCTTGTCTATCTAAAACTATTTCCTTTTAGTTGGTAAATATAAATATACAAAATGTTACAGCTTATGTCATAATTAAAATGAAAATAAAACCTAACCCAAAACCTAATCTATGATATAATTTAGCAAAATAAAACTAAATTAAATATTTGAATAGCTAAGTAAGCTACTATCTTTTTAAAAAGTGTTACCGATATTATTACCCTTTGATAATTGTCAATTTGTTTGTCTGAAGCTTGACATATTTAGATGTCCTTTTCAAAGCAAGATGTTTATGATTTTAGATTTGATAATGGTTTTAGGTCTTTTTTCAAAGAAGAAGGTAGTTTTAAGTCATTTGCGAGATCTTTGATTTCATGCCAAAAATGTTCTATTTCATTTTAATTTTAATCAATATAACAGCTCAGTTATTTTCAATGGGAGGGGGGGGGGGGGCCGAGGTAGTTTAAACGCAGCTACTCTATACATAATTATAGAAGTTTCGTGATTTTCAGTAAGCTAAGTTAGATCTGCAGGCATATAGCGAAAAAATCTATTATCCTTCTTAATATCATATGATTTTGAGAAAAAATATAAAATTTCTGTAACTCTAGAAAAATAAAATTTTGTTTTTATCTTTGAAGTGCTGAAGTTAGGTAACTAATTTCTCCAGAAAAGTGTGTTGTTGCTGCGCTTCTTGTTACCAGAGTCGTCCTTGTTATTGCATAAATGAAAAGCAGTTGCGCCCTTAGCATCTAGGAGCTTTTTATCGAAGGGGGAGGGACAAGGGGGCAAGCAATCTACAAATGATATAGCCTAAAATCACTTTGGGACCTATGTATGTAAAGCTACCATAAAATGGATATTATAATGGAAAAACAAAAGTTTACTACTTTAAGTAATAGGATAGAAATTTCTACCACAAATAAAAACAGGGTCCATAGAAGAAAGGGAAGGCTGGTTGACCGAAACCCCTAACACTTAAAGTAGACTAAAACCGACTCAGAAACATTATAAAGTTTTCCTAAAAAGTACAGCCTTTTAAAATCGTTTAAACTGCTTTATAAAGGAAAAAAATGCTTTAAAAGACGCATTTTATTCTTTCAATGACATACTTAAGTTTTGTATGATATAAAATAGGTATCTAAAAAGCCTAAATCCTACCCTAAAAAGCACACAGGCACATGTTGTCAACAAGAAAAAGTTCTACAGTCTTTCCACATAAAAATAATTACAGCTTGTTTAAAGCTTTCATATGTCGTAATTCTTATTGTAATATAATAGAAAATAATGTTTTAACATCACTTTTTAAGTCTTTGTTCCCTTCCTACTAGTTTTTTAGTAGCGAAGCTACTCTTTAATCTAATTAGTCTGTCCGTAATGTTATGAAGAATGGAATTTAAAAAAGAAATTCCTTTGCAAAGAACACCCATTAGTCTGTCGCTACTAAAAAAAAAACATTTTTTTTTTATAAAAGTTGTGTTTTTTTCTGTTTTAGAGTAGATAGGCTTATAAGTATAAAAATGTGTCTTCTTACAAAAGTCAAAATTAAAAGACGATAAAATTTGTGAAAATGTATAAACTTAATATTTCTTTGATCTACATGAGTAAAAAGACATTTAATGGAAGAGAGAAAGAGAGAGAGAGAGAGAGAGAGAGAGAGAGAGAGAGAGAGAGAGAGAGAGAGAGAGAGAGAGAGAGAGAGAGAGAGAGAGAGAGAGAGAGAGAGAGAGAGAGAGAGAGAGAGAGAGAGATAGAGAAGAAGGAAGAAAAGAAAGAGAAGGTCAAATTTATAAAAAAAAAAGTTTCTTTGTGTTTTCATGAGAAATTTGTCACCCCGATTATAACAATAATTTTTTTATACAAAAAAGACTAAAATTTCTAAAGCAAGGGATATGACAATAGCTGATAAAAATCAGGAAGAAGTATCCATAGCACTGCAGGTAACTGATACTTCTGGTGCCAGATTATACCTGTCAAAGGCCTGGGGTTTTTACAGGATTTAAATTATAAAAATATAAAAATAAGCATTAGTATTTATAAGGAACTATTAAGGATAGTATAAAAGGAATTATTTAGAATTTGGATGGCTCCTGTGGCCGCTATGATTTGGAAGTAGTCATAACTTAATGGATTTATTATTACTAGGATCTTACATTAAATCATCATGTACTCTAATAAAGTAAAACTCGTAGCTTACTAAAAAACGATACCCCCTATACCTACCCTCCTGCTGAACGAACTGACCAATTAATGATGTCTATGTTAACAGCCTAAATTCTATATTAATTCAAAACTTACATGTAACCAATTGAAACACTTTAGGGGGTTAAGGTTTTACCAATCCCACCCCCCCCCCCCACCACCACCACTAAAATGTGTGCAAATAGGATGTAAATTATTTTCACAGGGGTCAGTTAGAAAATCCTTTGAAAATAGTCCAATCCATCTTCCATGCAAGGATCTAAAGGGATTAGACAATGGCCGATAAATTGATGTACATCCCCAATAATGAGGCACAAAATAACACCCTTTTGTAGATTACAATTGGAGGTTAACACTTTGGACACTCAACTTAATGAACTAACCAATTAAAAGCCACTAAAAGTCAACGAACAAGAAAATGTTGGGAACTAGTGTAATAAACAGTCCAATGTCCCCTCCTTCCCCGCATTCCATGACTAATCATATATTTATTGTGTCTTCTGCAGGGATAAGCGGAAAGGTCAATGAAATTGAAATTTCTTGGGCAGCTAGTGTCCATTAAAATTTTGTTTTTTTTTTAACAATATTTGTATATCTACATCATTCAAATAAGAAATATCCTATTTAAAGTAGTATGGTTTATTAATAGATTGTTAACTACTCAACTGATGGGGTTCATCATTTTATAGAAGCTTCACATAGGTTCTGGTATGATTTTAGGCTATTTGATGCCTTCCTTACTCTTCGAATAAAGCGCTTCTAGACTGTAGGGGCATAGCCGCTAGTTTAGAGAAAGTGGTTTAAATCCATTATAGTTTCAGAGGCACGCTTATATAAATTTATCTTTCATTATTCGATCCCCATAACCCTGCTTATTGAGTAAGTATTATGTATATAAAGGAAGTATGCTATACCTGACTTTCATTAAAGATTGTGAGAATAATTTTTATTGAGTATAGAGGAGATACAGGATATATATAACAATGGATGGACAAACAGACAGATAAATAAACGGATAATATAAAAGAAAGACAGATAGATAAGGGGATAGATAGATACAGAGGCGTGAAGAAGAGGGGGCACTTGTACAACCCTCTTACAAAATCCCGTGCACGCCACTGGATAGATACAAGGAAAGTGCACTCAAGTAAATATTATTTCATATCCAATTTTTAAAAATGTAAAATAACATTATCATAAAATTTGGTGACTTACGGCTGAAGTTTTAACATTATTAAAAATATATACAATTTCCTGAACAACCATTTTTGACTAGCCGAAAAGTTATTGACTAATTAGTTTTTTTTGAGGTTACATAATCACAATTATAGATAGATAAAAAAAAACTATCTTGCATCCAAAATTTACGCCATTTTTTTAGGGAGAGAACAAATTTTCAACTGTTGGTTGTAATGGTACCAAGAATTTCATTATAACACTCTTGGCTGTTTAAAACTTTGAACACTTTTTTAATGTTAGATTGATAAAAACTAAACATTTCTAACAATAATTTGAATCTACAGAAAGAATAATTTTGTTTATTTTCATAGGGGATGCACATCTAATAATCGTCTATTGTCTTATTCCTAGGATCTCTAGTTTTTTATATGTCTTTTTTCATATAATTGTTATCAATGTAGAAAATAAAATTTAAATATAGAAAATTTGTGAAAGAATCTATATTCTTCAGATGCCATATTCCTGACCCCAAGTTGGACATATTATTATTGAGTAGAAGGAAATAAGGTACAATAGGTCAAGCTTTATAAAGAGGATGTTTGAGCAGGGTTAGTTGAGCGCAGCTACATTTTAATTAGGGTTTATCTGTATGACGTCCCTATGTAACTTTAGGATAACTGGCTAGTTGAAGCATTAGATTTAATTCATACAAATGCTTTTTATTGACTTCTTTTAGTTTTTTTTTTAAATTTCGCTACCCTATAACTTTGGACATAATGGTCCTTGTAGTTTTATGGGAAAATTTTAGTATTTTTTTTAATCAAATAAAATTTTGAAAGTCACTAAAGAGATATATAACAAGAAGGAAAACAGTAAAAGTGTCTGACTATGACGTCAGAAAAAATTAACAATTAACCAATGAGAAGCCAGCATTCACAATGGTAAAATATATAGCGACCTCTCATTGGTTAATTGTTAATTTTTTCTGACGTCATAGTCAGACACTTTTACTGTTTTCACAAGAAGGATTGCTGTATTTTTGTCAAAATCCCACCAAAATTAAATTGTATTTTTGACACCCTAGCTTTGAAACCCTATTGCCAAAAACACAGTGGCTGTACTATAGGACGCCTAAGCTCTTGATTTATTGATTTTTCCATGGGTGAAAGTATAAAAATTTGTACTGGGGGGAGGGGGACTGGGCACATTTTGAGTATACAACTAAAAAATTTACTAGATTTTAAAAACTAAGTGCATTAAAATTTTTTGGGGGTTTTGTTGCCTATAGCACTCCAAATTAAAGAAAATTTGGTGTGGGTGGAGGGGGTAATCACCTCTTAAGCCCTTTCCCTCCCTCCTTTTTTGTACTATTTTTTTAGTTGTTTACATGCCACCTCTCACTGTCTGAAGATTGTATAATAGGTATCACAAGTGTAAAGCAAAGGATATGGCTATTGTAATATATCCACAGGATATATAGATAAACAGATAGATAGATGGATAGATAGACAGACTAATGGAATTATTTATAGATTGATGGATAGATAAACAGACTGATGGAAAGGTTTATAAATAGATGGGCATAGAAAAAAAATAAAATCTTGGGATGGTTTTAGGCCTTTTTTACAATACAGTTCAGCCCCTAGACGCTATGGGCGGATCAATTAGTAAATAATATATACGGTTTAGGAAAGTAAAAATAAAATCATTTTATTATATCACATATTACTGCTAAAACATATAATATCTTTATGGTAGTTGAATATTTTTTTCTTGTTGGAGAGGGGGGGGGGGGTATTTTAAGACCTCTTGTCTAATCAAGGATTTAATGGGATAAACAATGGACAAAAATTTTTATTTATATTCCTAATGATGATAAACAAAATTACTCCTTCTTTATATTAAATTTAATGGTTGTAAAGTTTATTATCATTATTTGGAACCAACTAATCAAAATTTAACAAAAGTACTACATAAAGTTAACCTAACGAATAGGATAAGATGGTTTTAAAACTTTGGGTACCAGAAAAATTTAGTCACATGTACCCTCCCTACTGGGGTCTAATTTGTTAATATGGTATTGGCTATTTGGAGACACACACATATACAATAACTAGGAATATGGATTATGACAAACAATTCTGGAGATGCGACCTCCAAATTTCAAAATTCTTTGAACGTACGAACAAGACTCTTTCGCACTACCAATTCTAGATGAAAATTTCCCCACAACCCGCTTTCTTATCCCTCCTCCTCACCTTCTTATCAACTTCCCTTTAGTTACAGCACAAAACAAGTTTTATGCCAACATTACGCCACAAAAGTATCCAAATTTTCAACAATTTCAAAAGGAAACAGCCCCTAACAAAAAATATAAATTGCAGGGCGAAGATTTACAATGTACGTTTAATTTTTACATCCAAGCTGTTTTAAATTTTAACTCAGTGACGTGCTCAAATGAAGGTTTCAAGACCTAAGTAAATTAATAAGGGCTGCCTTTATAACATTTTTTCACAACATTAAACCTTACACTAAACTTGTAAATATCTGGGCGTGCAACTGCCTTTTAAATTTTTGTTTCAGTGCATGTTTATGATAATGGATGTTTACAACACTTTTGGAGGCAAAGAAATCTTTCTTGAGATAAATTGTCCCCTCATAGCTAACTAATATCTATAGATATACTTTATGAGTTTTTATTTGTCATGCCCAATTGATTACATACGTAAACACAACCTTTAGTATAGAGTAGCCTGGACTAAATTGATTATATAAACACAACCTTTAGTATAGAGTAGACTGGACTAAATTGATTACATACATATAAACAAAACCTTTAGTATAAATTAGCCTGGACTAAATTGATTACATACGTAAACACAACCTTTAGTATAGAGTAGCCTGGACTAAATTGATTACATACGTAAACACAACCTTTAGTATAGAGTAGCCTGGACTAAATTGATTATATACCTAAACACAACCTTCAGTGTATAGTAGCCTGGACTAAATTAATTACATTCTAAACACAACCTTTAGTTTATAGTAGCCTGGACTAAATTGACTACATATGTAAACACAACCTTTAGTATAAAGTAGCCTGGACCAAATTGATTACATACATAAACAAAACCTTTAGTATAAAGTAGCCTAAACTAAATTGATTACATACGCAAACACAACCTTTAGTATAGAGTAGACTGGACTAAATTGATTACATACGTAAACACAACCTTTAGTATAGAGTAGACTGGACTAAATTCATTACATACATAAACAAAACCATCAGTTTAAATTAGCCTGGACTAAATTTATTAAATGCATAAACACAACCTATAATATATAGTAGCCTGGACTAAATTTATTACATGCATAAAAACAACCTTTAGAATGGAGTAGCCTGGACTAAATTGATTACATACATAAACACAACCTTTAGAATAGAGTAGCCTGGACTATATTGATTATATACCTAAATACAACCTTCAGTGTATAGTAGCCTGGACTAAATTAATTACATTCTAAACACAACTTTAAGTATAGGGTAGCCTGGAATAATTAACATAGGTAAATAAAATTTAAAAAAAAAGAGAGGAAGAAAATGAAAAAACATTATAGAAGTACATACAGACAGACTGGCATTTTTACAAAAATTACAGAAAAAGAAAAGATTTAAACATTTCAGGCCATGCTAATCCATATATCTCCCTTTTTGGAACCAATAAAGAAAGAAATTGTGAGTATTTGGGAATATTTTTCATCTAGGATCAATATAATTTCCAAAAGGAAGGAAGGAAAAAAAACCAGAAGAAAATATATTTTGTCTGCTAATTTTATAGTTAATTGTATTTTACAATTATCATTACAGAATGTGTTTTTTAATTGTCTAAAAGCTTAATCTAATATATTAGAAATACTAGATATTATGTCTAAAAATATTCGCAATACCACGACCAACAAAAAGGACAATATTTTTTTTTTCTATTGCTTGTAAAACTTTGGATTGAGGGGGATATTGTACTGACTTAAACTGGTACCCAAACTTTTATAATATTGTATTAAGTGGGTCAAAATATGGGTACTCTTGTTGAATTTTAATTAGTATTAATCTTATCTATCTATCTATATATCTATCTATCTATTAACAGTTGTTAATAAAGAAATATAAAATGAAAAGTGGATGACCAAAAATATCTTGTAAAGATATATCACTGGCGCTGAAACATTTTATCAAATTAAGATGTTTTCTTCCAGCCACGATTGTCAGCTAATGTTAGCTATGAATCGACATATTATTACTTAGATGTTGCACCAGACTTTCATGTAGTCTGATAAAGTTATGCTCGCAGCTGGATAGAATAACAAAACCTCCATCACCCCCTTTACCCTATCCTCTCCCTCCTACTGAAAGAACGAATCTGACCAATAAATGAAGTCCATATTAGCAGCAAAATTGACGATTTATAATCAGAAGTATTATAATTGAAGTAGGGCAAAACGTATTTTTTTGTTCAGGAGAGCCAGTTTAAGATTGTTAGTTTTAAATTAGTTGAAAAAATGTAGTCTTACCTACTTAAATGGATTTCGAATAAATACATGGATATTGTATGAAATTCTCGCATACCCTTATAAAATGTTTCTCCCAGCTGACTAATATAACGGTACCCTTTATCTCCCTATCCTTATGACTTTACCTCATCCTATCTCCAGACCATGGAGGAAAGTATTGACTAATAATTAAGGACTATAACAGCAACCTTAATTGTCAACAAAACTTTCCTTGTCGCAATATCCACGTATATTATATCCAATCTTATTTAGATGTCCAACAGTGGCTAGAGCAATAAATATTGATACAAACTAACAATACAAAACATAGGGAGGGATAGAAAACCTAACCAAAAAATGTTTAACCTTGCGCGTTTTCACCAGACTGGTACGCTATCATTTCGCAAAATGTAACGAAAAGTAAAACTTTTGCCTATACAGTTGTAAGAAGTGTGTTGGCCTTAGGACATCGCTAACCACTGAACCATTTGGGTTATCATTTTTTTGGCTTGGGTAACAGTAATGTGATTTTTCTGTCCCGTGCCTTATCCTGCTAGGATGCTATGGTGGTGTACAGACAACCAACCTTTGAATACAAGTGTTGTCTAAATGGGGTATTCCTATCCAGTTTTTTGTTTAGGAATTCATTCCTAATTAAAAAACTGGATAGGAATATCATTCTCATTTAAACAAAAACTCATTTTTATGCTAAAATGTGGTTTAATTTTGGTTATTAATTTTCATTTTTTTCCCCGAGGTAGTAATTTTTTCCCCCGAGGTAATTATGCTTTCTTTTAGTAATTAATAAAAATTTTACAATCTTCAAAAAAAAAAATTAAAATCTTCAATATTTTCTCAGATTTTCATATAAATATGACTGTATTGACATGGGAACTTCAGTCGTGTGAGGCTTGTGGTGCAGAACTGAGACTCTGTTCACCGGTTGCCATGCTCGGGGAAAAAAATGACTACCTCGGGGATAAAAATGTTACCTCAGGGAAAAAATAACTACCTCAGGGAAATAAATGACTACCTCGGGGAGAGAAAAAGGATATTTACATCCACTATTTCAGGGGTCGTTTATGTGAAAATGATGTTTGGTAATAAGTCACACCTGTTTATGGACCAAAGCATGTTCCCTACTTATTCCTAAAATAACATTTATCTTAAGGGATAAGACAATGGAAGATGAAATATTAATGTACTTTACACTATACTAGCTATAGACATTGTCAGATCATCAAATGATAAAAATTATTGGTGGAAAAGTTAAAATGTACAACGCAATCAAGATCAAACAAAAAGTTTTTAAGGCAACGAATGAGCGAGTAAGTTTCCTTTTTTTAAAAGAAACCAATATTTTAAATATACTATTATTTTTAAAAAAAGAAAACTTATCCTTAAAACTCCTGAGAAAAGAGATATAAATTATGGTCAGATTTATTTGTTTCTTTATTATATTGTAACCTGCTTGAAATAAATACATAAATATTTCATCATTGGACAGGGATATGCTACTTTAAGTAAATTTATGATGGGTGGTTTAATTAGGATCCGATTTTGTGCAGTGCAGTTAAATTTAACATTAAAGTTAAACAATAAAGAGGGAAGGGGTCAAATAACGGTATGTCCCCAACCCGTGGGCCCTGTGTCGACTTTCAATTGTATTTTTTAATATCATTATCAGACAATAGCAATGACGAACGTACTTCAAAATAGCCTAAAACCTATCCTATATCAATGTTATTATTCCCAAAAAATAGTAGAACGTTCCGTTCAGCCGTTTACGAAATATTAGTTAAAATACACTCACAATCGCATACCAGAACTTGCTACTTAGATATTCTTAATCATCTGAAGTTACATATTTTGTAATAAGTTGCATTTAATGAAATTCTTTGATTATACTTATACAAATTGACTAGTTTATTAGTAATTCTAAAATTTAAAAAAAAATCATTAAAATTTTGAAAATGATACCAGGGAAGGAGGGTTAGCATATTAATAAGGTTTGTCTGTTTTAGACCAATGCATTCAACTTACTCTAACTATTTATGTCGCGTAACTGACATAACAGCAGTAGAATTTTAACGTCTTTTGTTATGTTACTGTGTTGAGCATGAATTCAAACATATCAAATTCCCGACAACAAGATAATGTGGGGAGGTGGGTAATAACATCCTAATCACCCCTTAAGGGCTAAACCACAAGTAGAGTATATAGAATACTAATGAACCAGGATAAAAATTAATAATCCTTGGAATTTTACCCACCGAGAGAAGGTAAATTCTTTACAATTTAGCTTATCAGTGCAGGCATCTAAAGGGATAAGACAATAGCCGATAAATTATATGTAAATCCCCAATGATGATACACAAAATTACCCCCTTTTGAAGATTACAATTAGTGGTTGAAACATTGGACACTCCACCAAATGAAACAAGCATTCAAAATTTAATAGAAGTCCCCAAGGTTGTTTGCCAACAAATAAGAAACGTTGTTATACAAGACTTTGGGGACTAGTGTAAAAATACCACATATTCTCCTCCCTCCCTGTTATAAGTAAGTCTTAAATTCCTAATCAAAACTGTTGGCAATCTGTCATTATGCTTTAATAAGTTATATCATCGACTATATATGCCTTTGTTAAAAAGGGGTCATAGCTGACAAAATATCGACATATAAAACATTATGACTACATATTTAAAAAATAGATTTCGATCATTTTAACAAAAGTTACAAAATTTTGCTTCAAAAAACAGAAAGACATCCCTAGCTTTTAAATACAGAAAATGCACTCAAAATTATTTTTTTTTAAACTTTTGATTAATGAATATTTTATCAATTTATATATTTCTATTCTTTTAAACCCCAAGTAACTTATTAAAAGCAAAGCTACTCTATAATATGCTTAATCTTTTGTATGATTCACACTTAATTCTAATATTTTTCACAGTAGAGAATGGAAACCTTCCAAAATCTTCATCAACATGATACCTTTATATAAAGTAGTAAGGTTTTCTTTTGTCTTTTTATAAGTTTTTATACAGAGACAGTGTTCAGAAAAAAACTATTTTTCCTCCAGCTTTTCTACAAGTTTAAAGTATCTTCAATTGTTTTAAAATATAAAACACACACAAAAAATGAATTTGGCTGTGTTACTTCTATGAACTATTCTCTAGTTGATTTCATCAAAACAAGGATGACAACATCCATAAAAGCGAATGTCAACAAATCACGATTGTCCACATATAAAATGTTTTATGACACTTACATTTTTAAGGAAAAATATGAAGAGGCTTCGCTTGCATAACTTCTTATATTTGAAATCACCACTTAAAATATCAAAATGCTGAACACAGTAAGGGTGTCGGACTGATTATGACGTAAAAAAAAATTAGCCAATGAGAGGCCATTATTGACCAATGGTAAAATTTATAGTGGCCTCTTATTGGCAAATTTTCTTTTTACGTCATAATCAGTCCGACACTTTTACTGTGTTCAAAATGCTAGGATCATTATCATAATTAAAATTTTTAAAGAGCTTCCTAGCTTTTGAATTAAAAAATCACAATGCAAAGTTTAAATTGATAGGCCGATTATAACATGCCTAAATTAAGATCTTTATCCGTTTAGGATGTACAAACAGACGGACCTACAATAAGTTTTATAAGAGCTTCGCTTCTAAAATGTATGAAAAAAGTGGGTGGAGAAAAAATGTTTTAGCTGGGTCTCTAGCATCACGCTGGGTCATTTTTCCGTTTTGTCATAAAAAAATCAAATACCATTTTTTGTGGGCTTTTGTGGGTACAGTATAGTCGGAACAAGGATGACAACATTCAATAGCGGCCAAGGATGTTTAAAAAAACAATGGGTAAATGATAGACCTGGAAATATTTAGCTTGCAAATGTGGGTCTCATTTATTGGTTAGTTCGTTTATCCAGTAGGAGGGGAGGGGATGGGGTAATCTTTTTTTAAGCCAGTTTCAAGCAATATCATTGCTTTATCAGAGTACATGAAAATCTTGTGAAACATAAAAGTAATGATATAACGATCAACAAAATATAAGACAAGTTTATTCAAATAGTTATTTGTTGCATCGTATTATTGACAGTTTGTACCACCAATCAAGATTTGATAAAAAAAGTCTTATAGTTTTCAAGGTAACGAATAAGGAAACGTGTTTATTAAACTTTGGGTACAAGTGTAATCTACATTCTAATGACTCCATCTTGCCTGTTGTTTTATATATGTAGGCTACGCTTCTCAAAAAATTAAAAAAGGAAGAAAAAATTCTTTTCATTGCCTTTCAAGGGGTCAAAATTTTCTTTGGGGTTTTACCATAGTTAAAGAGATAAGAAAGCTCTTTTGTAAGTAAATAAATCTAAAAAGGAAATGGATGAACTGAACATTGAACAATTGAGGTTTTGCGGCGGTTTCCCTCAAAGTGCCTAATGTGATCATAGAACATTTAAATCTTACAGAATTTTTTTTATAAAAAAGATATTAGTGTAATTGATTTGATAATGGATTTATTATTACTTGGTTCTTAAAGGATTATCATGTGCTCTAATAAACTGAAACTTGTACTTGATAAAACCCCTGTACGCCTTCCCCTCTCCATTTACTGGTTAGACGAACTGACCAATAAGTGATGTCTATGTTAGCAACCTAAATTGACGACAAGATTTCCTCTGTCATAATAATATTCCTACAATTTACAAGAAGATATGAATACATCTCTAGGAACATCATGAAATTTAGAAGAAAAATAAGCAAAATCTTAAGATTTTAAGAGACAACCTACAAGCTGATCATATATTCCTAAATCCATGTAAAGATAAAAAAAATTGTAAAAATATGAAATATTTGGCCAATGTGGGTTCAATTTTATTGCAATATTTGTATTTTTACAAAACAGCTAGAAAATTGTATTTGTTAAAGAAGTTAAATCAGAGAAAGAGAGGGGGTGGATACTGGACCATAAATTATACAGTTACCCAAAGTTTTATAAACATACACTTTTAATCATAACTCTTCTTTGGGTACTTTTATCAAATTTTGATTTGTATATTTAAATAAGAGAATCAAAACTTTACCACTACTTTTGTTTTCAAATTATATTCTCTAAAATATCCATCAAGTGGATTAGTCAAGAATCCGAATTTTAGAGATTTTTTCGCAACATTTGATAAACGCCATAAAAAGATATTTTTACTGGATGAGGGAGAGCATTTTGAAGTAAACCCAACAGGAGATTTTTCTTTTTAGGCAAAGAATATTTATCTAATATAGGTCTCTGTAATTGCATATATAACTACAGTTTACTATTTACTAGTAGCTTTGCCCCTAGGGGCACTGGTTGGAAGGAGGATGGGATATCGAACCTATATTACATTTCAGTCTTTTTAAGTAATTTTTTTTTTTTTTTTGGGGGGGGGGGAATTGGTTGATTTTTTTCCAGGGTTTAGGTACTCTTCCCCAAAAAAACCTTTTTAACCTTATCTGAACCTATGAAAATCATATCGGTCCAGACAAACAATAAGACATTAATACATCCTGTTACTTTTTTGCTAGAATTACTGCCTAACTTCAAGCGTAGTAGTACCTTTAGAATTGAAAACAAAACCATATGTTTAAAATAGATAGATAGATACCACTCTGAATGTGCAAGGGTGGTGCCCTTAAGGTCCTCTATATAATTTCACACCATGTTAGGAATGTGAGTTATGGCACTTGAAATGATCATGACTCAAAACTGACCAACAGGGTGGTGTATAGCGGGGTGTGCACACAAAAACAAGATTTTAGCCAATATAATTTTTTTTTACTTTAAATCTAAGAGTTGGAAGCCTTATAAGAAAGTATCAGGATCTTTGTATATCTGTCTGTCTTTATCAAAGGATCTTGCTAACCGCTGAACCGATCGGGTTCTCCTTTACATGGTAGCTCCTCATGGGTCCTGGGAGGGATTCTTTTTAACTATTTTGTCCTTTATGTGACAAACAACAGAGAAGGTAAATTCGCTAACCAAACAAACATCCCAAACTTGTAAATTATCTTTGTTATCTGCTAATTTAGGAAATCAGTTTTAATGAATGAACACATGTTAGCTAGAAGTTCCCCTAAAGTATTGGTATTTTACAATTACAGATTCGGATAATTCTTATAGACTTTATTTTGTTCAGAAAATGAGGACAGAATGACAAAGTGAGTTATAGAGTAGTTGCTTGTAAGTAAAAACTCATAAATAAAGGAATCCTATCTTTTAGGGACTGATGAAAGGACGATGGTCAAAGAGAGTTATAGAATAGCTTTGCTATTACAATCTAAACTAAACTTTTCAGAAAATTTTACATATTACAAAAAAATAGTTTGTATCATTTATATTTAATACTACAACTCCCTGTCTAAGTTATGATCAAAATGTTGAGAGTTGGTCAGGGATCTTAAGGGATAAGACAATGGACAATAAATAATATCCCAAGGACGTCCAGGGTGGGGGGGGGGGGAAGTTGATTTCCCCCCCCCCCAAAAAAAAAAATAACCTCCCATTAAAAAAATTTACCTTCCCCCTCCCAAATAAAAAAGCTTGAAAGTTCCTTCGTACAACCCAAGTAATGAGAAACAAAATTTATGTAGATCAAGATTGTTGGTGTGGACACTGATAGTCTTAAACCAACCAATGAAAATACAAAAAATGTACCCAAAGTTTTGTGCCAACCAATAAAATAAAGTAATTTTAAAACTTTGGGTACCAATTTAATTTACAGTCTAATACACCCTCCTCCCTGCATGGGGGTTAGTAAAGAATTTCTGTTATGATCTTTATGTAAGAATGTTAAAAAATATTGAGAGGGTTTTACCTTTCACGCTGCTCTGGAGAAATAGTGTTCTTGTAATTAGGAAAATTTTTATTTTTGCAACTACTTTAATATTAGATTTTTTTAAATTCAAATTTTTGGTTAGGTTAGGTTAAGCTGAAATTAAAAGAACCCCACAGTAGAACTTATAGATAAGGGTATTTGTGGGGTTCAGTGGTTAACAAAAATGTTTCAATTTTAAGCTGATATTTATATCTCATGCCTATGACATCCTTTTTGTTTCATTTCTTTCATAAAATAATAGTTCTAAAAGTTTTAAATGACAAAACACATACAGTTTTCTAAAACTTTAACTTTAAAAAATAAGCTTTTTGAAATATTTAGTACAAAAATAAGTTAAACTAAATTATTATGCATAAAAATATGTTTTAAGAAATTAAGTTTTTTGCTGTACTGCAGAAACATACTATGAAGTCCAACAGAATATTTTGACCACCACTGAGTGGGGTATTTAGGATACCAAGACAAGCCACGCACCATACAAAACAGCTGATAAATAATATTAAAATCAGCTAATCAACAATGTATGTTTATTATATACAATTAAAAGCTGCGCTCCCTAGCATTGCATCTAGGAACTCTGTATACGATGGAAATTAGGAAAAAAGTCTAAAACCAAAAAAATATATAAATAAATATAAAAAAATAGCCTTAAACCATCCAGGGACTTGAAAGATCGAAGCTCCCATAAAATGAAACATGAAAGAAACAATAAATGATCGAATGAAATAAAAGTTATTTTTGTTAGGGGCTAATTTTTTTAATAATGTTGTTAAAATTAAGTGATTTCTATTGTCTTTATGATGGTTTTAGGCTATTATTAAACAGATGGATATCGTATCCCAACATGTGTTTTTATTCTGGTTACCCCAAGAGGCAAGGGGCGTATATGATATAATACCTGCTTCATACAAAATGGGGATATAGAAAATAGAGACCGTAACAGTTTAGCTATTTTATTTTTTAATTTGTTTTGTAAAAACATTTATTACAAGCAGAGCAAAACATATATCATAACTTGAACTCTACATTTAAGTTTAACTTTATTGCTAGCTTTTAAAGGAGTTAAATTCTTTGGATTGAAACCGAAAAAACATGTATAGCGTCTTATTACAGACAATTTTCCACAATTATAAATAAAAATCATAAGATTAAAACAAGTTTATATTTTTTAATAAGCGTGGAAAGCTGTTTATAATGTGATGCCATAATTAACTATTATACAATATTTTTATAATGTCTTGAATTATTGAATTGTAGATACTTTTTTGTTGATTAATGGAATATTCATATACATTTTAGATAAAATTTAATAATTGCAGCATAAAATACTAAATTCCATATCAACAAATTTATCGAAAATGTTTTTTTTTCTCAGCTGTTGTTACAATGATAGATAAATGAAATTGACGTAAAGATTCTTTTAAACAATGTATAAATATTTTTAAAAATCGCTTTGAACATTTTATTACATTGTTAAAATAATATCAACTAATCTCTAGCCCTATATGTAAACAAGGATGACAACATCCATAAAAGCGAAGCTCTGAAACGGTACGACAAACGGACATTAACATTTGTATAATGTCAGAACTGAATAATCAGAATGCGAATGTATAAGGGTCAAAGCAAAATTGTAAGTAAATTTGTTAAAAAACTGCTTGATACAGGATAATGATTATGGACATACTTACATTTTTAAAACTTGATTATAGAGTTGCTTCGCTTATAATATTGTACTTTGTTGTCCCAGGAATCAGTATACCAAAAATCAGACCAATCGGATAATTAGGGCAAATACAAATTTGTTGTTAAAAATGTAAAAAAATTAACATATTTAAAATGGACGTACAGACATTCTGGTAATAATTATAGAGTTGCTACGCTTTCTAACTTGTACCTAACTATTACAGGAATCACCATGCAAAATTTGAAATCGATAGGACAATTCTAACATGCCTAAATTAACGAAAAAGGCTATTTAAAAAAGTAAAAAAATCAACATGTTTAAAATCGACGTACGGACATTTTGTTAATGATTATAGAGTTGCTACGCTTTCTAAATCGTACCTAACTACTTAATGAATCACCAGGCAAAATTTGAAATCGATAGGACAATTCTAACATGTCTAAATTAACAAAAAAAGCTATCCGTGACGGACGGACGGACGTACGGACGGACGGACGGACCGACCCTAATTATAGAAAAGCTTCGCTTTTAAAAAAAACAAGATATTCATAGCAAAAGAATAACCAGCTAACTAATATATTTCAATAGGATGCTAAACTTTAAAGTGCCTCCTCTATCCTTACAAGTAACAGGATCTGTGTCTGTCCGTAACGAAGGATCTTGCTAACCGCGGAAACAATATGGTTATCCTTTACAGCGTAGCTTTTCAGTTGTCCTGGAGAGATTTTGTCTATTTTGTGTTAGGGTAACACCATCCTCCCAAGAAAAACCGCCAAAAGAAAATAATAACCTCCTTCACACATTTATTTTTTACTTTTTCTATATAAAACTGAAATTTTTTGTTGGTGCAGGTCTCCCCCCCCCCTCCAAAAAAAAACTTTAAATGCTCCTAGAGGCCCCTAGAGGCGTAGCCACTTAAAAGCTAAGCACATGACACATAGTAGAGTAGCTGCGCTTATAAAAATCAATTGTATATTTTGTTTTACATTATACAGTACATTTGTTACTATATTATGATCAAATTCAATATAGAATAGAAATTGATAAAGAAGGTGTATCAACTATTTTTTTTATAGCTAGCCGGTTCTTTTAGTAAGTAGTAGATGTAAAATTTTTCATAGAATTCAGATATGCAATCGGTTTTTTTTGTAGACCTCTTATTTTTTAAGTAATTTAAGTTTAAAAAAAAAAAAATTAAGTCGATTTTAAGGTACTAAAATGCAACAAAAAAAAGAAAGAAAATGGTCATTATAAACAAAAATAGTAAGATCTTTAATTTGACACCTTACTTTTTCAATTCTGTCAGGTAATTATTGAAAAAATCGATTTTTTTAAACCCACGAGAATAAAAACTTTGAACTTAATTTTATTATTTCACAAATAAAAAAATATGGGTTCATATATACCTTTAGAATCAGAAAAATATTACGAATCCATTGTAAGGAAAATTGAAAAAAAAGTTTACAATATAGTATATAAACTACAATAAAAGGAATTATATGAAAATATCATATTATATTGTACAGGCAACGTCTTAATTCTTGAATTGAGTATAAAAATGGGAAGGGGGTAAAGAGGGGGTAAAAAAGGGAAGACAATAGTGTTGCCTGAACAAAAAATATAATTGGCCACTTGTTTATTTTTTTATTTTTTTACTTTTTTTCAATTTTGCTTACAATGGATTCGTAATATTTTTCTGATTCTAAAGGTATATATGAACCCATGTTTTTTATGTCTGTTTGAGAAAATATTTAGGTCTAAAGTTTTTATTATACCGAGGTTAAAAAAATAGGTTTTTTCAATAATTACTCAACAGAATTTTAAAAGTAAGGTGTCAAATTAAAGATCTTACTATTTTTGTTCTTACTGGCCATTTTCTTCTTTTATTTTGTTGCGTTTTAGTACCTTAAAACCGACTTAATTATTTTTTTAAAAAACTTAAATTACTTAAAAAATAAGAGGTCTACAAAAAAAACGATTGCATATCTGAATTCTATGAAAAATTTTACATCTACTACTTACTGTAAGAACCGGCTAGCTATAAAAAAAAAAGTTGATACAACTTCTTTACCAAAAATCTGTATATACATAACTGTAATCAAACACAGTTGGGGAATTTAAAATACCTTTCTTGTATTAAGTGTGGTAATGTGAACTTTATTTGATGACAAAAGTGTGATAATGAATTCATTGCTGTATGATTGATTACTGGTTGATTTGTTTTAGAGCTCGGCAGCCGCAGCCACCATCAGCTGCATGGCTTAGATAAAACTAAAAAAACAGCCAGGTGGCTTTCTCAGCCACCTCAATAAGCCTAAGCAGTGCAGCTTAAAGAAAATATAAGCCACTCAAAGCCTCAACTACGTTCAGTCATAGTCAACCACGCAGCTGAGTGTGGCTGTGTAAGCTTCTCCTGTAAGCTGCATGGCTGATTTTGTCTGTTTCAGTGGGTGGCTGATTCTGAGTGCGGCTAAGGGTGGCTGCAGTTGACTCTGGCAGAGGCTATTTGTCAGAGGGTTTGAGTGGCAGAACTTAGTATTTCCCCCTCCCCTCTGGGTGAAAAAATTGCATACGGTAGTCTCCTAGATCAAGTTGATTGTGATTCTACTGAATAAAGAATTAAATGCAACAACTTTTTTCTCTTAGTAAAATTGAAAAATTAAGATAAACTCCCCTAAAAAAAGCCAATAATGTGGTCAAGTTCAAAAAGTTTCACGCTAATCCATATTATAGGTATCCAAAACGTTCAATATTTTCCTCAAATTAGGATTTTGATTTCACAGTAAGATCTTTTTAAATCCCCCAACTGTAAATAAATGTGGGATATCACATATACCGCGTTGACTCAAATACAATATACACTCGATTAGATTCGCATTAGTTGGTCGCCAGACAGGCCTGCATAGAAAAAAAGAAGAAAACAAGAATGACAATTTACAAATGCAAAAGAAATATTTTATCATGTTTATTACTTGGATCTGAAACCGGATTATTCTGTACTCTAATAAGGTGAAACTTGTAACTGGCAAAAATAACTTTCATCCCCTTTTCCATCTCCTCCCCTCAAATTGGATTAACGAACTGACCAATAAGTGACGACCATATTGGCAACATAAATTGACGAAAATTTTTTTCCCGGTCATAATATCCATGTATATTCTATATCCATTTTTATTGGTCTTTTAATTTATCGTTAAAGCAAACGAATTAAAATAAAAGAAAAGAGAAATATGATAGGTTAGGGGGTAATGAAATATTGAAGGACGTGTAGTTAAGGAATTATAGAGCAACATTGCAGCCTATGAATGATTTAGAAAGTGAATTGGTCACAATCAAAAGAGAGAGAGAGAGAGAGAGAGAGAGAGATAGAGAGAGAGAGAGAGAGAGAGAGAGAGAGAGAGAGAGAGAGAGAGAGAGAGAAAGAGAGAGAATAAAAGAAAGAAAACCCGATTATTAGGTTTCTATATTCCCAATATACCATTGTATTATATTTCTTTGTGTGTGTGTGAGTGTATGAGTGTGTGTGTGTGTGTGTGATTGGTGATATTTGGACATTGATTCTACAATTTGGGCGAGTTTTTTAGTCATAATATTTAGTAGCGTAGCTACTCTATAACTGGTGTATGCTGTACTGACCGACGCTTATGAAAAAAATTTGAATTTACGTTTGAATCATTTTACGTCGGGCAGACACACACACACACACACAGAATATGGTCAATTATTTGTTCTAGAAGCTTTGGCATAGCCTTGCCATTACTTATTGTTGTGTTGATATTAGATTTACGTTATATTGGAAGAGCTTTACTTAAACAGTACTTAGTTTACTGACTTTTGTCTTCAAATTATTGTTATTTTTTTCTTTGAAATTCTCTTTACCAATAAACCCGTCATTTTAACCACTGAAATGTGTTTCACATCTGCCAATCAGCATTATAAAAAATACTCCTTTGGCCTATTTTTATATAAAAAATCTTTTTATACCGCAAAGGGTCAGTTTTAAATAATATGTTGTGTGTTTGTTTTCGTTCCAAAGAAAGGTGGGCGGTTGGAAGACCAATTTTTAAAAGTATGACATTAAAACGAAGCTTAGATAATCTGACATACCGACAAACTTACATTCAAAATCAATACGTGCCTAATTGTCATAGGAATCATATTTACAAAATTCAAACAATAGAATGATTAAATCATGTTGGTGGTAAATCTGTCGCTTTTTGAATTGTACCCCAAAGCCGATTAATATCCGCTGGATTAGAACCAGTTCTTAGCCATACTGAAATTAGAAATCATGTATAGCAAACAAAACTTATAAATTTTTATTCTAATATCCAACGAAAGCTGTCTATACGATGCGATAAATAACTATTACAAGTATCATTATGCAGCGTTTGAATTCGATAAGACTATTCTAACATGCCCAATTTAATGATAAAAGCTTTTTTTATTGACTTACCAAAATATAGAAAAGTTTCGCTTTTAATAAACAATCTTTTTTACTACACATTCTTTATTGAAAGAGAAATCTATAATGAATTTTAATTATAACTCATTATCATAGAGAAAAAAATAAAAGAGAGGAATCGAAGCAACTAGAAGACGAAAATAGGCAGTGGGCCTAGAGGCCTACTTAGCGCTGTTGCCGCGCTAAAATTCATTGCTATTCCACTACTTTTCAAATGGGAGGATTATAAATTATTTAAAAAAATATTTTTTTACATTTTACTATTTCCATATTTAGGGCAAGAATATTAGATTAAATATTTTCGTTTTAATGTTTTAATTAAAAATTACATAGAATTTTATTTTTATTTAAAAAAAATTTGTTCATGAAAGATGAATCCTTCTATTTCTAAAAAGGGGGAAATTTTTTTCATAATGAACATTCAGCTGATTCTGACCGCCCACGGCTGTTTGCTAAATATCGCTTTTCTTTTTATTCACATTATTATTTATGATTGACTTACAAAAAGCCCTGGGCGGTTTTTGATTTTCGTCTGCTTCTAAATTTAGGGATGGGGAAGTAGTATTTTACCATGAAAAAGGGGTGAGTATTCATCCTCTTATCCTTTTTCCTTATGCTCATTATAAAAGTCAGGCTTAACATTTTTATCAATAACGTAGCTTCTCTAAATTTTACCTGAAAAAAGGTTGATGAGAAGGACGTCTAAGCTTTTCATTTTTAGTGGGATGAAATGAGGTATTTCAAAGGTTTAGTGGGGTAATCTAATATAAATTTTAAAATTTTGAGGGGGGTTTAACGTTTCAGAGGGGTAAACACACCTTTACCCCCCCCCCCCTTGGGCTATGATTGGGGATTAAAAAGCGTAAACATTTATCCTATCATATATTTGTGGCTGTCCTTTAAGATCTCGCCAACCACATAACATATTCTTGGTTAAAAATCTCAAGACGGTTTTAAGCCATTTTTTGCATTTTTTGCACATAAAATAGAGAGCCCGAAAATGCTAGAAAACGCAACTTCTTTAAGATATTATTATTGTTAGTTTGCTATAGTTACGCTACTTATGAACATCCTTTTCCTTGTTGAATCTATAAAAATGCTTGGCCTAAGAATTTGATAATTACCGACTGTGTTCACTAATAATAGTTAAGTCTATACTTTATATCTCTTACTTATGCAGTCAGGAGCTTAGATTCACTCTGGTTTACTTAGGGCGATACTTTGTTTGCTAAGGTTTGGGTCAGTTTTATTGCCAAGTCATTGGTTAGGCAACTGCAGAGAGGGAGGGGATATTGGACTCTAAATAATACTAGTACTCTAAGTTTTATAAACACGTTCTCTTATTCCTTAGCTTTAAAACTTTCAAAAGGACTTTAAAACATTTAAAAGTGTCATTAGAGGCCTTAAATGGCATAGGAAATTTAGAGCGCCGATATAGGCATATATCAGCAGTGTTTTTTTAGATTTTTGTCTTTAGATACGTAAATAAAATCTCAGTTGCTTGATTAATTAAAACAAACATTACAAGTAAACCAAAGTTTACACAATCGCCCTACTGATATACTCTATATCCCTCCTACTGATCAAAAATGTCAGATTTTTTTTTATCAAGTATTTAAATATTTAATTTCGCGTTCGATTTTCACTAAAACAAGAATGACAACATCCATAAAATCGAAGCTCTAAAACGGTAAGACAACGAATATCAACAATTGTAGAGTATAAGAGCTGAATAAGTAGAATATAAATGTATAAGTCTAAATAAAAAAGTACGCAAATTTGTTGCAAAATTGCTTAAATACAACTACAAGATGATATTTAAATTTATAATTACTTATAGTAGAAAATAGAGTTACTTCCCTTTTAAGATTGTACCTTGTTGTCGTAGGAATCATTATTTCATCTGGATTAATAGGATAATAATATCATACAAATTTTTTTAATTTGAATTTTTTTCGCTACGATTTCTAAAACGTACAGTTATAGGAAGTTACAGAATTTAAGTTTGTAATCGATAGAACAATTCTAACAGGCATAAATCAACGGCAGGAAGTACGGACGACCCTTATTATAGAAAAGCTTTAGTTCTATAAATAATTTACTGGGTAGGTACCGAATTTAAAACACACTTGGCTATTGCTTATGATTTTGATCTTTAAACATTGTTGAGATATCTGCATCTTATGTGTTTAATAGAGTTTTATATTTAGATTGTAAATAAAAGAGGTTTGAAATATCCTATGTACATTCAAAATTAGCCACAATGCTATATGTAATTATAACAGTCCTTCTGTCTGCCTGTTAGTTTGATGTTGTTAGCTTATTATTCTTTGATTTGATTGATTTTTTTAGCATTAACCCATAACTGTGGAGTGTTGACTAAAAGTCATTAATGAGTTGCACCTGTTCTTAGGACAGTACATTCCAACTTAATGTCTTGACAATGGGTTATGTCTTGACCTCTAGTCAGGGAGGAAGGGGACATTGGGCTGTTTATTACACTAGCCCCAAAGTTTTATAATAAAGGTTTTATATTCGCTGGCTCAACAACTTTGGGAACTTTTATTAAATTTTAATTGTTTGTTTTGTTAAGTTGACCACTAAGTGTAATCTACAGAAGGGGTATTTTTATGTCATCGTTGGGGGTGTATATAAATTTTTAAGCCATTGTCTTATCCCTATAGATACCTGCATTCTAGTAACATAATTCTTTTATCTAAAATGTGTATATTAGAGTCTGGTTATAAAGGTATGTAATTACAAGTCACGCTTATGTCCAGTTAGGGATATTTCATCTAGAGGAAAACTGTTTTGCCTTCATCTACCATTCCTTTTATTATTCCATTTCAATTACAGCTAGACAGCTTACATTTATAAACAAAGTAGTAAAAGTTTTTGTGTATGCGAAGGATCTCACCGCTAAACCGATATGATTATTTTTTTACAGTGAAGATTCTTAGAGGTCCTGAGAAGGTTTTAGTTTATTTAGTTTATTTATTTTTAAAAATCAGTAAGAGTGAGGATTTAGGCTATTTTTCTGCCCTTCAATATCACTTCGAATATATAGCCCCTAGATGCTAGGGGCGCTGCCGCTAGTTAAAAGTAAAGTAGTAAAGTGATGTTTTTATGTGAGTGTCCAGTAAAATCTCAAAACCAATTGATAGTATGGTAAAAAATATTTTATTGAATCTAGGCAGTTTTTAAGCTATTTTTTGTGTGGGAGGGGGGAGGGGGAGATTTGTCAACCACCAAAACTAATTGAAATTATTGGTTGTTTAGACACTGCTATTTTGATATTCTGTAAAATACAATTAATGAATGACACCCAAAATAATCAACCAATCAATCAAATTCAATAAAAGTCCCCAAATTTGTTGAGCCAACATATAAGAAATCAATATTATAAAACTTTGGGGATTAGTGTAATAAACAGCCCATCCCTTCGTTTGTAAATGCGGGTTAACAACTTTCTTGTGGGATATTTATTAATTAATTAAAGATTAATAGATTGATAAATACAAAATATTAATTGGTGCTAATTGACAAATTTAAAAAAAAATATTTTTCTTTGTTCGATTTAGATTTAAGAAACTAAACTAAGGTTAGATTTGAGAAGTCATAAGATAGATATTTTGATAGGGAATGATTTTTCGTCAATTTATCTTGCTAATATGGACCTTATTTATCGGTCAATTTGTTATTCAAGTCGTTGGAAAGGGGATGGGATAAAGAGGCCATTTGCAAGCATCACTTTATCAGAGTACATGGAAATCTGGTGCAACATCCAAGTATATATCGATTGAAATCTTGAACTAGTTTTTTTTTGACAAAATGTTTTGTTGTCATAACTCAAATGAATTAAAAGCTATTTAAAAAGACAGGGAAACGGACGGAAGAACTATTTCTGCAGTAGCTGCGCTCCCAATGAAATATAATTTAATTAAAACGTTATAATGACAAAACTAAAATTTCAATAATATTGAATTTAAAAAGAAAACCCTAAAAATTGTAAAATAATCAAAATTCATTAAAAGATAATTAGGAAATAATAATCAGGGCTCGGCAGCCGGCCATATTAATTGTCACTTGCGTAAATAATAAGGATCGGCAAAATTTCGCAACTCTTTAGCAAATGTGCATTACCAAAAAGGGTGTGAACAGCTACAAGAAAGCAGGGATCTAAAGGGATAAGACAATGGTCGATAAATTTATGTGTATCTCCAATGATGATACACAAAATTACTCCTTATGAAGATTACAATGAGTGATTGAAAAGTTTGTAAACTCAACTTCATGAACTAATCAATCAAAATTCAATTAAAGTTCTCAAAGTTGTTAGGCCTAAAAATAAGAAAAAGTTATTATAAAACTTTGGGGACCAGTGTAATAAAATGCCTTATGTCCCCTTCCTTTCTTACAATTTAAGCAAAGGATTGCTGAAAAAAACCGCGGTTGTCATACTCTAGTCTTTACCCCTACCCTCAGGGTGGGGATGACATGACTTAACTATTGTAGAAGCCTACTAGGGGGCAATTATCAAATTTTTTCATTCAACATTTTTTTACCCCATAACATCTTTATATATAAAGTGATTTTTTACTTTTTTTGGTAGTGCGAGGCCACTCCGTAAGTTAGTCTTTATTTTTATTAATGACTTATTTAGGTAAAAAGTCTTCGCTACTAATATGAATAATCAAACTTGTTAAATATTTCAGGAGTTGCATTCGAAGATTAATTTTATGGTTTTAGATATTCTAATATTTTTTTTGAATTATGAGAAATTTGATCCTACAATTTTAACTTTAAGAAAAAATAGAACAACAAATTGGGGTAGAGGATTTTTCAAGGGGACAATTTCTCTTGGGAGGGTAGAGATACCCTCCTCCAAAATAGTTAGAAGCCTTTCCTTGACCGTTAAGAATCTACACTGTAAAAGAGAATCATATTGGTTCAGCGGTTAGCTAGATCCTTTAATACAGATAGACTTTCTGTTTCTTTTCTATAATGTTATCTTATTTTTGGACAATAAAGTACTAAAATTATTATAATTTAAACAAAGTATATATTTAATATCCAATTTATTCTTGTAATTATTTTCTAAAATTTGTTCCTGCGCGACTATTTGTTATTGTTATAAAATTAAATGGACTTGTATTTGACATTAATAACAGTGTTTTAAACCTGATATACGAGTCTATTTAAAATTTGGATAGGTGAAAGGTGTCTTTAAAATTTCTTTTTATAAAGAAAGTGAAAGAAATTCTTTTAAAATCTAAATGGTGTTTCCCTCAATGTTCCTTGTGAAGCACCGAAACCTCTCTTTTATTTTGAAAAAAAATTTAAAATTTGAAAGTATTGGGGGGGGGGGGAAGGTATTTTTTTGTCTGGTTGTTTTTTACTTTAGGTTATTACGTTATTTTCAATTAATAAAAAGTAAGTGGGAGGGGTCATAGTGTGGTAAGCCGAACGTTTCAGCTCACAGGGTTGCGAGTTCGAGTTCAACGAGCCTTAGCCTTGAATTATTCTACCAAAACAAACTAGCAGGATTTAGTCATACAGAAATTATATATTTAACTGAATAATATTTACAATGAATGTTTACTATATATATACAACAGATTATAACAATGGTTAGGTTTGAAGGGGGTGTGGGACGCAAGGGCTTAGCTCCCGGCGGTAGACAGGCTGTGGGGGCAGCTGTGGTAAAAGGGGAGGCAGCGCCTCCCGGTTGTATAATCGCGTGAGGGGCGCGTGATAGCTGCGTGTTTGAGTCCCTCCCCACATTTAGGCAGGCCAGTTTGACCGCTGGATAGATGAGATAAATGGTGATATAATAAGATTAGTGCAGAGGGTTTGTTATGATAAGTCACAGCGTAGCAATTCTGTAAACTGCCTGTCCGTCTGGTTGTCGTATTACCACAACCTCCCCTTCAAGGGTTGCGGGGCTCTCGAGCCACCAGGCCTTGAACCTGGGGATACGACAACCTATGTCTGCGCAGGACAGGCTCTTCCTGGGGCACCGCTCGGTGGAGGACAGCTCGGGCTACACAGGCTCCGCGGGACACTCGTTGCTCTGTCTGGCTGTGGTTGGATATCAGCATTGTCAACTCCTGGTTGGCTTCCAGGCGTGGGTTGGCGACGGCCAAGCCCCGTCGCTGGAAATTTTGCCTCGTCTGCAGGACTAACTCTGCCTCAGCGGGTAGCTGGACACGGAGGCCTAGGCTAACTCTGGTGGTTCCCAAGGGGGGGATGACAATGGAGGAAGGCGCATAAAATTCCATGGGGGCGCCTGCTTGGTCCAGGTTGCTTGGCCTCCTAGCTCCTACCCGGATGGGGATGGCTGTCATCAACAGGGGGCACATGGCTTCAGCTTCGTCCTCTGGGGCTGCCTCTTCCATTGCGGTGGCCGCTTCTCATCCTACAGGCTCGCTGCTGGCCGGCAGGTTCTCCATGTCCGTATCAGGATTCCAGATGGCATCTCTGGGTGGCTCTGGAGCTGGCGGCGGCGGCGGTGGTTCGTTGGGTTGCTTCTGCAGGTTCTCTTCTACTGGGTCACGATCCTGGCCGCTAGGCTGTGGGGCGGCCGCGGTCGGCTGGTACACTGGGAACTGTCCTGGGTCACTAGCTGGTGGCGCCGCAGCTCCGACCGGCAGCTCGGTGGCATCCTCGTCGCCATCCAGGTCGCCTTGAATGTCTGTTGGAATCTGGTGGGCAGTCACATCTCCAGTGTATTTGCGCAGTCGGCCTACATGTGCGGTGACTTCTGAGATCCTGGCGGTTGGAGAGGCAGGTTTGATGACATAGTGGACGTCTGTAGCTTGCCGCACTACCTTCCAGGGGCCAGTCCATCTCTTGGTAATCTTGGCTGCCTTCCCTGGCACCAGGCGGGGGGCCAGGTACCAGACCAAGTCTCCAACCTCGTACTTGGCCGTGCCTTAGTAGGCTGCCGCGCTCCTCCGGATGGCTCCCTCCTCTTTCTGCTGGATGGCGTCATACACTGCATGGTAGCGTTGCAGGAGAGCTTGGACGTTGGCTGGAACCGAGGCATATTCTGTGTCTGGCAGCCGGAGCACCATGTCCACCGGAAGTTTGGCCTCTCTCCCAAAGTAGGCCAGGAACGGGGTCACGCCGGTGGATCTGCAGGCCTTGGTGTTGTAGGCGAAGGCAATGGCAGGCAAGTGCGGCTCCCAGTTGTTGTCGTCTCTGTCTAAGAACAGACGCATGCCTGTGTTGAGCGTCCGATGGAACCTTTCCACTCGGTTGGACTGCGGGTTGTAGGGTGGTGGATGTGTCAGGCCAATCTCAAGCTTGGAGGCCAGCTCCTGGAATACCTGGCCGGTGAACTCCATCCCGTTGTCGGAGTGGATTTTCAGGGGGCATCCGAACGTGGCCAGGTGGCGGTGCAGCAGGGCTTCAGCCACCGTGAGGGTGCGCTTGTTGGGGATGGCGTAGAGGCTGACAAACCGGCTGAACCCGTCTTGACAGGTGAGGATATAGCGGTTCCCGGCTGGGGTCTCTGGCAGTGGCCCCACCAGGTCAACACAGTGGTCCTCAAGGCAAAAGAAGTTTGACAAAACCTACCATAAAAACGGACTATATGGCCATCAAATATACACATTGGAGGGCCAGGAACTGATTTTCTTAAAATCATAGCTGTTCCTTCTTGGGATTTATTCCATTTTAAAGTTAACAGACCAAATTCCCTTAAAAATCAAGGTTGTTTGTCACGATTTTGTTGCTTTGGATTCAAACCTTTATAACTTTGGCTGTATGAAAGACTCATGAAAGCTACCATTGGAAAGCCTATTGAATGACAATTTCAGACATAGCTTTAAATTTTTTGTAGCTTTCTTACTTTTTGCTCTACAAGGAAAATTGTAACCAGAGGGAGAAAATTTATTGATAAATCTATTCTCAGAAAGGCTTTCACTAGGGTATTTTGATATAAATTTTTCAGGATTTTTCTTATGTTCAGTGATTCTTTTGATGACAAATGCAAAAAATACACTTTCATACATTTAATTTGGTATATTTGCATTTTTTCTACCTTGTGCCAAAATTTTTTTATGAAAATTATAAGTTGGTGTATATTTTTTTGTCTAAAATTGTACATAAATTTCAGGAATAAATATTAGGAACTATCAATTGCTACATTTTACATGTGTAGTTTTAAATTTCCTATATTTATGGTTGTGTAGGAGCCTCAAAAATGCTAAACCTACCATTGTAAAGCTTGTTGAACACTCTATCCAAATAAATCTACAACTTTAAAAAACAATTGACTTTAAAGGCTTGCACAGGATTTATGTTAGGTGTAATAAATTTCACCAAAAAAGTTTTCTTTCCTACAAAATTTGGAGTAGAAGGGAGGTTACAAAGCAGTAATAGTTATCACATGTCCTGTTTCAACACCAATCTATGGAGGTGGTGTGCCCCCCCCCCAAAAAAAAAAAAATTGTGCAGGGCTTAGGTGCCCCCCCTTTCCCCCCCTACAAAGGGAGGGGGGTAACATTTTGATAGTTGAAAATAATGCAAAATTTAAAAATTTAAAAAAATATTTTTTTCAAAACTCAACAAGATATAATATACCCCCCCCCCCTGGCCCCCCTCCCCTATCCCATATCTATGGGGAATAATTCACAGTTGGGGGAGAGGGGGGGGTGTAAAAAGTGCATGAAGAGTCATCATCATTGCCTCTTAGTTCTCGGCAGAACTTAGGCCATGCACAATGGTTCTCCAATCTTCCTTTGTTTGGGCACGTTTTGAGGCAATGCTGAAAGATGGAATTTTTAAATCTTTCAGTTCACTTAAAGGGACTGTAAACGTAAATTTTTCTCATCTTAATATCAAATCTTAACATTATCTCATTCATAATATCTCACAGATAGAGCAAAACGCGCTTTTGTTTGCTTAAAAAACGGCTTTTTCTGACAATTATTATAAGGTACAGGGAAAGGAAGAAATTTTACGTATTATATAAAGTGTGCATTAAATTCTTTTTTTCTCCCATTATAGCTAAAATTAAACTTTTTCACATAGTTCTTGATTTTTCCTAACAGTTAAGCTAACTTTTAACATAATCCTTGCTTTAAACCAATGTATAGTTACTTAGAAATTGATAAAATAAGCAATATTTTTTATTGAAAACCAAATACAATAACAAAGCTAGAAACTGTTTTTTTTAGTATCCAATTAACTTTAGATGGCCCATCTCTCGCCCACCTTTAATTACAAAATTTGTAAATAATAAAGATGCAATATTTCTTTATAAACAGTCTGATAAAAGTGTAAACTAATTCTCCAAAGTGGGTTGTTTATCGTCCAACACAATAAAAAAGGATATTATCACTTCAGATTCAACCCTTTGTAAACAGTAAGGTATTTTTTTGTCAATAATTGGAACTTAAAATAAATCTTTATTACTTAATTTCTACGTTATTACAGCATGAATTACCAATTTTATGTCATAAAATAAATGCTTAACAGTAAGTAAATAGTTGAAACTATATGTGACAAGTTAAATATCCCTACAAACATTTTGATAAAGAAAAAAGTTCAGATTTTCCCTGTTTTTCCAGTTTTCCCTCCCAAAATACCAAAAAATCAAGGCTTAAATCCTTGATATTTTTGTTAATACGACGTTTTTAGTTGATCAGTTTATTGAAAGGTGCTTAGAAAATGTTAAGATTTGATAATATGATGAGAAATTTTTGAATGAATGAATGAATATATATATTCGAATCTACATTTGATAAGATTACAATTTTATAAAAATTTATAATTTGTATTTTTACCTTTAGACTCCCTTTAAGTGTTCCCTCCTCCAGGTTGTTTTTGGTCTACCTGGTTTCCTCTTTCCTATTTGGGGGTTCCAAGTCAAGGCCTGGATATATCATCATGTCCTTTCCTTAGTGTGTGCCCCAACCATCACCATTTCCTCTGTTTTATTGTCAGTTTAAACTGTTTTTAAACTATTTTTGAATGGGGGGTCAAAAATATACTAGGACACCTATAGAATCAGACTGCAGAGCCCAAATTTGAATTAAGTCCCCAATAAACTTTTTTTGGGGGATTTAAAAATTAATTTTTACTGTTGCTCTGGTCATTTTTACCAGATCAAAGGGTCTTTTTTTACTTCGTGTAATATTGTAACTTAGTGAACAATTTTATATAATTCACTTTATACTGATACAATAAAAAAAAACATTACTCTGTTCAATGGAAATAATTTTTTTTCTAAAAACAATTAATTTCATTGAAAAATCTGACATAATACAATAAAAAACATAATGCTGAATTTAAACCAATTAGAAATTAGAATTTCCGAAAGAGTGTTTTCACAAAGTGACTTATTTCAAACGTAGTTAAATAATTTTATTTAATAAAAATGAAAAGAATAAAAACCCTACTCATAAAAGATACATACTTTTTAAAAATATTTTTAAAAATATGTTTGAATAATCTTATTTTATATCATATTTGTATATGTGACAAAAATAAATTTGTTGTATTGCATAAACATTTGTTGTCATCTTAATTTATTTAACCCATTACAGCCAATTTTTATGTGTTTTAATGTATAATAAACATGAAACATTTTTATGTTAATTCATTGATATATTGTAAAGAATTATTTTTAATTAGTATTGATAGATAAAATCAAAAGACCTAACTTTACTGTATACTAGCATACAATATTTACGAAGCAAGACACTCTAAAAGCTGAGTATTTTACCTTCAAAGGGAAGAAACATCACGATTCAGTAAAAATTATTTAATCCATAGTAAAAAATAAACTTTAGAATCCTAATAAAAATTGATGTGGGCAATTGTTCTCATTTTTGGCTTTGCAGTATGATTCTACAGATGTCAAAGTATATTTTTAATATACCTTTTAAAAATAGTTTAAAAACAGTTTAATGTCTGACATGTCACTGCGCTCTAGAAGCTCAGCATTTGTGATCTTATTTGGCCAAAAGATCTAGTGGATTATCCTGAGACATTTATTGATATATGTCTGTAGCTTGGAGACCACTGCTGTGTTTAGGAACCAAGTTTCAGCCCCATACAGCAAAACAGAGAGAACATCTTAACTTGGTCTTTATGGAGATGTTGTTGGAATTCCAAATTTTGTTCAGGCCGGCAAAGGCTGTCCTAGATTTGTTAATTCTAGCTTTAACATCTGTTAAAGTGCCTCCAGCTTCATCAATTTTACTTCCAAGATACTCAAAACAATCTACATCCTCAAGAATTTGGTCTCCAATAGTAATTGGTTCTTGGGAATTTGCATTTAATTTGAGTATTTTGGTTTTAGGAACATTAATTTCTAGTCCAATTTTCTTGGAAGTTTCAGCTATCATGTTAGTCTTTCTTTGCATTTGACTTCTATTGCTTGTTAACAAAGCAATATCATCAGCAAAGTCCAAAACTCCCAAATATTTTGGATTGCCAAATAGCTCCCAGCAAATCATTACTTTCACAGTTCTTCATGATCCAGTCAATGGCAAGGAGGAAAAGGAAGGGAGAAAGAAGGCATCCTTGTCTGACTCCTGTTACAATCTCAAAAAAGGTTGATAGTTTACCTTTATACATTACATTTCCACCTCCTTTATGAAAGATAGCTATAATGATATTGATTATCTTTTATGGAATGCCATAGTGTCGGCAGATTTTCCAGAGAGATCTGTCTAAAGAATCAAATGCTTTTTTGTAGTCAATGAAGTTTACAAAGAGCTCAGAGTTCCATTCCTTGGATTGCTCTATGATGATTCTTAGAGAGGTTACCTGATCAATATTGGAACGGTTTAGTCTAAATCCAGCCTGATAAGGTCTTAGCTTTTCATTAACCTTTTTCTTTATTCTATTAAGAAAAATCTTACTAAGAATATGGCTAGGTACTGAAAGAAGCATTATCCCTCTGTAGTTTCCACATTGGGTCAAGTGTCCTTTTTTGGCTAGTAATGAGATATGTCCATTCTTCCAGTCCTCTGGGCATAACTCATCATTCCATATCTTTGTGATCAAAGGTAGGAATGCCTCAGCTGATGTATCTAGGTCTGCTTTTATGACCTCAGCTGGTATGTTATCAGGTCCAGTGGCCTTGTTATTTTTCAAATTTTTAATGGCCTCTTTGATTTCCAATAGATTTGGCGCTTGACAGTCAATGTCAAGTGCATCTGAGGGTGGAATCTCAGTTTCTTCCTCTGGAACTGGAAGATTTAGCAGTTCAGTGAAGTGCTCTGCCCATCTATTTGGAATATCTTTATCAGTTTTAAGGAGAGAACCATCCTTGTCCTTGATGTGTGATCCTGATTTGTGTACTTTACCTGCAATGCTCTTAGTAATCTCATAGACATCTTTCATTCTATTTTGATTAGCAGCATTTTCTGCTTGCATAGCAAGGTTTTTCAAGTGTTCTTTTTTGTCAATTCTGACACTTCTTTGGATTTCCCTGCTGAGCATCTTATACAGGTCTTTATCTTCTGGAAAGTTTCTAGAAAGTGTCTTTTGTCTTACATCTCTTCTTTGATCCATGAGATCAATTGATCTTTTAGTGATCCACGGCTTTTGGTTAGCCTTTTTGAAACCTAATTATTCTTGGCTAGTATCATTATAAACTTTTTTGATACTTTGCCCAATATCTTCAACTCCATCTTCCTCTTGAAGAGTCAACAACTTAAATCTGTTCTTTTGAGTGAGCTTAAACTCTTGTAGCTTTTCAGAGTTTTGAAGGGTTGTTAAATTATATTTCTTCCTGGGGTTAGGGTTTGAGTCCTGCTTTTTAAATCTAAGATGAACTTTAGAAGATAGAAGATAATAGTCTGAATGGTCCGCTTTCAACCCTGACATCAAGGAGAGAACCTTTTATACATCTAGATATACAGATGTGGTCTATCTGTTTAAAGGTTCTTTGATCTGGTGATCTCCAGGTGGCAGTATGAATCTTCTTGTGTTTAAAGATGGTTCCACCAATGACAAGTTTGTTTTCAGTACAAAAACTTACAAGTCTATCACCATTGTCATTTTCCTTGCCATTACTTAAGCCTAGGCCATATTTGCCCATGACTTCTTCTAAATTCTCATTATTACTCCCCTCTTGGGCATTGAAATCTCCTAGGAGCATGGTCAGGTCCTTTTCTTTATGACCATTCTTAAATACAGAGTCAAGCTGGTCATAAAATTTGTTTTTGACCTCTGTATCTGCTTGTTCTGTAAGAGCATATGCTACTATAATTCTCAGATTGATGTTTATATCTGAGGATTTGAAGTAAGCCTCCATGATTCTTGGACCATGGGGTTGCCAACTGATCATGGCCTGCTCTGCTTGCTTGGTCAGCATAAGAGCCACCCCTTGCTTATGTCCTAGATTCTCATTCATATGGCCTGAGTAAAGTATTTTCAAGTCAGAATGATGTTTAAACTCTCCATTATTTGTCCACCTTGATTCGGTGATAGCCAGGATATCAACCCTGGCTTTAAGCATTTCTCAGCAAATGTTTTCTTTCTGGCCTGACTGAAACATTGTCCAAACATTCCAGGTGCAAATTTTTGCTGGTCTGCGGGAATTCAGAATCATCTGGCTGACTAGTCCTTTAGCGGTTTCCAGCTAAACATCATATTGTTGTTTCCAACCTCTACTTCGTTCCCGAGCCCAAAGTTAAATTGGTCTTTACTTTGTGCAGATTGAACGTGAGCAGGTTTTTTTCTATGGAAGGATTGTTAGCCCCACCCAAACCCCCTGATCTGGGGGAAGTTACCAGAATTAAGAAGGGAAGAGTTTAAAAAGATGAAAAAAATTCCCAGAGATGTCTAAGGAGGTGTGGGGAGGGGTTGAAATCACCCCCCCCCCCTAATTTTTTAAAAAGATATATAGCAGATCATACCCCCCCCCACCACCCCATAAAAGTGTTACCCCTGGGGTAAATATATATTAGGAAAATAAAATAAATTTCAGCACTTTTCATGCACTTTTTACACCCCCCCCTCTCCCCCAACTATGAATTATTCTCCATAGATATGGGGTAGGGGAGGGGGGCCAGGGGGGGGGGTATGTTATATCTTGTTGAGTTTTGAAAAAAATTATTTTTTTAAATTTTGCATTATTTTCAACTATCAAAATGTTACCCCCCTCCCTTTGTAGGGGGGGAAAGGGGGGGGCACCTAAGCCCTGCACCATTTTTTTTTTTGGGGGGGGGGGGGGGGGCACACCCCCTCCATAGATTGGTGTTGAAACAGGACATGTGATAACTATTACTGCTTTGTAACCTCCCTTCTACTCCAAATTTTGTCGGAAAGAAAACATTTTTAGTGAAATTTATTACACCTAACATAAATCCTGTGCAAGCCTTTAAAGTCAATTGTTTTTTTTAAAGTCGTAGATTTATTTGGATACATTGTTCAACAAGCTTTACAATGGTAGGTTTAGCATTTTTGAGGCTCCTACACAACCATAAATATAGGAAATTTAAAACTACACATGTAAAATGTAGCAATTGATAGTTCCTAATATTTATTCCTGAAATTTATGTACAATTTTAGACAAAAAAATATACACCAACTTATAATTTTCATAAAAAAATTTTGGCACAAGGTAGAAAAAATGCAAATATACCAAATTAAATGTATGAAAGTGTATTTTTTGCATTTGTCATCAAAAGAATCACTGAACATAAGAAAAATCCTGAAAAATTTATATCAAAATACCCTAGTGAAAGCCTTTCTGAGAATAGATTTATCAATAAATTTTCTCCCTTTGGTTACAATTTTCCTTGTAGAGCAAAAAGTAAGAAAGCTACAAAAAATTTAAAGCTATGTCTGAAATTGTCATTCAATAGGCTTTCCAATGGTAGGTTTAGCTTTCATGAGTCTTTCATACAGCCAAAGTTATAAAGGTTTGAATCCAAAGCAACAAAATCGTGACAAACAACCTTGATTTTTAAGGGAATTTGGTCTGTTAACTTTAAAATGGAATAAACCCCAAGAAGGAACAGCTATGATTTTAAGAAAATCAGTTCCTGGCCCTCCAATGTGTATATTTGATGGCCATATAGTCCGTTTTTATGGTAGGTTTTGTCAAACTTCTTTTGCCTTGAGGACCACTGTGTCAATAAACAGGACTTGCTGTGGATACCCCTGGCGGGAGGGCACATGTATCCCTTGCTTCAACCTTTCCTTGGTAACCTTCTGGACACACTCAGGACAAGTCTGAACCATCAGGCGGACGTCACGGGACAGGTTGGGCCACCAGAAGTGCATGGCGACACGGGCGATAGTAGCGTCCATTCCAAAGTGCCCGGCCATGGGGGTCCCATGGGCTAAAAAGAACGCATCCTGCTGGAGGGCCGAAGGCAGCAGGTATCTTGTTCTTTCCCCTGTCAGGGTCTGGTCAGTGGTGGTGAGGCAGCCATGCTCGTCAAGTCCCAGGGCTGGGAAGCGGCTGGCGTACTGCTGCTCGTCTCGTTCCTTGCCGCGCAGCTCAGCCTTAGTTGGGGCTCTGCCATCAGCCACCCACTGGCGGACACGGAGCACGAGAGGGTCCTGTGTCTGGGCTTCTAATACTCTAGCTGGGTCCAGTCGTGCGGCAGGGGGCCGGCTAGCTGCGGACTCCCCTAGTTGGCAAAGGTTGTGGATGTACTCAGCCTGCTCTGCTAATTCTTCAGCGGTAGCTGTCGGCATGTTGGCGTCCTCCCGGCGGCTGAGGGCGTCGGCGTTGGTGTTCTGGGTGCCAGGACGGTGGCAGACAGTGAAATCTAGGGCCGCTAGCTCCTCCTGCCAGCGGGCCACCATCCCTGTGGATGTGTTCAGCGACTTCATCTGCAGCAAGGCTGAGGAATCAGTGTTGATCTGGAAGCTGCGGTAGGACAAGATGCCGTGAAATTTCCGGATTCCATACATAATGGCGGCCATCTCTCCCTTCCAGGACGGGTAGCGAGTCTCGGGGTCGGTTGTCTTGCGCCCCACGGCGGCAATCAGCCTCTCCTTGCCGTCCTGGCATTGACTCAGAATGGCAGAGATGGCGCGGCTGCTGAAGTCTGTGGTGAGCTGGAATACCGCCGGCAAGTCAAACCTGGGCGGCGCTCGGATGGGGGCTTGACGAAACTTGTCCTTGAGCTGTAGCAGCTGGGCTTCCATCTCAGGCGTCCAGGCTAGGGTCTTGGCCGTCTTCTGCCGATTCATCTCGTAGGTGAGGTCGGCATACTCTGGGATGAACAGGCGGTAGTATCCAAAGAACCCCAGAAGCGCCAGCAAATCCTTGGGGGTGCTGGGGGCCGGCCAGTCCAGGATACGGTCAATATAATCCTCTTGCATGGCTATCCCCTCACGGCTGAGGGTGTGGCCCAGATAATCCACCTTGGCTCGGAACAGCTTGGTCTTAGCTGGCTTGAGGCGGATCCCTCCCCTGCGGTGGGCTTCCAAGACCTCCCGGAGCCTAGCCAGGTGGGCCCAGGTATCCTGGTGGAAGGTCAGGACGTCGTCAAGGTATGACTGGAGGTTGGCTGTGCCTAGTGGATTTAGGACCCCTGCAATAAATCTGGAGTAGACAGACGGTGCCGTAGCAAGGCCAAAGGGCATCCTTTTCCATTGATACAAGCCCCTGGGGGTGGTGAAGGCGGTGCAGGGCCGGCTGTCCTCAGACACACGGATGGTGTAGTACGCGGCCACCGCGTCTAGGGCACTGTAGACGCGGTGTCCTCCAGCTCGTTCTACCAACTGCTGGATCCTGGGCAGAGGGTAGCTATCCAGTTCCAGGCACTTGTTGAGGGCTCTGTAGTCGACGGCCCAGCGGGTGCTCCCGTCCTTCTTCTTGATGGGCACCAGGGGGCTGCTCCAGGCGGAGTCTGACGGCTCTATGACTCCCTCTTGTAGCCAGGTGTCCAGTTGTTTCTCCAGCTCAGCCTCCTGCCGCGGGTTCAGATCCCTAAATCTCTGGCGGATCGGCTGGGTCCCTGGCTTGAGGCGCAGCTGCAGCTTGACTACGTCCGTGCAGCCGGGGGTAGAGTTGGAGAAGACGTCCCTGTATTCTGATAACAGGGTCCAAACCTCCTTTTTGAGCAAGGGGTCCTTGCGCAGGAACTCGTTGTCCTCCATCTCAAGGGCCTCCCACAACTCCTGCATATCTGGGGGCTCAACAGGCTCTTGGAACGAGTGGAGACGCGGGGGAGGCTTATCAGAAACCTCTAAAATGTCAGGCTTGACTAGCTCCCCAGCCACTGGGAGGCCAGCGTCCAGCAGGAGGGGCGTCTCCCCTTCATTTACCACCAGCACTCGAAACACGCTGGCGGAGCCAGGCCTGTGGGCATACAGGCCTTCTGGGATGACAAGATCCTCCCCAAACCTCTGTTCTGGGGCAGCTAGTTGGATGGCATCCTTGGTACGGTGTCCTACTAATTCAACAGGGACAGCCATGACACCGCGGCCAGGCAAGACCACCCGCTTGGCCGTGCGGAGTTGGGGTGGCTGGCCGTCAGTTGGAGTGACAGCGCTTAGCCTATACGTGGCTGGTGCGGGGTCAGCTTCGGCTCCGGGACCCACCGGCCGCGACTTGACGGGCTTGGCCTCGGGAGGGGCTGACGTGTCGGAGCCAGGTGTGGCTCCGAGGGCGTCCGGCCACGATTTGACGGGCTCGGTGTTGGGAGAGGCCGGGGCGCTGGGACCAGCCTGTGCTCCGTGGGCGTCCGGCCGCGACTTGACGGGCTCGGCGCTAGGAGAGGCTGAGGCAGCGGAGCCATGTGTGGCTCCGGAGGCGGCCGGCCACGACTTGACGGGCACGGCGCCGGGAGAGGCTGATTCCTGGGAGTTGAGTGTGGCACCGGGTGCATCAGACCGCGACTTGACGGGTCTGGACTCGGACTTGGCTGGCTGACTGGCTGGGGGTCCCAGGTAGAGGGGGCCAGGTGGACACGGCTGGCCGTTGATAAAGGTGTCGGCAGAGAAGATTGGTTCTGGAGGGCTGGCAATCTCAGGGAACGCTGTTGGCAGGTTCTCCAGCGGCACCTTGGGCACTGGGGGCAACCCCATGGCTAGCAGGTTGGTCCCCCTATGGGCGTTGAGTGCAGTGTCCACCCAGTGCGTGCCTTTCTCGACCACACGCGGCTGCTCTGGCAGTGGGCCTGGCAGAGGCCCCTCGTAACTCAACTCTCTCTCGGCTGTCTCCCGGTCAATGGGGACGCCACGGAGTGGGATAAACTCCCCACGCACCCACAAGCAAGGTGGTTGCATGTCGAAACAGAGCCTAGTTCCGAACTCCTTGAGAAAATACCCTCCTAGGTTCAGAGGGTGTGAGAGATTCCGGACCACAGTCACGTGGTACAGATGGAGTATAAGGGTGTGTGAGACTGCCATATATAATTCTTTCAATTTTCCTATTACCTGGAGGGGCTGGCCTTCCTCGTTAGCAGTCAGGATTTGGGTGTTGTCCGGAATCAACATGCGTTGCACGCCAATTGCGTGCATGAGGTGTTCAGAAATTACAGCAGACCCTGGTACACGGTTGCCAGAATCTATCATGGCATCAACCTGTACATGTTGGGCAGGGTCAGGAGTAGGAAACCTCACCCTGATATGGCAGGGGAAGTGGAGGTCCTGCCCTTGAGACAAGGGGGCCTCCCGTTCGGCTGGGGTTGGCAGAAACCTCGGTGGTGGCCGAACCGCAGCTATGGTGGTATCGCTTACCATGGTGGCTTAGACTGTAGCTTCGAATCACTAGAGCTTATTAATTATCACTGGGTCAACAATTTTATATTTCTTTTTATCACTTGGTTGACATTTATACACACTTATGTGTTGTTATCACTAGGAGCTCTAGGTGTGATTCTGGAAGCACTGGCAGCAGGGAATGTCCGTCCTGCAAGGTTCAGAGGGGTAACGGCGGCAGGGAATGTCCCGTCCTGCAGCGCCGCTGGTTCGAATCCCGAAAGATGGCGGCAGGGAATGGCCCGTCCTACAGCGCCTCGGGTTCGAATCCTGGAAGGCAGCGGCAGGGAATGTCCCGTCCTGCCGTGCCTGTGGCTCAAATTCTCCTATCCGTCGCAGTGGTAGGCCTTACTTGTGTGCTGAAGCTTCGCAGCCACACATTGCCTTCTCAGGGAGACCAGCACCTAGCTGTCCGTCTCGTAGGTTTGGCCTGGGTGTCCTGGGGCTTGTCCCAGCTACACTTGCCAATTTAGACTCAGTTCTGTAGCCGTTTGAGCTAAATTATCCGATTACCGTGGCTGCGCACCTAGCGCTACTCCTACACGGTACGGAAAAAGCGTCTTAACTGGCGCTTTTAGCAGGCTAAATCTGCTTGCTGTAGGCCAAAGGCCCACATATTGCGTTCAAAATGATGGAAATTCGACCTAAAAAGGCCGTCTCACGGGTCAGTTGGCTTCTCAGTTGGCGGCTGATTGTCCCCTTACTTGCCAAAGGGTCCAATCAGAGGTAGAATAGGCTAATTTCTGTAAGGCTCGATTGAAACACGCTGACACCAAGATGTGGTAAGCTGAACGTTTCAGCTCACAGGGTTGCGAGTTCGAGTTCAACGAGCCTTAGCCTTGAATTATTCTACCAAAACAAACTAGCAGGATTTAGTCATACAGAAATTATATATTTAACTGAATAATATTTACAATGAATGTTTACTATATATATACAACAGATTATAACAATGGTTAGGTTTGAAGGGGGTGTGGGACGCAAGGGCTTAGCTCCCGGCGGTAGACAGGCTGTGGGGGCAGCTGTGGTAAAAGGGGAGGCAGCGCCTCCCGGTTGTATAATCGCGTGAGGGGCGCGTGATAGCTGCGTGTTTGAGTCCCTCCCCACATTTAGGCAGGCCAGTTTGACCGCTGGATAGCGGGGTCAACATCGGTCATGAGATAAATGGTGATATAATAAGATTAGTGCAGAGGGTTTGTTATGATAAGTCACAGCGTAGCAATTCTGTAAACTGCCTGTCCGTCTGGTTGTCGTATTACCACAATAGCTCGACAAGAAAAGCATCAGTCTACTATCCTTATACTAAAGTAAAAGGATGTTTGTCTGTTTGTCTGTCTGTGTGTCTGTACCGACGGATCTCGCTAACCGCTGAACTGATCGGGTTCTTCTTTACAGGGTAGATTCTCATATGTCCCGGGAAGGTCTTTAACTATTTTGGGGGAGGGTATCACCAAAAGAAATGACAAAAAAATTGAAATTTTTTAAATATCTGGGAGACTTCAACGTAACATAAAGAGGTATCTGTAACATAAAGAATTATCGTAGAGTCTTTAACAAACAAAAACATTTAAAGAGCCACTAGAGGCCTCTAGGGGCGTAGCTGCTAGTTTACTATAAAATAACAGCATTAGACAATCAAAGTTTTGTTGGTTAGCTTCAAATAAGAACCACATTCATCTATTTTGTACAAGAACAAACGTTTTTTTATCGTACATTGTCTTATCCCTTAAGATCCCTGTATTATTATTTCAATATTTCTATTTTATATCCATCTTTAAAGCTGTGGCAAACCCCTAATGACATTTTAAAACAATGAGTAGTCAGAAAAAGAAAATCAGTATAACAAGGATTATGAAACCCATAAAAGTTAAGCAATTTGTGAATACATCTTTGGCATAAAAAGGATAAAAAAAAATAGATCATGCATTTTAAGAATGAATAAAAATACAATATATGTTATAAGTTGCATGACATTAAAGAAGTTTTTAATGCATTGAGGTACTTACTATTTATAATAGAATAGAATCTATTAACGAATGCCATACATTTGAATATTGAATTTACATAACAAATCGTATTACAAATTGCATAGCAAGAGTAATTAAGCCTTGAAGTAAACCGTAGATTAACCCTTCAAATGATTTAATTATTTATTTAATTTATTGTTATTTAAAGAGCTGCTATACTCTATAAAAATATAATTATATCGTTTCAAAAATCTTTATAAGATGTTTCAAATCTGCAATTGTAGTTACCTGGTTTTTTTTACAGACGGACGCACAAAGTAAGTTAGAGTAGCTACACTTTTGATAATGGGTCCTAAAAATATGCAAATTATGAGGTAGCCCACAGATTTTTGATCCGGTTCAACAAATAATTTTAAAGCTAGCATCACATTACTCTTTTAGGGTTGCTAAGGTTGATGTATAATTGTAAATAAAACATTTAGAAATATTTTTGAAAACCAAATTTTTATTATTATAGCTTTCTTCGCAAGGTTTTTAATACAAAAATAATCAAACTTCTAATATTCTATACTTTGTATATGTATACTTAATTGTTTAAGGAATCTTTAATTTAGCTACCCATTCAGCAATTTTCTGTAAAGTTTTATAATGACGCGGCTTTTATATTACCCCTATTAATAACCTTGGTATATTTAGCTACCCACTTGTATATAATGGTATAGCTTTTATAGTACCTCTATTAACAACCTTGGTATATTTAGCTACCCACTTGTTTCTAATGATGTGGCCTTTATAGTACCTCTATTAATAACTTTGGTATATTAAGCTACCCACTTGCATGTAATGATATAGCTTTTATAGTACCCCTATTAATAACCTTGGTATATTTAGCTACCCACTTAAATGCAATGATATAGCTCTATAGTACCTCTATCAATAACCTTGGTATATTTAGCTACCCACTTGTATATAATGATGTGGCTTTTGCCCATTCAAAAAAATTATTATTCCTTTAAAAACAACAAAAAATAAATGAAATTCTATTAAATTCAGTATGGATAATATTTAGTAACCACTGGTCTGTTAGGTTTCCAAAAATTTTGTTGGTCCTGGTTAGGTTTTATTCTATTTTGAAATAATAATTTTTTTGTTTCGTATTCCCACCAAATGAAAAGACAGACGATCATTAGGTCATTTTGAAACTTTTTCTTTGTGGCATTTTTTAAACTAGCCACTTTTAAACACTTTTTACAGCTTTTATATCATGTTGAAATTAAAGGTATATTTAAGCATTTATTTATTTTTTCTATTATATTTGAAAAGTGGTAAGGTTTTTTTTGTCTGAAGATCATTATTTCAAAAGCTTTTAAACAGATTGAGTTCTTCTTTTTAATGAAACTTTACCAAAGCTCGGAACGGTTTAAGGCTGTTTAATTTAGATTTAAGCATTGAGATGCTTTTAGGTTATTTTTCTGTCCCTTTCCTACCCCTTTGAAAGGGGCTTAGCCGCTAGTATCAGTTATCTAAACATAAGCAGGCAGTTATAAGCAGGGATATTATGGGATAAGACAATGAACAATACATTTATGAACACCCCAATTAGGATAAACAAAATTACCACATCTGTAAGTTTTTATTGTATTTGAAAAAGTTTGGAAACTGTTAGTTTATACTATCCAATAAAATTTGATTAGAGTATCAAAAGTTATAAGTCAACGAGAAAGATAACGTGTTTCCTGTATGTTGTTAAAAGTAAAATCATGGCTGAAAAGCTTTCTTCATGTGAAATATCCCCCAATATGATTGGAAATAATTGATACGGGTTTTGGAGTACTTATAATGTGTTACAAACATTCATACATACACTATACAAGTATTGTGTATCATACAAAATTGTAGAAAAAGATCTTTAAAACAGCAAATTTCCTTATAAATTAATTAGATTCTAGAATCTTATCATATAGAAAAGTAAGTTTTTCTTTGTCTGTAGCTTAAGAGTTCGATAACTACTGAACCGATTAAGTTCTCCATCTTATGAAAGGTTCTGAGGGGTCCTTGGATGGTTTTGGCTGTTTAATTTTTATATGTAAGGTTGGTTTTAGACTATTTTCTTACTTTCCTTACTCCTTCGAATACAGAGTTTCTAGATTCTTGGAGAGTAACGGCAAGTGAAGAATAAATTACTTAGTATTTTTAAAAGTCTTTTACATATATAACAATCTTTATATTAACCAATTACAAACCATCATAATTTATTGTCCTTTAAGATCTTAAGGAGTTTTGCGAATATAAAAAACTTCCCATTGGTCTCGGGATAGTTTAAGGTTATTTAAATTGTCTTATTTTGCTCTGCCCCCCTCTTTCTCTTTCCCTAGGTGCTAAAAATAAAATCAGCTGTTTAGTAGGACAACTCTTAATGTGAATGCTAAACCTAGCAAGTGTAAAATTAGCTTTTTAGTATGACAACTCTTAATGTGAATGCTAAACCTAGCAAGTGTAAAATCAGCTGTTTAGTATGACAACTCTTAATGTGAGTGCTAAACCTAGCAAGTGTAAAATCAGCTGTTTAGTAGGACAACTCTCAATGTGAATGCTAAACCTAGCAAGTGTAAAATTAGCTGTTTAGTAGGACAACTCTTAATGTGAATGCTAAACCTAGCAAGTGTAAAATCAGCTGTTTAGGAGGACAACTCTTAATGTGAATGACAATCTAAGAGCTCACTCCATCTTTTCATATTTGGCTCAATTGTTTATACATACAGGGATTAACCCTTTTTGGATGGTTATAATACTTTTTTGATTGAATTATTGTATACAAAACTCAAACTAAGCCAAAAAATATTCCATTTTTCTTTTTTTAAAAGATTTTAATAAAATTAGATAAATTAATCCTTTTTAGGGGTTTAGTCCTTTGAGGGTGATATTGTCATATTTGGTTTTATTACTTGCTCTCTAGATTGAACTTTTTGATAATCACCCATCCTTGTGAGCAGAGGTCGCCAGCAAACCTTACTGGATCATTTAGGTACATAGCAAAATATTTTTATGACTTTAATAAAGCTATACACACATGCAAGTTTTAAAGCCAACTGTATGTCCCAGGTATGACTCGGTAGATCCTGGTTCTGAATTTTTCCATGAAACTTTATACGGGTGATTTTCATACTATTAAATATAAAAAAGAATAATGGCATTTTTTGCTAGGTGTACAGGCACATCCTCAACCTTGGATTAGATTATATACCTATGAAATTCAATAGACTTGAACTGAACACCTATGTTTTGTATTATATTTTACTGTTTTTTTCTACTTTTTTTGCCCTGTACCTGGATTAAAAAGCAAGGTTTTCTGGCAGCCAGTAACCACCAGGATGTATATAAAATGAAGGTATTATCATCTTAGAAATTTTTTTTTCAATTTTGAAAATTTAAGTACCCCCCCCCCCCTCACAGCGAACTATGAACTCTGGCCGCAGCGCTCGGCTCCCTAGCCTGCCTAGTTGCAGCGCTCGGCCCACTAGCCTGCCTAGCTGCAGCGCTCTGCCCACTAGCCTGCCTAGCCGCAGCGCTCGGCCCCCTTGCCTGCCTAGCCGCAGCGCTCGGCCCACTTGCCTAAAACCTAACGTAACCTAAAATAGTTGTTCATCGTTGTGGGGGGGGGGGGGACTCAAATTTTCAAGAGGATAACGCCAAAATGAATTACTGATTACACAATATTTTCCATGCTCTATGCTTTTACAATATTATTCCTCTCTCTTCCCTAGAGGGGAAATATAAGTTTATTCCTTTTTTTGGCCACGCAAAGGGAAATAATTGGTCAATCCATCATTTACATAAACACAGGGAAAGGGGATAGGGCACCTGAGTAAATTATTAATTTTTTACATTGTATTTTGCATTATTTTTTCTTTAGGTAATTAAATACAACATTTCTCATATTGTAAAATAATCAGAACTTTGTATTATTAATATAGCACAAAGTGCCCCTTTACCCTTTAGAACTCTTTGTGGATTTGATTTGATCAGGGATTGGATGATAACTGCCCCTTTCTAACCAATAGTGTTGTAGGATTGTTCCTCCACTGTCTTCCATTGGTCCAGTTACGGGAATGTGAATCTAGACTTTCTATATTAATTACATATATTTTTATAAATGGATCATACACCAGTTTATCATGTACCCGAATAAATTGAAACTTGGAGCCGGCTAAGATTACGACCCCACCCCCATAAAACCCTCATACCCCATTTCCTTTCCTTCTTCTAGATGAACAAACTGACTAATAAGTGATCTTTATGTTAGCAACCTAAATTGACAAAAAAATTTTCCCTGTCATTATATCCACGTATATTATATATCCAATTGTATAATGTATATTTATTGCTATAAATACTTATAATTATAATTATTTGTAATGTTATCAAATTACATGAGCCAAAAATTTTATCAATAATAATAAGAAAAACCATTCAAAAATATTTAGGTTGGTATTTTCAGTTCTAATTTTATGAAAATTTTTTTTTTGTCTTTGTCTTTTCTTTCATGTGCAAAAAATCGATGATTTCTTTCAAAGCAAGATGAATAAAAATATAAATATGTTTCAACATGCTTGCTGACTTTGATTATAGGGATGCTACTCTAAACACAGGATTAAAGGTTTTAAAATTGATAGAACCATTCTAACTAACATGCCAAAAAAATCACCTATATTTTTATTTATACATTTTATCATCAATTATAAAAATATTTTTTAGACACAATTTTGTAAAGTCATGATGTTCATTTTTCAAAGATCATTTTTTGTCTGTTTTTGACCGTCGTTGTTTCTGAGATTTTATACATAAAGATAAAAAAGATTGGCCACAAAAAGATCTCCATATTATATGTTATAAGTTTTAAAATATTCTCTTTTCTTTTAGTAGCGAAGCTACTTTATAGATCATAATGTTTGTCCGTCCGGGTTGGGGAAATGGGATATAAATCCAGGGATAAGATAATGGCCGAAAAATTGATGTACATCCCTAATGATGAAAAACAAAATTACCTTCTGAAGATAACATTTAGTGGTTAAATAGTTTAAACATTCAACTTAATTTAACAACAAATCAATTTCTAAAAAAATCCCCAAAGCTATTGAGCCAACGAATAGCAAAACGTTATTATGAAACTTTGGAGTCTAGTGTAATAAACAGCCAAGCCCCCTCCTTTACTGATTTAAATGGCTGCAAGTTAAGATTGATGCATAAGCGTTTACGGGGGGTGTAAGAGAGTGTCAATGTGGTAAGACGGCAGCATACGGACGGGCATTTTACAGAGTTGCTACGCAGTGGCTTATCAAGTCAAGCCTTCTGCACTAATCCTATTATCACCATTCACCTCATGACCGCTGATGACCCCACCGGCAGCGGTCAGATTGGACTGGCTAAATTGGGATGGTCACGGCCACTTAGCAACCCCGCGCCCCTCAGGCAACTATCCTACCGGGAGGTGGTTACCTTCCCCTTTACTGCAGCTTACCCCACAGATGCCTACCGCCGCGGGCTACGCCCTTGTCTCCCCACACCCCCTTCAAACCTAACTTATTGTTATCATCTATTTTTGTATATATATAGTAATCACCCATTGTAAATGTATTCAGTTTAAATATAATCTTGTTTGAGTAAATCCTGCTAGTTTGTTATTGGTAGAATTCTTCAAGGCTAGGGGCTCGTTGGATTCGAACTCGCAACGGTAAGCTGAAACGCTTCGGCTTACCACAACTTGGTGTCAGCGTGTTTCAATCGAGCCCTGCAAAAAACTAGCCAATTATACCTCTGATTGGACCCTTTTGCAAGTAAGGGGACAGTCAGCCGCCAATTAAGAAGCCAACTGACCCGCAAGACGGCCTTTTTAGGTCGATTTTCCATCAATTTGAACGCATTCTGTAGGCCTCTGGCCTACGGCAAGCAGATTTAGCCTGCTAAAAGCGCCAGTTTACGGCGTTTTCCGTACCGTGCGGGAGTAGCGCTAGGTGCGCAGCCACGGTAATCGGATAATTTAGCTCAGACGGCTACAGAACTGAGTCTAATTTGGCACGTGTAGCTGGGACAAGCCCCAGGACACCCAGGCCAAACCTACGAGACGGACAGCTGCATAGCTGGTCTCCCTGAGAAGGCAATGTGTGGCTGCGAAGCTTCAGCACACAAGTAAGGCCTACCACTGCGACGGATAGGAGAATTTGAGCCCAAGTTGCGGCAGGACGGGACATTCCCTGCCGTTACCCCCCAGGATTCGAACCCACGGCGCTGCAGGACGGGCCATTCCCTGCCGCCACCCCTCGGGATTCGAACCCGCGGCGCTGCAGGACGTGACATTCCCTGCTGCCGCCACCCATCGACGCTTGCAGGACGGACATTCCCTGCTGCCATTGCTTCCAGAATCACACTTAGAGCTCCTAGTGATAACTACACATAAGTGTTTATAAATGTCAAGTGATAAAATATAAAATTGTTGACCCAGTGATAATTGATAAGCTCTAGTGATTCGAAGCTCCAGTGTAAGCCACCACCAAAGGTTTACACCCACTATGGTCGGCGATAGCACCATAGCTGCGGTTCAGCCGCCGCCGAAATTTTGCCCGACCCCAGCCGAGCGGGAGGCCCCCTTGTTTCAAGGGCAGGACCTCCACTTCCCCTGCCATATCAGGGTGAGGTTCCCTACTCCTGACCCTGCCCAGCACGTACAGGTTGACGCCATGGTAGATTCTGGCAACCGTGTACCAGGGTCCGCTGTTATTTCTGAGCACCTTATGCACGCAATGGGCGTACAGAGGATGTTGGTTCCAGACAACACCCAGATCCTGACTGCTAATGAGGAAGGGCAGCCCCTTCAGGTAATTGGAAAGTTGTATGAATTATATATGGCAGTCTCACACACTCTTATACTCCATCTGTACCATGTGACCGTGGTACGGAAACTCTCACACCCCCTGAACTTAGGGGCGTACTTTCTCAAGGAGTTCGGAACTAGGCTCTGTTTCGACATGCAACCCCCCTGCTTGTGGGTGCGTGGGGAGTTTATCCCACTCCGTGGCGTCCCTATAGACCGGGAGACAGCCGAGAGAGAGTTGAGTTACGAGGGGCCTCTGCCAGGCCCACTGCCGGAGCAGCCGCGTGTAGTCGAGAAAGGCACGCATTGGGTGGATGCTGCTCTGAATGCCCACAGGGGGACCAACCTGCTAGCCATGGGAGTACCCCCAGTGCCCAAGGTGCCTCTGGAGAGCCTGCCAACGACGTTCCCCGAGATTTCCAGCCCTCCAGAGCCTATCTTCTCCGCCGATACCTTTACCAACGGCCAGCCGTGTCCACCTGGCTCTCTCTACCTGGGCCCCCCAGCAATCCAACCTGCCAAGTCCGAGACCAGGCCCGTCAAGTCGCGGTCTGATGCACTCGGAGCCGCGCCCAACACCCAGGATTCAGCCTCTCCCGGCGCCGCGCCCGTCAAGTCGTGGCCGAACGCCCCCGGAGCCAAGGCTGGCCCTGACAACCCGGCCTCTCCTAGCGCCGAGCCCGTCAAGTCGTGGCTGGACGCCCTCGGAGCCACGAATGGCTCCGATGCCTCAACCTCTCCCAGCGCCGAGCCCATCAAGTCGTGGCCGAACGCCCCCGGAGCCAAGGCTGGCCCCGACAACCCGGCCTCTCCCAGCGCCGAGCCCGTCAAGTCGTGGCCGGACGCCCTCAGAGCCACGAATGGCTCCGATGCCTCAGCCTCTCCCGGCGCCGAGCCCGTCAAATCGCGGCTGGTGGCCTCCGGAGCCAAAGCTGACCCTGTGCCAGCCACTTACCGGCTAAGTGCTGTCACTCCAACCAATGGCCAACCACCCCAACTCCGTACGGCCAAGCTGGTGGTCTTGCCTGGACGCGGCGTCATGGCTGTCCCTGTTGAGCTAGTGGGACACCGCACCAAGGACGCCATCCAGCTGTCTGCCCCAGAACAAAGGTTTGGGGAGTATCTTGTCATACCAGAAGGCCTGTATGCGCACAGGCCTGGCTCTGCCAACGTGTTCCGAGTACTGGTGGTCAATGAGGGAGAGATGCCTCTCCTGCTGAACGCCGGCCTCCCCGTGGCTGGGGAGCTGGTGAAGCCCGACATTCTGGAGGTCTCCGACGAGCCTCCCCCTCGCATCCATTCCTTCCAAGAGCCTGTTGAGCCCCCAGATATGCAGCAGCTGTGGGCAGATCTTGAGATGGAGGAGAATGAATTTCTGCGCAAGGACCCCCTGCTCAAGAAGGAGGTCTGGACCCTGCTGTCGGAGTACAGGGACGTCTTCTCCAACTCCACCCCAGGCTGCATTGACGTAGTAGAGCTACAGCTGTGCCTCAAGCCAGGGACCCAGCCGATCCGCCAGAAATTTCGTGATTTGAACCCACGGCAGGAGGCCGAGCTGGAAAAGCAGCTGGACACATGGTTGAAGGAAGGAGTCATAGAGCCTTCGGAGTCAGCCTGGAGCAGCCCCCTGGTGCCCATCAAGAAGAAGGATAGGAGCACCCGTTGGGCAGTCGACTACCGGGCCCTCAACAAGTGCCTTAAGCTGGACAGCTACCCCTTGCCCAAGATCCAGCAGCTGGTAGAACGAGCTGGGGGACACCGTGTCTACAGTGCCTTAGACGCGGTGGCTGCGTACTACACCATCCGAGTGTCTGAGGATAGCCGGCCCTGCACCGCCTTCACCACCCCCAGGGGCTTGTACCAATGGAAAAGGATGCCCTTTGGCCTAGCCACCGCACTGTCTGTCTACTCCAGGTTCATTGCAGGGGTCCTGAACCCATTGGGCACGGCCAACCTCCAGTCATATCTTGATGACGTCCTGTCCTTTCACAACAACACCTGGGCCCACCTGGCTAGGCTCCGGGAAGTCTTGGAAGCCCACCGCAGGGGAGGAATCCGCCTTAAGCCCTCCAAGACCAAGTTGTTCCGAGCCAAGGTAGACTATCTGGGCCACACCCTCAGCCGTGAGGGGATAGCCATGCAAGAGGATTATATTGACCGCATCCTTGACTGGCCGGCCCCCATCACCCCCAAGGACCTGAAGGGGCTCCTGGGGTTCTTTGGCTACTACCGGTTGTTCATCCCGGAGTATGCCGACCTCACCTACGAGATGAATCGGCAGAAGACGGCCAGGACACTTACCTGGACAGCCGAGATGGAAGCCCAGCTGGTACAGCTCAAGGACAAGTTTCGCCAAGCCCCCATCCGAGCGCCACCCAGGTTTGACCTACCAGCCGTGTTCCAGCTCACCACGGACTACAGCAGCCGGGCCATCTCTGCCATCCTCAGCCAGTGCCAGGACGGCAAGGAGAGGCTCATTGCCGCCGTGGGGCGCAAGACGACCGACCCCGAGACCCGCTATCCATCCTGGAAGGGAGAGATGGCCGCCATCATGTATGGGATCCGGAAATTCCACGGCATCTTGTCCTACCGCAGCTTCCAGATCAACACTGATTCTTCAGCCTTGCTACAGATGAAGTCACTGAATGCATCCACAGGGATGATGGCCCGCTGGCAGGAGGAGCTAGCGGCCCTAGACTTCACTGTCTGCCATCGCCCCGGCACCCAGAATACCAGCGCTGACGCCCTCAGCCGCCGGGAAGATGACAACATGCCGGCCCCGTCCGCCGAAGAATTAGCAGAACAGGCTGAATATCTCCATCACCTTTGCCAGCTAGGGGAGCCCGCAGCTGGCAGACCCTCCGCAGCACGGCTGGACCCGGCACGAGTCCTAGAAGCCCAGACACAGGATCCCCTCCTGCTCCGTGTCCGCCAGTGGGTAGCTGACGGGAAACCCCCAACTAAGGCTGAGCTACGGGGCAAGGACTGAGACGAGCAGCAGTACGCCAGCCGCTTCGCAGCCCTTGGACTCGACGAGCATGGCTGCCTCACCACCACCGACCAGACCCTGACAGGGGAGAGGACAAGATACCTGCTGCCTTCGGCCCTCCGGCAGGACGCATTCTTCCTGGCCCATGGAGCCCCCATGGCTGGGCACTATGGGATGGACGCCACTATTGCTCGCGTCGCCATGCATTTCTGGTGGCCCAACCTGTCCCGTGACATCCGCCTGATGGTCCAGACTTGTCCTGAGTGCGTACAGAAGGTCACCAAGGAGAGGCTGAAGTTAGGAATACACGTGACCTCCTGGCAGGGGTATCCACAGCAAGTCCTGTTCATTGATCTGGTGGGGCCCCTACCAGAGACGCCAGCCGGGAACCGTTACATCCTCACCTGTCAGGATGGGTTCAGCCGGTTTGTCAGCCTCTACGGCATCCCCAACAAGCGCACCCTCACGGTGGCCGAGACTCTAATGCACTGCCACCTGGCCACGTTCGGATGCCCCCTGAAGATCCACTCCGACAATGGGATGGAGTTCACTGGCCAGGTATTCAAGGAACTAGCCTCCAAGCTCGAGATTGGCCTGACACATCCACCGCCCTACAACCCGCAGTCCAACCGGGTTGAGAGGTTCCATCGGATGCTCAACACAGGCATGCGGCTGTTCCTGGATAGAGATGACAACAACTGGGAGCCACACTTGCCTGCTATCGCCTTCGCCTACAACACCAAGGCCTGCAGGTCCACAGGCGTGACCCCTTTCCTGGCCTACTTTGGGAGAGAGGCCAAGCTCCCGGTGGACCTGGTACTCCGGCTGCCAGACACCGAATATGCATCAGTCCCAGCCAACGTCCAAGCCCTCCTGCAACGATACCACGCCGTGTATGACGCAATCCAGCAGCGAGAGGAGGGAACCATCCGAAGGAGCGTGGCCGCCTACGAAGGCACGGCCAAGTACGAGGTTGGAGACCTGGTCTGGTATCTGGCCCCCCGCTTGGTGCCAGGGAAATCAGCCAAGATTACCAAGAGATGGACTGGCCCCTGGAAGGTAGTGAGACGGGCCACGGACGTCCACTACGTCATCAGACCCGCCTCTCCAACAGCCAAGATCTCGGAAATCACCGCGCATGTTGGCCGACTGCGCAAATACACAGGAGATGTCACCGCCCAGCAGATTCCAACGGACATCCAAGACGACCTGGACGGCGACGAAGACGCCACTGAGCTGCCGGCCGGAGCTGCAGCGCTGCCATCTAGTGAACCAGGACAGTTTCCAGTGTACCAGCCGGCGGCCGCAGCCCCACAGCCTAGCGGCCAGGATCGTGACCCGGTGGAGGAGAACCTGCAGCACCAACCCAACGAACCACAGCTGGCGCCGCCGGCTCCAGAACCACCTATGGATGCAGTCTGGAACCCTGACGTGGATATGGAGCCCCTACCTGCAAGCAGCGAGCCTTCAGGAGGAGAAGTGGCCACTGAGATGGAAGTTGCGGCCCCAGAGGGTGAAGCAGAAGCGATGTGCCCCCTCCAGATGACAGCCGTCCCCATCCGGGTGGGAGCTAAGAGGCCTAGCAACCTGGACAAGATGGGCGCCCCTATGGAGTTCTACGCGCCTACTACCATTGTTGTCCCCCCCTTGGGAGCCTCTAGAGTGAGCCTAGGCCTCCGTGTTCAGCTACCAGCCGAGACAGAGATAGTCCTGCAGACAAGGCCTAATTTCCAACGCCGAGGCCTGGCCGTCGCCAACCCTCAGCTGGGAACCAACCGGGAGCTGACAATGCTGATATCCAACCACAGCCAGACCGAGCAACGAGTGTCCCGAGGAGCCTGTATAGCCAGGGCTGTCCTACACCGAGCTGTGCCCCAGGGAGAGGCTGCCGTCTCCCATGGTTCAAGGCCTGGTGGCTCGGAGGCCCCGCAGCCCTTGAAGGGGAGGTTGTGGTAAGACGGCAGCATACGGACGGGCATTTTACAGAGTTGCTACGCAGTGGCTTATCAAGTCAAGCCTTCTGCACTAATCCTATTATCACCATTCACCTCATGACCGCTGATGACCCCACCGGCAGCGGTCAGATTGGACTGGCTAAATGGGGGAGGGGCACGGCCACTTAGCAACCCCGCGCCCCTCAGGCAACTATCCTACCGGGAGGTGGTTACCTTCCCCTTTACTGCAGCTTACCCCACAGATGCCTACCGCCGCGGGCTACGCCCTTGTCTCCCCACACCCCCTTCAAACCTAACTTATTGTTATCATCTATTTTTGTATATATATAGTAATCACCCATTGTAAATGTATTCAGTTTAAATATAATCTTGTATGAGTAAATCCTGCTAGTTTGTTATTGGTAGAATTCTTCAAGGCTAGGGGCTTGTTGGATTCGAACTCGCAACGGTAAGCTGAAACGCTTCGGCTTACCACATCAACACCTCCTTGAAATTGAAATTGGATAGGCCTTCCTTTCCCTTTTTTTACACCCTCAAGGCTTCATACCCCTAAATTACTGTTCAGAATAATGCATTTTTTGTGATGATTCTCCTAGCATATGTTTAATTTGATTCATAACCTTAAAGGATAAAATTCTATGATTAGATTAACAAAAAACTCTAAATATATAATGACCACATGACCGATGGGATTTTTTGTGGGTGTTTTAGAAAAATATTTTTTAAACTAATTAGCAAAACTTTTTTGATTTTTGGTTTTAAACATAATGTACAGTAAAATTGAAGCTCTAAAATCAGACTGTAGGACAAACGAACATTAACTTTAGTAGAGTGTCAAATCCCAATTCCAAGTCTAAACTAAATTGTACATAAAAGTACTGTTCAATGACATACTTATATTTCTTAGACTTAATAATAGAGATACTTTGCTTATAAGATTATTATACATTGCAGTCTTAGGAATCAATATTTCAAAAATCAGATAAATTTTAAAACAACTTTTTTTTTTAAAAATGGACATAAGGAATTTCTGGTAATGGTACACAGTGCGTATGAAGGTGCTTTGACTTTTGTGTCAGAACCTAAATTGGGACATAGTGCATTTCATTACTCTAGGTTAGGTATCTTCATTTCACTTTTCAACAAAATCTAAAATACAGCCGTTTTTGAGAAAATTAGATTTGAAAATTTCAAGTTCAATTTTCATCCACTAGGAGTTCCCGCATAATCATGACAAGAAAAGTAAATATTATATATTTAAAATTTTGAACAACTGCTTTTATTAAGTCTGTCATAAAATCTCTCTATATATGATTTATTTAAGGCTGAATTTCCGTGACCTTAGCAAAGCAATTGATAAAAATGGCCATAAATCAACTCAAGGAGGAGTTTTTATGAAGAACTTTATAAAAGCAAACTTGTTAAAAATTTTGAATAGATAATCTTTGCTTTTCTTGTCATGATTATGCGGTAACTCCTAGTGGATGAAAATTGAACTTGAAATTTTCAAATCTAATTTTCTCAAAAACGGCTGCATTTTAGATTTTTGAAAAGTGAAATGAAACGCACTGTGGGTAATTAAGTTTTTACGTTTCTAAATCGTTCATAACTATTACTGGATAATAGTACGGACGGACGTACAAACCCTTATTAACGATAACTTTTGCTTAAAAAAGAATTTAAAAAATGTTACTTTGCGTGAAGACTATTTGAAGTGGGGTAAGGAATTGATTTTTATCCATAATCATTTTTTATAAGGACACATGCTGCAGTAATCAAGTAGGGATAGTTTATCCCAAGAATAACTGTTCTGTCAGTTTAAGATAATTACTTTTTATTCCAAATGTTTGTTAACAATATGGTGAATCGGTGTAAGTAAAGAAAGATGGTTAAAAGGTCGACCCATTAATTTTCATTTTTTTCTTTGGCCGATTTATCCTAGGAGGGTGTTACCCTCCCCTGGATTAGTAACAGACATTCCCTGGACCTTTGAGAAGCTACATTGGTTCAGCGGTATTCAGATCCTTTGGTACAGAAGAAAGACAGAAAGACGTTTTTTACTTTATATAAGGATGACAACTATATGTATGAAAATAAATATTTATACAACATGTCCTAATCCTTAATCCCTGGTAAATTTATAATAGATAATGATGAATATATGACAACAAATTTTTAAGTTTAGATTATCCTACACATCCTATTATATAAAGAAATAAAGGTTTTTTTGTCTGAAGCTTAAGATCTCAGTAACTACTGAACCTATTGGGTTCTCCATTTTAGGTAAGCTTTACATGTAATGGTTTTAGTCTATTTCATTTTTAGTTTTAAGATATTACTATCCCCAAGCCAATATCATTATGAGTTGTTACTATATATTTGTTATTGTTCATTGTCTGTATAGTCTGACTGCTTTCTTAATTTTTAATGGTTGTTGTCATCCTTGTTAAAATTTACTGAATTAAACATTGATAAATTTATAATAACTTTCCATTTTAAAAAGTATTTTAACAGGGAAAAAAACGTTGGGTATTGACAAAGAATAGGATAAAATTTCCCACATAGCACCATAGGTTTATTTTGATTTATTAAAAAGGAGCCTTTAAGTAAAAAAAATATGAAAAATCAAAAAGTTTAAAGTCAAAGTAGATAAGACAATAACCGATTAACAAAATTAATCCATTATTATATCAAAATTATTGGTTTAAAATTTTGGACAATCAAAATTTAATAAAACCAATCAAATTGTTCAATGTAAAAATATAATTCACAAAATAAATAATTTTATAATTTGGGGTTATTTCATAAAGGCTCCTGTATCCCTATAGAAAATGTGATACATGTAAAAATTGAAAATTAAATCATTTATTTATACTTTACACAATTAGCTTTGTATTCTATTATTATACATTACATGTATTACATGAATTTTATGTTGTTATCTTTTTTGATTATAAAAAAGAGTCCTTAAATTTTTTTATTGAATAGTAGTTTATTATTATTGCATCGTATAAAAGACAGCTTTCCGCAGAAAGTAAAATGAAACATGATTAATTCCTTTTTTGTTGGCCCGCCTTATAAACATAATGGTTTTCATTTTTTATTCGTGGAAAATTATCTAAAATATTATACGATACATGATTTTTCAGTGTAGCTCAGATTCGTGGCCATACTGAAAAAAACTTATCCTTACAGACGGATAGACATACGAACAGACAGAACAAAAGACGCAAAGGTGGTTTTAAAGACAGAAGGACGAAAGGCTAGAAGATAGTCATATATATGGATTATTATTTACTAGCAGTTGTGCCCCCAGCATATAAGGAAAGGAGGGCAGTGGAATAGTCTAAAACCATACCAAGACTTCAATTTAGAAGTAGAATATTTGAAGACTTCAACTATTCTGTTCCCGTGACAGACCTATTTGAAGCTTTAAATGAAAGAAGAAACAATCGGTTAAGAGGTCAGCGAGATCTGAAAGGACAAACAAACAAAATCCTTACTACTTTACATACAATGATTTTAAAGTCAGAAAGCCAGAAAAAAGCAAAAAGACAGACATAAAAACAACCATATATATTTTTTAAAAAATCTTCTAATATTTTGATTAATTGCAGTTTATTATTGGTATGAAAAAATGTTAAAATGCAGTGTTTTAATATGATCCTAAAAAATCCCAGTAAAAATGTTTTACTACAATAGTTAAGTATTTATGCAATGTTACGAGAAAAAAATTGGGAATTTGGGAATGACAATAAATCATTCAATATGAAATTTACGTTAGACTATCTTATTTATTCTATAGAAATTTTTGTGTAGCAATAGATATAGAATATTATGACAGCGGAATTTTTTCTTCAATTTAGGTTGCTAATAAAGTCCTTAGATATTGGTCACTATGTTCCTTCATGGACTGTGGAGGGGGTGGGACGAGATTAGAGTATCGTTATATTAGCCAATTGGAAGAAACATTTCATCAGGGTACGCGAGAATCTCTCACAATATCCTTTTATTATATATCCATTAGAGTCAGTAGAATTAAAGGTATAACCACCAAGATCTTAAATATATTTCCCCACGACGACAGCTGAAAACCACGTATAAATTTTGTGATTTTATTCGAATTAATTTCGGTATTAGTATAGGCAGCATTAGAGTAGCTAATAAATTTGTGGTTTTATTTGGACACCCTAATAGTTCACTATCAGAAAAATCAACACTCCACCCTAAAACTGCCCAATATTTTTTATTTAAGGTGTTAGAAAAGGTTTAGATATACCTTAATATTTAATTTTAAAACAACTGAAGATAATGCATTTATTAACCAACAGTTTAGCTATTTTAGATATCTTAATGAACACATATATATATATATATTGAAACTAATTCCAATAATAGAAAGGTATAGTCCAGTCAATTAATTTTCACAAAAAAAAATTGTGAGCTACTGTAGGCAGAAACTTGTTGGGATCATTTTACCATTGTTATTTCCATGAATTCGAAAAATGATCCATATTATTTAAAACTAAACCTTTTTATAATTCCATGAATAAATCCTTACCTACTAAATTTCTCCCCTACCCTTTTTATTCCTTATACTATGTAAACCTTGGCTTAATATTCAGCAAAGTTAGAAAATACAAAGGGATAGTTGCATGAAGTGCATTTCAGAAAAATGACTTCTAGCATAAGTTACAAGTATACCATCAAACATATATGATTTTGTATTACAATAAATAACAAACAATAAGACATCATAAATTGTAGTTTAATTAATCTATTAAACAGGAAAAGATAACCAGTTCACTAAATTCATGTTTAAATGTATTTCGAGCAACTACCCCTTTAGGCTTTTCTTTTAAAAAAATTGTCTGTATGACGTCACAAGGCTGAATTTTTAGACACTTTGTCCAGCTATGTATACCTACATATTTTCCAACCTGTAGATAGATCTACCTCGATCTGGACATTGAATAATTCACAATAGGCTTTTTTAACAAAGAAGTTTTTAGATATTTGATCAAGCATTAACCCGAGCTTTACAGGGAAGCAGGGTATTGGCACTAGAAAAAAATAAATATTCCTTTATTTCTCACAATATTTGAAAGCTTTTGGAGCCAAACTGTATTATTCAAAAACTTTTTTAACATTAATTGCCTTATCCCTAAATCCCTGAGAGCTTTTTAACCCCTTTTTCCGTTGACCCATTATTAGTGGATTTTTTTTTATATGGGAGAAGGTTTATTATATGACAAATCATATTTAACATTTAAAGTAACAGGATGTGTAACTGTATAAGGCTATTTTTCCGGAAAGATCGTTTAAACAATCGGTTCTAGAGATTTGGTGATGTTTTTAAGGTAGTCTTAGGTTATTTCCACGAGAGGCCTTTAAAATTTTCTTAATAGTTAGAGTGTAGCGAAGCAGTTCCCTAACCGCCGAACTGATATGATTCTTCTTTCCAGTGAAGCTTCTTAAAGTTCCAGATAATGTTTATCACTAAATTATGGAAAGTTATCCCACCCTACCAAGGGAATAGCACACGGTAAATATTATTTTCTATTTTAATACTTAAATGGAAAGTGGAGGGCTGACTTAAATCGCGTTTTCCCTCAAGTGGTCTTAGAGGGTTATGGGGGCGTAGCCGCTGTTTTAAACTGAAAGTGTAAAAAAGGTGAAATTCAGAGATTAATCTATTTTGACAGAAAGAAAAGTTTATGACAAAATGTTTTTTGTACTTCACATAGTAGATATGATCCAAAGCTTTTAGAGCCATATTTCAAATCCAACATTTTTTCTCTCAGCATTCTTTTTTTTCTGGGGTAGCGTGGCAACTCTATATCTAATTTTATAGTCCATATTAATACATTAATTGCCTTAGACCCTAAAGGTGTATGAGGAGACTCTCCATTTTTTTTATTCAAAAATTTTTTTTGTACCTATTCTATGTGGGCTTTGCCCCAAGATGTTTGATTAACCTAATTTTTCTTATTTTGTATTTTTTTGGAGGGGGGGGGGGTGTTTAGGACGTGGGGGGGTAGTTGACCCCCCTTTTTCAAATTTTAGTTTTAAAAAGAAAATAGCTTAAAACCATCCCAGGACCAGTAGGTATATTCCATGAAGAGTAGATCCCAATCGGTTCAGTAGTTACTGAGATCTTAAGCTTCAGACAGACAGACATCGTACTACTTTGTATTATAGATATTTTTCTATGCCCTAACGTAAACATTATAACGACGTATTATTGTCGAAAATAAGTTATCTTTACTTTGATTAATAATGGAGCTAAATAAATTTATGTATTATTAGCTTTGCTACTAATATTGATGTCATCCTTGTCTAGGTTTCTATGTACACATTAAAGTATTAGATACAACTTTATATACTAAATATATTAAAAGATATATAGACATTCAAAATTGCGTGCAACAGCCCCCCAAACAACCCCCCCCCCCCCCTCCCGGTTAATCTCCTTTCACGCGCCTAGATAGTTAGAAACGTTGGATAGAAAAAAAAATATTATTAGATATCCGAAATTTAGCTAATTACATCCTTACCTAAAGATAGATAATGTGTATGCATTGTTAGCTAGATAGAAAGATGGATGGATAGCTAGATGTCCAAACAAGGAAAACATTTATGCCAAGTACAGGCATAAAAAGAAGAGGTAATTGCCTTCTTGATTTTTATAAAATATTGTACTATTATTATCAAGGGTAGAATCATCAAAATAGCTTTAAACCATCAAATGACCTAGGTGGAAAGCTTCCCTGAAATGAAGAACTCAATCGGCTCAACCGTTATCGAATTTTTAAGACAGGAAAAACCGTACTACTGCAGAAAAGTCTTAGGTTAGGTTATACAAATAAAAACCATTTTGGACTCGTCACTCAATTATTTCAAGCAGGGAATGCCAGCCGCGCGACGAAGCCTTAAATTTAAACCCGTTTGAATGCTTATTTTTTTGTTGAAAATATGGATTGCCATATTTGGCCAGGTTTACACTTTTAGCTGATTTTAAAAATTGTAAAGGTTCATTTTGTAGTAACGGCTGGCTATACAATTTCTTTAAGGCTTAGAGGTGGCTGACGCGCAGCTGCCGAGCACTTATTTTAATTAAAACAAACAGACAGTTACAAAGACATCAAACTTACTTTTCTCTAAATCCATGTTGTATATGGGTAATTAAAGTTAAAAGTAACATGATTTAGCCATTCTGTGCTAACTAGGGCCATTTATTCTTGGCCAAAGCAATTATTTATAACTAAAACTATGTATGCTTTCATAATAAAGGTATCCTATATAGACAAATATGAGAATTATCCCACATGTAGATTATTATTATTGGTGGAAAAGTTTGGTCACTGCTGGTTTGCACAACCCAATCAAGATTTAATAAAAGTCTCCAATGTTTGTTAAACCAACAAAAGAGAGAACTTGTTTGTAATACTTTGGGGACCAGTACATTTTACAATTTTATGTCTCGGTCCTTTCTAATAATGCCTTTGCAAGAAAATATTTTTGCATGGATAAGACAATGGATGATAAATACATCTCAAATAACGATGAACAAAATTACAATTTGTATTATTGGTTGAAAATTTTTTGGAACCAACATTTCAAAGTTCAATAAATAAGAATATGCGGTTCTAAAAGTTTGGGTATCCGTGTAACTGACAGTCCAATGTCCCCTCCCTTCCTGTGTGTTCAAGACAGGGGCGTCCAAGCTTTTTGTTCTGAGGGGGGGGGTAATTTAAATTTTTTTGTTAGAGATTTTTTATTTTAGGGGGGGGGTATTCAGTAAATACCCCCCCCCCCCAAAAATAATGTTTGGGGTGGCACATTATTTACGAAAAAAAACATTTTTCTGCATGAGGTCTCAGATTTTGATAAAAACTTCCAGTCCCCTTCATTTGGTCATAAAACTAAGGGCTGGGTGATTTTTAACCTTTTTAATCCATTTAAAGTCCGATTTTTCGCGCATTTTCTCACTGTGGTGTTTTCACAATGAAAAAAAGGCATTTTTTCATGATTTTCAAGTTTAAATTTTTACATTAATTTTCAACTTACAGACATGTTTTATATATCAAATTAATCACCCAGATGGGTACAATATAGAATTTGTCTTTAAAATCACAAAAATCATGAATTACAGGGTGTCCCAAGAAAAATGTCAAAACAGGTTTTTTAAACTTTTGACACTGTCAGGAAACGAAGTTTGCCCATTTCTTGCCTTGAGAGTGAATATCATCCATTTTACAACACATATAAAGTAAATTTGGCGTGGTAACTCCAAATTTGGACACCTGAGAAATTTTTGAAACACCCTGTAAAAGTGATTTTTGCGTTGTAGAGCTAAAAATTGGTCCAAATTGATTATTTTTTTCAAATTAGCATACAAATTATCAAAGTGTGTTAGGCCATAGTGTTTTCTGACCAGATTACAATTTTTATATTTTTTGGACACCCTGTATTTTCAAAAAATTGAGAAATTTTATTTTTGTTTTTTTAAATTTTTTTTGTTTTTTTAAGTTACCTAAAACTGTCATATAGATACAGATTTTGACTAATAACAGTAATATTTGCCTATTTTACAAATTTACACACTTTTGGGACACCCTGTGCATGTTTTTAAAAAATGGTGGTTTTTGCCCCTTTTTGGGGGGAAGGAGTCGTTTTAGGGCCAGAGACTATTTCTTCATTTTTGTACAACTTTTCAAGGCACATCATTTGTTATTTATCAACCGCCTCCGACGAGCCGTTTTGCCGTTATTCACCGCCAAAGGCGGAATTTTGTCCTTTTTTACCGTTCTCGAGGTTTTAATGGGCATTTTTGGTAAGAAGGCGCTGATTTATCAAAATCACTCTGAAATACATTTATTTAGGCTATTTTATTTACTAAATTTCACGTGAAATAAAAATTTTTGTATATCCAACCCATTTTTGTCAAAAGGAATTTTAAATGGACGTGATTTATGTTTCTTTCATTACTAATGTTATATCAATTATTAATATTATATTCACTTCATTCACTTGTTTTAACAATTGAAATCCATCTTGACGAAAAACGGTTAGATGCACAAAAATTTTTACTTCACATGAAATTTAGTAAATAAAATAGCCTAAATAAAAGTATTTCAGAGTGATTTTGATAAATCAACGCCTTCTTACCAAAAATGCCCGTTAAAACCTCGAAAACAGTAAAAAAGGACAAAATTCCGCCTTTGGCGGTGAATTACGGCAAAACGGTTCGCCGGAGGCGGTTGATAAATAACAAATTATGTGCCTTGAAAAGTTGTACAAAAATGAAGAAATAGTCTCTGGCCCTAAAACGACTCCTTCCCCTAAAAAAGGGGCAAAAACCACCATTTTTTAAAAACATGCACAGGGTGTCCCAAAAGTGTGTAAATTTGTAAAATAGGCAAATATTACTGTTATTAGTCAAAATCTGTATCTATATGACAGTTTTAGGTAACTTAAAAAAACAAAAAAAATTTTAAAAAACAAAAATAAAATTTCTCAATTTTTTGAAAATACAGGGTGTCCAAAAAATATAAAAATTGTAATCTGGTCAGAAAACACTATGGCCTAACACACTTTGATAATTTGTATGCTAATTTGAAAAAAATAATCAATTTGGACCAATTTTTAGCTCTACAACGCAAAAATCACTTTTACAGGGTGTTTCAAAAATTTCTCAGGTGTCCAAATTTGGAGTTACCACGCCAAATTTACTTTATATGTGTTGTAAAATGGATGATATTCACTCTCAAGGCAAGAAATGGGCAAACTTCGTTTCCTGACAGTGTCAAAAGTTTAAAAAACCTGTTTTGACATTTTTCTTGGGACACCCTGTAATACATGATTTTTGTGATTTTAAAGACAAATTCTATATTGTACCCATCTGGGTGATTAATTTGATAAATAAAACATGTCTGTAAGTTGAAAATTAATGTAAAAATTTTAAACTTGAAAATCATGAAAAAATGCCTTTTTTTCATTGTGAAAACACCACAGTGAGAAAATGCGCGAAAAATCGGACTTTAAATGGATTAAAAAGGTTAAAAATCACCCAGCCCTTAGTTTTATGACCAATTGAAGGGGACTGGAAGTTTTTATCAAAATCTGAGACCTCATGCAGAAAAATGTTTTTTTCGTAAATAATGTGCCGGGTGTTAAATACCCCCTCCTAAAGGGCAGGGGTAAATTTTAAATGGGGGGGGGGATATGAAAAAAAATTTGGGGATGCCTACGACACCCTCAAATTCGTTGGGGGGGGGGGGGGGTAATACCCACTTTGCCTACCCCCCTTAGACGTCTATGGTTCAAGACCTCTATTTTTAAATCCTCTACTAAATAATCAGACCAAAATCACACAGGGATAGGACAAACGAAGAATATTAATTTCGCATCAAATTTTTTTTTTTAAATGCAAGTTTTGACAATTTTCTTTGTCTATAACAATTACAGCATGCTTCTGTATATCCCCCTCCCTGAAAATATGATGTATATGTGTGGGTGAAGTCAGAGAGGGAGAAGACATTGGGGGTATTTATTACAATAGTCCCCAAAGTTTTATAACAACGTTTTCTTATTCATTGGCTTAACAGCTTTGGAGACTTTTATTGAATTTCGATTGGTTGATTCATTAAGTGTTTAAATGTTTCAACTACTAATTAGTAGTGATTTTGTTTATCATCATTAGGGATGTACATCAATTTATCGGTCATTGTCTTATCCCCTTGTATCCCTGAGGTGAAGTAATGGTTATGTATGTTGTGTATGCTTACTAGGGCGTAGTAAGTTCTTTTAATTAAGGGAGGTATTATTACATAGTCAGTAGCTGCTTTTCTCATGAATAATATGAGAGATATGATAATAAATAATTATATTTTCGATGAAATAGGGATCTTAAGAGATAAGACAATAGAGGATGCATTGATACACATCCCCGATCAGTGTAAATAAAATTACCCCTTCTGCAGGTGAAAATTTTGACACTTGTTGTTTAAAACCTACCAATTAAAATGCAATGAAAGTACCTAACGTTTTGGAGCCAACAAATAAAATAACTTGGTTTTAAAATTTTGGGTTTTAGTGAAATTTAGAGTTTAATACACTCTGCCTTCCTGTAGATACTCAATGTGATGTCTGACGTACAGACAAAAAGACAAAGTGTAGAGTAGCTGCGCTACTATTTAAAAGAAAAACAGCCATTTGTATTTGGCCTAAAGTTATATTAATAATTTCTCAATAGCGGGGAGAGGGGGGGATTATTCCCCTATTTTAAATGTGTATTAGGCCTATTATTCTTTATTTTTATGTATTTTATGTCAAAAATGAACATATATATTACGTAATTAGGTGTATGTAAGTATGCAAGTAAAAACTAAAGAAATGTTGGAATGTTACTTTTTTGGCGGAATTTTTGTTTGACCCCGTAGAAACAATTCTATAATTAAGACATTTATTATTTTGGAAAACCTTCTTTACACTCTTTTTCTGTCCATCTGTCAAATCTTTTTGTCCATAATGTTATCGCATTGAAAATGATTTTTTTTTTGGGGGGGGGGAGGGGGCAATTTCTCTTTAGAGGGTGGTACCCTGCCCAAAAATAGTCATAAACCTTCACAGGATCTATGAGGAGCTATATTGTAAAGGAGAACCAAATAGGTTTGTTGGCGGTTACCGATATAATTCGGTACAGTACAGACAGACACACACCCTGTTACTTTTATATATGGATTGGTTCTTTACTGTCCATTTCTAGATAGTATAGATAAAGGCAAAGAAAATAGCCCTACCCCTGCGGGGCTCATACATTCGATAGACCAGTACCCAATATAACCTAACCTAAACTGCCAAAAAGTAGGGGGAAAATTCCTTTCCTTTATTTTCAAATTATTTTACAACAAGGAATGGGGGTTTGGGGTATTTTCTATGCTCGGCCAGGCAATTTAGGGGAAACCACCAATTATCAAATACCTTTTTTAAAATAAAAAACAGTTTGACTTTCAATAACGATAGAGTATGCTACGAAAGTACTAAACATGCACAAAGAAATTGGCGAAAAAAGGCACATACTAACAAACAAACAGACAAACATGCATGGCCCTTAAATCATCCCCAATTTGGGATAAGTATCATCTAGTTTTTGGGTGGGATCTTTTACACAAACAAGGTGGCCACTCAAAACCAAAAATAATATAAATTTGAGACCATTATAGATTCAAACTAACTTTTTAAATATTTAAATTTCTGGGAGATCAACTTTCTTTCAATTTCTTATCTGATATCAATAACAGCATGCTTTGAAATAACTTTATTGTACAATTTAAAGCGAAATCAATAAACTGCTAAGGACAGACAAAAGTTTCAACTTATTTTCTTGTCATTTTTCTGCCCATGGACGACGTCCAAGCTTTTTATTAATATTTTTTTTTGTGGGGAGGATAATCTAACGTACTTCCACAGATTTTGTTAGTGCCTATAAAGATTTTTGGGTGGGGGTTCACCACTTTACCCAACCTCTTGAACTCTAAAAACTCTAACAAAGAACAAATTAGCTATATTTAACATAGTTTGTAATGTAGAAACACTAACAGTCATAGTTATACGTTTCCGTGATTTAAGTCTTACTGGTGATTTCTAAAATAATACCATAGTAAAATAACAGTAGGTTTTTAATATCACAGAAGCTATAAATGTACTGTGATTAAACTGTTGCAAAGGACTGTAGAAATAATCCTGTAAAGATGCTTAACATAATTCTTGGATGGAAATTCATTGGCCTTATTGTTCATAACATTATCAAAGTTTTAAAACAGAAGTAAGTATTTATGATCATTAGAATCTCGTTAACGACTTACCCCATTGTTCCGTTTCTATTTACTTGATATGGCCCAATACAACCCCTCAGAAACAGCGTAAAGTGCCACAAAAAAAAAATGACATCAAACATAAAATGACCAATGAGAGGCCAGTATGAATTTTACCATTGGTCTATTGAAATATTTACTGGCCTAGCATTGGACATTTTATTGGTTGACGTCATTTTACGCTGTTTCAACCTCTTACATTTCTTGAAGGTTTATCCTATAATTCTCTTAATAGTTCTGCTAGAAAAAATGCGCAAAAGTAAGAAAAAACTTGTATAAAGAAACTTTTAAATATGGCTAGTTACATGAATAAATCCACCCATACTTTTCTGCAAAGTAATTAGACAAAAGTATTGGTGTTTACACGTTACAGCATAAACATCTAAAGTTTCAAATAAAGTCATAATTATAACATGGGCAATGGTTTATGTCCTTAAGTCTGTAAGTTCCATCTTTTTTTGGTTATCACTATTCACTATTAAACAATTTTAAGTATAATGTGTAATCCAATTGTTCAAAAATAGCATAAAACCATTGAGCCGTTAAAACCATTAGCAGTTTTTAAGATGTGTATTAACACACACACACACACACACACACAAACCTTTAACTTCTTTAATCGGTTCAATAGTTATCAAAATCTTTATGTTTATATTGCAGGATAATTTGCTAAATTTGTTGACTGTATTGAACCAACACAAGAATAACTAAGAACCATATGTGAGTTAGAGAAATAAACCCCAAGATTATTTTACATGAAAGTTAGAAATAAACACAAAATAACCAGGGATCTAAAGGGATAAGACTAAGGAGGAGAAATTTATGATAAACAATTATTATAAACAAAATTACCCCTTCTGTAGATTATTCTATTGGTGAAAAAGTTTGAACACTGCAAGATTGATTTTTAAAAGTCTCTATCTTTATCCATGCAGGAGAAATTATTTACATCCTATGACAAACAAAAAAGTTAAAAATTTTAAAAATACAAGAGGCAGAATTTTGTAATTTTTAGATTTATACAGTGAGAAACAATAATTATTTATGAAAAAAAAAATTTTTCGTTCATAACATTCTATTTTCTAAACTTAAAGTAAAAAATGAGTATTGAGCAAACCCCTTTACATAAAATATTATGAAACATACTTATAAGCATGAATATTAATAAAAGTACTTATGCCAAATTTGAACAAGGATAACTAAGTACATTAGTTGGCAGCGCAGCAATGATAAACTACCATCTATTGTTAGTTTCTCCTTTTCTGTAAAGTTTTGTAATATTTCACGAATAGCTCTAATTGAAGGATTCTTTTAGGACACGAAGGGGTAGTTTTTGTTGGATGGTTTTATGCCAACTTTCTCCCCCTGCATTTACCTCTGAAACAGAGCCCATAAATGGTAGTTGCGTATGAATACACTTGTCAAGACATAAAGCAAGAGATATTTAATAAAAAGAAGAATAAAAAGGATGACAACATCCATAAAAGCGAAGCACTGAAACGGTAGGACAAACGGACATTAACATTTGTATAGTGTCAGAACTGAATAATCAGAATATTATAAATGTATAAGAGTCGAACCAAAATTGTAATTGAATTTGTTGAAAAACTGTTTAATATAGGATAATGTTTATGGACATACTTACATTTTTATGACTTGATTACAGAGTTGCTTCGCTTATAAAATTATACTTTGTTGTCCCAGGAATTAATATACCAAAAAGATAACGATCTTAACATCCACCCTCTTAACCCATCCTCTCGTACTGGATGAACAAACTGACCAATAAGTGATAACCTTGTTAGCAAGCTAAATTGACAAAAATTTTCCCCCTGTCATAATTATTCACGTATATTCATTATCCATTAGAAAAACAAATTTAAGAGAGGCATAGAAAAAAATAATAAGAAGTTTTTGAAAAAGTGAAAACGTTAGAAAGAGAAGAAGGTTTAGAGAGTGAGAGGAGAGAAAAAAAGAGAGAGAGAGAGAGATAGAGAGAGAAAGAGAGATATAAAGAATAAAAAAAGATTAAATGAAAGAGAGGGAGGGTCAAATTTTTCTAATAATCGTAAATAATATTCACACCTATCTTTTTAAATATACTTCACAAAAAATTCGGAGAATTTTTTTATATTTTTGCTTTATCAAATTATACGCAATAATAGGGAATGGCTTAGCCTGTATACAGGCATAAATCGTAGTCATGCCATCGAAAGACTTCCAAGAAAAGGTAACGTATCAAAAGGTTGTTTTTCAAATAAACATAAAGTTTATTGGATTTAAACGAACTTGGATTAATTTTTAAAATTTTATATTTATCCCTGCATTGAAATTTAAGAATATTCATCGATATTCCGTGGTTTGAATCATCGTATATTGCGTCAAATCAAAGACGTTAAAAAGAAGTATCAAAATTCTTTTACCATTAAGTTGACAACAGATTTTGATTATTCCTGAAATGTTATTTATAAACGGTCTGTGGATGTTGTATTCAACGTGTTAGGGGAGGACATAGATATAGCTTAAAACCATCTAAATACATATCAAAAAATAAGATAGCCAAAAACCTTCACAAGACTTCTGCGAAGCTTCCCTAACCTACTTTACTCAGTAGTTATCGAAATCATAAGCTACAGACTAAAAAACAGACTATGTTTATAATCTAAAATTTATATATTCGAAGTCCCTAGATGCTAGGGCGCAGATAGTAGTTTACAATATGCAGGGATCTAAGGGGATAAGACAATGACCGATAAATTGATGTTCAGCCCCAATGATGATACACAAAGTTACCCCTTTCGTAGATTGAAACATTTTGAAACTCAACTTTATGAACTAACCAATCAAAATTTTATAAAGTATCCAAAGTTAATAAGCCAACGAATAAGAAAATGTTATTAAAAAACTTTTGAGACTAATGTAATATACAGCCCAATATCCCCTCCGTCCGAGGACAATATGCCATAATCAAATTTCATCGAGACAGCGTAAAGTGACACAAAAAAATGACGTCATAAATAAAGTTGACCAATGAGAGACTTGTATATACTGTAACTGACCAATGGTAAAATTTATTTCATCGTATGACGTCATTTTTTGGTGCCACTTTAAGCTGTCTCAATTTCAACAGGTTTAAAAAAAACCTACTCGAAACATACTTACTTTGTTAAGTCTAAAAAGATATTGTACCTATACAATACAATATCCATATGATAAGTGTCCACGCATTCTCGCTATCATTCATTTGAAAAACAGCTATCTATCTATCTATCTATCTATCTATCTATCTATCTATCTATCTATCTATCTATATATCTATCTATCTATCTATCTATCTATCTATATATCTATCTATCTATCTATCTATCTATCTATCTATCTATTTATCTATCAATCTCTATAACTTCCCTTTTTCAATCTCTCTGCCATTCTGTCTATCTTATCTCTTCCTTTATCAGTGTATCTATCAATCACTCTTATACTTATCTTTTACATTTTTAGAATTTTATCACACTTTTTTGGTCTATTTGCGGATTTACGAAAACATATATTTATGATAATCCAATCAGGCTTTTGATTATAACTTGAAATAGTTAGGTATACCCAGGGATATAGGTATACCCAGGGATATAGGTATACCCAGGGATATAGGTATACCCAGGGATATAGGTATACCCAGGGATATAGGTATACCCAGGGATATAGGTATACCAAGGGATATAGGTATACCCAGGGATATAGGTATACCCAGGGATATAGGTATACCCAGGGATATAGGTTTACCAAGGGATATAGGTATACCATAAGGAAAAAGGATAAGAGGATGAATACTCACCCCAATTTCATTGTAAAATATTACTTCCCCCCTACTAAAATAATTTGTCTGCTATTTATCTAAACCGTCCGCGGCTTTTTGCATCTTAATCATTACCTATTCTATATATGTAAAAAAAAATAAAAAAAATTTATCTTATTAATTATTATTATTTTTCTGTAATTTATTATGTTTTAAAAAAAATTTAAGAAAATATTTAAAATACAATTTGATTTAGAATCATAAAAAACAAACAGCCGTGGACGGTCTTAGTGCAGCAGAAAAGTATGTTTCGCCTAGTTTAAAAATAGGAGGGTTCACCTTTTATGATCAAAAATTTATTTTTTTTCAAATTAGCCTAAATGTAATATTTAAATCTAATTAACATGATAAAACTTTTAAATGTTTACTAATAAAAAATTAATAGTTTAGCTCTCAGCCACCAGGTTCGCTAGTTGTCTACTTCAAAGACATACATTAAAACTAAGGCTAAATATTAAATAAAAAATTTCATAACTGAATAATCTAAATAAGTGAATAATCTGTAATGCTATCTATGTTCTTTCTCAGACAATACTCGTTTTTACAATATTTTTAACATTTTCAAGTGATGTTATTTACCCCTCAGGGTTTGGCCCTTTAGTGACAAAAATCCAAAACAAGAAAAATATAGGCAAAATAAAAAATTTATGAACGCTTTGATATTCTAGTTCTATATCCAAAGCTAGATGGCACTGAAAAACTGATTATTATAATTTACAATCAAATGTTCATATTAAATTTGTAAAAACGTTTATTTATTAAAAAATATAGTTAGATAGACTGCAATATAAATCTTATAAGCTAATAATGAGTGTTATGATTAAAGTCTGTAGCAAAGTCATGAAAAATTAATAATGATAATTTTATATTCCTTCATTATGTTTCATCAGAATGGATGATAATTTTAAATATTTCTATATCATCCTATAAAAATTAGATGTATGCTTCAAACAGCAACTATGAAATTATATTTAATTTTAAGATATTCCCATTTTGAAAAGTGGTGGAATAACATTAAAAATTCAGCGCGGCAATTGCTCAATACAGGCCTCTAGGCCCACTGCCTATTTTAGTCCTTCAAATACCTCGATTTCTCTCTTTTATTATTTTCTCTATGAGGTATACCCAGGGATATAGGTATACCCAGGGATATAGGTATACCCAGGGATATAGGTATACCCAGGGATATAGGTATACCCAGGGATATAGGTATACCAAGGGATATAGGTATACCCAGGGATATAGGTATACCCAGGGATATAGGTATACCCAGGGATATAGGTATACCCAGGGATATAGGTATACCCAGGGATATAGGTATACTCAGGGATATAGGTATACCCAGGGATATAGGTATACCCAGGGATATAGGTATACCCAGGGATATAGGTATACCCAGGGATATAGGTATACCCAGGGATATAGGTATACCCAGGGATATAGGTATACCCAGGGATATAGGTATACCCAGGGATATAGGTATACCCAGGGATATAGGTATACCAAGGGATATAGGAATACCGTTTTGCCTTCTCTCAAAGTGCCTACCAAGCACAGGAACCCCCATCTTTATTTGTGAAAAAAATTAAAAATGAAGTATGGATAGTTTTTTTCTTTTTTGTTTCTAACCCATTACATACCTTTACAGTACCATTTCTGCAGTACCTTAACCCAGCGGAGCAAAATTTTCTTAATTGTGACCTAACCTAAGGTAAACACTAACACAAGAAAAACTATTCCCCATTTAATTAATAAAAATGTGCTGGCTATGCACTATAAGGAAAAATGCCAAACAGTTTTGAAAATTTCCACATATTTTGTATATTTTATGTAGTAAATTAATTAAATTTCCATCATTTAGGAGGGGGTATTTACCCTCCCCAAACAGATGAACTGAAAGTAGTTGCCGAATGTGTATGCAGTTTCCTGAGTGTTTCCTCATCCTAGCTCAATATTTACTACTAGCTAAAAAAGCTTCAAACTTTTCAAAAAAAAATCCAAATTTTAAAAATTCAAATTTATAATGTATAATGTATAAATCGTTTATACATTCAAATTTTGAATTTTTTGAGGGAAGTTTGAAGATTTTTAGCTAGTAGTAAATATTGAGCTAGGATGAGGAAACACCCAGGAAACTGCGTACACATTCGGCAACTATTTTCAGTTGACCCCCAAACAATTTTGGGGGGGTAAATACCCCCCCCAAGCAAATTTTACCCCCGGGGTAAAAATTTTGGGGGGGGGGTAAAAAAAATTTGCGGCGCGCTTCGCGCGACATTTTACCCCCCCAAAACCGAATTACCCCCCCCCCTTAAAAAAATTTACCCCCCCCAAAAATAAAAAGCTTTGACGCCCCTGGCCAAGGGCCCAAGACATTCCCCCTACTCTAACTATTAATGATACACATCTGACATATTTGTAAAGCCTTATTTGTAGAGTCCTATCCCCTAACCCCTGAACAAAATTTTACATTGTAAAGATATCATCAGCCTATTGAAGTTTCATTTTTTAATCTTTCCAAATATTTTAAAGGGTGTTTTCAATACCATTATACGCAGCTTTAGCTAGATTGTAATGCCTAGAGCGTAACTACTCTATAACTATGTACGATATGTCCATCCGACTTTATGTCAGTCTGACTGTATGTAAAAAATTAAACACACAAAATAGGCAAAATTGTCCTTTTTTTACTTAATTTTAAAATCTGTAACCGATTTTTTGGCTTCTAAAAATTATTCTATATAAACTTTTTACCAATATGTAAATCGTAAACAAAAATTAGTTTTTATTTTTTATTATATAAAAAAAATTATCCAGTTGTTTTATTGTATTATGTCAAAGTTCAGTTGAAATTGGCTAAATCTAAAAATCATCTAAATTTGTGATGAGAAACTATTTGTTGGCTAAAAACTTTGGGTACTTTTATTAAACCATAAAAGATGGGTTAGAACTTGGAGTGTCCAAACTTTTCAACCAATATTATGCAAATCATAGAAGAGGTTTTTTTAAATTTATCAATGGGGGTGTAAAAAAATTATCGCATTTTGTCTTATCTCTTAAGTTAAAAAGTTATTAATATCCGCTGGATTAAAACCGGATCTTAGTCATACAGAAAAATCATGTATAGCATCGTATTACAGACAATTTTTCACTATTATTAAAATAAAAATTTTAAAATTAATATCTTAAGGCTACAAAATTGGTTTTAATCTTACGATTTTCCATTTTGATATCCGCGGAAAGCTGTCTTTGATACGATGCGATTAATAATTATTATAGGAACAAAACTATTCTATACTGGACTAAAAGATCCAAATAATTATTCTTAATTTAATAACTACCAGCATCTAGGAGATATTCGAATGAGTAAGGAAAGTAGGAAAGTAGCCTAAAACCAAACTTAGATTTAAGAATTGACAGCCTTAAACCATCCAGCTCCCTTAAATTGTAGAGCTTAATCTTAAGCTACAGATAAATAAACCTTACTACTTTAAATGATAGGATGTGACTTTCAATCACTAATTATAGAAAATCTTTACTTTGTAAAAACAGATGAAAAAAACCTAACCTTTTATTTGACCTTTTAGGAAAGTCAATAAAGTACAACATATAAACGAAGCCTTAAAAATTATGCTTTTTGTTGTTATTGGGAAAATTGGCGTTTTCACAAATTCTATAATTTTTATGCTTTGATCTTAATAAACTTTTAACAGTAATAAATCTTACTCAACCATAATATTTAAAATTTTGAATTATTAACTACTGCTGCTTCATAACGAAGTATAACATTTCTTAGTAAAACAAGGAAATTTAGCTTGGTCAGTTTAAATAAGATTATGATTGGATTTATTATCCAAAAAGGATCAGTTATTGTTTGACGATTTTTTCCTTGGACAATGGACATTTTATGTATATGTTTTCTTTAACGCGTATTCAATAAATTTATAGTATAGTATACATAGGTGTATAACCAGACTACTACCTGGATTCCCCTGTAAATGACCCTTTTTCGTATGCTAGCTTTCTTTCTGCTTTTTTGTAGCGACTTGGCTTTGTAAATAATCCCGACGCTATTTGTTATTTTCAAAGACCTGATTGAAAGTCGGCACAGGGTCCTTGGGAAGGGGACATACAGTTATTAAACCCCTTACCCCTCTATTGTTTTAGTCTTATGCTTATTCTTTATTTTATTTCTTCTAAACCGTATACAGTTTACTGTGCTTTTTTAAGGCTTTTTCTTTATCTGTACTACTTATAAATATGCGTTTTAGGAGTTTTTTAGTGAAAATTTTTATTTTATTTTAGGGGTTGCTTTTTCACAATGCATTTTTTTGCTTATTTGAAGAATCACTAAAAAAAACGTTAACCATTTTTCCAAAGGATTCAATATTAAATTTCTCACACTTAATAATATTATTGGAGGGGAATAAAAAAGTATAACAAGGATAATTATGTACACAATGAGCAATGCATTAATTTGCAATAAATATTTTAGAAGATAAAAAGTAAATTTACACACTTAAAAGTGAATGCGAATCTTTTCTATTCACATAGGACGTGTTCGTCTGTACGTAAGTCTGTGACGGATAGCTCTTATCGTTAATTTGTCCTATCTATTCTGAACTTGGCATGATGATTCCTGTAACAGTTTGGTAAGATTCAGAAAGTGTAGATTCATAATCTGTTTATTAAGTTCTGACATTCTACATGTTTTATTGTCGGTTTGGCCTAATGTCTGATTTTAGAGATTTGATTTAATGAATGTTGTCATCCTTGTTTAAATCCATCGAAAAAGGAAGTTTTTTTATGTTCCCTTTCAATGTTAGATAATAATTCCATGTATCCTTACCGATATGTACATACATGTATAGAATATACTTAATTCATTGTATTGGTCATAGCATTATTGGGTCTGCGAATATTACAACCAAATATTTTTCTGGATCTTAGGGGATAAGACAATAAAGGATAAATTGATGTACCATTGTACATCCCCATTAATGATTACAAAATTGCCCCTTCTGTAAATTAAAATTAATATTTTAATAGTTTGTACCAATCTTTAATAAAATTACTCAAAATTCAAAGCCAGTAAATGAGAAAATATAAATTTTGGTACCTTAATAATCTCTGAACGAGTGACCTCTTAGAAAGTTTTTTAGTTAGAAAGTCTTTGTATTTTGAGGGCTTAAATGGTTATCTGGCCATTTTCTCACAGGCAACCAACCATTTGATTACATAACCTTCTTATTAGTTCCTAGATGTTCACAGTAATGAAAACATCTGTTTTATACGCATTTTTAAAGTAGTAAATGTTGTTTAAACTTGACCTAAGGACTTTAACTACGGCATCAAAAAACAGTAAAAATTTATTTTTTTGCTGTCTTTAACCCAAACCTTTTATGACATAAAAAGGTATAAAATGTCCACTTTTTTAATGTTGTACAGAGATGGGTTTTTGAAAGATGAATGCCGCGTTTTTTCGGCGTTTTTTAGACATTGATTGATTGAACGAAGACGATAGAATTATCTTCAATCCATTTTTGCTGCATATTAATTAATGCATCTTTTTAGAGCTGTGTTAGACATTATAAAAATTGCTAAAAAAATAATTTAAAATTCAGTATTCTTAAGTTATATACTTTGTTGAAATTCTATCGTCTTCGTTCAATCAATCAATGTCTAAAAAAACGCCGAAAAAACGCGGCATTCATCTTTCAAAAACCCATCTCTGATATTATTGGGAGAAAATTGAGAAAGGGTTTACAATAACAAGGACAATAATATCAACATGCAGCGCAGCGCAGCAAAAACATGCTATCAATAGTTCATATTTTTAGAGTGGAAGGGGATATTTATATTTGCTTTTATTAAGTCTTTTTAAAATCTTGATTGGGTTGTACAACCAAGCAGTGTTTAAACTTTTCCATAGGGTGCGATGGGATTCCCCCAACCCCGCTTTTTTGTTATAGTTTACAAACAGAAAAAAATTGGGGGTAAGGATATTTTTGTATTTTTTTTTTGGGGGGGGAGGGATTGTCTTACCCCCACGAAAATAGCCACAGGACCACTGAAGGGTAGAACCCAATCGGTTCAGCGGTTACCTAGATCGTAAGCTTCAGACGGACATCAAGACATCGTTAGACTTTGTATAGATAATATGGAGTAGTAGCGCAAAATAGGGTTTGTAAAAATTAGGGAGGAAATGGTTTTTAATAAGATTTTTATTCAATAGAAAAGTGATATTTTTTATTCCCTTAAAAGGAATCTTTTACTTTAGATTTTTCAGTTTATCTACATTCATGAATATCGCCTTTATAATGTCAGAATGACTACGTATATCCATACGAATTTCAGGACCAAATTTTCTATGCGAAGCTTCTTTTAAACTATGTATGTCCCTCAAATCGAAAAGTACGTTAGTTAAATGTAATTTAAGGCCCACAAAAAGGGTGTAGTCTTATTAATTATCAGGACTTGGCAGCCTCGCTTCATCTGGTTGTCTAAACATGGCAATCTCTCTTTTAAAATTCAATGCATCCTAACAAAATGTTTGAAATATAACAAGTTAGTCTATTTTATCTAATAATTTACTGCCTTTTTATTTCTATTTTTTTAGATAAACCAATGAAATAAAGTGTCCCTTTGAAAAAATGGGTTTTATCATTTTTAAATTTACACTACATTAAATCCAATATTATCTAAGCTTCATTATGTATTGCTATAGGCGAGGCTTTTCTATGGTTAGATTTTGTACGTATGTACGTTACTTACAAAATCATATTGGAAATGTGCATAAAGAGAGAACAAAAAAATAGCCTTAATCCATCGCTTAAGACTTTTACTATATAGATTATTTGCTTGAAACCAGCACTCGATTTTTTGTTATTGGTATCTTAATGGATAGACATAAAAGTAAAACTACTTACGACTAGATCTCCAGGGGCTCTTGAGTCTTGAGGGAAGTCGACCTCCACATTCAATTGTAGTTTTGAAAAAAAAAAAAATTTCGAGGTGGGAGGTAATTTTTTCTCTGGGCGATTTCTCATTTGTGTGTGGGTGGTTAGGACCCTCTCTCTAAATAGACATGAACCTTCCAAGGACCTATGAGAAGCTACGCTGTATACTAAAACCATATCAGAGGTGAATTCTTATAAAACTTTTTGGCTCACTGCCTCACTAAAATCAGTGAGACTCGCTAAAAAATTAGAGGGGATAATTTTGCCTCACTATTTTAGAGAAGAAGTTAGCCAAAAAAGTTTTTTAAGAATTCACCCCAGTTCATTGGTTAGCAAGATCCTTCGGTACACGCACACACACAGATCCCTTTACTTTATTTCAGTTAGGGAGTTGAATCCATTTTTATAGAAGCAGAAACATAATCTATGATTATGGTTTGGACCCTCTAAAACTGTAATCTGCCCTTCCACTTTCCCCTCTCTTGGTGAAGATATCTTCAACGCCGATACGATTTTTGAAAGGTAAGATTCCACTTTCAATAGAGGTGAAACTGAAATCATACATTCATGTTAACATATCAGCGTATTCATAAACATTGATTTCCTTATTTATATCGACATAATAGTAATGTATCATTCTACTTTTAATAGAGACAAAACTGTAATGATACATTCAAGATAACATATCATATATTTAAATCGACATAGTAGAAATGGTACATATTAGATAGTTTTTTTTATATTTTTATTAGTTTGAAGTTTTTAAGAAAAAAAGGACCTAAAAATAAAGGTTGCTAACACTTAGCAATCAGGCCCATTTCCAGACCTTAGTCGTTCAATGCCCCACCCCCCCCCCCCCCACATATCATCTCGGCTCCTATAAGAGTTAGATGGCAAAAAAAAAAAAATTTCATGTTCCCTGTTAAATAATAAATTTCCGACTTTAAGTGAGATAAAGTCATTTTTCGCTTACTTCACCCTTTCATTTAACAACTTTATTTTTTAAGGTTAATTAAAAGGTTAAATGGATGTAATTTCCTTATTTTTGAATCTAGAACAATTTTTTTCAGAAAATGTTTATCTTAAAGTAAATTTTTTATTAGAAATCTCAAAACATAAATTTTCTTATTTGTTGGCTTAACAACTTTAGGAACTTTTACTGAATTTTGATTGGTTGGTTTAACCACTACTATCTATAATACAAAGTAGAACGATGTCTGTCTGTCTGTCTGTCCGTTGGCGTCGATCCGTCTGTCCCTTAAGATCTTGGTAACAACTGAACCGATTGGATTCTACTCTTCAGGGTATATACCTTTTGGTCCTGTTGTGGTTTTAAGCTATTTTCTTCGGGGGTGGGAAAATCTCAACCCCTACAAAAAATGAAAATTTCCCCCCCCCAAAAAAAAATTCTGGTGTTGCCCATAAATTATGAGCGCAGCACCACAATTTTTTTGTTTATTATTATTTTTTATATTTTTTAAAAAAATACCTCATCAGCCAAGCCCCTAGAGGCTAGGGGCGAAGCCGCTAGTACTTAATAACCTAACCATTCAAAATCCAATAAAAGTCCCCAAAGTTGTTAAGCCAGCTAATAAGAAAACGTTATCATAAAACTTTGGGGACTAGTATAATAAACAGTCCATTGTCCACCTCTCTCTCTGCTAGTTCCCAAAGTTTTATAATAACGTTTTCATTTTTGTTAGCTTAACATCTTTGGGGACTTTTACTGAATTTTAATTGGTTAGTTTATTTAGTATAGTGTCGAAACGTTTCAACCACTGATGGCAAATTACAGTAGGGTTATTTTTGGGAATGTACATCCACTTATCGTCTATTGTCTTATCCCTTTAGATCCCTGGTGGCGATAAACTTGAATTAAAGTACCTAGAGGTTTTGGACCAGCTAAGAAGGTAATTTCAGTCCAATGTTCCCTACCTCCCTGGGTACAATAAAAGTTGTCTACAGGGAGGGAAAAATGGACGAAAAATTAAATAAATTCTGTCTATAATAACATGAGAAGACATTGATTGATTACATTGTGTTTATAAACGTTTGAACCACTAATTTTAATCTACATAAGGGGTTATTTAGTGCGTCATCATTATGGATGTGCATTAATTTATCGGCCATTGTCTTATCTCTTTAGATCCCTAATATGTTTCATAATTTTATTTGTTAGCTTTGCTTAAGTGAAAGCTTTTCATTACATTAAGTTTTAAGTCTAAAGTATGTGTTATAACATATAACATAGGCCAAAGTTAAACTTTATCTGAGAGTGATAGGACAATGGCAGATTGGTTATCATACCTTTTTACATAAAAATGAAATAGTTTGGCAAGGATAATTTATATTTCATTGTCCTTTACCATTATCCCTAAGTTAATTAAATCTATAAGGCCTTTGAATCTAATTTATTAAGCTATATGAAATATATTCAAATCTACTTTTACAGTTTTAAAGAATCCTGATATAAGAGTTACCTTTGCATAAATTCAATCCACCTATAATGAAAGCCAAAATAGATAGGCAAAATTTCTGGATTCTATTTTGTACTTCAGTTTGAATTTCATTGGTTTGAAATAAATGCACATTTAAAATAATCTTTGCCTAAGAAAAGATAAATATACCATGCGTGATTTTATTTTACTTTTTGGGCTAATTATCATTTCTGAGAGAAAAGTAAAAGTAAGTATTTTTTTGTTGATTTTTTGGTATCAGTGCATATAAAAGGAAACGGCATTATCCTCTTAGGAATTTTTTTTATCAATTTTGAAAATTTGGGCACCCCCCCCCCCCCCCACCCTCCCGACAGAGTCTGAATTCAATCTAAGGCAAAGTCTTGGTGAACTATACTTTTCTTTAAACTTTCCTTCCTTGCCCTGTCCAGACATACAGAGGCAAGGGTAATAGTAGGGGGGATTGAGTGTGAAGGGAAAGAAAAAGGGGAGGCGGAAAAAGTTTAAATTTTGAGTGCTGTGGCCAGAGATGTTCGTTGTCGGGTGGGTACTCAAATTTTCAAAAAACTATTTTAGGTTAGGTTAGGTTATAGGCTAGGGAGCCGAGCACTGCGGCCAGAGATGTTCGTTGTTGGGGGTACTCAAATTTTCAAAATATTAAAAAACTATTTTAGGTTAGGTTAGGTTATAGGCCAGGGAGCCAAGCACTGCGGCAAGATATGTTTGTTGTCAGGGGAACTTCTCAATTTTGAAAATATTTTTATGTCCTAAATAGGACTTGATTCATACTGTTGGAAGCATGGTCCAGGCATCACGGCAAATGTGTTGGTAAACTTCTCGGCGAAAGTTTCAGTAAACTTTACAGCGTAACTGTGCTTCATTAATATTTATATGTGCCCTACTCTCTGCCTTTCTCATCCCTTGTCTCTGCCCTCTCACACTCCTTCCACGCGCTCCATCCACTTCAACCAATGAGAGTGTGACTCTCATTGGTAGGAGTTTTATATAAATAAGCCCATTGCTTGTGGTGAAGAACTGTGATTCTGTTCATCGGTTGCCATGCTAGACTAATGAGGCTTATGTCTCCACTTACCCTCCCTCCCACCCCTCCCTTCCTTCCTGTCAAACATAATAATATTTTGATAAAAAAATCCTAAGAGGAAATTACCAAAGAAACACCCAAATTTGCCTTTTTTTAGTATTTTCCTTGAAATATAAAGATATCCTAAAACTGATTGATTGGGCTTGTAAAGGAACCATTTGAGTATCGTTGGTCAAAAAAGGTCTGATTTGTGAGCATTTTTGACCAAGATGTGGCCAAATAATAATGAAACATATAAAAAGGTAGCACACTTTAAATACTCAGTCATTTATAGTAAAAGTGGCAGTTGAAATGAAGAAAAAGGAGGAGGAGTACTAATTAATCCCTTTCTTCCTGTAAGCAGTTTATGAAAAAAATGAAGATTTGACTGATATAAGCCAAATAAGCAAAGTTTTTCATTGATTACCTGTAAGTAATTTATCAAAAATAGCATAATTTGTTATATAAGCCAAATAAATAATAATTTTCATTGATTGCTTATATGTAAATAGCGGCTTCGCCCCTAGCCCCTAGGGGCTTTTCCCCAAGAGATAATCTATAATACAAAGTAGAACGATGTCTGTCTGTCCGTCTGTCTGTCTGTCCCTTAAGATCTCGGTAACCACTGAACCGATCGGATTCTACTCTTCAGGGTATCTACCTATTGGTCCTGTGGTGGTTTTAAGCTATTTTCTTGGGGGGTGGGACACCCCCAACCCCCCCAAAAACCAAAAAATCCCCCCACCAATTTTTTTTATTTTTATTTTTTTTTTGAAGGATATTTCCATGGTCCTTTACAATTTTCGCCATATTTTTTTTTGACTTAAACCTCAGCTTTATTACTGAATAAATTTGTGTATCTCCTAGAAATTCATGTTTATTAAAGAAAGCTTTAACTTTAAAGTTGTACCATGAAAACCGTTTGAAAAAAAAACTATGTTAGAATAGGGGTCTTTAACTAAAAGACTTGCTTTTGCTCTGCTGTGGCAATGTTTACATGATTGAGATCTTTAGTGAATTTGTGGTACCAAACATTGAGGACAGGGAAAAGAACTTCTGGGTGTCTGAAGAACTGAAACAATCAAATTGCTTTGTATTCAGAAACTATCCAAAAAAAGTTACTTAGATCAAATATAAATCAAAAGTTGCTGTTTGATTCAACCATATCTGGAACACGAACTGAAAGATGCTGTAGGTTGGGGCTTATTGCCATCAAACATACCAGCTTCAGGATAATTATCCCAGTTGAAGTCTTGTGAAAGTATAGTAGAACACACTTAGAAGAATCTATACCTCCATATATTAAGATTCGTATTCCCACACTGTTTCTGTTTTTAAGTGGAAAGCTTTACAGTAGTTTAATATAGAAGAGATTTTTAAATAAGAAAAAGTTACTTGTAGCAAAGGCAAATTATTACCCTTTAAGGAACCATGCAAGAAATAAACCGCTTTAACTGCTGAAAGACTGCCACAAGTAGACCCAATACAAAAAAATTGAAGCCTCCAGCTTCAAAAACAAAAAAGTTATAGACATTTCAAAATCATATTTTTAATACAATGAAAATTTTGAAAGTTTTTCATTGCTAATAATAAAATTTTCATTATTAAAATACGTCGCTCGCCCAGAAAATTATAAGCTTATTTTTGGCAGAAACTTAGGATGCCAGTAACTGATAAATAAAAACACCTTTCTTTATAGTCAAAATCATATAAAAAAATTCAGTTTAATTTGCATTGTATTGAGAGTAATGTAGCCTGAGAATGCTAGCCTTTAGGATTTCTAGCCAATCAGAAGTCTGAGTCCGCTAAACAACCAATCAAAGCTGAGCATCTGTATTACTTACATTACACAGGTGGACCCTCAGATGTAAAAACTTTATTTTAGTGTTTGGCCAAAATGACTTAGCAATTGTATCTGTAAGTACGCCTAATAACACCCTTTGCTATTTTTAAAATCCTAGAAAATTTTATTTGCAAGAAAATTGCATAAATTCGCAACCTTTTTTAGCACAACTACTATCTCGAGTTTTAAAACTTTTTATATAAAATCCCTTTTACAAAAAATATCAATAATTACTTAAAATTAAACCTGAAAGAAAAAAATTCTCATTACACGTGTTAATTTTCATGTTTTTGGTCTTTTTTTGAGGAAAACATAACTTCTCCTTTTTAGACAATAATATATTTTTTTAACAATTCAAAGTAAAATATAATAAAACTTAAACAATTTTTCATGAATTATCAGTTGAAAATTTCATCAAACATGCAATTTAAGTGATGAAAATTTAATAAAATCATTTTTTGAATGTTTAGAATTACCAATTTTCTACATTTAAAACAAAATGTTAACAAAATTTAAAAACATTCTAATATTTAACTTCAAAAATCAATAACATTTTATAAAAAGATGTTTCAAAAAATAAATCATTAAAAGGTATTAAAATGCATTTGAAATTACTTATAATTAAAACGAGAACATCTTTTTACACTGTATTCTGTGAGTTTAAATGACATGATTAGTGAATGAAATATTTCCTAAACTCATTAAGCCTTTTTGTGACTATATTAAAAATAGTTTATTTTGTTTTATATTGTTTTTTTATTCAAATATTTGACAAAATTTTCCCTACGTCAATAAAATAAAGTCAGTTTTTTCCTGTTTCCAGGTTTTTCTTTATAATCATAACAATTAAATATATTATAAATCTTCATTATCTTTTATTTGAATTATCATACACATTAAAATGTGAAGTATAAGCTGGAATAGCACTTTTTTCAACGAATATTTTAACCCTTAACAGTCGGGCCCCTTGCCGCACCTTAATCAGTCGGGAGGGGGGGGCGTTCAACGCCCCCCCATATTATCTCAGTTCCTATTAGAGCTGGAGGGCTAAAAAATTTTGTGCAAGCCCCTTGTGTTATGATGAATTTTCAACCTTATGTAAGTCAAAGTCAATTTTCGCTTCCATCACCCTTTTATTTAACAACCTTTGTTTTTAGGTCCTTTTTTACTTAAAAATTTCAAACGGCTGTAATTTTTTTATTTTTGAAGCTAGAAGAAAATTTTTTTGCAGAAAATGTTTATCTTTATGTAAATTCTATATTTGAAATATCAAAGAATAAATTTCAGCGGCCGCAGCTGTACTTGGCAGCTGTCAGCTGCCGCAGTCGGCGGTCGGCGGGAAAACGGCGGCGGATCTTTATGAAATTTTAATACATCCTGTAGACATGTAAGAAAAGCTTAAGTTTCAAATTTGAAGTCTCTAATTCAACAATTGCGGCCACAGGAGCCTTTTAAAGATTTCTGGAGACCTGGAGGATCAGGACCTGCAGGATCATACCTGGAACCTAAAATTGACTTGAACACCTGTATTTAATATGAGGATGTACTACTAGATGATATTTTAGTATTTTGGTAAGATAAAATGCTTGTTTTAGTAAAAAAAATATTTTTGCTCTTTACCTGGATGACCCTGCCAGGTTTGCTGGCATCCTGTGCCCTCCAGGATGGAGATTTTCAAAAAATTCCAACTCTCAGTTATGTGTCATACCCACACTTAAAAAGTCAAGCAGTTTGGGCTCTTTATCTTCCACACACAGAAAATGAGATAGAAAAAACCGGATGGGGGGGCATTCAACGCCCCCCCCCCCCCAACCGTTAAGGGTTAATGACATTATATCAAAATAATTCCTCTTAAATATCACACAACATATGATTGGGAAGTATAGCCATTTCTTGGAGGTATAATATTTACAAAAATACCATTAATTCTGTTTTTATCAGAAGTTAAAAAAATTGAACAATTCTAAAACAATGGTTGGCTGTCTAGATATTGAGTACACTAAGACTACGGCTCTGTTCTATTGAAATAACGTTGCATAAAGAGGGGTTCTGAAAGTAATCTACCTAATTTTTTTTAGAGAACCAACAAGTACTGTCAGTATCTTTTTTCTTGTAATCTAGCAGACAATCAAATCATAACACAATTTTCATGATAAAATATTCAGGTTTCTACTTCACTTCATTTTAAAAAATATACTGATCAATAAAATGTTCAAAATTTTACTTTGTACTAATTGAAAAAATATGTTGTAATTCTTATTATAAAGTTACATTTTTATCCTTGACAAAATCATAGACGACATTTAAAGGCATCTTATCTAAACTTTTTGAAGAAAAAACTTAAAAACGTTAATTAAGTATGAAAACTATTTTCTTCGATTTTTCTGAAGTTATTATTGCATTCTATGGGTTTTTTATTATCATTTACTTATATCGAAAGTACCAAACATTGTACCCCAACTTTTTCATTTAATAAAAAACGAAGCGTGATTAGTTTCATTTTTTTCTGCTATGATTTTACGCTTTCAAACGCAATTTAAACTTAATTTTTTAAAAGACATTTTGACTATAAAAGAGGGTGTTTTATTGTAAAAATGTTATCAGTTACTGGCAGTCTAAGTTTTTGACAAAGATAAGCTATTAATTTTGTTTTTGAAGCTGGAGGCTTCAAATTTTTTTTATTGGGTCTACTTGTGACAGGCTTTCAGCAGTTAAAGAGAGGTATTTCTTGCAGGGTTCCTTTAATATTCCATTTATTAATGAATTTAATTCAAAATTTTTAATAGAAACAGATTAATTACAATTTTGTTACTTAGCAGTTTATTAGAAATATTTAGAAAATTATAGAAATATTTATCCTACAATCAAGAATCAGATAACCTGTAGAGTCATATATTAGCACAATTGAAACAAGATATCGATTTGGTCTAACTGGTCCTATAATCCATCAACTCAAAAGAGAAATTCTAGTAGATAAACACTTTTGTTTATTTTTAGTTATTTATGAATCATTCAAGTAATACAGCGAAGGAATTTTTCAACCATATGATTTCTAAAAAGCTATCTTTGTCTTAAGAAATGCAAATTTTATCTCTTTCCTGTCAAACTTTTTACATATTTCTACCAATAACTTAGCCAGATTGTTCTTCTGCAGTTATTCTATTGGCTGATTTAGAGATGGTGTCTCTAAATTTTCTCTATTCTTAGTAAGTAAAGAATTCTATACCTTAATGTTTAAGATCAAAAAGAAAACTAATAAAACACAAAGACAAGTTAACCAAAATCAAGTCAAATCACAACTGCTGCATTGATTTTACATTAATAAGATTTTATTTGCGTTACAAAAGTATCTAAAAGTATACTGAGCACAATTTACAGAAACACATCTTATCTTCCTGTATTCAAAGTAGAATTGCCTTCTATATTCGTTGAATTTGGTGTTTTCACCTCAAATCTTTGAAATTAAATATCTGCCAAGTAGGAGCAGCTAGGATTTCGTTCTCAATGGATTCTAAACGTCTCTTGGTCCTATTTGAACGCTGCATTATCCATTTTGATGGTAAATTTTTTTATACTTTAAATGAGTAAGGCAGGATATGAATGTTTGTCGACCAACGAGTTGACCGACTTCTTGCTAACCAAGTAGAATAATAGACAGATCTGAAATGATTAATGCAAACAAATGTGCATTTGACTCTATCATAAACATGTAACTACCCAACCCGGGCCCACTATTTGAACTACAAAAATAACTCACAAGGCTCTTAATGTATATTAAAGGAAAGAAAGGATTGTGTAGAAATGTTGTAAAATTCTAGTAAAAAATTTGATAAAAAGTTTGACAAAAAGCAAAATGGTAAAAATATAAAAAGATATGAGATTTCAAAATCAGTTAAGGAAAAAGTTTGGAAAAACTGTTTGGAGAAAAGTGCCCCCTACCCATTTAAAAACGGAGCTTAATGATGCTAGGGGCGCAACCACTATAGTCTACAATATAAGGTAACAAAGGATTTTAATTTAAAGGGCGAATATAGGTTTGATATAATATGAGCTTATTTCAAAGGTGCCATTGTATAGATTATAAATAACTTAAAGATATTGACATATCTAATTGTATAAGTCTGTTTATAGCTTAAAACCTGTCTAACTTGAGGGTTTTTATATTTTTCAGAATTAACCAATGATCTTTGTACAGAAAATAAACTTTAAGACGTATTATTTACCCTAGTCAAAACTATTGGCGTACTTTTACGCAAATTAATTTTACTTTTTTTAAAAATTGAATTAAAGAGTATATAATCTAAAATAATAAACATTTAAATTATCATTTAAGATGCGTGCCATTGTAATAGTCAATCAAACTTAAGCAAAATAGTAAAAAAAAGTCTTGTAAAGGGCTAAAATAAACCGTTTGTCGTCAATCTCATTTATCATATGTTCAATTGAAACAGAAAATTGAAAAATCTACTTAAGGATTTTTTTGAATTTTTAAATTTGGCATAGATATTCTAAAAGTATGAAATGGCACCTTTCATATAAGCTCATATCATATGGAACCTATATTCGCCCTTTAAAGCAAAATATTTAGGAAAAGCAAGTTAAAATTGCATGATGAGTTTCATAATTATTTATAAGTAACAGGGTGTCCACTTGTGTGGCGTGAATGTTAGTGTGTGTGCACTAAGGGATCTTACTAACCAAGTAAGGGTGAGGGGGGGCATAGACCAGTAAGGAGTTAATCCAGTAATTATTGACCTACTTTCATAAAATGACCTTTATCTCCATGTTCCTTTTGAATGACAGAAAAAAACATAGAAGAAAATTTGTTTGTTATAAAATTAATAAAAATTTTGTGAGTTTAATTTTAAGGGTACTTTTAGGGTCTCAAAGTTGGACAAAAAAAAATTTTTTTTTGAAAATTTTTCAGTAGGTGTTAAAGATTGACCTACACAAAAATAGGTAAGACCTAGAACTAATCTGTAAAAACCTTTTTAACTAAGAACTGTCCATACTTTCCAAATCGGTTGAGAGCTTTAAAATAGAGTTAATATTTTTTTCAAAAATGACCAGAGTTGGTGGCGGGGCATTTTCAGGTAATTTTGAAAAAAATCAAAATTTGATTTTTAAAGTCAATTTTCAGGTTTTCCAAAATTCAATATGGGTTTTTTAAGAATTAGGCCAAAAAGTGAGTAGGACAGTGTTTTTTTATGAAAAAATTTAAATTTTTTTTAAAGAAAATTTTTGCAAAAAAAATTAAATTTCATGTCTTTAAAAAAATGATTTTTGACATAGAAGGGATAGTCCAATCCTTATGAAAATTTTTGTGGATAATCCCTCTAACCTAACCTAATTAAGATTAATTATGTTTGATTGGCTGTTTGGCCGTTTTTCATTGATTTTTTTTAGGTTGAAAAAAACGTTATTGGTTTAGCCCCAATGGTTTATGTGGGGTAGTAATCGGTAACAACTTTGAGTCCAATTATATCAAACTTCTTAAAGTCCTAGGATAACCTGATAGTCTTTTCCGTAAGCTGTCTAATGGTCTTGGTTTTGATAGAAAATATAGATATGTTCCCTTTTTTTTTCTTTAAAAAACTGAAAAAATTACCAGTTTAGCCTGCCCTCACCCTAATGCAAGAAAATTTAGCTCTTTCATTTTGTACAAAAAAAATTAAATAATAATTTTTAATTAATTGTTTATAAAAAATGAATGAAAGTTTTTGTTTATTAGTCTTATTAGCAAATCATGCCATTTGTTGATAAATTATTTTCAAGCAATCAACCAAAATTTTTGCTATTATCCAAATCATAGTAATTTTACAAAAAAAATACTCATAATCAATCAATAAAAATTATTGCTTATTTGGCTCATGTACCAAATCATGCTATATTATGATAAAATACTTATAAGTAATCAATTTGATTGATTGATTGATTAGCCATAGTTTTGTATGGCTTTGATCTGGAGTAGGCTGAGACACTTTTCCATAGAAATAGGACTATCAAGCTCCATGTTCAAGCCCATTTTGACTTGACTTGCTATCTCATGAGATCTACTCATTATTACCTTACCCTTGCCGAGTATGGCAGATGTCCCAAATTAAGTCACCGTAATGAATGACCCTCTCCAAAGAGGAGCTTGGATGATGCATGATTATTGTTGCGAATGAGAAATTAGAGTCAACATATGGAGAATTGAACTTGAATTCTCACCACTGTAGCTCAGTGTGCTACCACTAAGCATGACACCCCTACTAAGTAATCAATGAAAATTATTTGACTTATATATATACAAAATCATACATTAAAAAAAAAAATTACTTATAAGCAATCAATGAAAATTATTGCTTATTTGGCTTATATACCAAATCATGCCTTTTTATGTTAAATTTGGTATAAGCAATTGTAATAATTTTTGCTTATTTGGATTATATCAGCCAAATCTTCAATTTTCGTCATAAACTGCTTACAGGAAGGAAAGGATTAATTATTACTCCTCCTTCTTTTTCTTCACTTTAACTGATACAAGCAACTTTTACTATAAATGTCTAAGGATTTATTTACTCCATCCACTTTTAACTCACAAATCAGACCAAATTGTTCAGTAATTGATCAGTAATTTACCACAAAAATTCACAATTAAATAAGCAATTAACCTCTTAGTGCTTACTTACACGGTGAGAGATTACTAGGGAAATATTAAGATGAAATAAATTGAACAAAAAAATTACAAATATATACAATTGAATTAATTAATAAACGACTTTCTTAAAATGATTTTGAATACTCATTTGATACCCTTTTTAAAGTATTTTTTTAAATAAACAAAATATCTTTTATATACGCTCTTTGTATGTTTTATTTATTTAGTTAAGAATATACAACAATGTTTACATCATATATAAAATCTATGCTTTTTTCACAATTGACATAATTTTAAAATAGTATGGTACATTTCTATTATGTCGATGTTAAAAAAGTAATGGAAGATTACAGAAACATAGATATTAAAAATGTAAACCATGATTCCAGTTTCGCCTCTATTGAAAGTGAAATCTTACATTTCAAAAATCGTATCGGCGTTGAAGATATCTTCACCAAGAGAGGCAAAAGTGGAATCTTACATTTCAAAAATCGTATCGGTGTTGAAGATATCTTCACCAAGAGAGGGGAAAGTGGAAGGGTAGATTATAGTTTTAGAGGGTCCAAACCATAATCATAGATTATGTTTCTGCTTCTATAAAAATGGATTCAACTCCCTAACTGTATTAGAAGGATCTTTAGAGGCTATACAAATTTTGGATCTACTGCAGTTCACTGTAAAATATTGCTGGTAAGCAATATTTCCAAAAATCTATGAATTTTAAAGGCTGCTAGCTGCCAAACTGCTGATCCAATTTCTTTGCACTGCAAGTTGATTATGCATTATTGATTTATGGCTATTCCAGATTATTTGTAGGTCTTCTTAGACTGCTTAAAACACTGTGCGGGCATGATCTGTACGTTCAGCCGTTTGGCAGCTAGGAGCCTTTAGAATTCATATATTTTTGGAAATATTGCTTACCAGCAATATTTTACCGTGAACTGCAGTAGATCCCAAATTTTTTAGTCTTTGCTTTGTCTACCATGTATTTATTTGTTATAAATTTCTTTTGTACAATGCCATCCTTGTAAGTAATATTTTTGTTCAAATTAATACTAACATTGATTTAAGAATTTATTACAATAAATTTTATAAATTAAAACTCAACAAAATGAAGTTTTTAAGCTTCGCCCGAAAATTTAATAATTTTTTTTTAATTAGAAGCGAAGCTTCTCTGTAATTCAACTTGAATGTCAGTCTGTAACATTATTGGGGAACTAAGATTTACTCAGCCGGGGCATATTATTTAAATCAAGGAGGGAAGGGACAATTGACTGCAAATTTAATGGTTCCCAAAGTTCTATAACATGTTCTCGTAATCCATGAAAACATATTTTTAAAAAATCTTGAATAAGTTTTACAAACTAACAGTGTTAAATCTTTCCTATCAATACTTTTGATCTACAGAAGGGATAATTTTGTTTATCATCATTAGGAGTGTAATGTACAGTCCACTATTTTCATTAATATTCATGTAGAAAATATATTTTTCTTCCGAACCACAAATTGACCTAAATCAATAATTACCAAAGATAAAGGGACAAAATTACAAAAGCAAGATTTTAATCGTTATTTAGCGCATCATATTTTAGAGAGCTTTCCGCGTATATTGAAATGAAAAATTTTAAGATTAAAAACAGTTTTGTTAGCCTCGTGATATCGAAGGCAAGTGGTAAGAGACTGGTTTTAATCTTATGATTTTACGTTTTTATATTGATAGAAAACTGGATATAATACGATGTAAGGCATAATTTTTCAGTATGGCCGCGAACCGGTTCTAATCCACCGAGTATTAATCTGTTTCCATGCGATAAGGGAAAATCAATTCCCAATTTAGAAATATAAAATTCTGGCTTTCCTTTAGGTGAGCAAAGTTAACTGTATTTTGGATGATTTATCCATCATTTACCTAACCCTGTTTGTTTAAAACTGGCCACAATGGATAGCCGTCATAATAGATTCTAATTTGATTCTTTTTGTTCTACTTTTGATAATTTATAATTTGTAGTAGAGTTAACTTAATTAGATTGATCAAAATACCTACCCCCCAATAATCAATCTATAAGTATATATGAATGATCAAGATACTTACCTGGCACAAGTGGTGGAGACCCTTTTCGTTTCCTATCAAATTGCTTTTTGTCCGGCTGTAATTATATTTTCGCCTCTAAAAGCTGATTTTAAAATTTAAAATCAGGACACCCTGAGAGCAAAGTTACATAAAGCTCATGCCCCCTCTATTCTTTTACTTTAATCTTTATTTTTTAAGTAAAATTAAATATTTTATATTTTTATTTAGCTAATAATTTGTAGGTTGGTTTAACTTTAAAACCTCAGAAAAAATTGTTAAAATCACCACGGAATATTACAAAGCTTCTTGAAAAGTATACTCATAATCATCAATTTTAAAAAATCTAAGCAATACATCTAACAGGTATAGTAATGTATATATATAAAGCAAGGATGACAACATAAATAAGAAGCCAAGTTCATCAACATGAAACAATTTATTAGAATAACAAACAGACAATCAATAATTTAGCCATCTATCTTTGTTAATAGCCGAGTAAAACTTAGTGTGTTGTCAATTTCCTTTTTGACTAACCAAACAACATATGATTGGTCTAAAACTGTATGTTTTAATAATAGAGATGATCTAGAGACATACTCTCTAAAGCAGCCAATATGAAAACAGTGCTGTGGGGGAACAACCAGGCAATTTTATTGGTTATAAAGTGTACAGAATTTGGTGAGTAATAGCAGTTGATTTTTTCATTTAATTTACATAATGAGTCAGCTATAAATAGTTGCATTTCTAAGGATAAAGCTTTGCTTGGGTATGTTAATGTTGTGTGGGTGAGTTGCACCTGGACTGAATAGTCAACTTGTCAACCCAAGGCCAGACTCTTGGTCCTTCACCTCATACCCGTGGTACAGTACATTACAGACAACCAACCCTTTGATTGCACGATCTTTGTCTGGAGATCCTAACTGTGCGTGGTAATGAGTTGCGCCTGTTTGGGGCCAAGGCATTCCCCCTATTCTACTTTTTGATGTCCTGTGCCGAACAAATCAGGTAGGTACCATTATTAACGTCTTTGGTATGAAGCGGATTCGAATGCATCCTTCCCATCAATTTCCTTGGCATTTTAATTAGGACTTGTGGGTAATTTACACTTCAACCTTATGGGTGGATAGTTAAGGTTTCGAGATTTTTAGGTCACGGTATCATTGCGACAATTATTGCAACCAAAGCATGAACATGACGCTGTATCAGCAATGACTGAAGCCACGTCAAATCCTAGGGACTTTTCAATGCAACCTAGGATCCAAGCATGACTCCTAGTCGTTGAACTAACAAACGCCACTAATACACTAGGGAGCTACTACATAATGCTAGTCTACAAGGACTTTTCAATCAACCTATGACCTTACAGCGTTTTTTGATCACTAGTGAACCATGAACCAAATCTCTAATGCCTGAAAGAGCAGCAGTAGGTACTAATTTTACATCTTTAGTATTGATGCGATCTGGGGACTCGAACCGCTTGTATAATGTGAAGCATATGACAAAACATATATCATAAGTCAGCTATAAAATTGTTGAATTTCTTAGGATAAGCAAACTTTCTAGAAGTTATAGCATAGACAAATTTCTAGGCTTTTTTTTAAGAAACATTTGTGAATAACAAAAAATAAAGTAAGATTTTCCATCTAGATATACTATATCTATTGTTCTAATTAAGTCACTTTTTGTTGTTAATTACCAACCTAACACCTAAACAGTTAGCACTCTTTTCTTTTAAAAATAGCCATTCCTATAGTTGTTTAAAATGCTGATATCACAATTCTATTTAAAACTAATGGTTCTGTCTGCTAAGTGATAAGATGAAATGAGGTTCCAAATCTCGTCATTCAAGAAATGTTAAAGATGTAACTTGTATGGGGGGGATGTCTTGGCCCATAATCAGGCCCAGCCCGTTTTCTGCATATTCAAAGCAATCAAAGAGATGTTTAAACAATAAAAAACAAATTCACAATCCTTTCTTCCTCAATTTATTTATACGAAGTACTAAAGCTAAAGGTATTTTTTTATATGTGAAATTATTTATCACTATTGCCCTATGCCTGAATCCTGCTATAGGAATTCTAACATAAACATTACACATATCGCTGAAAGTTCAACATTTAAAATAATTGGTGGTAATTTTAATTTTTCTTCAGTAAGTGCTTTACTTCAGATTTTTGAAAGGTTAGGTTAGTTATATAATTAAGTAAAGGGAATCTCTGTTGAAATACTACAAGTATAGGCCTCGCAGTATTAATGACCTTTGCAGGTTTGGCCCCACATATATTTTAGCCAATGCCACTGATCAGCTATGTGTGAATGCTTAGCCCTATAAAAGTCCTATAAAGCTATGTGTTTTTGTTCTGTGACTTTGCAAGAAAGCGTTAAAAGGGTTCCTTTTCTTAACCTTTGGCACTGTAAAAACTTAGACATTCTAAGTTTAAATTTCTAAATCACATTCGTTGCAAGCTTTAATATCCAAATTTAGTTTGAATGGCAGAGAAATGTAATAAATTATACTTAAGGTTTGTTTTTTTTCCAAACATTATAATTATAAATTTCAATGGTTAGAGCATTTTGACTATATGTAGGGATCTAAAGGGATAGGACAATGGCTGATAAATGATGTACATCTCTGGATTACAATTAGTGGTTGAAACGTTTGGTCACTTATCTTAATGAATCAACTGATTGAAATTTAGTAAAAGTTCCTTAAGTTGAAAAGCCAACGTATAAAAAATCATCATTATAAAACTTTGGGGACGAGTGTGATAAATGGACTATATATTACTCACTTTATTTTCTAATTCTAAATGATATTAAATATGTGGACTATTTATCATTTAATACAGGAGTTCATGGCATGTGATAAAAACATTATGACATCTACAGTCTTACGTAATACATGTATCACTTTAGAGTTAACCTATGTTTTATTTAAGAAGAAAAGAAAAGAGGAAATTTCCTCATTTTTTAGAGTGCATGGTTTAAAATCGTGAGTGTGAGGGAAAAAATGGGTACAATAGGTCAAAAATGGCAAGTAGGAATCTAGAGCGCATTTTTCAAAGCGAAGTTTTTCTATTTTCTTGAGTTTCTATTAAAACAAAAAAAATAATATCTCATACTTCAAATGTACATGATTTATATTCCGTAATTCGTAATTTATCTATTATAAACATTTAAAAATACATAAATTCATAGTTTGTTTCATGTTTAACTCGAAATAAATTATATATATAAAAAAAAAGTTTAGTCTATCCGTCCGTTAGCTCTTTCTGTTAATTTATTCCATGGTAGAATTGTCCTATCGATTTCAAATTTTGTATAATGATTCCTATAATAGTTAGATTTAGAAAGCGAAAAAACTCTATATGTATTACCCGAATGTCCATGCGTTTTGTATGTGATATGATTATCCTATTTATTCATTTTTGTTACCCTTCTTTTTAATAAAGCCAAACCCTTTTTAGCATAAATCTGAAAACTTGATAAAACTTAACCTCCATTGATTACAAAATAAAGAATGTTGGTAGATTGGACTTTTTCATATGGGGAAATTTATTTAAAATTTACTCTAGGTTTGCATACTTCTTTGAATTATCATGAAGTGAAAATGCTTAGCAAAGAAACTGGACCTTGGTCTGATGAATTCATTAATTGAATTTGCTTAATTTATTTCTTTTTTGATAGTTAAGATCTGTACGTTTATTAGTTTACACATAGACATGATTAAGTTCTACCAAATGGTTCACTGTTCATGTACATTAAGAGATATAAGTTTTCCGGAATTTTAATGTAGGGAGTAGATTTGAAATCTGCATCAAATTTTAAGGATGTTTTATAAAATTCGTTTTTGTAAAATTCTTTATCTAAAAGCGAAAATACATTTTAAGTTAATTAATTTTGACCAATAGGATAGGTGGATTTTAAACTACCTGCGCTCTAATTGGTTAAATGATGTACGACATCCAATCAGAGCGCAGATTTTTTAAATCCACCAATCACAGATGCCAAAATTAATTAACTTAATTTGTATTTCCGCTTTTAGATAAAGAATTATACAAAAAACGAATTTTATAAAAAATCCTTAAAATTTGATGCAGATTTCAAATCTACTCCCTACATTAAAATTCCGGAAAACTTATATCTCTTAATGTACATACCAACAGACAAACAGACAAAGTCCTTGTATAGGTTCCTTGCTCCTACACTCTTTAAACAAAAAAGACATAATTTGGTAAATATTTATTTTAAAAATAAATATCATTGAAATAGATAACTCTTTCCATCAATCAAATTCATCCAGAATTCAATTCTCTGAGCATATCTTTCTGAATAAACCATTTCTGGATTTGGTTTAATTTCCATGTACAAGGGAGCATTAGGATCCAAAGAGGTCCAGTTATCAAACCAAGAAGGTTTCCCAATTTTAGCAAAGTTGGTCCAGTAGGTCAAGAACAGCTCTCTAACTATAAGATCATCTTCAGTGAAGTCTGTTACTGAGTCAATCTAGAATAAGAAAATTTTCAGGAAGAGTGTAAAGCACAAAGATTTTAATGATATTATTATGTTTTGGAAGTACTTACATTAAATAGATGAAAGATATCATCTGCATGACCAACTCCAAGACCCAATTCATCGCTGTCCACTCCATACACGATATCAAGGTAACTGTTACTGGACTTGTACGTGAGCATGTAGTTGAAGACAGGAACATATTGTGATGCTGCCAGACTAAATCTAAAGTTGCCAACCCAATAGTGGATTTCAGTAAACATGTCAACAACCTGATGAAGAGTTTCCATGGAAGCTATAGTATCTCCTAAATAGTAATTTCTTACTTGTCTTGATACTTCATACATTTCTGAGGTAAAATTATCTGTTTCAAATATGTATCGTGTGCCATAATATTGCCAATATTCATTCAAAGCAGACCACTGGAAGTTGCCAATAATGTAGTCAGCAGTAAAGATTATTCCCTCCTCTGTGTTCACACCATTTATAATGGGAACTTTGTTAAATTGTCCATTATTGATCAAAACATGAGGCTTTTCAGGCAAATATGCAGATTCCATGTAAAAATCTAGGCAAAGGACCTAGGGAAAGTTCATATGTCTCTACCCAACTGTTTGAGCTTCATGAAGAAGAATGGAGTAATCCTCATAAGATTCTAGACATTCTTTAACTTCAACATCAGAATCTGTTGGACAGTTTAGATTAGTTGCAATGTCATAAACAATAGTTCTTAACTGACCATGTTGGGCAACTTGATTTCTAGGATCATACTCATTTCCACTTTGACCAATAGCTTTATGAAAAAGACCATGAGCTGTCGGGGAAACAAGGTTGAAGAGAACACTCCTACTTCCTGCAGACTCACCAAACAATGTTACATCATCTGGATTACCACCAAAACTTTCAATATTATTTCTTACCCATTCAAGAGCCAAAACTTGGTCTTTCAATCCTTGATTACCTGGCATCAGTGGATTTTCTAGGCTTAAAAACCCAAAAGCCCCAAGTCTGTAGTTTATAGTTACCAATATTATATTTTTATCCAACAAAAATTTAGGTCCAAATCTCCTTTCACTCCCTGAACCAACAGTCAATGCACCGCCATGAATCCAAACCATAACTGAATTGTTGCCAACAACTTCTGGAGTGTAAACATTCAGGTATAAACAATCTTCTGCATAGAATGAAAGACCTAGTTGTGCACAATCTGGTCCATCTGAACTTGCATCATAAATTTCTTCAGGGTATTCTGTAACAAGTTCAGCAGATTGAAACCTGCGTACAATATTCCCATACTTTAGTCCTTTGAATTTCTTGAATCTTGAAACTTTTTCAGTAAAATCCCAGGTTCCTTGAATTTTTCCTAGAGGAGTATCTACAACTGGGTCTGGTCTTTCCTCTAACCCTACAATATAATTAGAATAGTAATCATACTATAGAAACTTAAGCTTACCCATCACACAGAGTAGGAAATAAGTTGGGTAAGGTAAATGACTGTAATGAAAGTTAAGAGTGATAACAACCACTTTATTTGAATTATTTTTCTACTTTTTTTCACACATGAAAATAATCATACCTATAGTTAAAGTTGGTAAAATGAAAAGCAGTATCAAGACTAAAATTTTCATTGTTACTAAATCTTTGTTTACACTTTAAAAGATATAATTTCTTATCTTCTCCTATAATGAAAACAATTAAACTGTGATATCTTTTTGTTTTCTATTTAAAGCAATTATTTTCTATAAAAGTTTTAGCTTTTAAAGTTTTTAAAAGTCGACCTTATGTTAACTAAACAACATAAAGTTTATCAGTTGTTCAATTAGATTTGTTTTAGTAATATCAAACTTACCAACTGCTGCTATGTCAGGTGCAAAACACTACTAGTAAGATTAAAGGCAATAGCTTGGCCCTTTACCAGCTTTTTATAACAGAAAATAAAGGTGGTGGTACTCTCCCCTCCCCCCCAAAAAAACTTTCCATGATCTATAAAAATATTAACTGTGGATTTGGTCAAAGCTCCTGATGTTTTTTTCTTTGAAGGACATTCAAAATTGGTAAAAAATGCTGGAATAGCAATGGACAAACAGATCCTTCATATTAGGGTAGTTTGTAAACTTTTTAAGGCTTATGATGTACGCTATTCTTATTTTATCATCATATAATACAAAGTAGAACGATGTCTGTCCGTCTGTCTGTCCGTCTGTCCGTCTGTCCGTCTGAAGCTTAAGATCTCGGTAACCGCTGAACCGAATGGGCTCTACTCTTCAGGGAATATACCTACTGGTCCTGTGGTGGTTTTAAGCTATTTTCTTGGGGGGTGGGACACCCCCAACCCCCCCAAAAATGAAAATTTACCCCCCCCAAAAAAATACTCCTGGTGCTGCTGGTGCAGCTGGTGCTGCTGGTGCAGGTGGTGCAGCTGGTGCTGCTGGTGCTGGTGCAGAAAATTATTTTTTTCTAGGGGCAAAGCCCCTAGAGGCTAGGGGCGAAGCCGCTAGTTATTCAAATAGTAGAAGAAGTTTTTATTAAATACTTATAGTCGACATAAACCGCTAAGATTCTATGTCAGCACTATTCTTATAGTTTAACTTGGAAAGAAAGATGTAAAATATAAAATTGTCTGTTTAGCCCGAGTAAAATTAGAAAAACACATTAATTATTTTATATTGGTTTATTATATAGCTTAAGCTTTGATCGTACACAGAACCCATCCCCACCTGAAAAATCCTCCAATCAAGATTTAATCAAAGTACCCAAAGATTTAAAGCCAATAAATAAGTTTATTTATCTAAAACTTTGGGTACCAGACATGTAAGTAATAGCTTAGGGCATAATATGGTAAATGAGCCTTATGGCATACTTGTCCTATAACTTTGAAACCATTTGATCATTATTAGAGATCTTTATAACATAAGAATTTAGTGTTGTACCTTCACTTCAACATATTGTCTAATCTGCAATTTGATGTTACATCCTGTGATCTTTTGGTCGATAAATTGATGTACACCCCCAATTATGATATAAAAAATTACCTCTTCTTTAGATTAAATTATTGGTTGAAATGTTATAACAAGATTTTATAAATATCCACAAATTATTTAAGCCAACGAATGAGAGAATGTACTCAACTTACAGTCTTTTCCTTTTTATGAATCAATAGGATGGCCGCTATATTGAACAGGGGGTGGTGGGGGGAGGGACCGCAAATTACACTTGTACCCATAGTTTCATAACTACGTTTTCTTATTCGATGGCTAAAAACCTTGGTTACTTCTATTGAATTTCGATTTGTTGGTTCTTAACTAAATAGCAATGTCTAAATGTTCCAATACTTTCAATCTACAGAGTATTTTTTTATTAACGTTGGGAATTAATTCATTATTCATTGTATTATCCCGTAAGATTCCTGGGTGATTATTAATGAAGGTGAGGCAAAGTGAAAGAAGGAAAGACACTTTGGGCTGTGTGGTATAAATTGCGGTACTGATGAGTAGATAATGCAGGAATATAAAGGGATAAGACAATGGCCGATTAATTAATGTAAATCCCCAATGATGAAACACAAAATTACCCCTACTTTGTTACAATTATTGGTTGAAACGTTTGAACACTTAACCAACTTAATGAACAAAACTATCAAAATTCAATAAAAGTCCCCAAAGTTGTTGAGGTATCGGTTAAGAAAACTATATTATAAAATTTTGAGGACTAGTATAAATAAACAGCCCAATTTGTTCTCCCTCCTTGTGATAATTGTGTTACACTTAGTGAAAGTGATAGCACCACCGAGAACTTAGTCAGAGCGTACATGTTATTTTGACAATAAAGCCACTGGGGGGGGCCACGCTTTAGCTAAATATACAGGTGTCCCTACATTGGGGGAAATGGGATTTTCCTTCCCCCGACAAAATAGCTTTAAACCACCAGAAAACCAGTATCTACATTGCCTAAAGAGTCCAATCGGTTCAGTGGTTATCGAATTCTTAAGCTTTAAACGATTTGACAGACGGACAGATATTATTCTACTAATAGATTTAATATTATTTATTTACCAGGGAGGAAGGGGACAATGGCCTGTAAATTAAACTATTCCCAATGTTTCATAACATTTTCTTAATTGTGAACATTATTTTTGCTATTTTTGTTCAATAAACTTTAAAGTGAAAACACTTTGAAAAGTTTGTTATCTTGTTTTATATCACATTTTTATCAAAGAAAGTTATCTAGGATCAAATTCATTAAATAGTTTTGACATTGTGTTAAAAAAGATTTAAGGTAGATACAACAAGGAGCTTTATCCAATTTTAGAATGGGGCTATCTCAATTCCATCCTCTCCAACCTTTCATTATTATTAGAATGCTGTTTTTCTAGCTTAGCTTTCCTTCCATTAAATAACCTAAAGGCTGTCCCACTATGTCAATACCCATCTTCATAGAAAATTTTATACCCCTCGATATCTTAATGAACAGTAATGAGATCCTCGAACTCACTTGCTCATAAGCTATTTAATATGAAATAAAAATAAGTATGATGCATATATATAATATACATATGAAAAAAACTAGAGTTAAGTATACTTAGATTAATCATTTACTTTATTTTGTGGGAAAAGGAAGAGGGGGAATGTAAGATTAGCTTCTGAAAGGTAAATTTATAAATTTGTCTTACATTTCAAATTATACAAATACGCAAATGTTTTGGATTTATTCACCCTGAAGACCCTAGGAGCCATCAAAACATAATTAAATTTTTAAAGGTGCTTAAAAAAACTCAAATACAGGTAACAGGATGAATTAGTTTTCAAAGACCCTTTTTATCTGAACAGGTTGGTTTTTCTGGCACCAGAAGTATCAGTAACCTGGAGGGGTACTTGACAAACCTCCCAAGGGACTACTAAAGAGATGTCCCATTCTTCTTTAGTAGGCTTGTCCCTTTGGGAGGTTTTCGGTGCACCACCTGGAGGTTCATGATAACTTTAAACAGTCATACAAATCCACATGAAATTAAACTATTTATGAAATGAATAAAATAACTGCTAGATAAAAATCATCTAGACTTTTAAAATCTATAACAGGAGGTCAATTTTCTTTTATTAGCTTAGAGTCAGTCAGACTATTATAAAGTAGCTATGATAATAGAATAGTTTCAGCCACTCTATTTTCTAAACTCTATTGTGCCTAAAGATAGGAGGCAAAAATGATGTTTAACTAGAAAGTTTTAAAGATTACATTTATGTGGTTGTACCAATTTGCATTATGGGCATTAAATAGGGTGTCCAATGAACAAAAAGACAATTGCAAAATGTTCAAACATACGGCACATGTTCCTAAGGTGATGGGTTTGAGCCTTAACTTAAATTATCAGTTAAAACATGATTCTACTGCTGCTTTGCAAGGCCTGTGACCTGGATACAAAGAAAAGGACAATTTCTTGACTTGAGTGAGGAGTGTCCTTTTTAAGGGGCGATATTAATTGGGAGGGTGGTGTTACCTTCTATCCCAATATTTGTAAACCTTCCCAAGACCTATGAGAAGCTACACTGTAAAAGAGAAACATATCGGTTTAGCGGTTCGCGAGATCATTCGGTACACACAGACAAATAACCCGTTACTTTTTTGGACACCATATAAATATATTCTGATTAAAGCATGTAAGGTTGGAAAAAAAAGTAGTTTGGTATACTTTTTTACTTTATTTGCTATGCATGTTAACTTTAGTACATTTTTAAGCTAGTTATACCAAAGTATATATTTTGAAGCAAAGCTTTTCTTTAATTTATGACCAATATGACTAACGGATAGCTTTGCATATTTATTCCTATTTTTTTCCAGAGGGGGATTTCAAACTAAAGGAAACTGTTTAAACTGTTCCACCAATAAAAAATTCAGAGTTTCTTTCTATGTCTTATTCTTTTATTTGTTAAAAACAGTATGATATTGTTCAACGGTGAGTCTAACAAAAAAATACATTTAATCTCAATGATGATTTATCTTCGGAAAAAAGATGTATCTTATTCTTTATGGCTATATTTTTAGATTTATTGTAGGATAATGCCAATCACAGCCTGGGTAGGATTATTTTCAATAAAATATTAAAATTTACTAATGCGTTAATCTTATATTAATACTAGCGGCTACGCTCCCTAGAAGCCTCTAGGGGCACTTAAGGTTGGAAGGGGAAAAGTCGACATCATCCCATTTTAAATTTAGGTTTCAAAAGAGTAAAACAATAATTTTTGGGGGTGAGGGGGGTGAAGACACCCTCCTCAAAAATAGTTCAAAACCTTCCCAGGACCTATAAGAAGCTTCACTGTAAAGGAGAACAATATCGGTTCAGAGGTTAGCGAGTTCCTTCTGGACAGACAAAAAACGCTTACTACTTTATATAATAGGATTTACTCTGCCTATAGATATTTTAATTCTTGTTTTATTGTATTTGTAATTTAATTTGGGAAAGGGATGTGGCAATGAAAAAATTGTTATTTCTTTCATCGTATTATAAACCGCTTTCCGCGGTTATAATTGTACATTTCTATATTCGTAGAAAGCTGGATATAATACGATGCTAGACATAGTTTTTTCGTATGGATGAGAACCGGTTCCTATCCACCGGATTCGAATGAATACGAGAAAATATTTTTTAATTTTAGCATTGTATTTTACAATCCAACAATCAATAAAAGCTGTTATAATCTACCAGCATAAGAAATTAAGAACTTTAATTTATCTTCATATATTCTATCCCCTTTAGAAGTTTAATAGGCATATAACAATCTAATTGGTACAAGAATTTCATGTTATTTACTTTTATAATAAAAATAGATTTTATGATTTCATATAAAATAAGGTTAATAAGCTATCCTATCGGTGTACATTTTTTAAAACAATTGTCCAAAGTTCTAAAATAATAAGGTAAGCAATAAAAACGTCCTGGAGCAATACAGCCAAAGATTCAATTTAAATTTGAAATGATAGTAAAATAACCATAAACAAATCGAAAGCTTTTCATGAAAAAAAAATTCTAATTAACCCACATTATTTTTCCCGATAATCCAATCTCATATTAGGGGAGCTTCAAAATATGTTCAAAACAGGTTTTCGTCTATTTTGGATAAATCAACCACAAATAAATCCCTCTTTTAATATCTTGACTAAAATTCAACGTTGTGTCTTTAGAGGCTAGGGGGACAGCAACTTGTATAACATATTCTATTGCATGGATGTAGATTAAAGCCAAGAATCTAAAGGGATAAAACAATAGCCGATAAATTCATGTACATCCCCACTGTTGATACACAAAATTACCCCTTCTGTAGATTACAATTAGTGTTTAAACGATAAGACACTCAACCTAATGAACCAACCAATCAAAATACAATAAAAGTGTCCAAACTTGTTAATAAGAAAACGTTATTATAAAACTTTGGGGACTATTGTAATAAACAGCCAAATGTCCCCTCCCTCTCTGGATTAAAGACCAATAAATAGTTTAAACACATATTGATAAGATAAAATGTGGTATTTAACACATTAACAAAAGTTATTTTCATTTTAATTGTTTAATTGCCGTAGAAAACTGTGTTCTATATTGCTTCGATTCTTTAACATTGTACGTTTATGTATAATTTATAAATGCATTCTATGGTTGCTTATATTATCCAGTGGATTAGAACGGGTTCTCAACCATATTAAAAATTCAAGTATTGCATATAATTACAGAAAATTTTACAAGAATATTAAAAATAAACTCATACCAGTTTTGTTAGCTCAAACCTTCGGCCCCTAGGTGCTAACAAAACTAAAATAAAACTGATTTTTAATAACTATTGTGATTTAAGCATTCTATATTTAGCAGCAGCTTATTACTTTTATTTAATTATCGTAAAAGTCAGAACAAAACTTACTATTAAGAATAATAAGTCCACCCTAAAATATTTTATATATGAATATAGAAAAGATTCGCTTTACAAATGCAGTTTTCAGATGCATATCTTTTTACAGCTAAAAATTTAGTTCAATAAAAAATGCAAAAATAGAATTTTACACCCAATCAATAAATATCCTTAACTGGATAAAAAGTGGAGTTTTATATGCGAGGGTTAAAAGCCCGTTTTTGTTGCAATTTTTGCTTATAATAAAACAAGGATGGTACCTCTAAGTCCAAGCGCAGCCTTAATTATATTCAAGTAAAAATTTAGGGAGGGAGGAGACAATAGTATGTTTATTACACTAGTCCCCAAAGTTTTAAATAACGTTTTCTTATTTACTGGGAAATTTGGGGACTTTTGATGAATATTGGTTTGTTGGTTAATTAAGTTGAGTGTCTAAACGTTTCTACCACAATTGTAATTGTAACTTTTGTATCAACATTAGGGATCTAGATTAATTTATCGCCCATTATCTTATCCCATTTTGAAACCTGAAAAAACTCATTGGGCTATAGTTGTTATCAACAAAAACTCATATAAAGGAACTATCTAATTAATGGCCAAAACACAGATGGACGTTCGGACATATTCTATTTATAGAGCGGCTACGCCTCTAATACCAAAAATATTTTTGGTATCGCACGATTTGGTCATAAGATGAGGTGTAAACACAGTTTATATGCACAACATAAATTTAAATTATTAAAATTTTGACCAAACTTTCTGTATATGCCCTTTTTATGGAGATTATTCGCCAGTCTCCGTATCTCACACCTCCAACTTTAAAGCAGTTTTAAAACTATGGCTGTTTTTGATATTCTTGGAATTCTAAATTGTAGAACGATTAGATACAATGTTGTATGCGAAGCATCTCTAGAAAGAAGTCCTAGAATGTAAGTATGTTTCAATAGAGCATAAATTAATTGTTAAGAATAATTATCTTCGTTAGGACTTCTAAATAATTCTCTTTATTTAATGTTTGTTAGTATGTTTGAACCATGTATATATTATAACTTGTATCTTACACCAGATTTTCATGTTCTCTAATAAAGTGAAACATGCAGTGAGCTAAAATAACTATTCCTTCTTTACACCTCCTTATCCACTCCCCTCACCTCGTAGTGGATGAACTAACTAACCAGTAAACGAGTTCCATGTAAGCAACCTAAATTAATGACAAATTTTCCCCTGTCATGTAAAAATATTACGTATATTCTTCATCCATTGTTTGACCGTAAGATTTGTTGTGCCTCGCTTTTATGGATGTTGTCATCCTTGTTCTATATAATTCATTAAGTTGACTAAGAACTGGCGAATTTTATACTTACTACAAAGATAGAGAAAAAGAGAGGGGGGGGGGGGCAAATGGGCGTGAATTATGATTTTATAGGTTGGCTCGGTCAGATACAATTTCTAACACCCAAAACCACCACATTTATACACATTGTAGTGTTCAGCCAATTACGCAGAGGATTAGTTTACAATAATTAGCATATGTTCAAGTGCTAGCAGAAAAGCAGTAAAGGGATAGGGAAGTAAAAGAATAGAGGCGGCATAAGCTATATCTAATTCTGCCCAAAGGACAGTGACCATGTGCTGATTTTGTTTAGGTTCTTTGAAATCGGCTAATAGCGTCGGAAATTTAAATACAGCCAGGTCCCTACAAAAGAACAAAAAGCACTTTGCTTGCAGAAAAAAAGGATCTCCACCTCTTGGGTAAGGTAGTTGTGTGGATTATACATCTATACTGATTCCTTTATTATGAAGGCCAAAGTTTAAAAATACATTTGTGGGTGAATTTATTTGGCAAATAGCCTAAAACAGGTCAAGTATTCTTCAATATTTCGATTAAACTGTTCAGCCGTTTACGAGCCTCTACTGGACGCACACAAGTCCACGTATAACCTACATTATTAAAAGAACACTTCTAATCTATATATAATATTTTTATGTATAAGTATGTATATTGTATATGGACACTTCAAATTATAGTTAGGGATGGAGCAATATTTAAAAGTTGCCATTAAAAAATAGATTTATTATTACTTGGATTTTACATCAGATTAGCATGTACTCTCTAATAAAGTGAAACTCGTAGCTGGCTAAAATAACTATACCCATTATCCAACCACTTTATCCCATTTCATCCCCTCCTACTGGAACGAACTTACCAATAAATGACATTTTCCTATTTAATAGTTTAAACCTTTGAGTACTTTTATGAAATCTCGATTTAGATGTTCAAACTAGCAGTGCACAACTTTTTAACCAATGAATTTAATCTATAGAAGGGGTAATTTTGGGAAGGTATATGAATTTACAGTGACATTGGACTTTAAATTATACTGGTACCCAACTTTGTACCACCAAATTTACTTATCTCTTGAATTCAAAACTTTGGGTACTTTTATTGAATCTGTATTGATGTATTCAAACCAGCAGTATCAAAACTTTTTGATCTACAAAAGAGGTAATATTGTTATTTATCAATGGGAATGTACATAAATTTCTCGTGCATTTTCTTATCCTTTCTAAGCCTAGTAATAATTTTATACCTATTATACAAATAGCGATACACATAAAAGATACAAAACAGACATAGATAGATGGTATAGTAATAAAACATGTACCCCTAACCATGTCATATAAAAGATTTAAAACTATTTTTTTAAAAAGAAATTTAGAAAAATGTCATTTTACCAACAAAATTTAGGAAAAGCCCCAACGTTTTTAATCCAACGAATGACAGATCGAATATCATTTTTTAAAGGAAAGTGGATTTACATTTTTAAGGGTTAAGACCTTCTAGGAAACTCTGGTTTAAATAGCACTGTTTTATCGTGGTTTGCGATCAGGAATAAATTAACGTAGAACTACAAAAATATTATCATATGCGCTTTTATGTGTTTAAACATAAAAGACAATATTTTGTGAGAAAAAAATCCGTCAATATTCTTCGAAAAAATTCTCTAAAGTATTGTGAACAATTTTATAGAAATGGATATAGAATATACGTGGATATTATGATAGGGGAAATATTGACACCAATTTAGGCTGCTAACATGGACATCATTTATATGTCAGTTCGTTCATCCAGTAGGAGGGGAGGGGATAGGGTAAAGGAGATGGATGGATGGTTCGTATGTAACATCCAATATATTTTTAGTAGTACAGCTACTCTACATATAGGATTTGTCAGTACAAGCGTCATTTTTAGTCTTTTATCGGTCGATGATATATGCAGTGACAGAGTATATATTTCTTGTATTGATTTGAAGACAGTTGTCTAATGATTCGAAATGAAAAAAAAATATACGAATGGTTTCTGTGTATAAGTATTAAGTATGTAAAAATACTTATGAACTATTTCTTGTTTAAATTAAAATATGATATATGTGAAAATATAGAGAGGGGAAAAGTTATCGTCAATTTATCTTCCCAATGTAGACCTTATTTATTGGCCAGTTTGTTTATCTAATAGGAGGGGAGAGGATGAGGTTAATGCGGTTATTGTTATTTTAGCCCAATCTGAGTATTACTTTATCAAAGTACTAGCGGCTTAGCCCCTAGCCTCTAGGGGCTACGCTATGAACATAAATGTTCTAGTTTGAAAGTTTTTAGTGTCAATAAAAGTAATGATAATTGGCTAATAAATAGTCCAGAGGTTGTCCCACAAAACTACATTCTTAGTGAAATGTCTATTTGTTAGGTCCTGGGAATTATTATAATTATTTTTGGGTACCCCTCCACAAGTGCCTCTAAAGTAAAGTAATTGTTACTTGTGGGCTTAAAATTTATATTGCTTTTTAGAGACTAGTAGCTTCGTCCCTGAAGTATATTATAATTTCTACGAAGGAGGAGGGAGTATTAAAATAATAATCTAAAACCTTTCAAAAACTTTAATTGAAAAAGGAGTGTAGCTATCATTTCTAGAGCAGGGACGTCTATAGGGGGGGGGGGGGGATTAATCTGATCGAAAATAAAATTAATAATAAATCCATTGTATGAACACTGTATCTGTATAATTATGTGACAAATAGCTTGATGACCACACCACGTGAAATTAATGAAAATAAATAACCAAAGCAGAAAATAAAATCACTCCAGAAATATTTTTCATTAGTTCAATTTCCTATCAAGTTAAAACTAAACTGGATCCTGCTAAAAAAGATGTAAGTAGTAAAATATTCTAATATTTTATAGTTAACTAACTCTTTAATTGTACGACCTTTTTTTCACAATCCTATATGCAGTGGCGTCATCACCCGTCCTAAAAAAATATTAGGAGGGTATGTCTTTCCCTTTTTTCATTCTCTAATTATTTACCCCCCCCCCCCTGTGAATCGTAGAGCGCGCCTTTAAATAAATTATAGATTTGCATAGTCTAATTTTTCTAAACTGATTAATTTTCATTCATCTGATATAGCAGCTATATGGGAACCATTTCTTTAACATTTCAATAACAATTTGCTTTAATTATATTTTATAACAGAGCTGGATCTTTAAATCATTGTAGTGGTGAGCCAGATCGGGGTGAGCCAACTTTCCATCAATGACATTACAGCATTTTATGAAATGCCGCGCTGTAATTGGCTGAAATTCGGCTCACCCCCATCTGGCTTACCACTAAAATGATTTAAAGATCTGAATGAAACTTTAGTACTTTAAAGTAAAACACTAGAGAGGAAAGGGTTAAATAACTGAATCTCCCCATCGCACTCTCCTTTTGGTAGCAGACGAATGAGGGCATTGCTAAAGGAAGGGAGGTAGTTACTAGTTATCTATCTATATATATACATCTATACTATAGATTTGTTCTAAAGACGGTCTATTTTGATAAAACATGGTTATTGCAACTGTAAATTTCTGCCATGTAAGAAATTTGTAATGGTTGATAGAAATTTAGAATTCAAAATAGCAACATGCATTAAATCATTAAATTGAAGAAAAAAAATTGTTTATTTTTTATAAAAAGTTTTGCTTCGACACTAGCCATAAGTTTTATTCATAACCAGAAGCAATTTAACAAGGAAGAGAATAACCATAAAAGCCAGAGAGGTAGGGGACATTAAACTGTTTATTACTTTAGTCCCCAAAGTTTTATAACTACGTTTTGTTTATTTGTTGACTTAACAATTTTGGAGACTTTTATTGAATTTTAATTGGTTGGTTTATGAAATTGAGTATCTAAACTTGAAACCACTTATTGTAATCTACAGAAGGGAGTAATTTTGTGTATTATCATTAAGAATGTCCTTCTTATTATTTTTTTTTGACAAATTTCACCTTACACTTTTTTTACCATCTCTTGGGGCAAAGCCCCTAGAGGATAGGGGCGAAGCCGCTAGTTAATTACAAATAGCTAAGAACAGCTCAATGACCAATACAAAGCTTTCATTAAATTGTTTAACCAAATATAAGAGGTTATGCGATCTTAAAGGACAGACAAAACTACTTATTGCCTTTTTATATAAAAGTTTAACAATATAATAACAGTATCTAGACCACTGATGTGAAAAAACTTAGTATTCAAGAAATGTTTTTAACAAGAGTATAAACACATTGTTCCAAAAATGGTTAGTTTTTTATTTCAAAATATTGTTTGTATCTGTGATATATTCCTTTTTAGTATGTTTTCGAACTTTATGTAAGCAACTGTGTTAACATGTCCTGTTTTATAGGTGTTTGGATCAATGTGTTTAATCATATGATATTGAGAATTTTGTATATAGTTTTAGTCAGTTTGGCTATGTTAAATATGTCCTTTTTTTAAAGTTTAGAACATAATAAGAATTTTATGATAGTTTTTTTTAAATGTACTATTTTTTTTGGGTGTTTGGCACATTGTGTGTAACTTTGCAGGGATAGGGAGGGGACATTGGGCTGTTTACCTTACAAGTCCCTAAAGTCTTATAATAACGTTTTCTTAATCGTTAGCTTGACAACCTTGGGAACTTTTTATTTAATTTTGATTGGTTGGTTCATTCAGTTGATTGTCCAAACGTTACAACCACTACTTGTAATCTACAGAAAGGATAATTTATCGGCCATTGTCTTATCCCTTTATATCTCTGGTTACTATGTGCGCGCAGGTGTGTGAAATAGTAATTGTATGCAATATTTAACACAAATTCTAAAACATTCTATTCTATGGTCAAAACATGTTAAATACAATTAGGGCTACACCGAAAATACAAGTTGTAATTTGGATTTTGAAACATCGTTTTTTTTTTGTTGTTCAATGGTTCGGGATCGAATCTCCGCGTCTTATTTTGTTAAGAGTAAAGTTAATAAATGTAATAGTAATGTAGGATTAATGCCTTGGCACATAAACTGGCATATCCTATTTCATTTGATTTGCTTTAACAACCTATTTCTTAACAATTTCTTCTTCCACTTTTTTCAACTTCAAAAAAATATGTATAGACCATTCTGGGGGCTTTAATCCTCTAATTAAACTAACATAAAATAAGCATCAAAAATACGTTTTTTCTTCAATAAGTTCGTTAGTGGTTCAGCTGCAATATGAGAAAAACCTTCAAATGTTGTTTTAAGCAACCTTTCTCATTAAAAAAAGATTTTCTTTTTATGAAACTAGTGGCTGTGTCCATATAATCTCGGGGTTCTATATAAAAAGTGCATAAAAATAGACTAAAGCAATCACAAGATTTAAATCTACAAAAAATAAACTAGTTTAAAACATCTTGATACCTATGTGAAGCTTCTCTGAAATTGAAAATTGGTTATCAAAATCTTATGCTAAAGACAAAAAACATCATCAATATAACTCTGAAAATATTCGACTTAACTATAAAACTTATTGAATATTCAAGAATTCTTTCCAATTTTACCGCATACATGTTATCACATAGTAGCTTTACCTATTCAAACAATTTACAAATTGGTAAAATAAATTGAATAGTAAAGAATATAAAATACAAAAAAATTGTAAAATATGTGCATTACCTCAAAGTTTGTAGCAAGCATGGAACCCTACCCCTTTTTTAAATTAATGGCAAATAGGAGATATGGTAGCATTTTCCTGTATGTCTTTTCCCTGCAAAAGGTCCTAACCATGCGGGGATATCCTTTATCCAATAAAACCTAACCTAACCTAAAGTGAAACATTTAATTTCGAAATAAGCAATGTAAAGAAAATTGGATAAAATTAATAGTAAACATTTTTACACAACAGAAAACATTTATGTGACCATGACAACCTTCCATAAAAACACATATAGTAGTTCGAAATATAGAAAACAAACATTTTGGTGTTTCATTTTAGTAAATTTATCCTTTGTCAATTGAAAGATATTTTCTTTCAGACAATGTGCTGTTGGAATAAATATTTTCCTTAAACCAGGAAGGGAGAGTACAATAATGATCAATTTAATATAAATCTATCTATTCCCCCAATAATAAACACCTACCAAAGAAGGATTTAAAACATGAGAAGCAGGGGAAGATTTATAAAGCGTCCATTAAAATATTCCTGTGCAAATTTATTCTTTGTTATTGCCTGTTATTACTTTTATTAATAAGTAGATATTATGTCCCTAGCCTCTAGGGGCTTTGCGTTGCTTCATAAGGGAATTCAAACCAAACTACTCTGCATAGCAGAAAAAAAGAGAGGTTTTTGCCATTAGTTCAAAACTTCATTAGTTCACTCATTCGCTGGTTTTAAAACTTGTGAATTTTATCAAATATTGCATGGTTTGTACAGACTAGCAGTGACCAAGCTTTTCCACCAATCATTTCAAGCTTGGAAAGGTTTTCATTTTTTGTTTATCATTATTAATAGAAGTGTACATAAATTTATCGTCCATTGTCTTATCACTTCAGTAAATAATAAGTATAATGAGTTTAGTCAATAAAGGAATAAACATATTATGCTAGGGAAAATTTAGCAACCTTTTCCCCCCATTTCATTGCGTGCCAAATATCAATTTAGTCGGCAAATCTTGGATTAACAAAAACAAAGTATTTGAACTTAGATCGGGAATTGGGTTTTCATTTGAGGCTTTATACTTGTAGCGTAGTAACCTCATAAGTTAGGTATGTCCTTACGTCCTTCGTATGTACGATTGGATGACTGAAACCGAAGCAGATGATAGTGCATTCTAAAAAATGCCACCATTCAATCAATATAAATGACCAATGATAAGCTAGTATACATTGTAATTGACCAATGGTAAAATGTATTCTAGCCTCTCATTGGTCATTTGTATTTTATGACGTCATTTTTATTAGGCACTTTCAACTGCTTCCTGAAATCTTTTGAATTTATCTTTTTTTATCTTGTTTATTTGTAGATATTAAATTTTAGAATATAGAATTTATATTGCCATATGAAATTAGCCTAAAACTGGCTCGCAAACCGCTGAGATAGGGTTTTCCTTTATAGTGAAGCTTCCTATAGGTCGTTTTTTCTCCCTCCCACTATAAGTGCCCCTAGAGGCTTCGAGGGGGAGTAGCCGCTAGTTATAAAAATAGGGTTAAAAATCTAATCTTATACTCTGTAAAAGGTCTAGACTTGCGTGCAGCTACTTGTATTAGTCAAACACCTTTTTACCCTGGCAAAAATATACATTTAGACAACTTTTTATGGAAAAAGGGTAATGAGGGGAAATAGAACAAAGACGAAAGGATCAACAGTAGCGAAGCTTAAAACTACATGAAGTAGGTAAGTTTAGTGTTTTTGTGTTTGTAATATTAATGGAAAAAATTTAAAAACTTCACATTAAAATAGAGGGGAGGAAGATGAACAACATTTATTTAAAAGTAACAGGATGTGTGTGTTTGTGGGTATTTGTGGTTTTCTTTATTAGTGAAGCTTTTCTTAGGTCCAGGGAAGGTTAATTAAAACTAAATTAAAAGTTTATTTTTGACTCCCGATTCCCACCGCCCCCTTCACTGAAGGAATTGCCTCTAGAAGCGTAACCTAAATAGAAAATATATGAAAATAGAATATTATAGAGAAGCTACACATAAAATCTATGGGTTAAGGTTAAGAGAAGGTAACACTTTTAATTTACTGGGCCCATCTTTTTAGGTTATGTAAGAAATCTTTCTTCAAAAAATGGGGATAAAGGGATAGAAAAATGCAAGATTTGCAGTCTCCCTAAAAGTTTAATATGCTCCCTATATTGTATACATGAAAAATGCATCCTGAATGAAGCTACTAAGGTTGGCTTTCTGACAGCTGTATGTTTATTTCAGTTTTGCAGCTACGGATTATTAACCAACTGACAGTTATACATAACGGCTGTACTTTTCTAAAATCGTTTGTTCGGCCAGTTTGGACGATAAATTTGCAGCTGCCGAGTTATCCTTACATAAAAGTAGCAGAATGTCTGTCTGTCTTTACAATGTAGCTTGTTATAGGTCTAGAGAAGGTTTATAACTATTTTGGGTAAGCCTCTGGGGGCTTAACCCATTAGTGCCGAGCGCCACTTTTATGGACCGATCGAGCTGAAAATCTCAGGGAAGCTTTATAATGGTAAAAACAGAATTCCAATTTTTTTGTTTTGCTCTAGTGGCGTGCACAGGAAAGTTGCAATAAAACCCGGTTCGGCGCGAGTAAAAAAACCTTGCGGCATTAATAACCGTTTTTGGCGTTTTTTGGTGCTTTCCCCCGGCATTAAAGCCCGTTTGCGACCTAAATACCCGGTTATTTGGCCCAAAAAATTAAAAATGTAATTTTTGAACGCCCAAAGTGAGATGAACACTTTTTAAAACTACGATACGATCCGTAATTGAAAACTACATAACCTCATGTAATTGATAGAGCTACAACTAACATACAAAACAATTTATATCACATTTAAGATTTTGGCTATAGGTACCACCCCTTTTTGGTTAATAAACCCGGTTTTTGTTGTTGTTGTAAAAAAGATCTATTAGTAAAACCGGGTAATGAAAATTTCAGACTTTCCCCCCAAAAATTTAAATGTTAGAAAACCAATTTTTTTTTATATGTATCAACTAATCCTATATCCATGACAAAAAAAGAGTTCTCACGCCTAATTGTGAGTAAATTATGCCTCAAATCATCACAAAGAAATACTTGGCTATAAAAATTATATTTAATTAGGTTTAAAAGACTTCGAAGGGGGGGGGGGGGTAATGTGGTCTTTCAATATTTCAAAATGTATATAGGTATGTTTATGGCTGTATTTCTAGTATATATATTCAACCCTCCTTAACAATTTGCACCATGAATTATCATTAAGACAAAATGTCTTTTTGCATATTTAGCTATAAACGAAATCAACGAAAAAAACAAGTGCTTTCCCTCATAAAACCTATCGAGCAATGAACACTTCTCTTTATTTTTGAAATAAATTGAAAAAAGGGGATTTACTTTTCTTCGTATGTTTAACCCTGCAGTTCTGCCCAGTTCTCATAATAACCTAACCTAAGTAAAATAAGATTAGAGGGTTACATAAACTTTAAACATACAAACATACATCATATTATTAAAATAAATAAAACATTACTTCCTGAGTTATGGACAATAATACTAGAGGGTTGCAAAGGCTACATAACCAGACACACATACGCCCTACTAGACAGTAGCAAACAGACAATGGAGGCGAGCAGATGTCTTCATATTCAATCCTGTGTAGATTGAATTTTTTCAATCTTACCCTTACAGTCAGCTCTTTGAAAACATGGGTTGAAAATTGTATGGGTACCCATACTAATTCATGTGTTGTTAACATCAAAACCATCAAAAATAAATCTGCCTTCTTCATCGAAAACAGTGAAGCCACCTTTTTTTTCTTCTGCAAAAAAAATCAGTCAAGTTTTAATGTGTGCTTGTTATACGATCCGATCTGGTCCTTCACCCCTTCCTTCTCCTCATCCCCAAGATGTAAGGTGACACATGTGACCGCTGTTTTACACACCACACATGCACAATGGGAATATCTCGGAACTAAACAAATCATGCTGAGGATCAGATTTGTTGGTTGCTGCTCAATGTTTATCCTCTGGCTATTACTCAGGCTGTTGGTTTCTACCAGTTATTAAAATGAGTTAAAGGCATCCTTCATTGGATGTGTTGCGTCGGGCTGCAGACGACATGTTATCGTTTCTGGCATCTTCAATTTAAATTTTCCGCCAAAATAGTATGACAGATGAAAACAGCATTGTACAAACTGTAAATAGAAACAATAGCAAAGCAATGGTTTATACATCTTCAATCCATATTTCAATTTAGTGTATTCTATCAAAAATATTGAGTAGAAACTGTATCAGACTACAAAGTATAAAATATATCTGTGAATCGAAATATTATCAATCTACATAACACACCTAACAGTTGAATATTATTGATATTTTATCATTATTGTAGTGATTATATTATTCACTGTTTTATCTAAATTTGCATTATATGTGCTATCATGATTTTTAACTATATTATAACATTGTGTCCAATGTTTTTCCCACTGTGGGTATCTTATCTATTTTTAACAATGAGAAGGTATTAATCCTGTTCTTAAATGACATACGAATGTCGTTAACATTAACCTGTATAATAACTCATTATTATAACAATTTTGCTATTTAATATTTTGTGTTGTATTAAAATAGTAATTATGATTACACAGTAATTTTATATATATGTAGAATGTTCATGATTTTTATTTTAATATGTATGATATCTTTTTCTAAAGTTGAAATATATCATTTTAAAACAACATACGCCCTACTACTTAGGTAAACAAAAGTTTAGTTCCTTGAGTTATTAGTGAATTACCGATACTGTTAGATGGTTACAAAGTTTCATAAATAGAATTAGACACACATACACCCTACTACTTAGGTAAACAAAATGTTAGTTGCTTGAGTTATTGACCATAATATTAGAGGGTTGCAAAGGTTATGCTATGTTTTATGACTAACTTTTACTACAAAAGAATAGATTTGTAATGTTTAGATTGCTGGAATATGGAGTAAAGGTGTTAGAACTACTATGTACTTTTCTCTATTTAAATAAAAAGAAATCAAAAGTTATTATTTAATTGTCAAAATGTCATTATAAGAATAACGACATGACTGCTATACAAATATTTGGGTATTGTCGGTTTCGTGACATCGCCTCTTAAGGGGCGTTTTGTGTATTTTCACAGTAGCTGTTCTCTTATTTCTAGCCACCGCGTGGAGCTCTAACCCTGCGGGGCCAATTGCCTAATCACGCATGGCAATCATTGACATTAACATTTAATCTAAAATAACCTATCAATAGCTACGGTGACATTAAGACGAAACGCCCCTTAAGAGGCGATGTTACGAAATGGGCAATACCCAAATATTCTGTTGATGATACAAGAAGTCTTAATAGTTATGACAATGTATGATAAATTTATGTACATCCCGAATAATAATAAACACAATTTCCTTTCTGTTAAGTTGAGTGTATTACCATAGTGGTAATTTTGTGTATCATCATTGGGATGTACATCAATTTATCAGCTATTGTCTTATACCTTTAGATCCCAAGCAAATAATATTTTGGTTACCAGTGTAATTAACAGTACAATATTCCCTACCTCTCTTGGTTTAACCCATTCTAAAAATCTCTATAGTTTCACCAAAACTGCGACTAAATTAAGACTTACCAAAGGGAATGAGTTAAAGGTATGAGTTTATTAAGAAATATCTTAGTGGATTTTTTTTCCGTATGGAATTATTTTTGTTGCATCTTTGAATTTTAACAAGTTAACCTTAAATCAATGGGGGGGGGGGGGGGGTACATACGATAACCTCCCCTACTAAGTTTTTTAATCAGAGCTGAATCCTTAAATCATTTAGTAGTGAGACAGATCGAGGTGAGCCACCCCGATCTGGCTCACCAATAAAATGATTTAAAGATCCAGCTCAGGTTTTTATTTTATTTTTGACTTAAAAACTTTGGGTACTTTTATAAAATATTGATTTGTTATTTCAAACCAACAGTGTTTATTCCCCTTTTCTACCAATAATTTAAATCTTTCAGAGGTAATTTTGTTTATCATCATTTTATCATCTATTGTCTTATCCCTTCAGATATCTGCATATATCCTTCTGACCAGGTCTAATAAACCCGTTTTCTAATGATTACAACCTTCTTTTGTCAGTCTTAGAAAAGAAAACGCCCTACGACACCATAAACTGCAAAAAAATCATCTCATATCATCTCAATATCTTATAGTACAATAAAATGCAGTAATTGTTTTTTTGTTATCAATGTAATAAGAAATATTTCCATGTTTTCTTTAATTAAAGCTTTTAATTTTACCTCTAAAAGGCTACAAACTTATATACATACAACAGGCAAATATTGATTTTATTATTATAGTTTTTTTTACAGTAAATTTCTTTTTAAAGAAAGAGTTTAAAAAGATTACATATGTTTTTATTGAAGCACATCTTCTCTATATAAATTGTCTTTTGGCATACACAGATTGTAACAACAACGTTAATGATTTGTATAATTTTCTTAAATGCAGGAAGTGGTGAACATTTTAAATTTAAATTACACTAGAATCCTAATTTTAAAATCGCGTTATGATAAAAAAAAACTTTTTGTACTTGTATCCAATTTTGATAAGTTGGTTCCGAATTGGCAATGTCCAAAAGTTTTATACTATAAAAGGGGTAATTTTGCTTATCACCATTTGGGATGTAAATCAATTTACCATCCAATATATCTTTACTTAAGATTACTGAGAAAAAAAATGAACATTTCTCAAACATTAAAAAAATGATTAAAGTTTAATAAAGATTAAAATTACAGCGTTTAAGATATAATTTCAATTTACAGTTACAGATACTGCCTGTAGAAGAAACTATTCAATTTTCTAGTTTTTCTCGCGTACTTCATATGGACAAAATTGTCCTTGTTTAATATAATCATAATGCCCTATGAGATGAAAATGTAAGATAAGGACTTCAATTACAGGGACTATGTTATGGCACCTAAAAAAACTATTTTACCTTTCTTTTTAAATATCAATTATTGGCTATTAGTGTTTCATTTTTAATAGCTGGTTTCTTCGCCGCTAGCCTTATCTTTACTTACTTTTATCTCATTAAATAGGCTGTCTTCTCTCATCCCCCCACTCCGCAAAATAGCCTAAAACCTCTCTTAGCAAAAACTTCTAGGGTATATAAACATATCTTTGCTATGTTTATTTTGAGATCATAATAGAAAAAGATCATACAATCATTTACTTACCAAATCAGGTATCAATGAAAAATAGCCTCAGAATAGTTTTTCTGATGATTCCTTATTCCTTTACTTCAATTACCAATTAGGCTTTTTGAACGTCTACAATGTACATTGTAGATATGATAACACAGTGCCTTCGAAGGTGCTTTGACTTTAGTGTCAGAACCTAAATTGGGACATAGTGCATTTCATTACCCTAGGTTAGGTAACTTTATTTCACTTTTTAATAAAATCTAAAATGCAGCCGTTTTTGAGAAAATTAGATTAAAAAATTTCATGTTCAATTTTCACCCACTAGGAGTTACTGCATAATCATGACAAGAAAAGCAAAGATTATTTATTTCAAATTTTAAACAACTTTGCTTTTATAAAGTCACTCATAAAATCTCTCTATATATGATTTATTTAAGGCTGAATTTCCGTGACCTTAGCAAAGCAATTGATAAAAATGGCCGTCAATTAACTCACTTAAGGAGTGGTTTTATGAAGAACTTTATAAAAGCAAAGTTGTTCAAAATTTTAAATAAATAATCTTTGCTTTTCTTGTCATGATTATGCGGTAACTCCTAGTGGGTAAAAATTGAACTTGAAATTTTCTGAAAAACCGCTGCATTTTAGATTTTATTGAAAAGTGAAATAAAGTTACCTAACCTAGGGTAATGAAATGCACCATGTCCCAATTTAGGTTCTGACACAAAAGTAAAAGCAACTTCATTTGCACTGTGGATAAATGAATGAAAAAGATTTTATGCAGCGATGCTACTCTATAAGTGTTATATAGTTAGCACACTAAAAAGCTGTTCATTGTTAAAAAAAATTAATAGTAAACTGTATTTGTAAGGAAAAGAGATAATTGAAATATCAATATAGCATGTAATTGTACAAGTCTTAAATGAAAATAAGGCAATCAATAAAAGCTTTTTAAACATAACTTGGTTCTAGGCATTTTCCTGTTTTCTCGCCCATCCTATGACTACAGAGCCCCTAATTACAAAATCGAAATAAACTTTGATGGTGACTGTTCCTATATTGTTCAAGGTATGATAGAGCACAAAGACGTCAAAGCTTTATATTTGGTCGATGACAAATTAATGCCACGCTGTATCACGGGATGGGGGCGTGATTGAAATGTGTAGTATACTCCTTTGATTAAACTCAATTTACGGGTTTTTATATAATTGCAACGTAGTTATAAGACTTTTGGTAGCAATAAATTGAGACGTTGGGTATCCCTCTAACTGAACCGATTTTTGATTAGTCAACGGTCTAAATTTGTCTCGGCCAGGATATGATTAAAAGCCTAAATCGGCCAAGGAATAGCCGAGTACAATATTTTTAAACTTAAAAAATTAGAAATAAAGAGCTAAATGATTTATTGCGTCTTTCTCTTTTTATCGACAGACGCACTTGGATATATTATTTTCATAATTAATGATATGTATTTCCCATGTTAACGTCACCTTATGTGTAAATTTGGTGAGCTATAATTATTGAGTAGCGTTGTTAAGTTAGGATGGAAGAATTTTGTAATGAAAGCAAAAGTGGGGTAGAGGATAAGGGATGGGGTAAAACGGGTTATCATAATGTTTTATTTTCTTGACTTTAAGTTAAACTCTATCGCATAACTTATAGAATGCACAAAAGGGAAGTGGGTTACAAGTGCTCTAAATGCAATACAAGGGATTAAACTTTAAACATTAATGATTCTTATGAAACGTCTTAATACAGCCATAATTTCTAGTTATACATATGGTGCATTATTTGCCAAATGTACCACTTTTCTGCACTACCTCTCCGATTTTGTTAATACTCTATATTTTGGTCCGTTGGGTCATTCAAGGATGCTGGATGGCCAAAAAAAAGTTTCAGAGTCCCTGGATGTCTAGATATCTAGCTATCTATGAAGGTAGGTAACAAAAATGTAAAAAACACCTATTTTTTCACAATTTTAAAAATTAATTTTTTCATCAATCTTACATCCAATCTATACATTTTATACACCAAAATGATCGTTTATTCATGTAAAAAGCGCACATAATGCTATTTTGGCCAAAACTCTAATTTTACAGGGTGTCCAACAAAAAGTGTATTTTGGATATCTAGCGTAATACCCAAAATACCTATCCGAAAAAAATCATTTTTTTTGGCTTAAATCCTGTGTTTTATCTGTGTGCATATGTGGTATATAACCGTTCGGACCACCTGGGACTATAAGGTTGTCAAATTTCACTTTGGGACACCCTGTAAATGTGATTTTTGCGTCTGTAGAGCTAAAACTTGGTCCAAATTGGCTATTTTTTTCAAATTACTCTAATATGTGTCTTAGTATGTTTGGCCATAGTGTTTTCTGACCAGATCAATAATTTCATATTTTTTGGACACCCAGTATTTTCAAAAAAAGAGAGAAAAATTTTTGTTTTTTTTTCATTTTTTTTTTCTATTTTTAAGTTACTTAAAACTGTCATATAGATACAGATTTTGACTAATAACAATAATATTTGCCTATTTTACAATTTTTTACACTTTTGGGACACCCTGTGCATGTTTTTGAAAAATGATGGTTTTTGCCCATTTTTTGGGGGAAGGAGTCGTTTTAGGGCCATAGATTATTTCTTCATTTTTGTAGAACTTTTCAAGACACATCATTTGTTATTTATGCAAAAACCGCAAAAACCGAACCGTTTTGCCGTTATTCACCGCCAAAGGCAGAATTTTTTACGTTTTTTGCCATTCCCGAGGTTCTAATGGGCATTTGTGGTAAGAAGACGTTGATTTATCAAGATAACTGTGAAATACTTTTATTTAGGCATTTTAATTTACTAAATTTCATGTGAAGTAAATTTTTTTGTATATCCAACCGATTTTTGTCAAAAGGAATTTCAAATGCACATGATTTAAATTTCTTTTATCACTTATGTTATAGCAATTATTTATGTTATATTCACTTAATTTTCTTGTATTAACAATTGAAATCCATCTCGACGAAAAACGGTTAGCTGCACAAAAAATTTTAGTTAATATGAAATTTAGTAAATTAAATTACCTAAATAAAAGTATTTAAGAGGGATCTTGATAAATCAACGTTTTCTTTCCACAAATGCCCATTACAACCTCCGGAACGGCAAAAACGTAAAAAAATGCCGCCTTTGGCGGTGAATAACGGCAAAACGGTTCGGTTTTTGCGGTTTTTGCATAAATAACAAATGATGTGTCTTGAAAAGTTCTACAAAAATGAAGAAATAGTCTATGGCCCTAAAACGACTCCTTCCCCCAAAAAATGGGCAAAAACCATCATTTTTCAAAAACATGCACAGGGTGTCCCAAAAGTGTAAAAAATTGTAAAATAGGCAAATATTATTGTTATTAGTCAAAATCTGTATCTATATGACAGTTTTAAGTAACTTAAAAATAGAAAAAAAATTGAAAAAAAACCAAAAAAAATTTTTCTCTTTTTTCGAAAATACAGGGTGTCCAAAAAATATGAAATTATTGATCTGGTCAGAAAACACTATGGCCAAACATACTAAGACACATATTAGAGTAATTTGAAAAAAATAGCCAATTTGGACCAAGTTTTAGCTCTACAGACGCAAAAATCACATTTACAGGGTGTCCCAAAGTGAAATTTGACAACCTTATAGTCCCGGGTGGTCCGAACCGTTATATACCACATATGCACACAGATAAAACACAGGATTTAAGCCAAAAAAAATGATTTTTTTCGGATAGGTATTTTGGGTATTACGCTAGATATCCAAAATACACTTTTTGTTGGACACCCTGTAAAATTAGAGTTTTGGCCAAAATAGCATTATGTGCGCTTTTTACATGAATAAACGATCATTTTGGTGTATAAAATGTATAGATTGGATGTAAGATTGATGAAAAAATTAATTTTTAAAATTGTGAAAAAATGGGTGTTTTTTGCATTTTTGTTACCAACCTTCATAGATAGCTAGATATCTAGACATCCAGGGACTCTGAAACTTTTTTTTGGCCATCCAGCATCCTTGAATGACCCAACGGACCAAAATATAGAGTATTAACAAAATCGGAGAGGTAGTGCAGAAAAGTGGTACATTTGGCAAATAATGCACCATATATAACAAGGAGGTAATTATCCAAATAATTTTTTTTTAAAATTGCCAATAATATGTATAATTGAAAGAAAAATGTACTCATAAGAAATTATTTTTAAAAAATTTCTAAATCGAGTAAAAATTTATAGCAAAATAGTTTTTTTTTATTTTTTCTATATATAATAATATTAACCTTTTATTGAATATTTCTTTTTAAATTGAAGATAGATAAAAAATATAGAGAAGCTTTGCGCTTTTAAACGTAAAATAATAAAACAAGAGAAGGGTCAAAAAAAGGGTCAAAACCAGGGGATCTTAAGGGATAAGACAATGTAGGAATATTTATGTGCATTACTAATAATGATAAACAAAATACCACCTTGTGTAGACTAAAATAATTAATTGAAAAGTTTGCACCTACCAATCAATACTTGATGAAGATAGTTTTTTAAGCTTGTAAATGAGAGAACGTGCTTATAAAACTTTGGGTACCAGTATAATTAATAGTCCAATGTTCCCTCCCTACCACCCTGATCAAAACTGGTCCGTGTAAAGACCAATAGGTCAAGATGTAAGTCATTGTTCTATAAAAGGGTTAAATTTTTTTTTTCATTTAAACTAACAAAGTTTATTGAAATTTAGTTTATTTTTGTCTTACATTATACCTCTTAAACTGCTTAATAGGTAACAATTATCAGCTAGTACAGGATTATTCGTTTTGAATATATACTTTTTCGCTCTAAAACTAACTAAATTGGCTGATTTGAATGAACTACAAGAATAAGAACTGTTATGGTTTTTGTTTTTTTAATGAGTTTAAAACTTTCTTTGTCTTGTTTTTATTATTATGTATTAATGCAAGACAACAAGATTCTTAAATAGCATAGCAATAACAAACTAAAAACAATCTTATTATAATAAACAGTATGTTCTGTGTTGTGTCCTAAAGATCTCGGAAATGGCTGGATCGATTGTTAAACACCTTTAATTGAGGTTCAATTATAAATCAAAGGAAAGTTATTGGAGATGTGAGGGTGAGGGGGGAAGGGTTTGCCACTCTCCCACCAACAGAAAAAAATAAAACAAAATAAGATATACTATTCAGCTTTTTAATTTTTTCCATTTTAGAAAAGCTTTTAATATTTTCAGGGATGGTTTTAGGCTATTTTCTGTTTTTTTTTCCTACCTTTCAAATACAGAACCCTAGTTGATAAATGCGAACCCGCTAGTATTTTAATATTGTAAAAAAATAAAAGGCAAAAAAACTTTATTTGACTTGCGAAGAAGAATTATAGTAATATAAATATAGTTTAGTTAAATATTATTTTTCTGAATTTTTTAGAGCACCTACCCATAACTCAAACCCTTCAATCAGACCAAAATTTCGGCTGAGTTTTTACTGACTGTTTTATATTAAAACATGGATTTTCCCACCCTATGTCAGTATTCATTAGACCTAATTGGATTTCAAAATATCATGGAGTCATTAGATAGAAGAGGGTTTTGTGCTGAAATGGATATAGAATGGAAAACTTTTCTTTAATTTATGTTGCTACCATGAAAATCATATATTGGCCAGTTCGTTCATACAGTAGGAGGGAAGGGGATGCGGAAAAGTGTGTGGATTAGGGTATATTTAATTTAAGGCAACTGCGAGTTTCACCCAAAACTTCGGGAGCATTATTTTTATGGAGGGGGGGGGGGGGTGTAAATTTAATATACATGAAAAACATTTAGGGGTGCCTACAAACTCCCAAATTTGTTCGGGTGTGAGGGATGCCATCCTGCCCCCGCCCCCCCCCCCCCAAAAAAAAAACTTGTTTGGACGACCAAGGTTATCTCTTTACTTTTTTCTCCAAGATGCCACACAAGCCTTTATCCCACACCTAAAGCATCAATACAATTTATTTATCAACACATGTCAAGTCAACAACCAACGCAATTGTGATTGCTGTACTTTTGTCAGATAATTTTACTTTTTAACACATTTAGCTTCAAGATAGGCAAACGGACTTAATATATACTTTTGGTAGTTACTTGAACATTTACATTACAGAAAATATTAAAGCATTTTTACGTTAAATCTATAACAACAATTTTTAAAAGTAGAAAATTCTTTATAAATTCAATTTATATAAATTAATTGATGTTCAACTCTGTTAGATCATGATAAATATTTAATGAAAAAAATATTTTTGCCAAAAGTGCAACAAATTCTAATATTTTAATTTTCATTTCTATCAATCGCATTCTAATTTTAATGAATAAAATTTATGTACAAATTGTAATTGATTAACTGCCGTCTACCCATTGTCACTAGATCATGAAATGTGATAGCCTGATATCTAGTTGCCGAAAGTGTACGCAGTTTCCTGAGTGTTTCCTCATCCTAGCTCAATATTTACTACTAGCTAAAAAAGCTTCAAACTTTTCAAAAAAAAATCCAAATTTTAAAAATTCAAATTTATAATGTATAATGTATAAATCGTTTATACATTCAAATTTTGAATTTTTTGAGGGAAGTTTGAAGATTTTTAGCTAGTAGTAAATATTGAGCTAGGATGAGGAAACACTCAGGAAACTGCGTACACTTTCGGCAACTAGATATCAGGCTATCTGAAATGTCTTTGAAGTAAAATGTTTTTTGCCGGTTGGCCCGAAATGTTTTGTTTGGGCAATTAGCCGAGTTTACATTTGCGCTACCTCTAACTCATGATTAGGGTGGACTTGCAAAACTGTAACAATTGTAATTTCCTAAGAAAACCGAAGATAAAATCCTAAGTATAGCCCCTTTTGGGATGATTAAAATGGATTGCTGAGTTTCTGTCTGTACCGAAGGATCTTGCTAACAGATGAACCAATATGGTTCTCCTTTAAAGTGTAGCTTCTCATAGGTCCTTGACGTGTTTATAACTATTTTGGGGGGGTGCTACACCACATTCCTAATAGAAATCTAAAAAATATAACTTGCGCCGTATATCGGCCTTTTTTGATGCTTTTTTGTAAGAAGCTGATCTTAACATAGATTGAAACAAAACATTTTGCGTGCAGCTAGAGGCCTCTAGGAGCGTAGCCGCTAGTTAAAAATGTTATAGGAACAATTCCTTTTTATGTTGTTTTGGTGGAACTTTTTTGATCTGTGCTTTGTCATTGTTGATTTTTATGTAAGAATGGATATAGAATACATGGATATATTGACAGGGGAAAATTTATCGTCAATTCTGGTTGCTCTTATGGACCTCATGTATTAGTCAAGTCGTTCATCCAGTAGAAGGGGATGGGTTGGGGTAATAGAAGTGGATAGGGGCATCGTTTTTTTGTATCACTTTATTAGATTACATGAAAATCTGGGATTTTGGGTTAAATATCTTATCCTTCATTTTATCTCTTGTTTAATAAATTAAGATCTCAGGAAAGAATTTGCAATAAGAAATTTTGGAATTTTGCATATTTCAATATGCCGAAGTAAAATGATTTCGGTTAACATGAAATTTTGAAAAAAAATCTAAGATCTTCAATAATAAATTGTTATAATGGATATGTAAAATATACGTGGATATTGTGTCTTTTTATTAAACAAGCCTAGTTTCTATTATTTGTATGAAATAACCTTTTAATTCCTGATACTTTAGGACCACCTATTATCATTTAAAGAAGATAAGAGGCCTAAATCTGTAGCGAAGCTACTCTAGATAAACTGGAATTTTCTGATCATAAAATTACTAAACTTTTTTTCAGCCTCTTATTGTACAATAACGTGCTGTAACAATTAATATATTATTACTTGGATGTTGCACCAGATTTTTATATACTCTCATACAGTTAAAATCTCAGCTGGGTAAAATAACGCAACCCCCCAACCACTTCAACACCCCATCCCATCCCCTCCCACTGTATGAATTAAATGACCAATAAATGAGGTCCATGTTTTTCAACTTTTAATACATCCATTAATATAACTTATTTTATCCTTAAACTTACCAACTTACAGTTTAATCTTTTAAGCAAATCTTTTTCTTTAAATGTTAGAATTCTCATATCGATTTAAAATTTGTTCATTAAATAGTTAAGTATACTTTAGAAAATGTTTATTTTAAACATGTTGCCTTTTATTTTGATATTAAAATTTTAACATAGCTTTCCTTGAATGATGGCATCCTTGTTTTGCTGTAGAAATCTGAATAAAAAAAAGTGTTTGGCATTATCTAAGCTTTCGTGCGGATCAAACACTTTTTTATCCAACCATTAGCACTTTTTAGTCAGCTCCAAGACCACCATAATTATACCTTCAAACGATTATCATTTTCCCATAACCCGCGTGACTGTGGCGTAATACGTTGCGCATCCGCTCATCGTCGGGGATGTGATAACTAACGTTAAAATTTCAGATGTGGGACATAAAAAGACAGAGTATGGGGGAATGTTTTGGCCCCAAACAGGCAAAACTCATAATCATGCACAGTCAGGACTACCAGACAATGGTCGTGCAATCAAAGAGTTGATTGTCTGTTGGGTGTTTTCAACGGTCATATAGTCAAAACGTAGGTTAGGTTTTAAGAGGCTCAAATAAAACCTTACTGGAATTTTTTGCAGATTTTTGCATTATTGTACAACCATCATTGCAAATCTAGTATAATAATTAGTATTAATTACATTACCTCATTATTGCAATGATTTAAAGACAATATCTATGTGTGCTATGTTTTGTTATTAGCCCAAGACGTTGATAATTTTACATAAGTTTGATAATCAAAACGGTGAAGGTTTAAGAATGGTTAAAACTGTCATTTAGCGCTTCGCCCCTAGTATCTACAGGCATTTATTTGAAGGTGGAGCGAGTGACATAAAAATAGTAAAAAAACATTCCAAGATTACCATATGAAGCTTCCATAAAATGTAGAACTAAATTAGTTCAGTTTTAGGGAGATTTTAACTGACAATCAATAAAACGTTCATACTTTATAAGTCTTTTTCTTATCAACAAGTGAAAAGTTTAGAGGCACAAAGGTTTTCTTCAGGTGTCAAATGCCTGCAGCTGAAATTTCTAACTTTTATTTTAATAACCTCCGACAAAACCAAAAACAAAAAAAGTATTAATGATTAATTTTGAACGTTTTCTCATCATTTTCAAGTGGTCACTATTTCATAATTAAACAACCAATTTCCATATAGTTTACTGTCATATCCCTTAAGATCCCTGTAGCTCCCATAGCAATTGCTCAATAGTTTACAATTGTTTAGTTTTACACACATCTTTAAATGACATACAGACTAAAATTTAGGGCTTGTACTTAAACTTTGCTAAAAAAACAAAGAAACAAAATTTCATATATCAGCTTAATATATAAAGGAAAACAATAAACATGTATAAAGTAAATAAAAATGACCAAAAAAAAACAATTAATTATAATAAACCTAATTAATTAATCATTGGTTGTATACTCTTATACGAAAATCCATTTGGGTTTAATATAGGCTTCGCCCCCCTACTCACGCCCTTATAGCTAACAACCGTCCATGGAACATTTTAAGATTGTATTTGAACCACAAATGAACTTTTTGACCAAAAAGCATTCTTTCAATTCATATTTTTAGGTTATGTTAGGTTAGGGAAAGATTTTGGAATCATGAAGGGGTTAAAATATGTTTGAGTTAAAGAACCAAAAACTTTCCAATTCGTAGAATTAATTCCTTTCTTGCTGGCACACGGTGTTTTTTATTTTTAATTTTCATATCGTCGGACATGTGTCCGGTTTCAATAAAGTTTTCAGATAAAATATACCATCCTGGATGTTAATAAGAAAGTAATTTGTCGGCTAGATGAAAATAAATTACCCATACTTCTCACAATAAAAGATTTATTAGATTTATCAATAGGGACATATATCTTTAAAAGCAAAGCTTTGCTACAATAATGGTATGTCCGTATGTTCGAAACGAAGAGCTCTTATAGTTAAATCTATTTTGCATAATGATTCAAGTAAAGTTCAAAGTATAGCAATTCTTATTCTAATATTCCTCCAAACCTATTAATATACGCTGGGTAGGAACCAGTTGACAGCCATATTTAAAAATCATGTATAGCATTGTATTACAGAAAATTTATTACGAATATTCAAATAAAAATCATAAATTAAACCCAGTTGTTAGCCTTTTCCTTAGGCCCCTTGGGGATAACAAAACTGGTTTTAATCTTATAATTTTTCATTTTAATATCTGCGGAATGCTGTCTATAATGAAAAAACAACAATAACAAGTCCTTTTCACTCCACAGGGGGAGAATAGGCAGCTGACAATTTGTCAGTGTTTCTGTAACAATGTGGCTTTTTTATGGATAAGGGATAGGGTTGTCAGCCCTAAGCGCTATGATTGCGGTGGAAAGCGTCCAAATGCTCATCAGACAACCAACCCTTTGATTGCACGACCTTCGTCTAAGAAGTCCTAACTGTGCATGGTAGTGAGTTGCGCCTGTTTTGGGCCAAGGCATTCCCCCTTTCTCTAACTATTTATGTCGCACACCTGACATAGCAGCAGAAGGAACCACTTTTAACGTCTTTAATTATGACGCGGTGTCGGACCGATATTCGAACCTATCACCTTCCCGACGACGAGCGGAGGCACTACGTGTTGTGCCACGGTCGCGGGTCGATGTCTATAATACGCTGTTATAAATAACTCTCACGTGACGTACTGACCCTAACTATACAACAGCTTGGATTTCAACAACTTTGAATAATTATTTCCACCTATATGATTTTTAAACCACTAATGTAGCAGACTAAATCATTGATAAAGGAATAAAAAAATTTACAACAACAAAAAATATTAATAAGTACGATATTATGAATATGATTCTTACCAATGGTAGATTATAATTGATTCCTGTTTTATTGGCTCTGAGGGGCCGAAATAATAATTTCTAGTATGTGCATTTATGATAAATTTCCTCTATGGTCATTTTAGTATTTAAAAGAAAAAGTAAACCTATTTTTCTTGGGGTGATTTTTCATGGGAGGGTTGAGATACCCCAACCCCTGATAATTATAAACCTTCTCTAGATCTATGAGAAGCTTTATTGTAAAGGAGAACCATATTGGTTCAGAGTTTACACACAAAGCCATTTTATTAGGTTCATATTCTTTCCTTTATTCCTGATTAAAGAGAAAGATAGAAGATTTGAAAATGTAGTTATTTGTAGACCACCTGTTTTATAGGCAAGTGATATACAAGATCCCAAAGCTAATAATTTTTAAGTATAGATGTATAAACCAGACAACTACCTGGCTAAAGTGGTGTAGAGTCTTTTCGTCTGCTGGCTAATTGATTTTTGTTATTTTGTAGGGACTCGGCTGTGATTATATTTCCGACTCTGTTAGCTGATTTCAAAGACCCAATACAAAATCAGAACGGGATCCCTGCCTTGTAGGCAAAATCAAATATAGCAGTTGTGCCCCCTATTCTCTTACTTAAATGTTAGATACATGCCTTCACTTCAACCAAGTTTTTGACCAATAAATACCCCTCCACCTTTTTGAATTTTCAAAATAACATATTTCTAGCATCACATAGCCCCCCTATAACCCAGTAGTAAAGCTCTTTTAACCTTCTCTAAAATTAGATAAAGTTCGTTTGCGATTTTGATACAATATAAAAAAAACGCCGTTGTTATTATTAGTATTCTTTTTTCTCGCTTTCATTCGAATCCGGTAGATAGGAACCGGTTGTCATCCATACGGCACTTAGGGGCTAAAAAGCTGGTTTTAATCTTATAATTGTACATTCTATATCCGCGGAAAGCCGTTTATAATACGATGCGAGAAATAACTATTTATTCTTGATTTAAAATCATTGATAATTGTGATCCCTGAGTGTAACTGGAAGTAGATGAGTGTAAAGTATAAATTTAGCTGTAGTTGTCGACTAGCATTCAATGAAGTCAATATTTAATATTGGCAGAAATAATAGATACTTTAATACTTGGATGATACACCAGATTTTTATGTTCTTTAATAAAGTTAAACAAGCAGAGGGCTTATATTGCCATTCCACCCCCCCCCCTCCTCCACCCTCTTTACCCCATCCATTCTCCTCCCTTCCTAATGGATGAACGAACTGACCAATAAATGACAATTTGTTCCCCTGTCATAATATCCACGTATATTTGAGATCCGTTTAAAAAATTTTCCTTGAATAGGGAAGGACTCTTATTTTTCTAAAAACTAGAGATACTCTTATAATTTTAGTTTTATGCAAAAACAATAAACCAACCCATCCCCAATTTGTCTCTTGAGCAAAGACGTCCAAAGGTGAGGCTAAAAGATGTTTATTTATCCCCCTCTTTGAAAACTCTTTATTCACCCTCCTCAAAATTTTTAAAAAATACATAATTAGATTACCCCCCCTCCCTCAAACCTTTGAAGAAAACCCTATATTTTACACGCCTCAAAATGAAAAGCTTAGACGACCCTGCATTAGAGATCTAAAGGAGATGCATACCCGCTATTTTGATATATAAACGGTTTTATGAGATTACCACGTGTTGTCAACGGTGGTCAAAGTTAGTCGGAAGCGTGACCAATTATAGGAAACATACCAAAATTTTAAAATCAACAATTTTCTTCTTTGTCTATTATTTAAACTTGCATGTTTTTTAGTAGTTGTCTGTTAGTTTGTCTGTAAGAATCATATTTTTTGTATAGATTCTTTTGACTCTCATCGAATACTCTATAATTTACGAAGTTTGTTTATTTCATCATTTTAAACATTGATTTTTTAAAGAAGATTTTCCTGGTTAAGGATTTTATACTTTACACATCAACTTATCCGTCTGTCTGTTTGTCTTTATGCCCTCTTTGAGTAAAATGTGCTGTTTTTGGATATTTATTAAAATCTATTTATATTTAACCTCTACTCGTGTAAACATAAACAAAGAAAATCAACGAACAGATAAATGGAAAATAAGGAAGTTTTTTTTCATGCCTTACCCCACCTAACCTAATCTGACTGGAAGTAAAGAACAAACTTAGGAAAAACAATTTATTTCAAAATATTGGGGAGGGGATTTCTATTCTCGACTAGGCACTGTGAGGGAAACTGCTTAAACGTATGTATGATTAGCATGTATGTTTGAAAATGTAAAAAAAAACTACTACAGAACAATTATACTTTGTTGCAGCTACGCTCCATAACACATTAGGAATTTTAGAGATATTATAAGCACGTATGGTCTATTCTTTCAAGCTTAAGTTCCCTTGCTCTCTATTTACAACTAGCATAAAAGCCTTTGTGAAGAGGGAGGGGTAAATCGACCAAACACTTTTAATTTTAAGAAACAAAAATGGGGGAGAGGTGATTTTCTCAGGGGTGATTACTCTGAAAGGGTATAGTTACCTGCCCCCAAAATGGTGGTTCTAAACCATCCTTAAATTTTTGAGAAACTTCAATTAAAGGCGAATCATATCGGTCCAGCGGTTAGCGAGATACCTAGCTACAAAGACACACACACAGAAGGAAAGACATCCTGTTACTTTTATATAAGGATAATCCACTTATTTCAAATTAAAATTATTTTGAATGTGTACCTCCTTGGTTTCTATATTTCTCTATCATTATTTTATTTTTAGATATATTTATTAATCGCCTTGTAATTTTAGAAAATATATCATAAACATCATTAACACATTTAACAAGAATGACAACATAGACTAAAGCGAAGCTTTAAAATCGGAATAAAGGACAACGAACAAGAATTAATGTAAATTGTCAGAACTTGATAACCAGAATATAAATTTGTAAGTCTAAACAAAATTCTACATAAATTTGTTCAAAAATTGTGTAAAATGTGTGTTAAAAGGTCCTAAAGGACAAAGTTCCTAAAGAACATAGGTCAAAAATACAAAGGTCCTAAAGGGACATCTATTAAGTAAAAACTCCTAATTGTTAAAAAAAAAAAAATCTGAAAAAAATCTTCCAAAAATTTGAGAGAAAAAAATGCACCAACAGTAAAACAATTTAACAGTCAAATCCAATATGACGATAATAAACATGGAACTAATTCAAAATTGAATTTTATTTCTTGAATAACTTTGCACACAGGCTGAAACTCAAAAATCCGTCCGACAGTTTTTCCAAACTATCAAACTGCATGGTTTCGAACCCATAATACAAAAATCGTCACTTAACTCGCACTGAATAAATGTGACATAAATATCAACATTTTTAAGATTGAAATTGATATTGTCATCTATAATACAAAGTAGAACGATGTCTGTCTGTCCGTCCGAAGCTTAAGATCTCAGTAACCACTGAACCGATTGGGCTCTACTCTTCAGGGATTATACCTACTGGTCCTGTGATGGTTTTAAGCTATTTTCTTGGGGGGTGGGACACCCCCAACCCCCCCAAAAAATGATTTTTTTTTTACTTTTTCGTTTCAAATCTAAAATACGAAAAATTAGGTTGCTCAAACCTCTTGGGGCAAAGCCCCTGGGCTAGGGGCGAAGCCGCTAGTTAAGATATAAAGAAAACTAAGATGAAATTTTGAAACTACGTATGTGTTTTTTATCATCTAAAGGCGCTTGTGCAATAAAATAACATAAAAAAAATCAATATAGAGTAGCTTCGCGCTTTACAATCTCTCTTTTCCGTAATTACATACAAAAACATTGAAGTGAAGCGGTCAAAAATAAAATATAGAAAATAAAAATTTTGTCACGGCCTGTCGCCTATAAAGAGCCATATTAAATTAACTATTTTAGAAATAAAACATTTCCACATTTTTTTAGAAACAAAAATTAGTCTCCCTTTTCAATTTATTGTTTTGACCAGGGATAGGGAACCTTTACAGGGATCTAAGGAGATAGGACAATGGCCGATTATTTGAAGTACATCCCCAATGATGAAACACAAAATTAGTCTTCTGGAAATGGTTGAAACGTTTGAACACTTAACTTAATAAACCAACAAATCACCAATCGGAATTCAAAAAAAAGTTCACAATGATATTGAGCCAACGAATATGAAAGCGTTATTATAAACTTTGGGGACTAATGTAATAATAATATATTTTTGTAGAGAAGCTACTATATAGTTCACTTAGACCGTTCGTAACCCTATGGGAAAAAGTGATATTCTCAGTTAGTATTTCATAAATTGTATTGTAAACAGTTACTTGAACCTTCAGTTAGAGCTTGTCGTTAATATGATGTTTTCAACATAGCAAAAATTAATGAACAAAGCTATTCTTTACCGAATAGTTTTGCCAGATACATAATAAACACACCCAAAAGTTCTTTTATGAGGAAAATGACGCGTTAAGCAGGCAAATTTTTTCACACCCTCCTTTAATTATATAAGGGGGGTGTTACTTTTAAAGTTGTGACACTCTCTTTGGCTGTTTGTGGGGGTTACCTTATCTCTCTTTTTAAGGGGGGTTAGACACTTCGAGGGGTGTATCCACCCCCTCAATTTTGCCAGGGGAGTGGATACATTTCCCTACTGCACGCTACTGTTTTTAACAGTGGTACCTTTTAATAAGCTGGGAACCAAAAAGCCCCCTTTAAAACTATTATCCCAAGCCTATAATTTAGTAAATTAAATGGCCTATTTGTTTGCTAAATGACGAATGAATGAATATTCTTACTCTTTAAGGCTTTATTTACCGCTAGAACATAGGGATAAGGCTTTCAAAAAAATAAGATCTTTTTTAAATGTATGTAGAATATATGTACGTGGTATTATGATAGGTGGAAAATTGTCGTCAATTTAGGTTAGGTTATTTACCCCTTCAATTATTGGTCAGTTCGTTTATCCTGTAGAAGGGGAGTGGATTGTGGGGATGGTGGGAGATCGTTATTTTAGCCCGTTACAAGATTTACTTTATCAGAGTACATGATAATTTGGTATAAGACCTAATGAAATATACAAGAAACTATGATTTACTCTGTTTCTATGTAAGATTGAAGTCTGATTTTTTGTGTATATTTCTCTAAATTACATTTCTGTCTGCGCTCTTAGATAAAAAAGAATAGCTAATTTATCGCATCGTAATATACACAGCTTTCCGCAGATATTAAAATGTAAAAATAAAAATTAACACTAGTTTGCTTAGTCAAGATGGGCCTAAGGACTGGGTTAATAAAACTGGTATTAATCTTATGATTTTAATTTAGTATTCGTGGAAAATTGTCTGTAATTTGATGCAATACATGATTTTTTATAATTAAAAAAACATATTCTTCAATATGTTAAAACCCTTAATTCCTGATGTATTATTATCTGCTTTGTATTCATAGAGAAAAAAATAAAAGAGAGGAAACGAAGCTACTAGAAGACGAAAATAGGCAGTGGTCCTAGAGGCCTACTCAGCGCTGTTGCCGCGCTAAATTTTATTGCTATTCAACCACTTTTCAAATGGAAGGATTAAAATTATCAAAAAAAAAATATTTTTTTACTTTTTACTATTTCCATATTTAGGGCAAGACTATTAGATTAGATATTTTCGTTTTAATGTTTTAATTAAAAATTACATAGAATTTTATTTTTATTTTAAAAAATTTGTGCATGAAAGATAAATCCTTACATTTCTAACAAGGGGGAAATTTTTTTCATATTAAACATATAGCTGATTCTGACCGCCCACGGCTGTTTGCTAAATATCGCTTTTCTTTTTATTCACATTATTATTTATGATTGATATACAAAAAGCCCTGGGCGGCTTTTGATTTTCGTCTGCTAAATTTTCTTTACAAATTTAGGGATGGGGAAGTAGTATTTTACCATGAAAAGGGGGTGAGTATTCATCCTCTTATCCTTTTTCCTTATGTTTGTATTATTATTAATAATAATAATACATATATTAGATCAGAGGGATAAGTACATAAAAACCATAGAGAAAATAATAAAAGAGAGAAATCGAGGTATTTGAAGGACTAAAATAGGCAGTGGGCCTAGAGGCCTATATTGAGCAATTGCCGCGCTGAATTTTTAATGTTATTCCACCACTTTTCAAAATGGGAATATCTTAAAATTAAATATAATTTCAGGACAATTATAGTTGCTGTTTGAAGCATAAATCTAATTTTTAAGGGATGATATAGAAATATTTTGAATTATCATCCATTCTGATGAAACCTAATGAAAGAATATAAAATTATCATTATTAATTTTTCATGACTTTGCTACTGACTTTAATCATAACACTCATTATCAGCTTATAAGATTTATATTGCAGTCTATCTAACTTATATTTTTTAATAAATAAACGTTTTTACAAATTTAATATGAACATTTGATTGTAAATTATAATAATCAGTTTTTCAGTGCCATCTAGCTTTGGATATAGAACTAGAATATCAAAGCGTTCATCAATTTTTATTTTGCCTGTATTTTTCTTGTTTTGGATTTTTGTCACTAAAGGGCCAAACCCTGAGGGGTAAATAACATCACTTGAAAATGTTAAAAATATTGTAAAAACGAGTATTGTCTGAGAAAGAACATAGATAGCATTACAGATTATTCACTTATTTAGATTATTCAGTTATGAAATTTTTTATTTAATATTTAGCCTTAGTTTTAATGTATGTCTTTGAAGTAGACAACTAGCGAACCTGGTGGCTGAGAGCTTAACTATTAATTTTTTATTAGTAAACATTTAAAAGTTTTATCATGTTAATTAGATTTAAATATTACATTTAGGCTAATTTGAAAAAAAATAAATTTTTGATCATAAAAGGTGAACCCTCCTATTTTTAAACTAGGCGAAACATACTTTTCTGCTGCACTAAGACCGTCCGCGGCTGTTTGTTTTTTAAGATTCTAAATCAAATTGTATTTTAAATATTTTCTTTAATTTTTTTTAAAACATAATAAATTACAGAAAAAAAATAATAATTAATAAGATAAAATTTTTTTTATTTTTTTTTACATATATAGAATAGGTTATGATTAAGATGCAAAAAGCCGCGGACGGTTTAGATAAATAGCAGACAAATTATTTTAGTAGGGGGGAAGTAATATTTTACAATGAAATTGGGGTGAGTATTCATCCTCTTATCCTTTTTCCTTATGATAAAAACATATATCTTTACAAGAAGAATAATATACTTAGGAAACAGATTTCCCACAAAGTGCAAGTCGAACACTGAGAACCCCCTTAACCTTTTAAAAAAATGAAATGACTATAACCTAACCTGATCTAATCTTAAGAAATAAGACAAGGCTCAACAAGGAACTTTGAGGGAAACGCCGAAAAGTAATATATTACAATACACAGATATAAAATCTCGAAAAGTCTTTTATGTGAAAATAAGTGACGAACCCCAATCTGTCCTACTTTGAAAAAGACGATTTCAGTGACGTCATATACGTTTTGGGAAAGAAAAAGGGAAGGGGGGAAGAAAATCTCTTCAAAAGAGATGGGAGAAAAGGGAAGAGATTTTCTTTCCCCCTTCCCTAAACGTATATGACGTCACTGGAATCGTCTTTCTCAAAGTAGGACAGATTGGGGTTCGTCAAATAAGTGTGTAAATAAAAAAAATACATAATTATGCCTCTAAATATTTTACCTTTATTCTGAAGCCTAAAAATCTCTTTGTTAAGTCATTTAAAGATGGTTTATTAGCTAAAGTGTTTTAAAAGTCAGTCTAATATGGGTCCCATGTCACGATTTAGAATTGGGTCCACAGGTGGGGAAAGGTGTTTTGAAAATAATAGGTAGAACTTCATTAAAGTCCAAGAGTGGGGTTTAAGGGGTGTAATGCCCCCAAAAAGATTGAAACCCCTCAATTTACACATCTCAAAATTTATAAAAAATATTTAATTATCCTCCTCAAAATCTTTGAAACACCTCATTTTACAACCCTCGAAATTTAAAAAGCTTGAACGTCCCTCTGGGTATAACAAAACAGACCCCATTATTCCACCCCAGGTTTTTATTAAATCTTGATTGATTGGATCTAAACAAGCAGTGTCTACATTTTTAAACCAATAATTTTAATCTACGTAAAGGATAATTATTATCTTTTAAATGTACATTAATAATAGCTATATTGGAATCATTCAACGAATGCATTGCTATGCTGTATATTTTTGGAAGAATGATATGATTCTTTTTTTCATTAATGTAAAGAAAACTTTTAATTCTTCAAAAATCATACTTTAAAAAAAAAACTGTACCTATTATACCATCCTAATGTTTAAAAAGTAAACATCGAACACATAGAGAAAGAATACATCTTTGTGTTCACATTTAAGAAAATAATTATTGTATGTTCATACATTATTTCTAATGTTTACTACTATTATTAGCATACAGATCAGAAGAGCAAAATACTTTCAAATCGGCTTACGGCAGATTAATGTGATCAAACAAATGACTATTTGACCTATCATCTTATAAGAATTTTAATTAAAATATTGATTAACCAACAGAAAAAACTTACTGATGACAAATTTACAAATCAAGCAACCAACTTACAAACTAATTGACAAACTATCTATACAAAAATGAAAATCAAAAATCCATGCAAAAGATAAATCATTAAAGTAAAAGAATAGAGGGAGCATGAGCTATATGAAACTCTGCCAACAAGGCGGGGACCCTGTGCCCATTTTGAATTGGGTCATTAAAATCAGCTAGTAACGTCGGAAATATAAACACAGCTGAGTCCTTTTAAAGGAACCTACATCAATTTGCTAAAAGACGAAAAGGGTCTCCACCACTTAATTCAGGTAATTGTCTGGGATATACATCTATACTTATAAATTTATTGTGCATTTGAATGCATAGAATATACAAAGATAATTACTAATAGTTCATACGCATTAAATTTTCGAGTGAATTATGCTAGAATAAATTTCGTTGATTTATAATTCTGCTGTCTTGTGGACACGCCATGATTGAAGGGTGAGGACCATCTAAAAGCCATGATCTTGATATTAATGGTCTTTTTTCTATCTCACGCCGAAGTATTTATAACCCTTTTTATTGCCCTCTTCAGTCACATGGATAAAGCAATGATCGAAAAAGAAGCACCTGGAAAGTGTCATGTGTGACGTCATAAAAATACGTCTATTGTCCTTATCTTTTTAGGGGTTTCCTTTCCCACTTCTATCAAATTGTGCATTTTTTCTGACAGAAATTAACACGTTTATACTTACCATAAATTACCAAAAAATTTGGGAGCAATAATTTCTTTTCAGTAGCCATATTCCTACTCCTTAGCCTTGTGACTTTTTGTTTTATGTCCAAATCTTAGCCGGTCACACGCTCAAATAAATATTAGTTATTTACACTTACAGCATCGTATTCTAGGCAGCTTTACGCGGATATTAAAATGACAAATTATATGATTAAAACAAGGTTTGTTTGCTTCAAGGGATCGAAGGCGCGGTCTTACAAAACTGGTATTAATCTTATGATTTTTATTTTAATATTTGTGGAAAATTGTCTTTAATACGATGATTTTCATTATGACAACCGGTTCTAATCCAGCGGATATTGATCGGTTTTGAAGCGTTACTGTAAAATCTATTTACAAAACCGAGCGAATTTGGCGTAACAGTTAGTGTATTTGCTTGTTGTCAGTTAGGTTTCATGTTCGAATTTCGGCCCAAGACGTTAAGAATGGTTCCCATCGCAGCTATGACTGGGGCTTTCTTTACAAGTAACAGGGTGAGGTTGTTTAATGATGTCATATTTATATCTTCAAAATAAAAAATAGTAGTTTAGTTATAAAATTGACTCTAAACGTCGACCTATACACAAATGAAAATTTTAAAAAACCTTTTTATCCGGTAGGGGGGAAATTGGACTGTAGATTACATTGAATTTTAATTGGTTTCAAAACAGCAGTCTTAAACTTTTTAAACAATTAATTTGATATACAGAACTGGTAATTTTGTTTTCAATTTTTGATAATTGTTATCAATTTATCGTCCATTGAATTATCCCTTAAGATACCATCCTTGTAATGCAAAAAATGAGCATAAAATAAGATTATCATGGACATATACTTGTTGTAAAATTCGGGACCAATACTTTGAAAAATGCAGGGATGCAGTGTTATGCAAATATAGGAGAAAATTATCTTGCCTTGTAACTAATGGACATTCTGATCAGGGCTAGACAGCTGCGTGTAAACCTGAGTAAAATCGTCATATTATAAATTCGCTCAATGTCTATTCCTGTACCTAAACAGACAATTCATTTGTTTTGATTTTTTATGCACACAAGCGGGTTTAAATTTAAGGCTGATTGGCGATTCTAAGCTAACAGAGAACATAATTTTATACTTCTTCATTACAGTTCCTTTAACATATATCCGACCTTGAATGTTGATAAATTTCTTCCATTGTCTGATCCCTATATCCCTGGGTATAATACTGTGATGTTAAAATCATGATGTTCCAATCCATTCAAAAAATAATAATATTGATCACAGTTCATTTTCCTTGTCGTTTAAAATTGTCCAATTATTTGCCCCACCCCATTTGGAAAATATTTAAGCTGATGCCAAGTACTGCAACAAAGAATTGGATATTTAGTTTAACAGCAAACCATTATACCTAAATTATATTTTTTTATCTACTTTTAAAAGTCACAAAATATCATTTTCAATTCTTTAAGTTTTAATAAGCATAGCAACCAAGTACATAAATCACTAATGAATTCTCTCATAGCCTGTAGTGACTTCTTCCCCCTTATATATTTAAAAAAAATAAATAGCCACCCCCTTAGAAAAAAAGCCTAAAACCAGCACAGGACCAATAGGTATATTTCCTAAAAAGCACAACCTTATAAATTCAGCAGTTTGCAAGATCTTAAGCTTCAGATTGAGGAAGCATTATTCTAGGGTTTACAAAAAAAGGGGGTTGGGGAGATCGTTAAAAAAAAACTTAAGTAAGAAGGATATTAATGATTATGGCTGGCTGGTATGCAAAAAAAAGAAATTATTGACCCCCAATCACCGGCCCCCTTTCCCAATCCAAGTTGATGTTAATTTTTTTTTCGCAAATAGTATAATAGCCAAAGTTTAAGGAAGATTTTTTGGGGTAGGGGAATAAGGTTATGAAATGATATGGGTTGAATATGGTTTGGAGAAAAATATTAGTTTTATTTAGATTTGATAAAAAAAAATTCAATGACATTTAGCTGTTTTTAGAATTTTTTTTTTTTTCATACTACTACAGTTGAACAGATAGATAAAGAAAGGCTATATTATAGAACTTATATATGAAGTCAGCCTCTTTCTTCAATAGCAGGTGAGAAAATTACTTTTTCTTTAAATTGATCTTTTTGGACGGACTGATTGATCAACGCTTTAAAAAACAGGTTCTTTGGTGGGTTTTATTTGATGCTAAGCAAGAAGATGTGCAGATTAAACTTGTGCCAATATGGAGCCTTGTAGAACTCCCCATTCGTGTTTCCATTTCAACCTATCAAAATTTAATAAGTCCTCAATAAGTTGTTAAACCAGTCGATGGAAAAACAATTTTTAAAACTTTGGGGATTAATGTCCCCTCCCTCCCTGAGTTTATATCCACACATCCAGTGGTTTTCCTCATATCTTATGTTAATGGTAATGCTTTTATATGATAGGTTAGGTTAAGTAAAGATTAGGAGAACCCCGATATGATTGTACCAACCTAGGGTTAGTTAAAGCCTCACTCAGGGTCTAATAAGATATGTTTTTTTTAATCGGAAGTGGTTTCAGTGGTGTAAAAATGTTTTAGTAGAAGTACGGAATATCCCCTAAAATTTAATAATTTCTAGGGTTGATCTTATCCTTTGTCGTTGCAAAATAACCTAAAACCATCACAAGTATAAAGTTTCTCTTAAATGTATTTATAACCTGCTGATATGTTTTTTTTTTGATCTTACTTAAAACACTAAAAGTGTGTTAGGCTTTAACTTATGATTGGGATTTATTGCCTGTTTTTATATTTGATGCACAGAGAGCGTACCCTGCTAATCGTGGAATTATTGTGTTGACCAACTAAAAAAATATATATAAGGACAAATAAAACATGTAAACAGGTATATAGAATTGTAGAATAGATCCCAAATTTGCTTATCAATGGATATAAAATACGTTAATATATTGAAAAAGAAAAATTTGTCTTCAATTTAGGTTGTTAATATAGAATTAATTTATTGCTCAGTTCTTTCATCCTGTAGGATGGGAGAGGTTAGGGTAAAGGGGGTGATACTTATTTGAGCCAGCTATGAGTATAAATTTATTAAAGTACATGAAAATCTAGTGCAACACCCAAGTAAAAATATATCGATTGGCTCATCCGATTGGCCATTCGCACAGAGAAATTAAGTGATAAAGTAAACGCGCATTTGTCAGGGGAATATTCACAAGAATATTTTGAAAATATAGACAAGTACGTCGTTGGAGAGACAGACGTGTGGACATAAGGTTTACATGAGTAGCTTTACTACTAAAAAACGGATCATAAAATAACTGCAAACATTTATGACTAAACAAGCTATAACTGCATTGTTAAAAGGGACACTCACAAATTTAGATAATTTGGCTTATTGTCAAGGAGGTGTTTGTTTCGAGTCTGAGTCATACTAGAAAGGTTAAAAATGTCTTGGCCCATAATTAAGAGCAGCTCATTATCTAGCACTGCGACGGCTTCAATTCATAGGTCGTGCAATCAAATGGTTGATTATGTATTTATGTTACTTTATCAAATACCCCGGGTGTTAAAACAGATTAAACTTTTTAATTTCACGAACTTGCCTGTAAGTCCCAACTGTACATAGTAATGAGTTGCGCCTGTTTTCGACAAAGATATTTCCTCCACTCCAAATATAAATGTCACACACCTGACATTTCAGCAGTAAAAACCATTTTTGATGTATTAAGTTATGTGGTGTGTTAAGCAGAGATTCGAACATATCGCCTCCACGACGACGACGATGTGTTGAGCCACTGTCGGGGGTTATCGAAAGGGGTAAGATGGGGACAAAAAAATATCTATCTACAGTCTTAATGTTATCAGACAGAAAAAAACTTACTACTTTATATAAATTAATGTTTTGGTCTGTCTCTTAAACTTAAAAAATGCACAGTTAACAAATGTGTATATGACACTAGGCAAAAAGAAAGGTAAACAAAAACGAATACATCCATAACAAAATTAAATTTAGACTTCAACGAATTCATAGGTATCTATTATCCAAACTTATTTCAGGTTCCAGGTATGATTCTCCGGATCTTCCAGGTCTTTTGGAATCAAAACTTGTGATGGTAGAGGAATTGGTCAAAACCCACTTCCTTGTTTAAGCTCTGTAATGTGCTTGAGGGTTTATAAATAAATGTATAAGTAAAGATCCAGACAACTACCTGGCCCTTCAAGTGTTGGAGACCCTGTTCGTCTGCTAGCAAATTATGTTCTTTTGTAGGGATTATATTTTAGACGCAATTAGCTGATTTCAAAGGCCTAATACAATAAAAAAGTACAGGGTTCCCGCCCTGTGGACAAATTTAAATATTGCCTATTCCTCATCTCTTCTTTTACTTAAGAGGTTGGTACTTTACAAATCTAAACTTGTAGAGTAGCTTCAGTATTAAAGACAGAGAAATTTGTTTGGTTAAGGATAATTATACCATAATTCAAATGCATTAAGAGAGAGATAGTTTTATAAAATACTTTTAAATAAGTGGTTTTCATCAAGGTATCTAGTTAAGCACAGCAAGAACCGCCCCTCCATCTTATTTTAAATTAAATTCAAAATAAGAAGGTATAGGTAATAGGTATTGTTTTTCGTGTGTTTTTGTTTACTTAAGTACAAGTTAGGTTGGGTTATATCGGGTACAGATGAAACCCCGCAGAGGTTAAGCATTCAAAGAAAGAACAAAATGGAATGACGTCAAAAACTATCAAAAGCAGTGAACTTCGTAAACAACTCCGTAATTGGCTTCGATAGACGTACAAACAGATCCTACTTATAAAATTGATGCTCTTCTAATAATGAATTTGCATTAACTTTTAAAACAATGTCCTATAATACATACAAATGCCTAACCTTACATAAAAATTGTGTAAAAATATATTGTTCTAAAAAAATATAAAAATAAATATTTTTGCTTGAATATAAGATAAATCCATAATCAAAGTAAAGTTACCCTTCAGTATATGGCCCTTTAGGGTTAGGGACCCCGCCATAAAAAAAAACCTAACCCCCAACCCCATAAGTGGTTGGTCACAATAAAAAATCTAACCCTCCCTCCTTACAATTTAACCAAAAACACTTGGGAGAGGTTGTTGAATGCTTGCTAGGCACTTTGTGGGAGAACACTGTATTATTTTTTGTTCGAAGTTAGAAAGTTAAAACATTTACCAATTCTTAATCATCCTGGCAGGAAAAGAATTCTATCAAACCTTCCTGGGTCATCCAGGTAGAAAGTCTAAATAATTGAAGGGCCATATAAATGCATATCATTGCCACTTTCAAATTATAGACATTCAATTAGTCTAGATTCTACAAGTTTCCAGCAAGAATTAATTGTAGAAAACCTTAATATAATCTATCATCCATTGATTTACCTCTGTTAAAATCTCTGCAATAATGCATCGGGTTTGAACTATGTACACATGTAAGACACACAGAAAACTGTCCCGAATTTGTATTAATTTTGAGGAACAAGACTCCAGTTACGTCATATTTTTCTTTCCCGAAAAAGGGAAGGGGGAAAGAAAAAAAAGGGAAGGGGGGAAGAAAAAAGAGATGGGAGAAAAGGGGGTTTTCCCCATCTCTTTTGAAGAGATTTTCTTCCCCCCTTCCCTTTTTCGGGAAAGAAAAATATGACGTCACTGGAGTCTTGTTCCTCAAAATTAATACAAATTCGGGACAGTTTTCTGTGTGTCCACATGTAATAATAGTAAAATCTTAAAACAATTGCAAACTTCTTACCAGTTAGACCTAAAATCATGGTTTTTACTATCAGGGATCTTAAGGGATAAGACAATGGATGATAAATTTATGTACATTTCAAATGGTGATCAACAATATTAACCCTTCTGCAGATCAGATTTATTGGTTAAAAAGTTTGAACACTGTTAGTTTGCAATCAACGAGTTCAAATTGTAGTACCTAAACTTTTTAAACTAAGGAATGAGACGCTGTGGTTAAAGAACTTTGGGTACCAGTGCAATTTACCAGAGCTGGATCTTTAAATCATTTCAATGGTGCGCACTCTGATTTAGCGCACCATTGAAATGATTTAAAGATCCAGCTCAGGGTTGGCATCCGAATCCAGAATCCGGAATCCGCCCAATTTTGGGCCAATTTTAGAATCCAGAATCCAAATCCGGAATCCGTTTTTTTTATAGCGGATTCGGATTCTTAATTGTTAGGCTAAAATTAGCCTCTTGATTTTTTCTTTCAACCCCCCCCCCTCTCCTCTTTGAAGGAAAAGATCACTATAGGTGTATATTAATTTGTCATCCATTGTCTTATCCCTTTAGATCCCTGATCAGGGTACACTCGTAAAACTATGGGTATTGAACAATGCTGAACATGTAATGATTTGCAAATCCTATTATTGCTTGTTTTTCATGGATAAATAGATGTGTAATGTGTATCGTGTATTCCTTATTCATTTTTTATATTTCACTGCAAAAATGTGGGTTTTTACACCATAAAAAAAAATTTATGTTGTAATTGACCTCCTATGTTAAATATTTTTTTTTTTTTTGGGGGGGGGGGATTAAATAATCTCTTTGTCAGAGAGAATACAATTAAGATAAATGGTTGAAAATTGCGAACAGTATAAACAATAAAGATTTAATACAGTCCTAATATGTTTAAGCTAACTGATAAAAGAACGTATTATCTGCAGTCAAATGTCAACCCCTGCCCTCCATTTAAAAATGGATTTTAAATTAATAATAATAATTCATTTTGTATCAATAACTATTTTATCAGAAAAAAACATTTTTTCTCGAAGAACAATCTGAACCTTGCAGTTTGACCCTTGTGTTAAGAAATGGCAGGATGATTTAAATGACCAAATGAACATTACTGTTCAGTACATTATTATTATATGCATGGAATGGACATGATATATGTGGATATATTGAAAGGGAAAAAAATTTCACCAATTTAGCTTGATATTAGAGACCTTATTTATTGGTCAGTTTAGTCATCCAGTAAAAGAAGTTGATTTTGGGCAAAGAGTGGGTATTGTTATTTTAGACAGCTGCGAGCAGCACATTATCATGAAAATCTGGTGCAACATCCAAGTAAAAATATATCGATTATGCATGTTAATTTTTGTTTACATTGTACCTCATAAAACTGAAGAACAAAGCTGCCAAACTAAAAAAAATTATTTTACAAATTCTTATACAAGACAAAATCATTTTAATTTGATCATTTTGATTTACTGCTTTAAAAGTAAGATTGTATCTATTAAAACATTTAGGCTCTTGGATGGGTTCAGGTTTCTTTTTATTTTAAAGTTTTAGGTTTTTTTTTGCCATATTTCTGCTCCCTTCCTTTTATTCAACTAGAGAGCCCTTACATGCTAGAGGCGTATCCGCTAGTAAATAAAACAGCATCAATTAGAAAGTAATAAAACTGGAATGTCAATTAAGTCTAATTCTGGTAAAGCAATTAATCTTTGTTTTGACCTAATTACAAGGGATACAGGGATAGAATAAAGGCATATTCAGAGCCAACCTTTTCAGGGATCTTAAGGGATAAGACAATGGAGTATAAACTTGGAATGGAAACACACCCAATTGTGAAAGACAAAATTACCCTTTCTGTATAATAAAAGATTTTTGTAGAAAAGTTTGAACACCGAGGGCTTGTACAACCCAATTAAGATTTAATAAAAGTCTCCAAAGTTTTAAAGTTTAGAGAAACCAGGGTATAACCTCTCTCTCTTCCAATAATTTTGGCTTTTAGAATCAATTTATTTTCAATGTACTATTCCTGTACCTTAATCTTTATCTAATTATAATTAATGTTTGTTTATATATTCTTAATTATGTAAGATTTGTTAATATACTATTAATCCTATTATACAAAGTAGTAAGCTTTTTTTTGTCTGTAGCGAAGGATCTCGCTAACCGCTGAACTGATATGTTCTTCTTTAGAGTGAAGCTTCTTATAGGTCCCAGGGTGGTTTTAGGCTGTTTCATTTTTATAAAAAAAAGTCGTTGTAAGGTTTTAAATTATTTTTCTGCACTTTCATGTCCCTTCTAATATCCCTAGATACTAGGGACGCAGCCGCTAGTATACCATAAAGGGTGATATGTTATTTGGAGAAAAACTTTTTAACAAAATTTTTCGCATTTCTAAATTTGCATCAAATGATATTAGAAAAATTGTATTTTGGACTAGCTAAAAAAAGATTGAATATTTCTTACGTAATTAATCTTCATTGAAAATCTTTTCAAACTTTTCAAAATCGCCCAAAAAAATTTAAATTTCAGCAACTGTGAAAGTTGTAATGGTCTTGAGAATTACATACTAACATCCATATAGTTGATAATAGAGATAATTAGAGTGATAACCGTTTCTATTTGTCTTCTAGTTGTAGGGTTGGTGCTTTCCCTTTAATTGTCTAGTGAGCAAAATAAGAAGGGGGGGGGGGGCTTCTGATCGACTATGCACTTTAAGGGAAACGATCGTAGATTTTTACCCAAAAATTTTTTAAGATGGCTAAAAAAAACTGCATATCAATTTAGAGGGATCTTGGACAAAGTAGCTTCGGACAAAGTAGCTTCAGACAAAGTAGCTTCGGACAAAGTAGCTTCAGGACAAAGTAGCTTCAGGACATTTACTTAAGAAAAGTAGCTTCCTAAGAAAAATAGTCTCCAATATGGCCGCAGCGCTCGGCCCCCTGGCCTGCCTAGCCGCAGGCGCTCGGCCCCCTAGCCTATAACCTAACCTAACCTAATAAACCAACTTATACATGTGTGAATAGTAACACTCTATGTGAATGGAATCTCTATCACCCATAGCAAGGCATAAACTTTTATAACTAAAAATTTTGAGATTTGACCCGGTGATGTTGTTAAGCACTTTTCTTAGTTATTACAAGCGCAACTACTCTATTATTACACTTTTAATGCGGTGTATGGTAATTGACGCTCTGGCCCTGTAAAAAGGGGGCTACTAATTACTCAATATAACCTAACCAAACCTGGCTTAAGTAATAACCAAACTCCGAACCCGCCCCTCCCCTCTGGCCTTAGTCAAAAACAGGCACAACTCATAACAATTAACTGTTAGGACTTCCAGACAAAGAATGTGCAATCAAAGAGTTGTTTGTCTGTTGGGTGTTTCTTAATATCCTGGATATTTAGACAGAAAAGGGGAGATTTGCTCCCCTTAGTAATCCTTTGTTGATAGACCAGAAGTTAACATTTTCTGGACAGCAGCCTCGCCCTTACGAAGTAATTGACAGGTTGTCCTTGTTTACAAATATATGAATTAGGTTTGCTATGCTACTTATGGATATTATTATCCTTGTTTACAACAAGCTTTTAAACAAATATATGAATTGCAAAGTATTTATGCACCAGTGCAGTGGCTTGGATATAGCATCTGAAGATAAAATAGTTTGCCTACAACTTTTCCTGCAATCATACTGTATTATTTTTTATTAAGATAATTTAAAAAGTTAGTGTGTGTGTAAGATCACAGGAACTGCTAAATCGAAGCTTCTATTGGTCCAGATCAGGTTTTTTACTATTTTTAGATCTACCACAGATGAATATTGAATAACGCCCATGCAAAAAAAAACTCTATATCTTCTTGTGATAAATCCTTGTCTCAAAAATATATTTCTAAGGAAAAAATTATAAAATAGAAATGTAGGAATTATTTTTGATGAGTTTGCTATTTTCAAATTCAAATATCTTAAATCGTATAGTAAAAATTACTAAATGCCTTTCAATTTTGTAAGAAATAAATCATAATAACATCTAGTTTGAGACCCAAAGGCCCATTATTGGAAGAATTCCAAAATATCATAATCTCATAAAAGAAAGACCTGGTATTTCTAAGTAACCATATAACCTTAATTTTGTTGATTGAATAACAGCAGAAAAGGGTGACAGGATAATGTATCTACACCCAGCAGCGTTTCGGAGCCGTTTGATTTTGGTGCGGCTCTGGCTCCGGCTCCAGCTCCAGCTCCGACCTAAAATCAAGAAAAACTCCACATATATTTTTCCCCATAAAAAAAATATTTTTTTATTTTTGACTTTTGAAGGTTTTAAAAGTTCAATTTTTTATAAAAATGGACTTGAAAAACCTAAAAAGGGCATTTGCACATGACAAAACAGAGTTACCAAATTATAATTTATAAAAATCTCTTTATTTATCTAGTCCGGAGCCGGAGCCGTTTTTTAACGAAAATTACGGCTCCGGCGTCAGCAAAATATGGCGGCTCCACGGCTCCCGGCTCCGGCTCCGAAACACTGACACCCAGGGATCTTCAGGGATAAGATAATTGGCTAGAAAGAACTATACATCACAAATGAAGACTTAACTACTCTTGCTGTTGATTTAGATTAAGGTTGATGAACAGTTTAGAAATTACTAGTTTGTACCAATCAATTTAGAATTTTAAGTTTAAATTTTAAAAAAATGGGTATTATTAGTTATTTCTTTCATCGTATTATAAACGGCTTTCCGCGGATATAGAATGTACAATTATAAGATTAAACCAGTTTTTAAGCCCTTAGGTGCCGATGGCACTGGCTATAAAACTGGTTTTAATCTTATGATTGTACATTTTTATATTTGTAGAAAGCTAGATATAATACGATGCTAGACATAGTTTTTTCGTATGGATGAAAACCGGTTCCTATCCACCGGATTCGAATGAATACGAGAAAATAATTTCCAGTCCAATGTCCCCTCCCTCCTTGAGCCATACCTAACCATGGGAATAAAGATGCTTCACAGTTTACTTATATCATGGGTATCAAGCATCTTAATTTTTGGGATGCTTATTTTCAAACTTTGGCGCTATTTTTTGTCTTTTTAAGTGGTATAGTTATGCTGTCATAATTGCATATAGCTTATTTTATGTCAAAATGTCAATTGATTGTGTTTCTATTTTTCAAGAATTTAATTTCATTGGGAATTTAGATTAGTTGCACCTTTGGGGTATAGTCCCTTTCGTGGCGATTCTTCGTATTTTTCACAGTAGCTTTTCTCCTATTTCTAGCCCTGAGGGGGGTTCTAACCCTGCGGAACAATAGACTAACCCTGTGGGGCAATCACCTAACCCAATATAACCTAGCCTAACCTAAAATAGCCTATAAAAAAACATTTTGAAAATACGACGAATCGCCCCTAAAGGGACGTTGCCACGAAAGGGACTATTCCCCACCTTTGATATCTAAGTGTTAATAAATTCCAAAAAAAGAAGAAAATATTTAAATTTAACTTTAGTTTAACTTTAAAAAAGTATTGTACACGCCCCAAAATATATTCATTGATTTAATTGGTGGAAAAGATTGATCACTGCTAGTATCACAGTTCCATAGTATTTTTTTTTATGGAAAAGAATCTAGAGATAAAATAGACTTGATAACCATGGGCGTTAAAGGTTAGGCATAAAGTGGGTAAAAAGCATCGATACATCTCTCAAAATACAGACACGAATAATCTTTAGGAAAAATAAATAATTGAACAGGATATTATACAAATATTTAGATTGAAAGTCAAGTATAATCATATTATATAAAGCAGTAAGGTTTTTTTCTGTCTGAAGCTTAATATCTCATTAACTAATAACTTGATTTTAGGTGAGTCGTGGTTTTGGGCTATTTTATTTTCAGATTTAAGTCTTGCAATGGTTTTAGGCTATATATCTTTTAATAAAGATTCCCTAGATGCTAGGGGCAACTAGAATATACTAAAGTAGTCAAATGTCAGCTTGTATGCCCATTAAAAGCTACAAAACGACTGGGCGTTTTAGGCTTACATATTTCAGTGAAATTTGTCCTTTTTGCTGGGAGGAAGTTGACATTGGACTAGAAATTATACTGGTACCCTAAGATTCATAACTACATTATCGTATTCGTTGGTTAAAAGACTTTGGGTACTTTTTTTAAAGATGGTGTCGAAAACTTTCTACTTATTTAAAGATTTTTGAATTGTTTTTATTATAACCCTAGCGCAATGTTTCAAGAGATTACAGAAAAAATTTTGAAGACTTATACGTGTCTGTGAATGTTTTAAAACGTGTGTTAAAAAGTTGTTTAAACATCTTATTTTGTATCATTAATCACAATGACCGACACACCGCCCATCGCTACAACTTAACCCTGTATAACTTAGTATGTATGGGCTGACTTACAATTTCATTAGTTTATATCGACAGTAGGGCTTACATTTTATCGACATGTCAAAACATGGGCTAATTTGGATGACATATGTAGTCATAAGACTTAAAGAATCTAATCTTATTTTCGACTCTATTGGCTGATATTCAAAGACCCAATTATAAGTCATATATTTAGCTTGCTAACATGGATATAACTTATCGGCCAGTTCGTTCATCCAGTAGGATGGGAGGGAATTAGAAAAAGGAGGTTATAGGGGAGATCGTTATGTCAGCCTGCTACAAGCTTCACTTTATTAGAGTACATGATAATCTGGTGTACGATCCAAGTAATAATAAATCCATTTTACAAATGCATATAGTATTTGTGTATGATTTTTAAACAGCTAAATTTCACCTTTCAAATTGATTGATCGATATATTTATGAATTCAACAATAGATGTATAACCCTAGATGGGCTATCAGACACAATAATCTGTCAAACCTAAAAAGGAATTTGTAGCTGACGAACATATTTTTTTTTATTTTGAATTACGAGTGACACAATTTTGGATGGTGTAAGCTATATAACCCAAAATATGTTCATGTTCTAACCAATAACATGACGGGATTGTTTCTTCATCTTACTTATTGGTACAATTCACAGAGTAGGGTTCTAGATGTATTATATTTATTAATGAAAAGAAAGACGAAGAAAGAAGTCATTCTAGAATGGCTTCGAAACCGGTTAATTATCCGCTGGATTAGAAACGGTACTAAAACATATTGAAAACGCAAATATAGCATCGTATCAAAGACAATTTTCTATGAATATTAAAGTAAAAAACATACGTTTATAAAAAAAAAATGTTTTTATCTTATATTTTTTATTTTGATTCAGCGAACAGCTGCCTATTATACGATTCGATAAATAACTCTCCAATGAGGAAAAGTAAAAAATGCTTTAAATCATATCTGACCTATTGACTAAGGCATCTAAAGGTTTCTAAAAATAAATCGGCAACATAAAAACACACACCCAAATAAAGAATCAGGAACCTGATCTTTTAAAGAGACACTCTAGTACTTTGTTATTGTTTTTAAAGTAATTAAGCTTTCAAAGTAATTAAACTTCCAAGTTCCATGTAGCAAAAAAAGTACGCAACAAAAAAATCCCCTGACAACCAACTCTTACACAACCTTTAAGTGTAAGTCCTAACTGTGTATTGCATTGACTTTTACTTGTTTTGGGCCATGGCATTCATTCCCCTTACTCTAACAATTGAAGAATTCTATAAACTTTTTAACAAGTAAGATAATTACTTAAATGCTAATTACCTAAGTTATATTAACCCATTGGTGCCAAGCGCCACTTTTATGGACCGATCGAGCTGAAAATTTCAGGGAAGCTTTGTTATGGTAAAAACGGAATTCCAATTTTTTTGTTTTGCTCTAGTGGCGTGCACAAGAAAGTTGCAGGAAAACCCGGTTCGGCGCGAGTAAAGAAACCGTTCAGCATTGATAACCGTTTTTGGTGCTTTCCCCCGGCATTAAAGCCTGTTTTCGACCTAAATACCCGGTTATTTGGCCCAAAAAATTAAAAATGTAATTTTTGAACGTCCAAAGTGAGTTGTAGAGTAGCTAATACTACGATACAATCCGTAATTGAAAACTACATAACCTCATGTAATTGAAAACTACATAACCTCATGTAATTGAAAACTACATAACCTCATGTAATTGATAGAGCTACAACTAACATACAAAACAATTTATATCACATTTAAGATTTTGGCTATAGGTACCGCCCTTTTCGGTTAAAAAAGCCCGTTTCCTAGAAGTTTTAAAACTTTGATATTATATGTGGACGGGTATCTTTACTCTCACCGAGCAGGGCAATAAAACTAGTGGGTATCTTTACTCTCGCCGAGCCGGAGCTATATAGAACGTAAAAAAACAATAAAAAAATCATATAAAAAATAATAATTTGAATAAAACGAATTCACAAATGAATGTAGTTGCCAATAAACTTTAAATTTCCCAAAAAAAATCACTAACTTTACTTCATAAACAAAAAAGTTAGGAGGGGTATTTTAAAATCACCTCGTTTTTCTTGGTTTTCAAATTTTGTTGAGCTATACCGGCAAACGGAAGTAAGCAAAACTGCCTGCTCCAGGGGGAAATGAAAACCAGGGTAGTAGAGGGGGGATTCATACTGAGAATGATGCAATCCTAAAACTGAGAACCGTTTTTTTTCGGCATTTTCTGGAACCGGGCGTTAAAAGCCGGTTCGTCACTAATGGGTTAATGCTTTTTGTTCTACATATATGAAAGCTTTTCTATTAAAAATCGTTTAATCTTTTGTAATTAAAATTTTTTTTATAAAACTCAGAATAAATGAGTGTACTTTGAAATTATACAAATGGTCTTTTTAAAAAGATCTCTTGGTCTAAAGATGTCTTTCATTCAACAGAATCAACAGTTTAAAATTAACATATGAAGAAAACCAATGACAAAAGAAAACAAGGATAACAACAGGAATAAAAAGTGGAGCCATTTTATAAATGAATATAAATTTTTGTTATATAATAACTATCATTAATTGAAGGGTTGGGCATGAGCACTAAAATTGCATTACATTTGTCTGGAAGACCTAACTAAATAGAAATGATAAAAGGCTGTTTATGGGCCACGGCATTGCCTCTTCTATTACTATTAACGTCACACACCTGACATAAAAGCAGTTGGTACTATTTTAACATAAGCATAGGAAGCTATAATACAAACCTAAAGTTGTCAAAATTAAATAAACGTACAAAGTAAATAATAGCACAGCTACGCTTCTAACTGTTTTTATTTAAATCTGAATTAGCCATAAGTAGACGAGCAGTCAAAAGACCACAAGATAGAAGGTAAAAGAATTTAACGCCTGCAAGTTGTCTGTAGCTGTTTCAGCAGGGGCCGGCAACCGCGCAGAAGCCTCAAGTTAAAAGCCGCTTGTGTGCAAAAAATAAGATTCTAAAAAGATGAATTTTCATGCTAGGAAAAGGTTTATACACCGAGCTGAATTTTAAAGTTATAATATGATGATTTCACTAAGGCTTACACGCGGCTGCCGCGCGGCTGCCGCGCGGCTACCGAGCCCTTGTTTTAGTCGGTAGTATTACATTTGAGCCCTTACCATTTCTTACTTTTGTTGTTTTGTTAGGTGCATGACTTTTTACAGCAAGTTGAGTTTTAATGCCTTGGCCTATAAACAGGTACATACAATTAGAACTTTCTGATAAAGGTTATGTGAAATATAAATGTTAGTAAAACAATTTAGCTTAAAGTTTAAATCTAAAATGCGCTAAAATGGTAAATGCGCAATAAGATAATTTATTTTGGAATTGGGGAGGTGTAGGGAGTAAGTAAAACTTAAAATTATAAGATTCTAAAATTCTTTTAAAACCTGTAATTCGAACGATAACCTTTTATTAACAAGAATAATCTTATACAAAGTTACAATTGAAAAGGTATTATAAAAGTTGGAAGTTAGTAGAATTTCAAATGTTTCTTTTTCCTCATAAATAGCAGGATAAAGAAATTTTGTATCTAAAAAAATATTATTTGCTTTTATAATTCTAGGAGATAGAAATACAGACACACATCCTATTATTAGAAATGTTTAACAAAGTCAAAGAGGATCTTAGTCTTGTTTAAAACTTGAAAAGTTCCAAATGAGGACTTCGATTGAAGATTAGAAAAAGGCAAAAAATACACAGATTGGTATATGGTGTTTATTCGAATCTACACAAGCTTGGGAATGCCTCGCTGTTAATTGATAGTTTTGCTCTGCACAATTAAGACTTTTAGACTATTGTGATATTAAATGAATTATAATTACTAGCGACTACGCCCCTAGAGGCAACGAAAGACACCCCCGACCACATTAAATTCTAGAATTTTAAAAAAGGAAAAAAATTGTGCATATGGGCGATTTCTCTTGGGAGAAATAGTTATAACCTTCCCAGAACTTTTATGAAGCTGCATTGTAAAAAAAAATCATATAAGTTCAATTGTTAGCGAGATCTTTAGGTACACACAGACTTACAGACAGACACACAGCGATCCTTTCACTTTATTATAAGGATAACTTATGAAATAAAACAGTCAAAAGAAACAATATTATTGGCTGTGGGATTGAGCTTTTTTCGACACAACCCAATCTTTCCCGATTTTGTATAATTTTTGATGGAACACGACTCCAGTGACGTCATATTTTTCTTTCCCGAAAAAGGGAAGGGGGAAGAAAATCTCTTCAAAAGAGATGGGGAAAACCCCCTTTTCTCCCATCTCTTTTTTTCTTCCCCCTTTCCCTTTTTCGGGAAAGAGAATATGACGTCACTGGAGTCGTGTTCCATCAAAAATTATACAAAATCGGGAAAGATTGGGTTGTGTCGCTTTTTTCGAGCTTTCAATTTTTTGGTGACATTTTATGACCACTTAATGTTTACAAAGGATCATTGGGTGTTGCCCGAATTTGGACATCGGTCATCAGCGCTTTTTATCCCGCTTAACAGTGTTCTGGAGCCGGAGCCGGAGCCGGAGCCGGGAGCCGGGAGCAGCAACATTTTTGGTGGAGCCGGAGCCGGATCCGGAGCCGGATCCGGAGCCGTATTTTTCGTTAAAAACGGCTCCGGCTCCGGACTAGCTAAAAATGATTTTTTAAAGTAATATTATAATTTGGCAACGGTCTATTTCCATATAATAAACTGAAAAACTATTGTTACTTAACAAATAGACACACATCCTTCTACTTTTATATAGCTTTAATTAAATAAAAGCCAAATATTTTATATTATTTATTTTATTTTATCAAATTCAATAATGAAAAAAAATTGATATATTAATTTTAAGGTAGGAGCCGGAGCCGGAGCTGGAGCCGGAGCCGGGAGCCGTATTTCCAAATACGGCTCCGCGGAGCCGGAGCCGGAGCCGCATCAAAATTATACGGCTCCGGCACCCTGCCGCTTAAAAAGATGACCCTATGCACCTGGTGTGACAACAATTCAGCTAGATAATATTCTTAAAGTACGAAAATATCAATTAATTTTGTGCATGTCCCCTGTTTGATAACGAATTTTCGACTTTATAGTCGGAAATTCGTGAAGTAAATTTTCACTTCCTTCACCCTTTTATTTAACAACCTTTGTTTGTAGGTCCTTTTTACTTAAAATTTCAAACAGCTGTCATTTTCTTATTTCTGGAAAAACAATTTCTTTCAGATCAAATCAGAAAAAAAGAATTTTTTTGTGGGGGGGGGGGGGATAGGTGACCCAAACTATGCCAAAACCCATAACGCTGATATTCTTAATAGTTGTCAATAATAACAGGGGGAATATTTTTAGTACCAGAAAAATCTCGCAACCTTTGTTACCAAAATATGAAAAATATATTTTATTATGCAATTGAAGTTATCTTTTGTCGCGCAACCTATATTACATAAATTATATTGCAAAATTAGAACAAAATAAGAAAATAGAAAGAATAGATAGATACAAATAAGAAAAAAAGATAAACGAAAGAAAACAAAGAAAAAGTAAATTAAAAAATATCTTTTCTTCAAAACAAAATTACAAAAAAATCAGACATTTTGTATCTTTAAATAGAAATTAGAGAGAAAATGGTTTACTTTCATTATAAATATCGGAATTTAAAAAAAATTTAATAAAGAAATGCAAGCCTTTCATTTTTTATTGAATATTGATTTAAATTTTCCTCCTATATTAAATTTTTTTAGCAATATTTAAAAGCAAAAATTCATTCATTTCTTTTAGTTTAAATTCTTTATGGATAATAAATTGATGTACAATCGCAACGATAAACAAAATTACCCCTTTTGAAGATTTAAATTATCGGTTGAATAGTTAACCAACCAATCAATATTTAATGCAGTACCAAAACATTTGAAGCCAACAAATAAAATAATGTGGTTAAAAAAACTTTGGGTACAAGTGTACTTTACAGTACAATGTCCCCTCCTCCCCGCAAAATCTAGATATTCGCTGCCTTACTAAGTAATCAACAGCAGTTAAAAAAAAAGAGGCATTAATTAAGAGCTCGGCAGCCGCGCGTCAGCTGCCTGTAAGCCTCAGGGAGGTCAACCATTTTCAATTTTAGAACTCAGCTGGAAGTCTTAACCAGGCCCAAATTTTCAAAAACATCCAAACGGGTCTAAATTTAAGGCTTAGTCGCGTTTAACATGCAGCTAAAAAGCAAATTAAAACAAACATCGGAGCTTTTTATAAAGCTTACAAAAAAGGAAAAAACCAACTGATTTAAAAGTGAAGAGAATCATTAATAAAAAAGGGGAAATACTGATAAAATCATAATCAAAACTATGGATACGGGACAGTTAGTTTCCAAAAAAATCATTATTGAGACAAAATCTATTGTTTATCTGCATACAACATAAAATTAACTTTGTAAAAGTCTACACTCTAAGTTTTAGTGAGGTGTAATTTTCTAGGGGAGAATTCTCTTAGAAGGGTGAAGGTACCATATCCAAAATAAAATCAAAAACCTTCCCTGAAAAGCCTTTCTGAAAAGGAGAACCATATCGGTTCAGCCGTTAGCAAAATCTTTCCCTACAGACAAAAAAGACCTCTCTACTTTATATTATAGGATACATAATGTTATTTTGTATGGTAAAAATTTGGAGGCATCAAGATTTTCCTTGAGTTGAAAAACCCGACGCTTTATCTTCTAATTTTCATAATGATTGTCCCCATCCTAAACGACTCACCAATGTAAAAAAGTCAATAATATTCATTTAATATGAAAGCAATGAAAGCTATCGTGCCAAATTAGCTTGTTTTTTTCAAACACGCGTAGCGTGTTTAATAAACATTTGCTTCCCTCACATAATATTTCTGTATGAATTAATGTAACTATCATAATATGAAATTTAAAAGATTTTTTATGCCAATTATAGTTTGAGATTTTATATGAAACTAAAAACGCTATTTGCTATTAACGTTAATTTTAATTGATTTTTCTATAACTTAAATGGTTTCTGTAAGTATTTTAGTTTTATTGAAACTTTACGAGTTTTGGTCGTAAATGGCCTTGTTTTTGGTTTAAATTAGAGCACAATTATCATGTATTATAAATGTGTTACTTTATTAGGGTTTTCCCGATTTTTTATTAAAATTTATTTTTGAAAAAGGTAAAAGTATAAGTATAGATGATTGACACAGACAACCATCTGGTTCCAATGGACGTGACCTTTTTCGTCTGCTAGCAAATTGCTTACTGCTCTTCTCTATCGACTTGGCTGTACGTGTGTTAATATTTCCTAGACTATTGGCTGATATTTAAAAACCCAATTGAAAGTCTACACATGGTCTCCATATCTTGAACATACAGTTATTTAATGCCTTCCCCCTCTATAATTTTTTTTAATTGTAAAAACAAGAACAAGAAAGGTGGAATCAAAACAGTAATCTGCAATACAGTAATTTTCAATGTTTCATACTATATTTAACTTTTTATAACTGTTCTTCATCTTTCGAAACTATTTAGGTCTATTTATTGGAAGTTTCATTAAGTCAAATATCCTTGAAAATCAGAATCATCATATCAATTTAACACCTTGTTTGATTATTCCTGTAACAATTAGATATAGTTTACGATGTGCAAATTAATCAAATGGTAAATCCTAGGACGAATAGGAATGAACTTGCAACCGCTATAATTTTTTTACTAGAATTCTAAATTAGTTCGTTTGTTCTTTTTGCCTTTGTGTATACTTTTATTCTTATTGAATTAGAATATGCAAAACAAGCCTGTCTAACGTGTAAAATGTAGGTTGATGTAATATAATAATGTATGTTATAACACCTGTCCCGAGCTCTTTATCTATCATCCAGTATCTACAGGGTCTTACATGTAATTGTCTATGACATATTGCAACAATTTCGTGTAATTCCTCAAATGGTTTCCATCAAAGTGTCTAGTTTAGCATAGAAACCTTCCCTATTATTTTGAAATAGTTTTTTTAAAAAGGGGGAGGTAGTTAGTTTCGTGTGTGACTTTAGGTCAGGTTAGTTTTCATTGGGCACAGGGTACAACGCAGGGTTGGGGCATCCAGAGGGATTTTGTACAAGAACAACGGAAAAGGTCAATTTTTCAATTCTAAAGGGGTGCTGGCACCTTCCCCCCTCCCCAAAGGCACTTTGGATACAGGCTAAGCCCAGGGACGATGGTTTACAAAAAAAATTTCATCATAGAAAAGTATTTGATTTAATTGGACACCCTGTAAATATATATCCATCTATTATTAATTAAGCCAGATTTTTGTTTTCAACGTTTTACAATAATAAGCCAAATTTTTATGTTTCTATAAAAGAGGAAAAAGTTTTAACAAAAATGGTTTTAATTTGACAGGGCTTTTCCAACGTGGTGAAGTTATTATTGGATACATACAGTAATTGGATGTTCCACCACGTACTAATAAAGTGATGCTGGCAGCTGGCTGAAACAACGATACCCCATTTACCACATCACCTCCCCTCCTTCTGAATAAACAGACTGACTAATAAAAAAAGGTCCATATTAGCAAGCTAAATTGACGACAATTTTTCCTCTGTCGATATATCCACGTTTATCCTATATCCATAATTATAAAGCACTAATTTACAGATGAGAAGTCATAGCTAGGTAAATAGAATACCATTGACACTATTAGTAAAAATGATTTTTTCTAGAATATGGAAACACTTTGAAATAATGTACATTGTACAATATATATTGCATTGATTATTAATGAAATGCATTATTATATTGTACGTTAATTAGTAATAATAAATTCACAAAAATGGGAAAAATTTAAATTTATCTATAGTTTTGGTGTAACTGTAAAATAATAGTTATTTATCGCATCGTATTATAAACAGATTTTGCGGACATTGAAATGAAAATGATAAAATTAAAATAAGTATTGAGGTGCAATATTATAAGCAAGGCATCTATATAATCAAATCCTAAAAATGAAAGTATTACTGTATCCTTTATTTATGCGATTTTGCAACAAATGTAAGTACAATTTTGTTTTGACTCACAAATTAATGTTCTGCTTATCAAGTTCTGGCACTCTGAAAGGGTTATTGTTTGTTTGTACTTCCTTCTGATTTAAGAGCGTCTCTTTTTTAATGTTGTCATCCTTGTTTTTTTTATTATCATATTAAAATCAAAGTTTCCCCCAATTATAATATGTAACTAAAGCATAAAAACTTATATTCCCTTGTCTCGTATCCTGCTTTACCTTTATTATAAGGATACACTCTGAAAAATAATCATTAAGTAAATAAAATGTATTACTTCTCTTCATCGAATGATGTTATCGTTGTCAATAAAGAAAATAATACATGATTTAGCTTAAATTTTTCCCAGATTTTTAAGGAAATGTGGTACATTTGCATTTGATTTATTTATGTTTGCTCGTTAAAATCTCACTAACCACTGAACCGCAAAAGTTCTTCATTTTAAGGGAAGCTTCATATAGGTCATGTGATGGTTTTATACTATTTCAATTTCGAATCTAGGGATGGTTCTAGACTATTTTTGCAAAATCTTAGATTGGTTAAAAGTGCAAAGAAAGCCACAAAATAAAACTTTAGAGTGTAAAAAAAGTGATTTCATGACAAGCAATTATAAAAATGTTGCACACAAATTGATTTACAACTTTTGGACACTGGACAAATAACCGTGGTAATTCTGCAGGAGCGAAGCTTTTCTATATCATATGGTCTGTACGTCAAGATAGCTTTTTTATTGAAATTAAAGGAGGGGAGGGAAAAATAGACTTTTTATTTGCTTAAAAACTTTGGGTACTTTTATTGCTTTGTTTGCAAACTAGCTCATTGTGTCAAATATTTTCAACCAAAAAATTTGATTTACAAAAGGGGTATTTAAGTTTATAATGATTGGGGATAAAAATCAAATAATCGTCCATGGTCTTAAGATATACATAGATATGAATTGCACGTTATTGATTTGTTTTTATTTATGATTGCTTTGATGGATGTTGTCATTCTTGTTTTTATTTTCCCTAAATTGTTTGTTGTGTAATGGTTTTATTTTTAGTTTGCTGACTAACAAAAAACAAAATACAAAATTTTCTACAATTAATGCTTGTCTATGTTATTAATGTTAGAAATATTCTTAATTTTAAACTTGATGATTTAATCAGTAACAATAGGTACAGTTTATATAGCGTAGCAACTCTATAATCATTTGAATTAATGTTGTAAGTTCAATTTAAACATACGATTTTTCTTTAACTCTTTTGATAATATTTTATTTTATAATTGTTTTTTTTTAATGTTAATTCCTAGGATGATTAGGTACAATGTAATAAGCGAATCAACTTTACATTCATATTTTAATATGAAGAAAGCGTCTTGTATTTGAAAATATTCTTTATAATTTTTAGATAATTTTATCTGATTATAAAATTTATGATATATTTATTGATCTATGTTTAAATGTATGAAAATAAACAAATCTTATCAGTTTTAAATCAATAAGTTTAATTAAACATTTCCATTTCTGGGATGAAATAGTGTAGTGCTTTCCCTATAAATGCCTGTCGAGCTCTTAACCATCCTCAAATATTTTTTAATCAAATTTAAATTTATAGCCAGGTAGTTTTTTTCCTCTGCCTATCCCATTTGTGGGGGAATAACCCTGCGGGACCATCAAGTACCCAAAAAGCAACCTGACCTAAAGTAATAAAGAAACAAGCTAAAAACAACTTTTTTTAAAATTAAGAAATGGGAGAGGGGTTCCTTGATTAACAAGGTACTTTGAGGGTATACACGAATAGTTTTATAATTGTATTTCTCAAAAAAAAAATTTTCATTAATTTAATGTATTTTCGTAATTTAAAGTATTCTTCCCTGAAAAGAACAGGCTTTTATCAGAGAGGGGGGGGGGGGGGCAATGGGCTATCTATTATACTAGTCTTCAAATTTGCATAATGCTTTTTCTATTTTTTTGGCTTAAAAACTTTTGGTGACTTTTATTGAATTTTGATTGAAATTGAGTTTTCAAACATTTCAACTACTAATTGTAATCTCCAGTAGAGGTAACTTTGCTCAGCATTGTATGGGATGTACATCAATTTATGGGCTATTGTCTTATCCCTTTAGATCCGTGGGCTATTATTAATTCTATTTACTTGCCCAGTATCTAAATTAACATAGAAGTGAAATGATGTTAAAGTTAACACTATTTGCTTGTTTATCTATCTTATCAGTAAAATCAAATATAATAAGGTCAACTGAAAGTGTAGCTCAAGTGAAAACAAGGGATCTAGTGCATTTCATGGTTAAATGTTCCTGGTAACGAATTTTTCCAAAAATCTATTAACTTTAAAAGCTGCTAGCTGCCACGGCTAAACGTACATTTCATGCCAACACACCGTGTTCAGTTCAGCGACATAGAAAATAAAGAACCAATTATGCACAGTAAAAGCTTCACTAAAAAAAACTACGTAAAACAAGCTTTTTTCGCGCATTTATGTGCACTGCGAGATAACTGTGCATTTCTGAGTAATGGCTACTCCGACTATTTGTAGGCGATATTCGTTACCAGCAACATTTTACTGTAAATTGCACAAGATCTAAAACAAGAGTTGACAAGCTTCTGGATGATTTTCCTATATTTGATGGACATAATGATCTTCCATCTATGCTAAAAAATCTTCTAAATAATGATATCAGCTCCTTTAACTTCTCTGAGGATCTTACACAATCTGAATTCTTTAGGTATACATTATACAACCTTTAAAAACTTTGGTTCACTGCACTTTGAATGATCTTTCTAGCAGGCAAATCTAAACCTATCAGGTTGGGCTAAAGGCCTGTTCTTTTATAGTCAAAAAAGAGTTCTAAAGAGGACTTTAAATAAAGGTTAAAACTTTTTAAATTCTGAAATATCAAAATATCCTTCATGGATTGGTTGTAAAATAAAGTTGTGACTGAGAAATTAGTTGTTTGGCTCAATTAGATATTTGATTCCAAAAATTTTTTTGTTCAATATTACAAAAACTGACTCCAGTAGGATTTTTAGAGACTAATTAAATACTAGATATTTAAAAATACTTTGAAAAGTGCAATTAAGTAATCAAGAGTATTTTTTATAATATGTATTTAAAATCAATTTACTTTAGGTACAATAAATTTAGCCATACTGATCTTCCAAGGCTGAGACATGGGAGAGTTGGTGGACAGTTTTGGTCTACACAAGCACCTTGTTCATCTCAGTTTAAGGAATGTCAATATTTTCAGTTCAATGCAAATTTCAATTTTCTGTTATTAGGTTTTTCTACCTAGCATGGATGACAAAATGAAAAAATTTAAAATTAGACATTATGACAAACGAACATAAACATTGTAGATTGTCAGAACTTATTAAGAATAGTAATCTAAAGGTATACACAGTATTTTATTTAAACTTGCTGGAAAATTGTGTAAATACATGATATTGTTTAAGGACATACTTACTTTTTTAAGACTTTATTTAGGAGATGCCTTGCTTTACTTACTAATATTTTACTTTGTTGTCCTTGGTTGTTTCAAAAATCAGATGAATAGGATACATAAACATAAATATATCATACAAAAAAATGTTGTAAAAAAGTTAAAATGAGCATGTTTTAAATGAACAAGTATGGACTTTCTGGTAATCATACATATCTGTTGCAAGAATCATCATGCAAAGTTTGAAATCTGTAGGACAATTTTAACAGTCTCAAATCAACAATAAGAGCTATTTTTTATGTATGTACATACCGGAAGACCCTAATCATAGAAAAGCTTTAGTTTTAGTTTTTACAAGAAAACGAAGTTTGTTCTAATGATGAAAATGTTAATGAACTAAAGGATGCAGTGGAAAAGACTCTTGAGCAGATTGATGTAATCCACAAACTAGTTGATGATTATTCTGATGATCTGGTTCTAGCTACATCAAGTTTTCAGGTAAATTAACAACCAAATTAACAACAATTGTTGTCGGGAAGGTGCTAGGGTAGAATCTTGGGGAATGCCTTGGAAAAAATACAGGCGCAACTCATTACAATGCCTAAGAGGGACTTCTAGACAAGGGTCGTGGAATCAAAGAGTTGTTTGTTTAATGGGTGTTAAAAGCAGAGTATGTTCAACGTGACGTGGAGTGGACTTGTACTCAACTTCCAAAGCGTCACTGATCCCTCCCATCATAATCTTCTCTAACATTTGAAGTGTCTACAGTCTGCCTGTATGTTGTCTTAAGATCAATTACCACCATGAAAGTTATCTGATAAAGACATAGGAAACTACAATTTGTTACTGTCACTTATAGGACAAAAATATTAGATCTTTGTCTAGTTTGTCTAAGAGCTGTATAGTTATGTTCATCAGTTCTTAGACTGAAGTTCCTTAAGTTCTCTAAGGCTTATAGTCGATACTTTTCTTTGTAGGTTGAGGAAGCAATGAAAAACGGAAAAATTGCTAGTCTTATAGGTATTGGTGGTGGACATGCAATCAACAGCAATTTAGCAATCCTAAGGATGCTTTACAAGACAGGTAATTAAAACATTATGGGAATAGTAGCTTCTGCAATATTGCGTAAAATTTTGAGCAAGCTTCCAGTCAAATGCGATTATTAAGTCTAACTGTTCTTAAACGCATATGAATATAGAAACAGCTTGACCTATTAAGCGCATTTGACTGGAATTTTACTCACAACTTTACGCAATATTGTAGAAGCTACTATTCACTTTGTATAAAACCTCTTATTTTCTAACGCTACCCATTGTTTTACCCATTGCTGAATGAACAATTGTATGCATTTATGAATTTTACATCTGAAGAAAATTTTATTGTTTCTATCTTTTCCCCTAAATAAACCATTTATAAGAAGCCTTGTAAATGACCCTTTATAGACAGCTTTACTAATCTCACAAACATATAGAAGCCAAGTGTGTAAACTCTTTTTCTTGTAACAACCCTGCAAAAATCTAGGTGCAAACTTTTCATGATGATTCCAATAACAATAAGTAGGACTTAAATAGCGTAGCAACTCTATAATTGTTACCAGAAAGTCCGTACATCCATCTAAACATACTGATTTTCAACTTTTTTGTTTGATATAATTATCCTGTTCATCTGATTTTTGGAACAATGATTTCTAGGACAACAAGGTAAATATTTATTATAGGCGAGGCATCTCTATAATCAAATCCAAAAATGAAAGTATGTCCCTTTACTGTTTTATGCAATCTATATACAGTTTTTATAGTCTGCTTATTAAGTTCTGACATTCTACAAGTGTTATTGTTTGTTTGTCCTTCTCTTTGATCTTTAAGCTTAGTTTTTATGGATGTTGTCATCCCTGTTTATCTAGGTGCAAGGTATATGACCTTGTCACACATGTGTAACACCCCCTGGGTGGATGTATCAGATGTAGAGGTGGGAGATGGAAGTGTTTATCCTGGGGTCTATGGCCTCTCTGAGTTTGGAGAACATGTTGTTATTGAAATGAATAGGTATTATTTGCTATAGAAGTTGTATCAGTCAATTAATCATTGTTGGGGGGGGGGGGGGGGGATAAAAATTCTCAAGAATAGAATAATTCTTATAGAGTTAGGTAACAATGCCCTCAAAGTACATCAAAATGTTTTTTTTCAATACTGCTTAAAATATGTCTAAAGCAGTGATTACCCCCTAAAAATTGTACCTAGGTTAGGAATGATGGTGGATATATCCCATGTGAGTACAGCTGCTATGAGACATGTCCTGTATATTTCAGGTTAGGAATGATGGTGGATATATCCCATGTGAGTACAGCTGCTATGAGACATGTCCTGATATTTCAGGTTAGGTATGATGGTGGATATATCCCATGTGAGTACAGCTGCTATGAGACATGTCCTGATATTTCAGGTTAGGTATGATGGTGGATATATCCCATGTGAGTACAGCTGCTATGAGACATGTCCTGCGCATTTCAGAAGCTCCTGTCATCTTCTCTCATTCTGGTGCCAGGTACAAATTAAAATACAAAAATAGTATAAAGCTGGATTTTGCTTTTCCTCAAAAAGCATATTGACCACTTAAAACACATCTTATTTTCAAAATTAAAAAATTAAGGGGTGAGGTAGTGCAGGATGTAATAACCCTATGGTGCTCTAACCATTCAAGGTTTCAAGTACCCATTATAACCTAACTTTCTTTGAACCAAATTAAACAAACAAATAAGAATCACCCCCCCCCCCCCATTTAAGATTATGGTTGGTTTATGTGCTGGACAAGGCACTTGAGGGAAACTGCCAGCTTAATCCTATTATATAAAATAGTGAGGGTTTTTTTTGTCTGAAGCTAAAAATTTCAATAACCACTGAACTGATTGAATTCTCCTTTTAAGTGAACCTGGGATGATTTTAGGCTACAATTTTCCCTATATCCTATACTAGTGGCTGCGCCCCTGGCATTTAGGGGCTCTATATTCGAAAGGATAAGGATGGACAGAAAAATAGCCGAAAACTATACTCAGACATTTTATAAAAATTAAATAGCCTAAAACCATCCCGGGACATATAAGAAGCTTTGCTATATTGGAGAACCATATCGGTTCAGCGGTTAACGATATCCTTCGCGACAGACAAACAAAAGGATACTACTTTATATAAAAGGGTAACACTATGAATCAAATTGTCTAGGGCTGTGCATAACCATCCAAGAAACGTGCCTGATGATGTTCTAGAAATGGTAAGAGACAATAATGGTATTGTCATGATCATCTTCTACTCCTGTTATCTCATTAACAACTGTGGTATCAACAATAGAGGCACTATCAAAGGAAGATCTCTGATATGATTGTTCTATCCTACTGTATAAAGTTGTAAGCTTTTTTGTCTGTAGCGAAAGATCTTGCTAACCGCTGAAAGATATGGTTCTCCCTTACAGCTTGTCATTGGTCCTGGGAAGGTTTATAACTATTTTTGGAGTAGGTACCTCCAATCTTCCAAAATAATTCGCCCAAAGACAAAAATTACTTGCCATTTTTTTTTCTTTATAAAAAAATAAGCGAATGTCGACTTCCACTCCCACTTTCAGTGCCACTAGAGGCCTCTGGGGCGTAGCCGCTCGTTAAGAATTAAAGCATTTAAGAGAAAAATGTGTTAATATTCTACAAAAATGTATAAAACATTTGATTAATTGATGCATTTTTTTTTCTTTTGAATGTTGTTACATAATTCTAATCTTTTTTTAATTGTAAACTAAAATATTTATTCTGTTTATACTTCCCAACTCTCCATCCAATACTTATTTGTTCTTCTTGAAGATTAAATACAGTTTTTAAGTTAAGGAAGAATAGAAATAGATTAACAAGATTGAAATGTTTTATAGTAAAGTAACTTTACAAAGTGTCTCAAAAATCAGTTATGTAACGTCTTTAAAATGAGAGAGATAAAAGGAGAAGTGGGAAAGAAATCAAAAAAAATATATGGATAATCCCCCATTTTTATGACGTCACATTGCTGATTTTTGAGACACTTTGTAAAGTTACAATAGCAAATACAAAATTATCATAGAGGATATTAATACAGATGTAGTGAAACATATTGATCATGTACGTGGTATTGCTGGTATTGATCATGTTGGACTAGGTGAGAAGCATTGGTTTGCTTGTTTTATACAATGTTGGGCCAGTTACATATTTGGCCGATACTGGATATCTGGCTGATTTCAAATGCCATATATCCGGTATTCGGCTGGATATCCGGCCAAACCGAATCTCCGGCCCAAGCCTATATTAAAATTCATTTTTATACAAACGATATTGTTTCTATCAAATGATCTCGCTAATAACTGGACTTTTTATATTACTTATTCACAGTGTATTTTTATGAATTGTCTTGGGGAACCTAGTAAAAGTGTCGGACTGATTATGACGTAAAAAAATTAGCCAATGAGAGGCCACTATAAATTTTACCATTGGTCAATAATGGCCTCTCATTGGCTAATTTTTTTTACGTCATAATCAGTCAGACACTAATACTAGGTTCTGTCATGAGAAGTTTTATTAGCTCAATCCTCATAAAAGATCTACACCCATAGATCCACCCTGTAGTAATTTTACAAAAGTTTGAGATTTTTTTTGTAATAATCCTTAATGCTTTAAATCTGCCAAGGTTCTGATTTTAATGGAAATGATATACCCATCTCTGGATTAGACGATGTTTCAAGGTATGTTTTTTTTTTAAATAACTAAATTCTATATCTACCTTGCCTGGATGTCCTAATTGCGCATGGTAACAAGTTGCGCATGGTAACAAGTTGCGCATGGTAACAAGTTGTGCTTGGTTTGGACCAATCCTCCTACTCTAACTATTAAAGTTGCGCACATGACAAAGCAGCAGTAGAAACCATTTTTAACATCTTTAGTTATGACTCAGGGTTAAGTCGAGATTCAAACCAAACACTTCAAATCACACATGAATTTGCAGGTACCCTGATCTGTTCCAGGAGCTTATTCTGGAATCCAGATTTACCTGGACTGATGAGGATTTGGCAAAACTATCAAATAGGTAAAAGTTTTTAATTAAACAAAATGTCAAAATAACATTGCAATGGTTTATAGGTTTTGGGTTAATTTATAATTGGTCTGTAAAAAGTAACATTTGTTATAATTTTCCACTGATGATTTAATCGTCAAAAAAGATAATGTATGTAGATTATTTATACATTCATCGTCCTTTTTTTGTTTCTTTGAGGCCAAATTTATAATTATAATACTAACTAGTTAGTTCACTTGCAACTCAAGAGATGGCGGGAAAGGTCAGAAAATAGCCTAAAACACATCACTTTGATGTTAAAGCTTCCATGAAAAGAACAAACCATTCTAACCACCAATTTCCCAGATCTATAGCTCCAGACAAAAATCTAATACTTTTTACATAGGATATTTTTTTCAGGAATCTTCTACGGGTAATGAGACATGTAGAAAGTGTTAGAGACAGATTCAAATTTCAAAATGCCACAGCAGATAATACAGTTTTCAATTTTACTCAAGATTCAGAGTGTAGAACCTAAATAGTCACTATTCAGACGAAATAAATTATTTTAGAAATTATGTTAAAATCCTTACAGCATTGTATTAAATACACTAGACAGCTTTCCGTGGATATTAAAATGAAAGATTAAAACCAGTTTGTTAGTCCCGAAAAGCCAAAGGCACGGGCCAACAAAACTGGTATTAATTTATTTTAGTATTTGTGGAAAATTGTCTGTAATACGATGTTATACATGATCTTTCAGTATAACTTAAAATTGTTGTTTTAGCCAACTAAGCCTACAAGTCTCACTTTATTAGAGTTTATAAAAATCTGGTGTAAAATCCAAGTAATGATAAATCCAATCCCTATATAATTAGATAAAATTTATATATTTTAAGTAGTTTTGAATATAGCAAAGTATTTGATATTAGGTCATACTTATAACTTATTTTCCCTTTTAAAAATAAATACTTTTGATTACAGAGCAATTTTGTAGTTTACGTGTAACTCTATAATTTTCAATAGCATTTATGTAATATAATGTTTGAAACAAGAATGATTATATGCAAACAAATATCAGTACAACATAAAAGTTGGTGCTTGCCCTCAAAGTGCCTTGCGAGCTCAGAAACCCTTCCCCAATGTTGGAAATAAATTGAAAATGAGCAGGAGGTGTATTTTTCTTTATATGCATAACCATGGCTGGATAATAATGATAATTTATCTGATATTTTTATAGATCTTATAACCAACATTAGAGTCATAAGGGAGAATAGACGCTAAGTTAATGTACATACGCTATGATGATAAACAAAATCACACCTCCTGCAGATTCTTATAAATAGTTAAAATGTTTGGACACTTTTAGTTTTGAACAAAACTCAGTTAAAGTACCAACAGTTTTTGAGCTAGCGAATATTATAAGTAGTTAAAAAACATTGGATGTCATTGTAATTTAAAGTCAAATGTCTTCTCCCTGCCAGATTAAAACTACAATAAAAGTAAAGAATTCAAATCATAGAGTCAAAGTGTGAAATTATAGAGTAGTTGCACTGAGCTTTAAAGCATATTTCCATTTACATAGCATAATTGATGTCCTAATAATGAGAAATTATTTTATTTGATCAATAAAAATATTATGAAACAAGGGAGGAATGGATAGTTAATATTCACAATAATGTGTTTTCTAGTAGTAGGTTGTTCATGATTGTCTATGTGCAATAATATCTCAAAAACAGATCAATATTTGCGCAACTTTTAGGGAAGCTATCATTGAGCTTTTTTTGCAAGAGTGAATTAAAACATCCCCAAAGCAATCTGGCTGTAGAAGAATAATTATATTTTTTGCTCACTTTCCCCTTTACTTTCTTAAACCAACCTTTTGATTGAGTAATCTTTATCAATAAGTTACAAGAAAACATTAAAGTAAGCATCTATAGAACTAGAGAATAATGGATGTAGACTATTAGTGGACAATGACAGGGGAAAATTGTCGTCAATTAAGCTTGCTATTTCCCCTGTTAGTTATTGTTTGGTTTGTTCATCCAGTTGGAGAGGAGGTGATCCGGTAAAGGGGTTGGAGGGGGAGGGATCATTATCTTAGCCCGCTACAAGTTTTACTTTATTAGACTACATGATAATCTGGTATAAGATCAAAGTATTTATAAATTTTTGTCCTAAATCTGACATAGCCGCGTTGGGTAACATTTATTCCCATTTACATATCCCTATATTCTTAAGGAAAGCTTAATGTTTTCAAGGACTGGTCAATCATGTAAATGATTATGTTATATTTATGCTATATTTTCTATATCAATTTTGTTATATCTATGTTATTATGTTAGTTAATGAATATGTTTAGGTTTTGATGATTTAATAAATCATTCAGTTTTTTTGAGTTTTTAATACATGCAATTTGTGTTTATATTACTAATATATAAATGTTTTGTTTTATTTTCCTATGTATTTGCGGGTTTTAACATTAAAACGCTCTCTCACAAAATTGATTTCTCTGAAAGTCCCCTTTCGAGCGCAAAAACTACCTCCCCCCTATTTCTATAATGGTAGGTAGTTGTTTTTCATTTCTTTGTCTATTACATTAGGTCAGGTTAGGTTTTAATGTGTACAAGGTAGCCCTGCTGGGTTATAGTAACGTAGGTTTAAGCCTTGCAAGGTTATAACTCACCACGGGAGTTTCAAAATGGTTTCAGAGGTCTCTTGGCACTTTGAGGTAAGGAACCGAAAAGTTATGATTTATGAATTTGCTTCGCTCCTAATTTTCGTATTCTGTTAATCATTGCAGTTATAATATGATCAAAAGTTAAATAATATAAATCAAACTACTAAATGTAAAACTTGTATAAATTTTAGCACACCGCACTTATTACTGAGTAATAGAGATAATAGTCTAGAGTGTTAATTAATGTGGGGACAATGGGCTGTTTACTACACTATTTCAATAGTTTTTATAAAAGTTTTCTTATTCGCTGGCTTAACAATTTTGGGGACTATAGTAAATTTTGATGGTTGATTCATTAGGTTTGATGTTTAAACATTTCAACAAACAATTTTAATCCACAAAAGGGGTAATTTTGTGTATCATCATTGGGGATGTACATCAACTTATCGACCATTGTCTTATCCCTTTATATTCCCGGTGTGAAACTTGTTACAAGAGATATATTATTACTTGCATGTTCTCTAATAAATTGAAACAGTGGGCTAAAATAAAAAAAAACAATCCATCCCTATCCTCCTATTGGATGAAAGAACTGACCAACAAGAGAATTCCATATATTTACCCTGTCATAATATTCATGTATACTCATTTTTGTAAAACTATTAAACTAACATTGCCTTGGTGAATTTTGGGGACAATAAAAGATTATTTTAGAAATGTTAAAATATAAAGGTACAGAACAACTATTTGTATTGTACAATTAAGAAACCACTCTAATACATAACCTCTATTTATGTACCCTTCGAAGGCCCTCTCAATTTGTCAAAGAATAAACTTTAGTATTTTCCTTTCGGTTTGATAAGACCCCCAAAATATTAAAACTTGTAAGTGACAATTTTACATTTTAAATCCTATTATATAAAGTAGTAAGGTTTTTTGTCAAAGCTTAAGATGTCAATATCTACTAAATCGATTGAGTTAAGGAAATCTTTACATAGGCCCCTGGGTGGTTTAATGCTATTTTTTTAGTTATTAAGAAAGCTAAAATATTTTATTTATACTATAATATTTTACAATCCAATATCTCCTGAATAAAGATTTTTAAGAGTCCCCCCTCAAAAAAATATGGTTAAATCATTAGTGTTCAAATTAACTTGAAGGGAAAATGTAAAAAGTTTTATTGCAAAGCAAACAAGTTTTTCGCTTAATGCTGACTTGTCAAATATATATTTTAAATTCACACAAGTGCGCACTTTAAATTTACATCATTTTTGTCATTTTTGCTGTTTATTATAAATGTATTTTTGTATACCTGCGGCTGTGACCCTTGCCTCCAGATTAGAGTAAAACACTAGAGGGAGAAAGGGTTAAATAACTGTATCTGCCCATCGCAATTGTCTTGTGCAACCTTCATATTTGGTCAATGAAAATCAACCAATGGTATCGCTCATATTAACACAGCTAAGTAGCAGAAAACTATTTAGAAGCAGACGAAAGAGGTCTTTGAAAAACGAAGGGAGGTAGTTGTCTGTATATACATCTATACTATAGATCTGTTGCCTCCAGTGTAAATGATAGAAAGAGAGAGGGGGGGGGCGTTGGGATGAAACCACCCAAAAACATCAGAATCTGGGATCTAAATGGATCTAAATAAGACAATGGCCGATAAATTGACTTACATCCCTAATGATAATTATCAAAATTATTCTGTAATAATTATGTCGATTACAATTAGTAGTCGAAACGTTTGGACACTCAACATGACAAACCAAACGATCAAAATTCATTTAAAATCCCCAAAATTGTTTAGCCAACGAATAAGAGAACTTCTGGGACTAGTTTGATAAAGAAAACAGCCCAATGTCCCCTTCCTCCCTGCATAAGAATATTCTGTTTAAAGATTTTTTACTTAGGTAAAAAAAAACATTTCATATTTTTAGATTTTACATAATAGTTTATTACTAAGCATTACACGTTAAAAGATTTTTAATAATTCGTATATAAATAACTTTTTTGATAATATTGACATTTTTTTATTCAAGTTTGTTTTGGTCAAAGTTTTATAAACAACAATGACCAAATATTTTCATTACATTGTTTTTGTAATAAATGTATAAGTATAGATGTATAATACAAACAATTTCCACAAGTTGTGAGTAGCCCTTTTATTCTGCTAGCAAATTCCTTTCTGTTCTTAGTGTTTATATTTCCTCCGCTATTAGCTGATTAAAAAGACCCAATACAAAATCGGGACAGGGTCCCCGCCTTGTGAGGAGAGTTACATATGTAGAGCCCAAGACCCCTCTATTCTTTTACAATAATGTTTTTGTATAGAAGCAACATACATTTTGTCAACTTGCTCTAATACCTAATTCAACAGATCTATAGTATAGATGTATATACAGACAACTACCTCCCTTAATTTTTCAAAGACCTCTTTCGTCTGCTTCTTAATAATTTTCTGCTACTTGGCTGTGTTAATATAAGCGATACCATTGGTTGATTTTCAATGACCCAATAGGAAGGTTGTACAAGACGATTGCGATGGGGAGATACAGTTATTTAACCCTTTCTCCCTCTAGTGGTTTACTCTAATCCTAATTCCTTTAAAAGTTTTAAACTTAAGCATATCATTAGGTCACTTGAATGAATGAACGGACGGACAAAAGTACATACACTAGGTATATAGCATCTTTGCTACTGAATTGTAATCGAATTGGTCTATCACCCCTTATCTATAATACAAAGTAGAACGATGTCTGTCTGTCCGTCTGTCCGTCTGTCCGTCTGTCTGTCCGTCTGAAGCTTAAGATCTCGGTAACCACTGAACCGAATGGGCTCTACTCTTCAGGGAATATACCTACTGGTCCTGTGGTGGTTTTAAGATATTTTCTTGAGGGGTGGGACACCCCTAACCCCCCCAAAAACAAAAAAATTCCCCCCTTAGGGGAGACTTCAACGTCAAATAAGGTGGTATCGTACATAAAAAATTAAATTTAACAAACAAAAACATTTAAAGTGCCACTAGAGGCCTCTAGGGGCGTAGCCGCTAGTTATACATAAGTTATTAAAGAAAAAAATAGGGGTAAAAACCCGCATAAAAAATAATACTATAAACAAGGATAGACTAATCCATATACAGTAAACATAGTTAGCTTCTTGTATATTAACGTCTCTAACTGACCCATTAGGGTTCTTTAAGGATAAGACAATGGACGATTAATTGATACCCATCCCAAATACTGATAAACAAAATTAGCTTTTCTTTAGATCAAGAGTATTGGTTAAAAGTTTTGGACACTTCTAGTTTTAAACTAACAAATTAAAATTCAAGAAAAAATTCAAAGTTTTTAAGTCAATATAATATCAGATAACTTGGTTATAAAGCTTTGGGGACCAGCAAACAAGTTTAATTTTATGTACAAAAGGACAAATTATAGAAGGGCTGCACAAAATTGATTTCTCTGAAAGTCCCCTTTCGAGCGCAAAAACTACCTCCCCCCTATTTCTATAATGGTAGGTAGTTGTTTTTCATTTCTTTGTCTATTACATTAGGTCAGGTTAGGTTTTAATGTGTACAAGGTAGCCCTGCTGGGTTATAGTAACGTAGGTTTAAGCCTTGCAAGGTTATAACTCACCACGGGAGTTTCAAAATGGTTTCAGAGGTCTCTTGGCACTTTGAGGTAAGGAACCGAAAAGTTATGATTTATGAATTTGCTTCGCTCCTAATTTTCGTATTCTGTTAATCATTGCAGTTATAATATGATCAAAAGTTAAATAATATAAATCAAACTACTAAATGTAAAACTTGTATAAATTTTAGCACACCGCACTTATTACTGAGTAATAGAGATAATAGTCTAGAGTGTTAATTAATGTGGGGACAATGGGCTGTTTACTACACTATTTCAATAGTTTTTATAAAAGTTTTCTTATTCGCTGGCTTAACAATTTTGGGGACTATAGTAAATTTTGATGGTTGATTCATTAGGTTTGATGTTTAAACATTTCAACAAACAATTTTAATCCACAAAAGGGGTAATTTTGTGTATCATCATTGGGGATGTACATCAACTTATCGACCATTGTCTTATCCCTTTATATTCCCGGTGTGAAACTTGTTACAAGAGATATATTATTACTTGCATGTTCTCTAATAAATTGAAACAGTGGGCTAAAATAAAAAAAAACAATCCATCCCTATCCTCCTATTGGATGAAAGAACTGACCAACAAGAGAATTCCATATATTTACCCTGTCATAATATTCACGTATACTCATTTTTGTAAAACTATTAAACTAACATTGCCTTGGTGAATTTTGGGGACAATAAAAGATTATTTTAGAAATGTTAAAATATAAAGGTACAGAACAACTATTTGTATTGTACAATTAAGAAACCACTCTAATACATAACCTCTATTTATGTACCCTTCGAAGGCCCTCTCAATTTGTCAAAGAATAAACTTTAGTATTTTCCTTTCGGTTTGATAAGACCCCCAAAATATTAAAACTTGTAAGTGACAATTTTACATTTTAAATCCTATTATATAAAGTAGTAAGGTTTTTTGTCAAAGCTTAAGATGTCAATATCTACTAAATCGATTGAGTTAAGGAAATCTTTACATAGGCCCCTGGGTGGTTTAATGCTATTTTTTTAGTTATTAAGAAAGCTAAAATATTTTATTTATACTATAATATTTTACAATCCAATATCTCCTGAATAAAGATTTTTAAGAGTCCCCCCTCAAAAAAATATGGTTAAATCATTAGTGTTCAAATTAACTTGAAGGGAAAATGTAAAAAGTTTTATTGCAAAGCAAACAAGTTTTTCGCTTAATGCTGACTTGTCAAATATATATTTTAAATTCACACAAGTGCGCACTTTAAATTTACATCATTTTTGTCATTTTTGCTGTTTATTATAAATGTATTTTTGTATACCTGCGGCTGTGACCCTTGCCTCCAGATTAGAGTAAAACACTAGAGGGAGAAAGGGTTAAATAACTGTATCTGCCCATCGCAATTGTCTTGTGCAACCTTCATATTTGGTCAATGAAAATCAACCAATGGTATCGCTCATATTAACACAGCTAAGTAGCAGAAAACTATTTAGAAGCAGACGAAAGAGGTCTTTGAAAAACGAAGGGAGGTAGTTGTCTGTATATACATCTATACTATAGATCTGTTGCCTCCAGTGTAAATGATAGAAAGAGAGAGGGGGGGGGGGCGTTGGGATGAAACCACCCAAAAACATCAGAATCTGGGATCTAAATGGATCTAAATAAGACAATGGCCGATAAATTGACTTACATCCCTAATGATAATTATCAAAATTATTCTGTAATAATTATGTCGATTACAATTAGTAGTCGAAACGTTTGGACACTCAACATGACAAACCAAACGATCAAAATTCATTTAAAATCCCCAAAATTGTTTAGCCAACGAATAAGAGAACTTCTGGGACTAGTTTGATAAAGAAAACAGCCCAATGTCCCCTTCCTCCCTGCATAAGAATATTCTGTTTAAAGATTTTTTACTTAGGTAAAAAAAAACATTTCATATTTTTAGATTTTACATAATAGTTTATTACTAAGCATTACACGTTAAAAGATTTTTAATAATTCGTATATAAATAACTTTTTTGATAATATTGACATTTTTTTATTCAAGTTTGTTTTGGTCAAAGTTTTATAAACAACAATGACCAAATATTTTCATTACATTGTTTTTGTAATAAATGTATAAGTATAGATGTATAATACAAACAATTTCCACAAGTTGTGAGTAGCCCTTTTATTCTGCTAGCAAATTCCTTTCTGTTCTTAGTGTTTATATTTCCTCCGCTATTAGCTGATTAAAAAGACCCAATACAAAATCGGGACAGGGTCCCCGCCTTGTGAGGAGAGTTACATATGTAGAGCCCAAGACCCCTCTATTCTTTTACAATAATGTTTTTGTATAGAAGCAACATACATTTTGTCAACTTGCTCTAATACCTAATTCAACAGATCTATAGTATAGATGTATATACAGACAACTACCTCCCTTAATTTTTCAAAGACCTCTTTCGTCTGCTTCTTAATAATTTTCTGCTACTTGGCTGTGTTAATATAAGCGATACCATTGGTTGATTTTCAATGACCCAATAGGAAGGTTGTACAAGACGATTGCGATGGGGAGATACAGTTATTTAACCCTTTCTCCCTCTAGTGGTTTACTCTAATCCTAATTCCTTTAAAAGTTTTAAACTTAAGCATATCATTAGGTCACTTGAATGAATGAACGGACGGACAAAAGTACATACACTAGGTATATAGCATCTTTGCTACTGAATTGTAATCGTATTGGTCTATCACCCCTTATCTATAATACAAAGTAGAACGATGTCTGTCTGTCCGTCTGTCCGTCTGTCTGTCTGTCTGTCCGTCTGAAGCTTAAGATCTCGGTAACCACTGAACCGAATGGGCTCTACTCTTCAGGGAATATACCTACTGGTCCTGTGGTGGTTTTAAGATATTTTCTTGAGGGGTGGGACACCCCTAACCCCCCCAAAAACAAAAAAATTCCCCCCTTAGGGGAGACTTCAACGTCAAATAAGGTGGTATCGTACATAAAAAATTAAATTTAACAAACAAAAACATTTAAAGTGCCACTAGAGGCCTCTAGGGGCGTAGCCGCTAGTTATACATAAGTTATTAAAGAAAAAAATAGGGGTAAAAACCCGCATAAAAAATAATACTATAAACAAGGATAGACTAATCCATATACAGTAAACATAGTTAGCTTCTTGTATATTAACGTCTCTAACTGACCCATTAGGGTTCTTTAAGGATAAGACAATGGACGATTAATTGATACCCATCCCAAATACTGATAAACAAAATTAGCTTTTCTTTAGATCAAGAGTATTGGTTAAAAGTTTTGGACACTTCTAGTTTTAAACTAACAAATTAAAATTCAAGAAAAAATTCAAAGTTTTTAAGTCAATATAATATCAGATAACTTGGTTATAAAGCTTTGGGGACCAGCAAACAAGTTTAATTTTATGTACAAAAGGACAAATTATAGAAGGGCTGCACAAAATTGATTTCTCTGAAAGTCCCCTTTCGAGCGCAAAAACTACCTCCCCCCTATTTCTATAATGGTAGGTAGTTGTTTTTCATTTCTTTGTCTATTACATTAGGTCAGGTTAGGTTTTAATGTGTACAAGGTAGCCCTGCTGGGTTATAGTAACGTAGGTTTAAGCCTTGCAAGGTTATAACTCACCACGGGAGTTTCAAAATGGTTTCAGAGGTCTCTTGGCACTTTGAGGTAAGGAACCGAAAAGTTATGATTTATGAATTTGCTTCGCTCCTAATTTTCGTATTCTGTTAATCATTGCAGTTATAATATGATCAAAAGTTAAATAATATAAATCAAACTACTAAATGTAAAACTTGTATAAATTTTAGCACACCGCACTTATTACTGAGTAATAGAGATAATAGTCTAGAGTGTTAATTAATGTGGGGACAATGGGCTGTTTACTACACTATTTCAATAGTTTTTATAAAAGTTTTCTTATTCGCTGGCTTAACAATTTTGGGGACTATAGTAAATTTTGATGGTTGATTCATTAGGTTTGATGTTTAAACATTTCAACAAACAATTTTAATCCACAAAAGGGGTAATTTTGTGTATCATCATTGGGGATGTACATCAACTTATCGACCATTGTCTTATCCCTTTATATTCCCGGTGTGAAACTTGTTACAAGAGATATATTATTACTTGCATGTTCTCTAATAAATTGAAACAGTGGGCTAAAATAAAAAAAAACAATCCATCCCTATCCTCCTATTGGATGAAAGAACTGACCAACAAGAGAATTCCATATATTTACCCTGTCATAATATTCACGTATACTCATTTTTGTAAAACTATTAAACTAACATTGCCTTGGTGAATTTTGGGGACAATAAAAGATTATTTTAGAAATGTTAAAATATAAAGGTACAGAACAACTATTTGTATTGTACAATTAAGAAACCACTCTAATACATAACCTCTATTTATGTACCCTTCGAAGGCCCTCTCAATTTGTCAAAGAATAAACTTTAGTATTTTCCTTTCGGTTTGATAAGACCCCCAAAATATTAAAACTTGTAAGTGACAATTTTACATTTTAAATCCTATTATATAAAGTAGTAAGGTTTTTTGTCAAAGCTTAAGATGTCAATATCTACTAAATCGATTGAGTTAAGGAAATCTTTACATAGGCCCCTGGGTGGTTTAATGCTATTTTTTTAGTTATTAAGAAAGCTAAAATATTTTATTTATACTATAATATTTTACAATCCAATATCTCCTGAATAAAGATTTTTAAGAGTCCCCCCTCAAAAAAATATGGTTAAATCATTAGTGTTCAAATTAACTTGAAGGGAAAATGTAAAAAGTTTTATTGCAAAGCAAACAAGTTTTTCGCTTAATGCTGACTTGTCAAATATATATTTTAAATTCACACAAGTGCGCACTTTAAATTTACATCATTTTTGTCATTTTTGCTGTTTATTATAAATGTATTTTTGTATACCTGCGGCTGTGACCCTTGCCTCCAGATTAGAGTAAAACACTAGAGGGAGAAAGGGTTAAATAACTGTATCTGCCCATCGCAATTGTCTTGTGCAACCTTCATATTTGGTCAATGAAAATCAACCAATGGTATCGCTCATATTAACACAGCTAAGTAGCAGAAAACTATTTAGAAGCAGACGAAAGAGGTCTTTGAAAAACGAAGGGAGGTAGTTGTCTGTATATACATCTATACTATAGATCTGTTGCCTCCAGTGTAAATGATAGAAAGAGAGAGGGGGGGGGGGCGTTGGGATGAAACCACCCAAAAACATCAGAATCTGGGATCTAAATGGATCTAAATAAGACAATGGCCGATAAATTGACTTACATCCCTAATGATAATTATCAAAATTATTCTGTAATAATTATGTCGATTACAATTAGTAGTCGAAACGTTTGGACACTCAACATGACAAACCAAACGATCAAAATTCATTTAAAATCCCCAAAATTGTTTAGCCAACGAATAAGAGAACTTCTGGGACTAGTTTGATAAAGAAAACAGCCCAATGTCCCCTTCCTCCCTGCATAAGAATATTCTGTTTAAAGATTTTTTACTTAGGTAAAAAAAAACATTTCATATTTTTAGATTTTACATAATAGTTTATTACTAAGCATTACACGTTAAAAGATTTTTAATAATTCGTATATAAATAACTTTTTTGATAATATTGACATTTTTTTATTCAAGTTTGTTTTGGTCAAAGTTTTATAAACAACAATGACCAAATATTTTCATTACATTGTTTTTGTAATAAATGTATAAGTATAGATGTATAATACAAACAATTTCCACAAGTTGTGAGTAGCCCTTTTATTCTGCTAGCAAATTCCTTTCTGTTCTTAGTGTTTATATTTCCTCCGCTATTAGCTGATTAAAAAGACCCAATACAAAATCGGGACAGGGTCCCCGCCTTGTGAGGAGAGTTACATATGTAGAGCCCAAGACCCCTCTATTCTTTTACAATAATGTTTTTGTATAGAAGCAACATACATTTTGTCAACTTGCTCTAATACCTAATTCAACAGATCTATAGTATAGATGTATATACAGACAACTACCTCCCTTAATTTTTCAAAGACCTCTTTCGTCTGCTTCTTAATAATTTTCTGCTACTTGGCTGTGTTAATATAAGCGATACCATTGGTTGATTTTCAATGACCCAATAGGAAGGTTGTACAAGACGATTGCGATGGGGAGATACAGTTATTTAACCCTTTCTCCCTCTAGTGGTTTACTCTAATCCTAATTCCTTTAAAAGTTTTAAACTTAAGCATATCATTAGGTCACTTGAATGAATGAACGGACGGACAAAAGTACATACACTAGGTATATAGCATCTTTGCTACTGAATTGTAATCGTATTGGTCTATCACCCCTTATCTATAATACAAAGTAGAACGATGTCTGTCTGTCCGTCTGTCCGTCTGTCTGTCTGTCTGTCCGTCTGAAGCTTAAGATCTCGGTAACCACTGAACCGAATGGGCTCTACTCTTCAGGGAATATACCTACTGGTCCTGTGGTGGTTTTAAGATATTTTCTTGAGGGGTGGGACACCCCTAACCCCCCCAAAAACAAAAAAATTCCCCCCTTAGGGGAGACTTCAACGTCAAATAAGGTGGTATCGTACATAAAAAATTAAATTTAACAAACAAAAACATTTAAAGTGCCACTAGAGGCCTCTAGGGGCGTAGCCGCTAGTTATACATAAGTTATTAAAGAAAAAAATAGGGGTAAAAACCCGCATAAAAAATAATACTATAAACAAGGATAGACTAATCCATATACAGTAAACATAGTTAGCTTCTTGTATATTAACGTCTCTAACTGACCCATTAGGGTTCTTTAAGGATAAGACAATGGACGATTAATTGATACCCATCCCAAATACTGATAAACAAAATTAGCTTTTCTTTAGATCAAGAGTATTGGTTAAAAGTTTTGGACACTTCTAGTTTTAAACTAACAAATTAAAATTCAAGAAAAAATTCAAAGTTTTTAAGTCAATATAATATCAGATAACTTGGTTATAAAGCTTTGGGGACCAGCAAACAAGTTTAATTTTATGTACAAAAGGACAAATTATAGAAGGGCTGCGGTATCGAAGAAGCAGGGAGGTAGGGGACATTCGCCTGTAAACTATACTGGTATCAAACATATTAAAACTTTTATTTCTTTTGTTGGTTAGTCTTGTCAAAACTTTTCAACTAATAGTTCTAATCTGCAGAAGGAGTAATTTTGTTTCTCATCATTGGAGAAGTTTGTCAATTTATAATCCATTGTCTTATCCCTTAAGATCCCTGAGAAAAGAACACATTTTCAATATAGAAATACAATGTATCTAATTTCATGTTATCTGGTAACAGGTGGCTTTTTAAACTATTCTTATACCCCTTTTCAACCCCTTTGTTTGTCTGTTTGTCTGTCTGTCTGTCTTCCTTCCTAGTATATTTTACCTTTTAATCTATCCATTCTTATAATAAAGTAACAGGATGTCTATCTGGCTGTCTGTTTGTTTGTTTGTACCAAAGGATCTTACAAACCGCTGAATTAATGTGGTTCTCCTTTACAAGGTCCTGGGAAGGATTATAACTATTTTGGGGGAGAGTACCCTCCCTAGAAAAATCGCCCTTGAAAAGAATTATCCCCCCCCCTGAGAAAAAAAATGTTTTTTCTTTTTAAATCTAAAATAAAAAGAGGGTTATCGAATTCAACTTCTCCTCTTTAAGTACCCCTAGAGACCTTTATGGGCGTAGCCGCTAGTATAATATAACCTGCATGGTTCTATTATACTTATATATATTTTTTTCACCTGCACTAAAGCTGTTTTTATTTCATAATATCTATTCTTTTCTTTTTTAGGTCAATTTGAATTTTATAAAACAAACTATATCGTTTATATGTAATTTAAGTGTTTTTTTTTCTCAACTGATATGACAGAATATACATATCTAAATTTTCATTTTAAGATTCGACCATTTGGACAGCTTTGATCGTTAATTTAGGCATCCAAACAGGTTTAGATTTGAGCCCTGTCAGAAACTTCACGTGTGAGTTTTTAGTTTGAAAACATTTTATTATTAAATACATTTACTTTTGGAATATTGATTCCTTAAATGATTGGGCAAAACATTGGTGCAACAAAGGAAATTAACTTTTTAAATAAAAACTAGTTTTGATGCTCATTTCAGGTTAGATTAGTTTCCATAGTAACAAAAAATGGGAATAGGATCAGCGGTCCATAATTATGTTTCAGTAAAAGCTTTTCGCATAAGGTCTGATGTTATAACTGCATTATTTTTCTTTACATTATATATTACATTATTATTACGCAGGGAGGGAAGGTACATTGGGTTGTTTATTACACTAGTATCCAAAGTTTTATAACCACCTTTTCTTGTTGGTTGGCTAGAAAACTTTAGGGACTTTAATGAATTTTTTAATTTGTTGGTTCATTAAGTTAAGTGTCAAACGTTTCAACAACTAATTTTAATCTACAGAAGGATTAATTTTGTGTATCATTATTTGGGATGTACATCATTTTATCTGCCATTGTCTTATCCCTTTAGATCCCTGGTTATTACGTCAGCTTAATAGTTATATTGCATGACAATTAGCCAGGGACACAGGGATTGGACAGTAGATTATGATTCGTTATTCCCCTTATGATTTATGGCAGCTTTCCTTTAAAATTCCTAGTCGAGTAGAGATCCCCACAATCCATTTTTTTATAAATCAAATTATAAAGGGGAGGTCACTCCTTGTTTGAACCAACCAATCAAGATTTCATAAAATTAAAAGTTTTATGCCAGCAAATAAGATACCAGATTGATAAAAATTACGGTTCGATGGCCCTTACCTTCAGGACTTTTTACCTCTTTACTACCCCTACAAATATCATATCTATAATACAAAGTAGAACGATGTCTGTCTGTTTGTTTGTAGCGAAGGATCTCGCTAACCGCTGAACCGATTAAGTTCTCCTTTACAGGGTAGCTTCTCATAGGTCCCGGGAAGGTTTATAACTATTTTCTTGGGGGGTGGGACACCCCCAACCCCCCCCCAAAAAATGAAAGATACCCCCCCCCCCATTTTTTTTTTTAAATTTTCTTTAAAATCTAAAACACAAAAAAAAGGTTTGATAAAATCTCTTGGGGCAAAGCCCCAGAGGCACAGCCGCCAGTATATTTATATTTGTGAAGGGAAGCTTTTCATTATATAGAATGTCTGTTGTACTCTCTTTTGCGGTTATTCCTTCCTAAAAGTGCCAGGAAAGGAGGAAATTTTGGATTGTTAATTATATTTTTTTTCCCTAAAAGCATGCTCTTTAATTCGTTGGCTTAAAAACTTTGGATGATGATTTTAATTGGTTAGTTCAAACTATCAATTTCTAAACTTTTTAATCAATAATTTAAATGTACAATTATGGTAATTTTGATTTTATTCATTGGGGATCTATATTATTCGACGTATAATGTAGATTTCTTTAAAGGTATTGCTTTAGATCTTAAATGCATTGAGGAGGGGGCTGTTTACTACACTAGTACCCAACGTTTTATAATATTTTCTTATTCGTTGGCTTAGGGACTTTAATTAGATTTTGATTGGTTGGTTAACCACTAATTATACACTTCAAATGGGGTAACAATGTGTATTATCATTGGGGATGTTCATCCATTTATCAGCCATTGTCTTATTCCTTTAGATCCCTGTTAAAATGATTTAGATTTTGGTATAATATTAATAAACAAAAAATGTTTGTTACAAAACTTTTTTTTTCTCTTGAATCTAATTAGTAAATGTTTTTTTCATCTTTTAGCCAGAGGATATCTCTTACAGATTATTAGTTTTCATAATATTAAGAGTGAAGATACTCTAAAACTAGAATATATTTTACATTAATTGCTTTATAGAAGTAACAGGATGTCTGTCTGTGTGTCTCTATGAACTCTATATAGTTATTCTTTACAGTGAAGCTACTCATAGGTCCAGGGAAAGGTTTATAACTATTTTGGATATGGTTCCGACACCCTCCCAAACGAAAGAAAGAAAAAATTACCCTACCCCTTACTTTTTAGTATTTATTTTTAAAAATAAAATCGAAATTGGAGGTTGACTTTCTCTATCCCCTAGAGGCATCTGGACAAAATTATCCTTGTTTTTTTCATAATATTTGATTATATATATTATATATATGTCAATCTTGATTATTAAAAGTTTTTGTTTATATCAATCTGATAAATTATTAATTTCTGAATGAATTACATTTACGGAGAAAAAGTACATTTATATCATAAAGTTTTATTAAAACATTCCCGTATTATTTAGCTAAAAAAGACTAGGCAATTTCCATGGGTTTACTTTGGACCCTATTTATTGAAATCAAGCAAAAAAAGAGCAATACCAGACTTTCATACTGGATCGACCTTAATTTAATAATTAATTGATTTATTAGTGCATAAAAACAATTATAACACTTTAAAATAAGCTATGTTGATCACTCATTGTATGGATATCCAATTATTGTATGTATAGTATATATGTTTTTTTGCCTCAGACTAAATTACAGGTCTGAATTGGTTGCCCATTTCAAGGAAGACGGGTGGTTTTATGCTATTTTTAGGACTCTCCGGCCCTCTACTAGAGGTTAGCGGCGTAGCAGCTAGTATATGGAAACCAAACGATTGACTTGTGGAGGAGCTACACTTTAACTTAATCGATGTAGATATCAAATTATTTATTTGATTCTTTGGTCTTTAAACAGACACAGCCAAAATAATAATTGTAGAATTGGAAAAAAACTCAATAATCTTATAACAATATCATTATTTTTAGACCTTTTTTTGATTGATTGATTAGCCATAGTCTCTTAGGGTTTGGACCTAAGTAGTCATGGAGTAGGCTGAGACACTTTTGTATAGCTACTAGGGCTATCAAGCTCCACGTTCAAGCACATTATGACTTGACCCGCTATCTCATGAGAGCTACTCATTATTACCTCACCCTCGCCGAGTATGGCAGGTGTCCCAAATTAAGTCACCGTAATGAATGACGCTCTCCGCAGAGGAGCTTGGGATAAGGGTAGTACTGATATTATGTACTTGACTATTAAGTATCCAAACTTACTTAATAATCCCCTTCTTACACAACCAGGGGAAGTTGCGTGAATGTATTCAACTGAGAAATTCGAGTTGCCACATGGGGACTAGAACTCGAACTCTCATCACCGTAACTCAGTGCGTTACCACTGAGCTACGACGCCCCTTTTTTAGACCTAAAAAGTGGATATACCATGAAAAATATTTTGAATTATTTAAATTAAATTGATTTAATCATGGTATACTGTAAAACATTCCATAAAGTTTAGCCAAAAGGGAATGCTAACATATTGCAATAAAAAAAGTTCCATGAAAGTTATTTTTCGCATTGTATTACAGACAGCTTTTCACGAATATTGAAATGAAAACTTATAAGATTATAACTAGCTTAAATAGCCCCGAGGGGCCAAAGGCTAAAACTAGCTCAAAAGTGGCCTAAATTTCAAGATTTTTATTTAATAGTCGTGGTAAATTGTCTGTAATTGGAAATAAGAATGATTTTAAGATGCACCACTTTTTAATTAACAAATTACAACAAATCAAGAAATCACAATTTATAAAACATTCATGCCTTTTAGGACTTCTAAAATAAAAAGAGATATTAGCGCCTAAAAAAAGCTATCTACCGAGCTATTTTTCTTACATTAAATACATAAAACTGACAAAAAAGTTTAGGGCAAAATATTTTTTCTCCAGATGCAATATCACTATTATTTTTAATAGCACTGTAAATAACATAATTTTAGAGATAAAAAACTAAAAATATTTTTATAAAGAAATGCAGAAATAAATAAAAATGCTTAAACATGAAAAAAAAATTTTTTAATATATTGGACTAGCAATTTTACAACAGATATTTCAATATAATTTATTGATATTTCAAGAAGTAAAATATTTTTGATTTAAAACAGATTTTTAACAGCTAAAAGAATCTCTAATTTTGGAAACTTTTTTAATTTACAAAAAATACAACATTTCATACTTTATCACAATAGAAAAAAACATAACATTCATAAATAACTACATTACCTAGATTTTTAAAATTAAATAAAAAAGGGATAAAAAAGTAAAACTTAAAAAAAGAAGGCAAAGATATCTGAAGAACAAAATTTCAGATTTCTTGGAAAGACTTTTTTTGTTTGTTTTTGTAAGGTACATTTTTTGTTTTTATCATTTGGAACTTTTTTTGTTTTTTTGAAATGCAAAGTTTGATTTGTCTGTTTTTTTTATATTTTTTTTTGTATAAAAAAAGAAAAATGCAATGTTTTGATACCCTGAGACAAATAGTAAAAAAGGTTTGACTACTTTTACATTTAACAAAAAATAATCAGCTATGATTTTATGCCATGTTAAAAAAGGGACTAAAACAGTAAAATTTAAGTAAAACTTTAAAAATTGCTGTTTTGTGTATGAAAATAAGGTCAAAATTAAATTTCTCAGCCCCTTTTTTATACGATCAATTGAAATTGTACAAAATAACACATAGATAAATAGATAAACATAATTTATATTTTTGGACTAGCAATTATTTAAAACAAACTGGTAAATAATTTCATTAGGACATAAAACCTAACAACCTTTCAATTAAGCTCTAAAATTAATATATCAAGTAAAGTTACTTTTTTGGTTTTTGTGATGAATTATGATTTATAGTCTATTTTCTATACATGAATTATATTGTGTGACTTTTGAGGATTGGACTCTGTTCATGAAAAATTTAAGGCACTGGCTGACGACGGCGGTGTTTTTAATTGTTGGGCGGTCACCAAACACTTCCGCATATGCTTTTCCAGCGTACTCGCCACACTGAACGGCATGTCACAAAAACGACACCTAAAAGCGGCGTTGACTGACATGCCGCCGCCTCCAGCGGATCCACCGTTACCACCAGGACTCCGGCCGTGCGTCTTCATATGGCGGGTAAGCTTGCTGGACTGTGCGCAGCTGTACGGACACAGCTCGCATTTGTACGGCTTCTCGCCGGTGTGGGACCGCCGGTGGACCGTTAAATTTGAACAATTCTTGAACACTTTACCGCAAAACTCGCAGGTATCATTCCGACCGCCAGAAATGATTTCCTTGCGGGCGTCTGGGTCAAAAAGCGCATCAAGACGGCCTTTTTGGGCTAGTGCCTTGATGGCGCTGGGCTCCATTGGGGGTAGTTGGACTCCTGGAGGCAATGGTGGCAACGGGATGTCCTTGAGGGAGGAGCGGCGGCCCCCACGACCACGCCCTCTGGCAGGCTTTTCTGAAAAATTTAGATAATTTTTTACATTTATACAATATTGGCTCAATTTACTACAATTTTTTTTGTAAGGTTAGGTAATATTGGAAAAGTTTCTGTCCTCGTTAAGCACTTCATTTGAATATTGTTTACATAATTGAATTAGAAGTAGAAAGTACCATTTTTGCAATTTCTTTCACTAATAAGTATCTAATTTACTACTGGAAACCTCTAAGTGATATTTACCTGTAAAATTATGATTTCTATTGTTCAATGCCGCTGAATTTGGCATCCAGAGGCCAGCAAATAGGTTCTCCTGTTCTCTTACAAACCCTGAATCAATAGTTTTTTTTTATGTTAACATTATTATTTTGATTCAAGCGGCCTCTAGTGGCACTTGATGTGTTGTATTTTTCGTTTCAAATAGGAGAAGTAAAATCTCCCCCCCCCCCTCCTATAAAAAAAAATAATTATTAACCCTTAAAGGACCAATGAGAAGCTACATTGTAAAAAAGAACAATTTCGGATCAGCGGTTAGCGAGATCCTTCGGTACAGACCGACATAGATCCTGTTACTTTTTATATAACGATAATATCGTTTTCTTTGTTGATAATAATTATAGCACAATAACATGTAGAAAAAACTATTATTTTATCATTTGATTAACAAATTACCTCAAGTAATAGAAGTAAACCTTACTGATATCTGCATTAAAAAAATGGGGGATGATTAATTTATAATCAATTTACATATTCTAAGAGATCTTAAGGGCTAATGAGCAATAAATTGATATACTTCCCCATTGATGATACACAAAATTACCCTTCCGATTAATTAAAATTATCAATTAAAAAGTTTGGAACCCAAAGGAACTTGTACCATAAGATTTTTGTGCCAACGAAGTATATAACTTATAAAACTTTGGGTACTGGTGTAATTTAAAGTTCAATGTCCCCTCCCTCCTGTATACTGTACCTGTCTCTAGATTAGATTCCATAGGTTCAGGTTTAGTTTGGAAAATATTGTTGTTCGCCTGGATTTGTCTTTCCGAATCATGTGTTCCTGAAAAGAAAAATATTTATAGCAACCTTAATTGACGACAAATTTTACTTTGTCAATGATGTTGCATAAGAAAAGAAGCTTGTAAATACTGTCCCTGGTAAATACTCGTAGATACTTGTAATTTTTATAACATGTTAGAGGCAAAAAACCATAATAAATTGTCTAAATATTGATTTTTTAATGTTTAATTTAACTTAACCTATATTCGAGTAACTGGATGTTCGTTTTTGTTAAATAAACACACTTGATTTAAATTATATAAATAACTTTGTTTATTGAATAGTTACTTTGCTCCTAGCACCTAAAACCACCCAAACACAATTAAAAGGCTTCTTTGAAAAGACAACTTATTCGTTCCAGCACTTTCCTAGATCTTTAGCTTCAGACAAAGAAAACCTTACTTCTTTATTTTAGGATCTAATTCTAAAAATACCCTTTTTTAGAAGAAGCGATAAAAAATGTAAATAACCTAACGTAAAATGAAAAACAAAATTAGATTCTAAAGATTAAAATCATTGGTGGAAAAGTTCTGACATTAATAGTTTGTTCCAATAAAGAATTAATTATAGTCAATTGTGTTTTTATACCAACGAATAAGAGAAAAGTATAATCTATAATAGCCAATTACGCGTAGAACTTACCTCTATTTGGTGTGAATAGGTTTAGACTGTTGCTTGATTCTAATAATGCCCGTCTGTATGCCTCTTGGTATTCCTGCAACGATTAGGTATAAATTTATATTTATCAGGCATTGTAAGAAATATTCTACTATAAATTGATGGACACTCCAATTATGATAAACAAAATTACCCTGTTAATCAAAATTATTGATTCAATATAGTTGAGATTAAGTAATATTACCCAAAATTTTAAGCCAATTAACGAGGTAAGAATAAATATAAAACTTTGAGGACGAGTAAATTGTATATTCCAATGTTCCCTCACTTACCATTTTATCAACTTTATTTTTCAGTAGGTACAAACATTGTGATTTTTTATTCTAAAATTATGATAATAATAATGTCTAACCTGTAGCCCATTAATTCCAAATTTGTTGATGAGAATGCCAAGCATAGAATTCTGATACGCCTCACTCCCGCCGTTGGCGGCAGCGTTTGTCAACGCCGAATTCAGCAGCAGTGACACACCGTTGTTAGTCGAAGACGGCGGTGGTGATGAAGGCGGTGTATTGGCGGCTATTTTACCGCCGTTTACGTTGGCGCGTCCCGCCATTGTTAAATCTTGAGCTTCGCTACTTTCGTCAGTGATATTGACGTCGTCGGTGATGTTGATTTCGTTCTCGTCAGTAATATCCATCTGATCGTCCTTCTCCATCAGATCTTCGTCCACACTTCCAGAGGATACACCTCCTAGAAAATAGTGAAACATGATGTAATAGCATGCTGTCATTGTTATGTAATGTGTAATGAAATCTGGAAAGAGATAAATTTATATTTATTTTTACTTTAATTAACTCAATTTTAAGGGCATTGCAAAAAAGTTAACTACACACATAAGCGTGCAATAGGGAGGTGCCCTCTTAAACAAGATATAGGCAAAAATTGCCTTACCCTTTATTTCAATACCCCCCCCCCCCCTCTTTCCTTGCAAAACCCTGTGCAAGCCACTGGAATCACGACATTAGATGGTATATAGAGGTAATACTAAGATGCTAGTTAACTATAAAAAAAATCTGCTTTGCTATACTTATCACAAACATATACCTGTAGAATTAGGCCTGATGCCATCTTTGCCAGGTTCCAGGGACAGGTTGTGACCGCTGGCAGGACCCACAGGATTGCGGGACAGGGTGGGGGGAGGGGGAGAAAATTTTGTTTTCTCCTCCCAAGATAATTCTGATCTGAACAATAATACCAAAATTATTTATTGAAGTGTTTCTTATTTAATGTTAGCTTATGTCCGTTTGTTTATCTATTGGGGTCATTTGCATGTGACTATCTGACAAATTTGACCCTTCTATTAAAATACCTTAACTTATATATTATTATTTGGACCTTGCACCGTTTCATGTGCTCTGAAAAAGCAATGAAGCTGATTAAAATAAGGATACTCCCCATCCACTTCCATTACCCAATCCTCTCCCCTCCTACAAGTTAAACGAACTAACCAATAAAAGAGGTCCATATTAGCAAGCAAATTTTCTCCTGTCAATATATCTATTATTATACATACATACCTATTACTAGAGGTAGACTTAGAATTGGAAAATATTGTCTGTAGATTTTCAGAAGATTTGGTATAACCTGCAAAATGTTAAAATTAAATAAATTGCATGGTAAAGCCTATACAGGGATGGAGGGGAGGGGACATTGGACTGTAAATTACACTGGTACCCAAACATTGTATCTTATTCGTTAAAGTTTTATCGGTTGGTTCAAAATTAGAAATGTCCAAACTTCTCAACCAATAGAATTAACATACAACAGAAGGGTTATTTTTGTTTATCATCATTGGGGATATAAATCAATCCGTCAAGATACCTGGGCCCTATATGATATCCATTAGCAAATCTAATAATATTACTAGAAACCTATATCTACTAAATAAAACTATATAATATACCTGAAATAGGATGAAGGACGGGTAAATTAAAGCCTAGCTGGCCCCCATAGGCAGAATATTTGTTTTCTATACCTAGACAGAAAGAAATTATTCTTTTTTTTTTATTATGTATGAAATATTTTCTAGTATGGGTTAGAAACCGATTAGTATCCGCTGGATTAGAACTGGTTCTCAGTCATACTGAAAAATCATGTATATTATAGTATTACAGACAAATAATACCAGTTTTGTTAGACCAGAAATCTGCCCTCAGGAGTAAAAAACTGAGGGGAATTCTTTTAAAAACTTTTGCCTCACTAAAATCAGTTTGCCTCACTAAAATTTTAGTGAGGCAAAATTATCCCCTCTAAATTTTTAGCGAGCCTCACTGATTTTAGTGGGGCAAACTGATTTTAGTAAGGCAATTTTTTTTAAGAATTCACCTCTAGTTATTTAATTTTAATAAAGATATCTCTAATACGATGCGATAAATAACAATTAAAAGACCTTTTTATGAAAATTTCTTTGCTTTTTGCGTATCTAAAAACAGCAATGCAACCCCCACCTAAGAAAATAATTTTCTCATTCATAATCTTGGAAAAAATTTTGTTAGCTTAGCAGCTTCTCTTTAACTAGAGCAAGCCATGGGTCCGTCTGTCTATCATTTCAAACAAAAACCTTAACATCATATTATTTTAACCGATAAGTTTACTGAAAGTATATACTGAAAAAAAAATTTCTTGCAATTAACTATAGTTAATTCATCTTATTTGAGTTAATTATGATTATTTTTGTTCTTTTTAGTATGTCCCCTACAAAGATGCTTTTTTTAGGACAAAATAATTAGGAATGCGGGTTTTTTTGGTGTTTCTCACACATTTCATAAAAACATATTTATTAAAATTTGAATAGTTAAAGAGTTAGGCTAAATCTTTGAGGGGGATAAGGAACATTGGACTGGAATTTGCACTGGTACCAAAAGTATAATAAACACATTCTTAGTTGACTTAAAACTTTGGATAATTTTATTGAAATGTTTTAGTTGTTTCAAGTGCTAGTGTACAAACTTTTAAACCAAAGATAATTACAGAAGGGGTAATTTTGTTAACATTATTGAGGATGTAATTATTATCTTAACTCTTAAGATCCATGTAAACTTTCAAAATACATTGTTTTAAAATTTGGTTGTCCTCATAAAGTTACGGACTTGAAAAACCGGTTGAAGTTTTGCACAACTTTGCTTTTACCTTTAGCTTGAAGACTATTGGCCAACTGTTGCTGTTGATGCTTTTGATGAAGGCCGAGAAATGGATTATGAAGATATGTATTAGCCAGAGGATTCAACAGGGGATTCAGGGAGGCTAGAAATGGATTTTCTAGCGCCATCTTACGGCTCAATAATGCACTATGTTGTTGGCTAGCAGCTACTGCGGCAGCAAAGGGGGAGGTGGTAAGCGGGGGTGGGGGTGGAGCAGGTTGGGCAGTGTATAGGGAGGTTTGGGGAAGGGTGGGATAGGTCAAGGAGGCCTCGCTGACCGCTGAAATCCTTCCTGGTGATATACTCCTAAAAAAAGTGTACAATTTAAAAAAAAAGACTATGTGTCAAAATACCAAATTTTAGAAAGGCAGGTTTAGACCATTACTTAGGGTAAAACTTTGTTTGAAGAGAATCTATTACCTTCAAAATTTCTAGTTATAATAGACAATAATTATTTAGTCAATTTGTAATGATTATCTGTATCTTCTTATAGATCTGTAATTATGACTTTATGATAATAAAATTTTAATTTAAGAATGAAACTTTAACTATACCTGTTGAATGAAAGTGAATCACTTTTTCTTCCTCCATTACCCGCCAAACCCAGAGATTCAAATTGGCGCGCTGCAAAACCAGTTTTCTTGTCGCCATTTTGTTGTTGTTGTTGTTGTGACGAACAGCTGATTGTCATGGCGGGAACAGAGAACTCGCGGAGCAGATCACGCGGCCCTTTGGAGTTGGTGTCACGTGTCAGCTTGTTCTCTGAGTAAATTTGTACACCGTGCACTGATTGTACATGCTGTACAAGACTCCAAGCTGACTCTGTGTTGATCTTACAGAAGGAGCATATATATTCTCGTGGCTCTGAAATAAAAAAAAATAATGATTTTTCTTTGGCTGCGATTTTCATATTTAATTTATTAGTTTTTTCACCCCTAGCCACTTGTGGAGGGCTAAGATGGTCAGGAAAATAGTGTAAAACCAAGATATTTATAAAGCTTTTCTGAAAATATAATGAATTTTAGGCAATAAAAATATAATAGAAATACCATTTTTAATTTGAAATGTGGAGTGCTTACAATAAGCATTAAAAATATCCATTACCTTTCTATTTTTGCATTGTTCAAAGTCCTAAATAACCAGATATCCCCAGAAGTGGCATTGAATATTATGCTAATTTCAAATAATAAAATTAACCCGCAACTAAAATACCAAAAAGGCGCGAAAAATTCCACATTTTTTCTGCATTTTTTAGAGGCGTCACAAAAATTATGAATTGGTGCAAAATAAGTTTTTATTTGAATTTTTTCCCATCAAAATAAGTGTTTATAGGTGTTCATACGTGTATGTATATTTTGCAAAAAGAGATAGCGTAAAAAGCCTGCAAAAAAATGACTTCATTGGATAAAATTGACCAATGAGAGACCAATAAGAATTTTACCATTGCATTGGTCAGTGAATACTGGCCTCTCATTGGTAAATTTTATTTTATGACGTAATTTTTTGGTGGCTTTTATCGAAAAAAAGTTATATTTATTTTTTGTAAAGTATATGATAGCTGAAACGTACTTTTTTAATAATTAAAAACGAGAAAATGAACAAAAAATTTTTATGAAACTTTTGTTTTATCGAATATTTGGCAATATTGTAAAATATAATCAATTTTGAAGTACCCCCATAATGTAAAAAAAATATTTCATTAAAAAAACATATAGAGAAAGTACTTTTGCAGATAAAAATTAGGTCAATGGGCAAAAAAGTTTACTATTGAATCTTTTTAATATTTTATCTATTTACTAGCGGCTACGCTACGGGTTGGGTGGGAGAGGGTAGGTAAATAGCTTAAAACAATCCAAAGATAGTTATAAAGATTCATTCAAAAGTACATCCAATTTAGACCAGTATTTTCAGAGATCTTTAGCTTCAGACAAAAAAGCCTTACTACTTTTTTTAAAAGGATTTTATTGCACTAAAGTAAAGATCACTATAAAAATGTATCTCTATATTAATTTTGTAAATAAAACTGAATCTTTATAAAAAAAATAGTAATTCAATAATGAAAGTTTAAAGTACATCCTATGGATGTCAAGAAAATAACATGACATCATTTTACATTTTTACATTTAATCTTACTCAAACAGAACAATTTTATCCAAATGTATCGCATAATTTTATATTTAAGTTATTATGCTAGCATTGTAGATAAAAAAAACACAGAAAGAACAGACAAACAGACGTAATTTAACATTTCAGAATAGATGTGCCACTTTTAAATTGATTTTGTGTTGTGAAGTTTTATGAATCTGACCCCCTCAACACCCCCTCCTCTGTTATACACATAACAAAGTAACAATAGACAGAAACACTTGTTTCATCCAGGAATAATAGGCATGTATCTAGAATTCTTACATAACAGTAACAGGATGTCTATCTTTTGGGTGAGGGAACCTACACCCTTCCAACAGAAATATCTCTTAGAAAGAAAATTTTCCCTCTAAAAAATGATCCGACTAACCACTGAACCGATTAGACTCTTTTGCTCCCTCTTTCCTTTCGCTTATAGAACCCGAAGATGCTAAGGGCGCAGAATCAGACGCTAGAATAAAATAAGATAAGATAAGATTTATATTCAAATCGGTTTAGTTATTAACAAAAATTGCTGCAATGTCTGTCTATAATCCATACATAATTCAATCTTCCACCCAATATGTTTACTTCGAATGATGTTCTTGAAAAGTGAAAAATTGCAGTTTACACGAGTTTTCTTTCAGATAAATAATCCCCAACTAACCGGAATAAATCTGAAATTCAGCCTCTTTCAATCTTTTTTTTTACAATACATGAAATATGTTTTTTGATTTTTACAACAAAAAAGGCATATGATTTTTTAATAGCGCAGCTACTCTTTGTCTTTGACTGTTCGTCGTATGTATGAAAAAACGATTAGCTCGTTGCTGATTTATTATGTTAATTTTCACATGTCCTTTTGTTTCATTTAGTTTCTTTGGATGTGGTACTTTTTCTTAAAGTGCATATAGAGCACTGTATACCTCTTCCCTCCTTTATTCTTTTAGTATATTGAAAATGAGAGGGCGTTTTTTTTCTTATAGGGAGGCCCTAACCCTATAGGATCACAATTTTCCAATATAACCAAACCTAACAAAACATAAAGTAAGAAACAAATAAACCAAAATTAACCCCTCTCTTATTTTGAATCAAGAGTGTGGGGGGGGGGGCTCTATACTCGACTAGGAACTTTAAGGGAAACCGACTTGGATGTTGCAGTCCTAGTTATAATACATATTACACATGTTCGTAAATACAGTTCTTCAATTTATAAAGTTATTATTCTTATTTTTATTAATTTTTAGATTAATATTATACCTTTTAGTTATATTAAACAAGGATGATAATATTTCAAATTTTATTGACAAATCAGTTACTTTGTTGTTGTCCATTTGTTTTGAATTTTTTGGACTTTCTAAATAGTATGTACTTTTTTTACTGCATGTAGTAGTTTCTTGTTTGTCTGTTAAGATCTCGATACCAATGCACCGATAGACTTCTCCATTTTAAGGAAGCTTCACTTGGGATGGGGGGGATGCACAATCAAACCATGCACATGTAAATGTAATTAATGATACTTTTTACATTTAGCAACATAGATAAAAAAAACATACAATGCACGTTAAAAATGTTTGTTATTTTGAAAACTAGAGGAGATAAGCTTTCCATTGGTATGTCTAACAATTTTTTAGGATGACTATGGGCTGAGCAATAACAGTTTTAAAAAGCTTACCCTAACATTTTTTACCCTTTCCAGTATACCAAGACATGTGCACGACTTTAAGGCTGTGCAAACTGCTTAAATGGGTATTTTCAAAAACCTGGAATTTTTTAACCTACCCGTGTACTAGTATGTACTTTTTTTACAGCATGTAGTAGTAAGGTTTTCTTGTTTGTCTGTTAAGATCTCGCTAACCAATGCACCTATAGACTTCTCCATTTTAAGGAAGCTTCACTTGGGAAGGTTTAATGCTATTTCCTAGGTGAAAGTTGCGTTGCCGCTTTTTAGTGTAGTAAGGATAAAACTTAATTATAGAGTAGCTGCGCTACTAAAAAAATTAATATGTTCAGTAAACAAAATAATTCCTTATAAGTAACAAAAATACCTTTCATATCCTAAATTACTTAATCCATTATGTAATATGTCCATATAATGTAGTAAAAAAGAAATGTAGCTAATACGAGTTAAACTTGGATCTGCTGTGCTTGTTAAGATCTCTCCCCCCACCCCCCCAATTTATTTTTTAAAATGAATTAAAAATGACTTCTGCTGAGGACCTAAACCTGCGGGGCCTATATCTTCGGTGCTCTAGCCCTACGGGGCAATCCTTTATCAAATATTCCCTAACCTAACCTGACACAAAAAAGCACAAAAATACAAAAAATACCACGAGACCACTTTTTCAATTTATATTATTTATTAAAATAAAGGGGGGTGTTGATTTTGTGTTTTAAGACACTTTGAAATAACCAATAATATTTTTATAAATTATCTAATTTCTAATTCAATAATGATATTAATACTATAGTCTGATTTTGATATAACAAAAAATAATTTTAGCTGTTTTAATTGGACAAAAGTTACATTACCACGAACATAGCATGGTCATATTTCTTCCCTCGGGGGAATATATGTAACCCCCAAATGCCTTTATTAGAGTGGACATTTCCCCCCTGACATTAATTTTGCCGGCTCTCTGGAGGACAATTGTCCCCACTCCTCACACACACACAAACACAGTTAACAACAAAAAAGTAATTACAAGAAAAAATGGCATTCATGTCTTAAAACTTTTTTATTAGCAAAGTTACTCTTCCAATTGATATTGTCTGTTTATGCCTCAAAAGTAGAGATTGAGCAGTTCTGAGCCATATTGAAAAATCATGTATAACATAATATTAAAAAGAATTTTCCACAAATAAAAAAACAATCAATAACTACTCTGTTGGCCTAGGCCTACAGCCCCACGGTTAAAAATAGCTTTAATTACTTTTTAATATCCGCGGAAAACAGTATGAAATAAATGGTAAACGTTGTCCTTGTTAAATCTAAAAACTTGATAAGAAGGAAAAAGAAAGTATATTACAACTTATTTGCCAAAAAAAGTTAATAAACAAGAAAATTTATATCCACAAACAGCGAAGAAAATAAAGCCCTGCATAAATTTTAAAAAATTGGCCAATAAATCACTGAATATGATAATTTGGTTGTGCAAATAATCAAATTTCATCAATTTCAATGAACCTTCTGATCACAAGAAAGTTGCAATTATTTTAGGGAGTGACAAACGAACAGACAAAATCTAGTGATAATGTAGCAGTCCTTCCTAATTTTTGTATTATGTCACTAAATGAAAAATATTTTGTTAAATAATTAATGTTTCAGCTATGATTTATTTTATTACATAACACTTTTATTTTTTTTTGTCATTTATATAAATATAAATCTAAGTTGTATGATGTGTTTGTGATTTAATCATTAATATCTCTAAAAAAAAGTTTTAAAATAAAGTCATGCTTTAAAATTCCTGTTATTTTTACTTCCTTTTTTACATTTTGCTGTAAATTTGAATACTGTAGTTGTTATAAGCAAAGAGAACATAATCAAAAAGTAGTTTATATCATAGAGGTTACAAGCCTGTGTTGGGGCACTAGCCCTGCGGTAACCTAACCTTTCATGCTAACCTGAACCCAATAAAACCTTACTTAACTTGAATTAAAACACGTACTAACAAACCAAAAACTTAAACTACCTCCTTAATTTTATTTTTTTTCAAATTAAGAGAGCATGCCCCCCTTCGCCCCCCCCCCACTCCCAGGAAAATCTTGTGTACGCGCTTGTGGCCATATTCCTCTTCCAGAAAGAAAGTATTTTGTCATAATGAAGTATTAAATCATGCATTGTATGTAGCAGGTATTATTAAATGTATTAAATATTTTACTTTAGGTTGAGTAATACATTTTAAGGGATATTGTAATAACTAAATTTGTACAAAACCAAATTGTTAAAGTTTTTAAAAATTTTATAATTAAAATATAAGGTTAAACCAAAGGTCTAAAAACACATTCTATATGATGCTTAAGTACCTGGATGTTTGTATGTGTCTCTGTCAATTTGGATTGGTATAGATTTTTAGAGAAGTTTGATTAGGTCCAGGGAAGTTTTTTTCCTTTTAGAGTGATTAGTATGCCCTTCTTCTAACCCTCAGTCCATTTGAGACATGGCATTACAAAATAACCTCTACAACTAAAACAATTTGTACACGCAATTGCACAACCCATTTGTAACTAAGCATCTAGAGAATAGAGGCGAAGCCGGCGGAATGTAATATAAAACAAGAATGACAACATATAATAGTAGGAAGACAAAATCCCTAAGAACGTAGGGAAATTTATTTTTGATACTACTACTCACAAAAATTTTGAAAATCAGACCATAAAGACCAAAGATATGAAGCATTCAGTAAAAAAAACAGCCATAAAGCTGTTGAAAGAAGTCGGACAATGTGGATGTCCTACATCAAGATATGCTCCATAAATATGGGAATGTTTACAAGAAAAATAAGAGGTCTAGCTTTATTAGCAGCTAGGTAAATCTCATTTTCCCTTTAGCTTTACGGACTGACAGACTAGCAGACATAGTGATTTATAAAGTAGCTTTGCTATTAAATTATAAAGAATTATATCAAGTTACCTATCCCTTTATTGGTAAGTATATACTGAAGACTGAAGGCATGCAAGAAAGTCATTCTAAAGTCCAAAATATCAGTTTTTAAACAAATCTTTTAAAAAATGGAAGCTTTAAAAGAAATAAAATGCCTGTCTGTATGTCTATCTAAAGAAAAATATCTCTAAAATTGCTGGATTCTTCATTGAGATCGATTAATTCAAGAAAATTTAATTTGAACTGACGAAAAAACTAAAGAAAAATAATTTTGGATTTTTTAAAAAACTGATTTTACCATTATGGTTTACTTTGTTGATTATAATTTTTGTGTCAATACCTTTTCTGTACCATTACTGTTTTTATGTCAATCAGGACCAAAAATAAAATTATAAACAAGGACAATTATGTCTCCATAAGTAGCGCAGCAATAACACTTAAAATAGTCATATGTACAGATTGAATGCAAAATAGATTTTAAACAACTTTTACTTTTTTTGGTATTTTTATTACAAGATCATAGAAATATAGACAAATTATCATTATTAGAATAGCGATATTAGTAGATAAAAGTTACTAGATAAAATACGTAGCCAAACTTTAAAAAATTACAACCGAAAAGAAGGCAAATTAAAATGGATTTAATATTACATGGATCTTACACCAGATTATCATGTACTCTAATAAAGCGAAACTTTTAGCTGGATAAAACACGATCCTTCCCATCAAGCCACTTACTCCATCTCTTCTCTCCTTCTTAATGAACGAAATGACCAATAAATGATGTCTCAGGCTTAAGCTTTAAATAACTAATGAATCAATTGAGTGAGTTTTTTAGTTTAGGGAAACTTCACATAATTCCGGAACTGTTTTAGGCTATTTTAGTTTATAGAGTAAGTTGTGGGATAGTTTAAGGGTATTTTTAAATCTTCGAAAACATAGCACCCACTAGCACCTTTAGAAAGTTTAATCAATAGCGTTTTATAAATTGTAGCCGCTATGTTTTTCATGCCGCCACGATTAAAAATAAACAATAGGGGCAAATTAAATATTCTGCGCTAATTAGCATTGCCAATGTAGTAGTATATTTAGTAGGCTTTCAGTTTAATCGGTATTCTTGCAAAACCGCATATCATACAGACTTGGTAGTGAGTTTAAACCTTGGCCAAAACTTCGTCAAAAAAAAAGACTTTAAAGGTTACTAATGGCAGCTATATCTAATGTATGACATAATAAATTAAAAAATCGGGGAAAAATTACACTGTTGTTCACGTTTTCTCATTCGTTGAATTGCCTAGAAACATTTATTGGTTGTTCCAAACTTGTTCCATCTATTCAACCAACAATGTCAATCTACTTCAAGGGATAATGTTGTTTATCATCAGTGCGGATATATATATAATTGTCTTATCCTTTAAGATCCCTAACCTTAAGTTGGATTAGCTTTAACTTTTTTTGCTAAATTAAATGATAACTTTTTTATTTAATCTGCCTTAAGATCTATAACACATCCGCCTACGTTGTGGCACGTTCTTGTCAGCTAACAATAGCAAGGAGTAGTAACAGGGTGTGTGTCTGTCTGTCTGTACACAACAATGGGGGGGGGGGGAGGGGAATAACGATATTTTTAACTTTCGTATGCAAGCTCTGTTGCCTCTAAATGCATAAGGACATGACTTGGGTTTAAAAACAATAATTTTATTTGATTGAGGACGGGGATATGGAAATTGAAGAAAATAATTTGCCTCCAAGATTTCCACCATCAAAAAAACAAAAATGGAAGATTGATTGTTGTGAACTAAAAAATTTGAACGGCAAAATTCTGTGAATTCAAATGATTGTTTTTGAAATCTGAAAGAAAGTCTTCAACGTTCTTATGCCAACGAATGAGAAATCGCATTATGATACACAAAATTATCCCTTTCTGTAGATTACAATTAATGTTTGAAACGTTTGGACCTCAAATTAATAGACCAACCAGTCAAAATTCTATAAAAATCCCCAAATTGTTAGGCCAACGAATAAGAAAACTTTATTATAAAACTTTGAAGACTTAGTGTAATGAACAGCCTAATGTTCCCTTCCACCTTTAATGACACATAGAGCATAAATATTTTTCATTAATATTTTTAGATTATTTGTCTCCATCCCAATTTTTGCGATGTTTATGATTAAAAGCATTGTAATGTTTCAATACCCCCCCCCCCCCTAACCCAATCTGAAAAATACAAATATCTAAAACCCCCGCCAAAAAAAGTAAGACCCCTATTTATGTGACACACGTATTGTTTTTGGATCGTGCTTTGAAAGAATCCCCCTAATTTTATTATTTTTCTGTTTGTACGTGTTATTTAGACCTTTTTTTTAGGGGGAGGGGGGGGATCTATATTTGAAAATGGAGTATAGGAATTTTTAAGCCTCAGCGCATGGATAATTTACTAAAAATCCCCCACCATCCCTCCTTATTTAATAATTATGGTCTGTACGTCCGTCCGTACGTAACGGTTAGCTCGTTAATTTAGGCATGTTAGAATTGGCCAATCGATTTCAAACTTTAGATGATGATTCCTTTAACAAATACTTTCGGTTTAGAAGGTGATGCAAAGGCATTCCAATTTTTAAAAATACTTTTTTTTTATTTTTTTTATTTTTGACAATCATTTTTTGTATGATCGAATTATCCTACTCATTTTTGCTTAAGATATATTTTCCCTTTTAATACTTTTCTGTTTTACTAATATCATCCTAAAACCTGGATTTCTAACTTTAATGTAAAAAAAATGCGCGCAACAAAATTGTTACTAATCCTCCTTAAGTATTTGTCGTGTTGCTTTACTATCAGGGAGAATGGGGACATTGAATTATATTAGTACCCAAAGTTTTATATGCACGTGCTCTTTACTACCAGGGAGAAAGGGGACACTGGGCTGTGAATTATACTAGTACCCATAGTTTTATATGCACGTGCTCTTTACTACCAGGGAGAAAGGGGACACTGGGCTGTGAATTATACTAGTACCTATAGTTTTATAAAAACGTTCTCTGATACGTTGACTTAAAATCTTTTTATAATTGTATTAGCTTTTGTTGGTATGGTTTATTAACTAAATGTGTATTTATCTTAAAATTTTTTCTTAATTATTGGGGTTTTACATTTATTTTTCTTCCATTGTCCAATCCCTTAAGATCCCTATGTACCATATAAAAATATTTTAGCATCCCCCCTAAAAAAAATACAAAATTATCCCTCTCCCCTTTTTTTAGCGTGTGCTATAAACAAACAAAAAATCCACTCGCGCCAAACAATTAACCAAAAAGTGCTTATTTTAAAAAGTGAAGCTTTTTTCAAAATTAGGGTGATACGCCTGTCCGTTAAGAATATCTCTCATCGTAAATTTGCTGCATGTGGGAATTGTCCTATTGATTTCAATCTTTCCATGATGCCTGTAACAGTTAGGTACAAATGAAATAGCGTAGCAACTCTAAACTCAAAATATTAGAACGTTCGTAGGTCCATTATAAAATTTTATTTTTTATCTTTGATGTTTTCAGTACAACATTTTCATAATTAAGTCTAAAATTTGAAGCATGTCCTTAACTAGCATTGTGTTGTGTACTTTTGGGGATTTTTAGATTTACACGAAAAAGTAGTTTCATAAAATTAAGATATTATTAAATTTTGAATGCGTTGTTAATTCAAATTTGTTAATTTTCGTTTGTCTGTCTGTTTCGTTGAGCTTTGCTTTATGGATATTGTCATCCCTGTATGGAAGCCCAGAGTAAATAAAGAGTAGCTGCGATACTAAAAAAACACATTTTAATTCTTAGCCTTATCAAAAATGTAACTTTATACTTTGATTGTACATCCATATTTTAGTATCGTGGCTTTTCTATAATTCTATTTGTACGATTGTCCGTAAATCCGAGATTTTTCAATGGAAATGTGATTTAAAAGGCTGGAATATTCTAAAATTTCTTTTAAAAATTTCCTCCACCTATCTACGAAATAAAGTCCATTTGTTTCTATAGCTTTCTTATATGATCAAGGACGTCCAAGCTTTTCATTTTTTGGGAAAAGGAAAAATTCAAAATAAGTGGTGTTATTCAACTTTAGAGGGTAGGGCCGGAGATATATTTACCCCTCCTGAATATTTCAAAACAATTCTTTATATATTTTTATGAACGAACTTATTCAAATTACTTTTTATTTCCTCATATTTTGTCTATTTTTATAAATGTTGTCATCCTTGTTTTTTTTATATTTACATTCACATGTTGCTAAATTATACATACATAAGTTTGATAAAAATTCAATTATCATTATAAATTTTTATAAAATGTTTTCCCATTATTTTCATTTTCAAATATGCATAAGATACAGACAGACAAAAAAACGAACAGATAGACATATAGATAGATACATAGATAGACAGATATTTAGATAAATAGGTAGATAGTCATATAGATAGATAAATAGTTATTAGATAAATACATAAATAAAGAGACAGATGAAAGATAAATAGAAAGATAGACATACAGATAGATAAATAAATAATATATATATATAGATGGATAGAAAAAAATAGGAAGATAGACATACAGATATATAGATATAGAGAGTTGTGTGTGTCCATTTTCCAAGTGACAAATAAATAGATAGATATACACACAAACAGATAGATAGATATAGAAAATTGTGTGTGTCCATTTTCCAAGTGACAAATAAATAGATAGATATACACACGGACAGATAGATAGATACAGAAAGTTGTGTGTGTGTCTATGCTCCATGTGACAATTTCATAGTTGGATAGATAAAGATAGATAGACAGACAAACAGATAGATAGATTTAGAAAGTTGTGTGTGTGTTCGGATAGATAGTTAGACAAATAGATAGATAGAAAGAAAGTTGTGTGTGTGTGTTCATTATCCAAATGACAAAATCATAAATAGATAGATAGACAAACAGACAGATAGATAGACATAGAAAGTTGTGTGTGTGTTCGGTGTCCATTCTCCAAGTGACAAATTCATAAACAGATAGATAGATAGTTAGACAAACAGATAGATAGATATAGAAAGTTGTGTGTGTGTTCGGTGTCCATTCTCCAAGTGATAATTAGTTAGATGAATAGATAGAAAGATAGACAGACGAACAGATAGATAGATATACCTATAGATAAATAGATAGATATAGAAAGTTGTGTTTATGTGTGTGTGTGTGTCCATTCTCCAAGTGACAAATGCAGACAAGTACAACCTCATTATGGTCATATAAAGTCAAAAGATCTGCATAAATTTTAAATAATTTAGAGTGGTTAAAAACTAATTAATTTAAATATCCATGTACGGTAAAATCTTATTTTTATCCAAGTATAATTAAAAACTGTTTTACTGCAGTTTTTTTAAAATTTTAAACGTTTTAATAATGAGACAGACATACAGATGAACAAAAACTGAGATGAACGTTAAAGTTTTGTTTAATAGTTTGCTAAATTAGCGCACAAAGCAAGAATTTTAATTTTTAGGAGTAAGTGCTTTTTAAAAATTGTCTCTGTTAGATTGGTGTTTAACTCCCTGCTAATTTGGCTAATTTGTTATTATCAAACAAAGAAGTTTCAAAATAAGTATATTAAATTTTTGTATGTCATTTTTACCCCATTACTATTATGTTCTCATTCTAAGTTAATCTTATTTCTTATTTGCATAAATTGAAATACAATAGGACTACAATTTAAACCAAGAGAAAGGTAACATACAGAAAAAAGTATGAAAAGAGAGAGAGAGAAAGAGAGAGAGAGAGAGAGAGAGAGAAGAGAGAGAGAGAGAGAGAGAGAGAGAGAGAGAGAGAGCAAGAAAATTAACAAAGCCCCCCAAGAAAGAGAGAAAACATTGAGGGAGGGAACATCAGATTTTATATTACACTGAACTGGTACCCAAAGTTTTACAACCCTTTTACCTTATTCATTAATTGAAAAACTTTGGGTACTGATTTTGATCGGTTGGTTTCAAACTAAAACTTGCCAATAATCAATAATTGTAATCTACCAAATGGGTGATTTTGCTCATCATCATTTTGTACGAACATTCATGAACTAAAATAAAACTTAATTTGTCTTAAAAGCATATTGAACTAAAGAAATAATAGCTTTTCCTCCAGCTGTTGTCCTATCCCCAACTGTTTAGAAAATAAAGTGCCACACGCAGTAAGTGATGAAATTGTATCTTTCCATACAATTTTAGTGGTTATTCGAATATTTTTTAATAGGAATGTTTTTTTTATATTTAAAACTAAGATGTAAGTCTGTAATATATACTTTCATATTTATACATGTTATAATCATCCTATTGATTTCAAGATTTTGATTTTTGAAGGGTTCCAGGGGCTAGATCTTAGATGGCAGGTTGGAGGTATCCTCCCCAAAATATCTTTATTGATCTAATGAAAGGTTCACTATAAAAGAAAAGCATATCATTTCAGAGGTTAGCGAGATCTTTCGCTACAAACAGATAGAGAAACACCATGATACTTATTTACAAGGATAACTGTTTAAACCCTATTGACAAAGATCTAAAGATTTGAATTTGAATGCAAAAATATAAGTATTGTCCAGGGAGGGATAATTCAATAGCATACAAAAAGTACGCATTGAAGTCAACTCAGAAGTGAGCAAAAGGGGGAGTCCATTAGATTACGTATATTACCCCCCCCCCCCCCTTTTTGGGTATTCGCCCCTCAACACCCCTCTTTACCACTCATTACAAAAATTTTCCCAAAAGCTTGGACGTCCGGTCCATCTATGTTAGATTTTTATATTTTGTATATAATCCATAATTTACAATCTATTAAAACTTTTTATATAAATTGAATAAAAATATATGTTTAAAAGATTTATATGAAATGTCCAAAAGATTCACTTCCTGTTTATGATGAAAAAAATATTAAACTTTAGCTTTCTGGCCTATTTCAAATTGTATGTATTAAAATTAATATCATTTTACTTCAAAATTTTTATAAAAGTAAAATACCTACACTTTACTGCTGTTATGATATTTCTAAAATGTATGTATTAAAACCTTACAAGAAATATATGGTGTTAAAGAAAAATAATCAACAACATGTTTTCATAGGTAAAATAGTTTTCGTTTATCAAATATCCACCACTGAAAAAGCCTACCTGAGGAGCTAACTGTATTTGTCTCGGCATCACTGAACAAATGCCTCTTGGCCTCCTTGCTGTCCATCTCAATATCCGACCTTCGGTCATCCTCTGACCTCCGATCCTCCTGGTCCTGATCTATCTGTCCAGATCCAGATACACTGGGACTCCCCAGGGCCACACCATTGTACAGCTCAGCTGATTTCCTACCAGCAACAACATCCAATTCTGTAGATTTTCTTCTGTCATGGAGAGAGCTTGCCACATTTTTTATTTCTTCTTGAAATGTCGTCGTTGCTTCGCGCCTTCCCACGTTTTCTGCTTTGTTTTGGGGAGACTCTGTCCTCTGTGGGGAAGGTGGACGGCAGGATGTGCTGGCCTTGTGCTGGATGAAGGCTGCCAAGTCCTAAACAAGAAAAGTTTGATAAAGAGAAAATGATATAGAATTTTTGAATGTTGTACACTTCCTTTTTTTCTTTTAATTTTTTAAATTGGCGGTTAAACGGGCCATTGCAGCTGTCAGTGAGGTGGTAAAAACCAGCTTTTTACCTTGATGACCCAGCCATTCCAGATTTGCTGGCATTCTTGGACTGCCAAGATGTTTGTATTGAAAATATTTCACAATTGTGCATCATTATGAAAGTCACTCAATTTAAGACTATAACCAAATGAGAGATGATTTGGGTTAAAGTCATTAAAGTAAAATAGTCTAATGGCCCTGCAGATTTGCTGGGATCGAGAAAAATCATGGTGTTAAACATTAGGGTTATCCGAGAAAATCTCTTTTTTTTACCTGTAATTTGAAGTCTTTTCTGCACTCTCCACAAGTCAATGTATCTCCTCCACTTGTTAAACTCGAATCTAAAAAAAGAATTTGTAATTTTCAAAAAGGGGGGGTAGGGTGTTTAGACCACAGGCTTCCACAGGCAACTTTTCTACCTGTTTAAATTGGGTCTTTGAAAATCAGCCTATAGCTTCAGAAATATTAACACATCCAAGTCGCTACAAAAGAGCAGAAAGCAATTTGCTAGCAGACGAATAAGGTCCCCATCACTGGAACCAGCTAGTTGTCTGGGTTATACATCTATACTAATACATTTATTATTGAGACAATATTAAGCTTCTAAAACAAAAAAAGTCAATAATTTTGATTTATGTAAAAAGAAAGGCCGGAATTATACTTTTAAACAAATAAAACATTAAGATATGACACATTCTTTTAATGCATAATAACAAGAACGAGGATGTTATTAGTATTGCAGCAATATCAAGCTCACAAAAATAATAGGCTTCCTTTATGGTTGTGGGGAATCTGGTAGGTCCACGCATTACCTGCATGATCAAATATCTCATGATTTTTAGTTCTTAATTTCTGACGACTTTTTATACAGTTTTGTACTGTGGGAGGCGTAGTGAAACAAGTAAGTTGGTGGGGAAAGTACCAATTAAACGGTGTGCGGTCATTTCCGCATATTATCACATCAGCATAATGTTTCATCAATACACAAAAGCAAATTATATTAGAAGGGGTATACAGTAGTGGATCTAAAGGGATACTACAATGGCCGATAAATTAATATACATCCCCGGCCCTATGATGATACTTAGAATAACCCCTTCTGTAGATTAAAATTTGTGGTTGAAAAGTGTGAACACTCCACCTAATAACTTTGGGGACTATTGTCATTGCCCACTCTTTCTCTGCTGTACAAAGTTTATACTGTGTTAACAAGGACAAAAGGGATGAAAAGTAGAAAATATTTTTTTCATGAAATAAAAGAAATATATTTTTTTTCATTAAATAAAACAAATATATTTTGTATCTTGTATATCAAAATTGTAGATCCTAAATAAATTTTGTTGAGTAATTTACCACATCGTATTATAGACATCTTTCCGTGGATTATAGTAAAAACAAGGTTCCGAATGCCCGAGCTAACAAAACTGGTGCTATTCTTATGATATTTACTTTAATTCTCATGTAAAATTTCTGTAATATTAATAGTAAAAGAGTAGCCCCGCTACTCTAAATTATTTTGTTTTATACCAACTAAGAACTAACGGCAAATTTTCAGATATTTAAATTAATTTCTTTTTTAAAGAATTAATTAATGATTATTAAAATCTTAAAAGCTTTTTTTCTAAGTTTGTTTCAAAAATTAATTTAAATACTATGAAGAAAAAAAATTCTTTATCGATGTACTTAATAGCTTATTGTACTTTTCTTCAATTTATACATGGAAACGTTTTATGGGGGCGTTGTTGAAAAAAGTGGTTTAACCACCACCAATAATTAAAATTTAAACTAAAATAAAAATCTGTATATTAATGTATTTTATATACATAGATATATTTAAATCTTTTATTACAAGCGACTTTAGATAAAGTATCAATTAATTTACATGCGTCGCATGTGTTTGAATGTATTCGCATCAATGTAAATTATGTTTGCAGGGATAAATGGAGTTGAAATATGGATCTTGAAATTGTTGGCGAATTTTATCTATAATTTAGATGTCTGTCAGCTTGTCATTGTAACTTTTTTTCTGCTTTTGTAAAAAATATTGGAAAACGAATCAGTTTTTTACTGTCAGTGAGTAAATACATATTAGTTTTTTTAAAAGCAATGCTTTTCTATAATTATGGTCTGTCCGTCTGTATGTGAGTTTATTTTATTCTGGGACAGTTAGCTATTCCGGTTAATTTAAACAGGTTAGAATTGTCCTATCAATTTCAAACTTTACATGTTGATTCCTATAAAAATTAGGTATAATTTAGAAAGTGTAACAACTTTATATTGACTTATGTTTAAAATTCTGCTTATTAAGTTCTGACACTCTACAAGTGTTAATGTTCGTTTGTCCTACCATTTAAGAGCTTTGCTTATATGGATGTTGGCTTCCATGTTTGGTTGTTGTTAAAATGAGGAGTTATGTTATAAGATATGTGCCAGAGGGCAATTCTAGGTGAATTTTGTTAACACTTTTGCGTAAATAGGGAGCATAGGCTTTGTCTTTGGAGTGAGAGGATAGATTATTCAATAAAAAAAGTTTAGTTTTGGGGTGTATTTTCCTTATATCTATTTTTTTGATAGGTCTCCAGGTTCAGGTGCTGCAGGCTGGAAGGTCACTTCTGGACAGGTATAAATGAAAAAAAAATTTGTTTGAAATCTGGCTCCAGGTTTAGCTACTGCAGGCCTCCAGGTTGATCCTGGACAGGTAAAACAAAAAATTTTCAGTTTTAAAGTTAGAGAATAACTTATTTAACAAAAGTTGCTACTTTATGGATAGTACTAGCGGCTACGCCCCTAGAGGCCTCTAATGGCACTTTAAATGTTTTTTTTTATATTTAAAATATGTCTATGTTGCTTTTGACATTTATATTTGCGTTTAACTCTCTTTCTAAAATTAAGAAACGTAAAAAAAATTTCGATTTTTTGTGATTTCTCTTGGGAGGGTGGTGGTACCCTCCCCCAAAATAGTTAAAAACCTTCCCGGGACCTATGAGAATATACCCTTTTAAGAAGAACCCGATCAGTTCAGTGGTTAGCAAGATCCTTAGGTACAGACAAACAGACAAACACCCTGTTACTTTAGTATAAGGATTAACCAATTTAAGGATAAATTTGAAATCGGGCTCCAGGTTCAGGTACTGCAGGCCTCCAGCTGGATCCTGGACAGGTTAAAAACTAAAAATTTTTACTTTTGAAGTTAGAGCATAACTTATTTAACAAAATTTGCTACTTTATGGATAGTATTAACCAATTTGAAGATAAATTTGAAATTGTGCTCTAGGTTCAGGTACTGCAGGCCTCCATGTGAATTCTGGACAGGTAAAAACTGAAAAATTTTACTTTTGAAGTTAGAGCATAACTTATTTAACAAAAGTTGCTACTTTATGGATATTATTAACTCATTAGAAGAAGAATTTTAAATCGGGCTCCAGGTTCTTGCGGGCCCCCAGGTGGATTCTGGACAGGTAAAAACTAAAAATAATACCTTTGAAGTTTAAACAAAACTTATTTAACAAAAGTTACTACTTTATGTATAGTATTAAATAATTTAAAGAAAAATTTGTAATTGAATTCAAATTTTTCTTCAAATGAGTTAATACCTATTATCCATAAAGTAACTTTTGTTTAAAAAGTTATGCTCTAACTTTAAAAGTAAAAACAAGTAAATACTGTCCATAAAGTAGCAACTTTTGTTAAGTTTGTTTTGTTCTAACTTCAAAAGTAAAAATTTTAAGTTTTTACCTGTCCAGGATCCACCTGGAGGCCTGCAGTATCTGAACCTGAAGCCCGATTTCAAATTTTTCTTCACATGAGTTAATACTATCCATAAAGTAGCAACTTTTGTTAAAAAACTTATGCTCTAACTTTAAAACTCAAATTTTTCAGTTTTTACCTGTCCAGAATTTACCTGGAGGCCTGCACTACCTGAACCTGGAGCCTGATTTCAAATTTTTCATCAAATTAGTTCATACCATCCATAAAGTAGCAACTATTGTTTAATGAGTTTTGTTCTAACTTCAAAATTAAAAATTTTTAGTTTTTACCTGTCCAGAATTCACCTGGAGGCCTGCAGGACCTGAACCTGGAGGCTGTTTTTTTATTTTTTCTTCATATATGCTCATAAAATCCCAAAAGATGAATATTTGGTTTAATAAGTTGATCTCTAACTCTTCAAACAATTTTTTTTTTTCATTTACACCTGTCCAGAAGTGACCTTCCAGCCTGCAGCACCTGAACCTGGAGACCTATCAAAAAAATTTAAATATAAGGAAAATACACCCCAAAACTAAACTTTTTTTTTAATAACCCATCCTCTCACTCCTAAGATAAAGCCTATGCTCCCTGTTTACGCAAAAGTGTCAGAACTGCTGCCCCCCTAATTAGTAAGTAGCGAAGCTACTCTATAATTTGAAATGTCTGTCCGTCTATCTGAGAAAGAATAGGGGAAACGATTTTCTCGGCTCCTGTTTAAGATAGAAGGATGAAATTTCTTGTCAACAATCTTTTTAATATGGAGTATAATCAAGTATAAAACATGGATGCCAGTCGGACTCCTTTTTAGCAGGTTTTAGGCTATTTTTAAATTTTTCTATTTTTTCTCCATATCTTTGGTGTTTATGGTCCGATTTTCAAAACTTTTTCAGTTCTAGATATCACAATTAAATATTCTGTCGTTTTAAGAAAACAAACATAGCAGTAAGACTGCCTTTTAGCAGGTTTTTGGCTATTTTTATATGTTTTATATGTTTCCCAATTTCTTTGGTGTCCAATTTTCAAACTTTTTTTGAATATCAGAATCAAAATAATTTTTCCCAATGTTATGAGCATCTTTTATGTCGTCATTGTACAAAATAAAACAAGGTTTCGTGTTTATTTTCTCCGAAAAATCTATTCTTCATTTTAAAAATACACCTTAAATCTACTTGTACACATTCCCCTCTACGATTTTTTTGTGCTTCGCTACTTATGGATGTTGTCATCCTTGTTTTATTATCATTAATAAATTTATTTGATGAAACCATATCCCTATTTCATAAAATAATTCAATAACCCCTTAACATTTGGGGGGGGGGGGAGAGACTTAAATGCTCCTCCCCCCTTCTGGTTTTTAGTAGCGAAGCTACTCTATAATTCGAAATGTCCGTCCGTCCGTCTGCCCGTCCGTCTGTTTGTCCGTCTGTCCGTCCGTCTGTCCGTCCGTCTGTCCGTTTGTCCGTCTGATCGTCTGTTCGTCTGTCCGTCCGTCTATCTGTCCGTCTGTCCATCCGTCTCTCCGCCCGTCTGTCCGCCCGTCTGACCGCCCACCTGTCCGTCCATCTGTTCTTTCGTCCGTCTTTCCGTCCGTCTCTCCGTCCGCTTGTCCGTCCGTCTGTCCGTCTGTCCGTCCGTCTGTCCGTCCGCCTGTTCGTCCGTCTGTCCGTCCTTCTGTCTGTCCGTCTGTCCTTCCGTCCCTCTGTCCGTCTACTCTATAATTCGAAATGTCCGTCCGTCTGTCTGCCCGTCCGTCTGTCCGTCTGTCTGTCTGTCCGTCTGTCCTTCCGTCCCTCTGTCTGTCTACTCTATAATTCGAAATGTCCGTCTGTCTGCCCGTCCGTCTGTCTGTCTGTACGTCCAGTTGTCCGTCCGTCTGTCTGTCTGTGCGTCCGTCCGTCCGTCCGACTGCCCGTTCGTCCGTCTGTCCATCCGTCCGGAAGGGTATCGACCGTTTAGGGTTAAACATAGAGTAAATTCGCTACTAAAAACTTAAACTCTAAAGTCATCAGAGGTGTAACACGAATTTTATTTAGTTTCCTGCGAAGTTGTCTCCGATACCATCGCTAATTTTTAAAATCAAATTAACGTTTTTGCTGTACAAAATGAAATATTTTAATAATTTTTAGTGCATTTTAATATGGAATGTAAATATTCTAAATAGAAAAAATTAATTTCTATTAAGGCGTTGCAAAGTTTTAAGTTTGCCAAATTTGAGATATGCCTGAGAGCCGGACCTACCATTTAAACTACAACCTCCTTTATATCTATGTAAGGTTAAGGAAAACCTAGGGCTACCCTAGAGAATTATTTAGAATTTAATATTTATTGATTAGAACACGATTTTTTTCTCAAATAATGGACGTTGGTTATGTCATATAAGCATATTAAAATGTAGAGTAGATGCGTTACTGACTCTGTAAATACATATAATAACACACAATTATTGTATTAATCTTTAAACATACATTGGTATGTATGTGTGAATATGTAACAAATGCAGGGAACGACAAATAGAAGTTAAATTATTTTTTTCCAAATTTTTTAAAAAAAGAATCATGACCATTCGAAAAAAGGTTTCGGGATGGTTTTATGCTACTAAAGTTTTGTATTTTGGTTTTGGGATGTTTGATGCCTCACCTCCCCCCCCCCCCCCCCCCAAGAGACACAACCACTAGTAACCACTTTATGATTTTTTAAAGAATTATTAATCGTCTATTTATCTAATCCTGTATCCTTAATATGTTTGCGCAATAAGGTCAAAGCCATGCAGGACAATGGATTTATTATTACTTGGATCTTACACCAGATTATCATGTACTCTAATTAAGTGAAACTAGTAGCTGGCCAAAATAACGATCCCCCACATCCACCCCCTTTACCTTATCCCCTCCTCTCTTACTGGATGAACGAAATGACCAATAGGTGGATCCATATTGTCGACAAATTTTCCCCTGTCAATATATCCATTTATATTCTATTTATTAGTATGTAGGTATATGTTTAGTTTTTATAAATGTTATATATATACATGTGAAAATTTATTACCTAATATTTCGAACTTATTCTTTGTAATTCATTTTTTAAAGTTAGAATGTTGAGAATAAGAAATTTTCCAATATGGCTTCGAAACCGATTAATAAACGGTGGATTAGAATTGTTTCTCAGTTATACTAAAAAATCATGTATGGCATCGTATTACAGACAATTTGCAACGAATATTAAAACAAATATTATAATATTTTAATTTCAAAAACAATTACAATATCAAAAATAAAAAAAAAGTAATATTGATAAATATTTAATCCAAAAGTTAAGGTACCCGTGGTGTGCACAGGCTTTAGTCAGGTGGGAAGGGGGGGAGGGTAAAAAAGGGGAAGTCTTATCCAATATCTTATTCTTCGGGAATGTTAACACCCCTTTCCGCACGCTTATGAAAGATACTAAAGTTTACATAATGCTTTGTATAAACTAGTAAAAAGCTTACTGGAGTTACAGACAGGCAGACAAACAACCAGATATACATGTAAATTTTGTATATATGCATGATTTTTCTAATAGCTGCATTACTCTAGTTTTTGCAGGGAGGGAGGGTGGGGACATTGGGAGGCTTATTAAATTAGTCCCCAAAGTTTTAAATAACATTTTCTTATTCTTTGGCTAAAAAAACTTTGGTGGCTCATTTAGTTGAGTAATTTAAAAGTTTTAACCATTAATTGCTATTTTCAGAAAGGATATTTTTGTTTGGATATACATCAATTTATCGGCCATTGTCTTATCCCTTTAGATCACTTCGTTTTTGTTTGACTATCCCAATACTCATGTAATATGTGTACATAATCAATAAATGTTTATGTGTACACTCACGGAGATAAAGGAATAAGACAATGTACGACAATTGGCTTTACATCCCAATGATGATAAATAAAATTACCCCTTATTTAGGTTACAATTATTGGTTTAAAAGACACTAATAGTTTAGAATCAACCAATTAAATTTTAAAAGTACCCACAGTTTTTGAGCCAACGTGATTATAAAACTTTGAGTACCAGTAAAAAATACTGTCCAATGTCCCCTCCCTCCCTGTTATACACTGTATGCAGCAGAAAGAGATAACTATTTCAAAGGACTTATGCCATTTGTTATTAAATATGTCGACAATAGTACATTACATAAAAAAGTTTATTATGCTATTCTAATGACACTTGGACTAATCAAGGTACGAAGTTAATTTCCAGTATGGCCTCGAAACTAATAAATAACCGCTGGTTTAGAACAGGTGCTCAGCCATACTGAAAAATCATGTATACCATCGTATCAGAGACAATTTTCCATAGATATTAAAATAAAAATCATAATATGATCACCAGTTTTGTTATCCCAGGCCTGCCTTTAAAAAAAACAAACTATAAGATTATTCTCCTTTTTAATTGGCTCAAAAGAACAGAAAAATTAATTAAATAATCGAGAAAAAAAATATTTCTAAAGTAGCTACGATCATCTGTATACGATACATGTGGTTTTTATGGAATTTTCGGAATAATTATTACCTTCTCTTCATACAATATGCAGGCTTTATGTTATATATATTTAGCAGGGGTAGGGGGATAGAATAATGAAAGAAAAATTAATCTTAACTAAGGGAGTATTCTATGATAGTTGTAAACAAAGAAAATGATACGATATTTGAAAAGTACTTGTATTTATGATTGGTTCTAAAGTTTGGGGAAAAAATCGTTTATGATACCATATTCTTGTTTTGATGACTAAAAATATTTGGGGGATTATTAATATTTCTTTTAGTTAACAATCCCTATATTTTTGAATATTGTTTGCCTTATCAACTTACAACCAAAGATATGCTTAGATAAACTGCTTTTATTATTATTAATATTAATTATTGTAATAACCAAGTACGACCTTTGTCTTCAAGTCTTAACATTAGAGTAAAACACAAGAGGGGGAAGGTGTTTAATAATGACTGCATGTCCCCATCCCAAAGACCTTGTGCCGACTCTTAGTTGGATCTTTAGAAATCAACCAATAGAATCGGGAATCTGTATATACATCTATACTATAGATCTGTTGTCTTAACTGTGAATTATTGCGTCTGCTTAGGAAAAGGCATTTCTCAACTTACTAATAAAAAAAGAATATTTAAAATATTTTTTTTTTATAACAGAGTTTTGAGTTACCCCTTATTTTATTGTATGGGCTCAGATAAGCTCTTCATAAAACCTTTCTAAATGTTTAGGCCCTCTCCCAATTATGTAATTGAAAACCAAACAAATTGCTTCCCTAAACCCAAAATACTTAGATCTTATTGGTTTGGGGCGCAACCGCTAGCCTGAAATAAAGGACTAAGGTCAGAAAAACAATTTTAAGAATATGTTTATCATGCCAAATGTTCGGCATAAAAAACACACTATAAAAAAAATTCTTTTAAATATTATTTAATATTGGGGGTTTAGATGCTATTCTGTCTCTAACTTTTAAGCCCTTATAGTTTTTTTTAAAGATATTACATCCAAGAAAACTCTTGTTTTCACCGGTAGATAAATTGACAGCAATATAGGAACTTTTAAGATTTCAGAAAAAAGATTTTTAGGAGTGTTTTATGTTGTTTTAAAGTGGTCATTAAAATCATATGAAGCTACATGAAAACCATGTAAATATCTAGCAGATAAGTAAACATATACACAGAGTTGGGGACATGAATTAAAATCATATGAGGGCTACATGAAAACTATGTAAATATCTAGCAAATAAGTAAACATATACACAGAGTTGGGGACATGAATTAAAATCATATGAAACTACATGAAAACCATGTAAATATCTAGCATATAAGTAAACATATACACAGAGTTGGAGACATAAATTAAAATCATATGAGGGCTACATGAAAATCATGTAAGTATCTAGCAAATAAGTAAACTTATATACAGAGTTGGGGACATGAAATAAAATCATATGAAACTACATGAAAATCATGTAAATATCTAGCATATAAGTAAACATATACACAGAGTTGGGGACATGAATTAAAATCATATGAGGGCTACATGAAAACTATGTAAATATCTAGCAAATAAGTAAACATATACACAGAGTTGGGGACATGAATTAAAATCATATGAAACTACATGAAAACCATGTAAATATCTAGCAAATAAGTAAACATATACACAGAGTTGGGGACATGAATTAAAATCATATGAAACTACATGAAAACCATGTAAATATCTAGCAAATAAGTAAACATATACACAGAGTTGGGGACATGAATTAAAATCATATGAAACTACATGAAAACCATGTAAATATCTAGCATATAAGTAAACATATACACAGAGTTGGAGACATAAATTAAAATCATATGAGGGCTACATGAAAATCATGTAAGTATCTAGCAGATAAGTAAACTTATATACAGAGTTGGGGACATGAAATAAAATCATATGAAACTACATGAAAATCATGTAAATATCTAGCATATAAGTAAACATATACAAAGAGTTGGGGACATGAATTAAAATCATATGAAACTACATGAAAACCATGTAAATATCTAGCAAATAAGTAAACATATACACAGAGTTGGGGACATGAATTAAAATCATATGAAACTACATGAAAACCATGTAAATATCTAGCAAATAAGTAAACATATACACAGAGTTGCGGACATGAATTAAAATCATATGAAACTACATGAAAACCATGTAAATATCTAGCAAATAAGTAAACATATACACAGAGTTGGGGACATGAATTAAAATCATATGAAACTACATGAAAACCATGTAAATATCTAGCATATAAGTAAACATATACACAGAGTTGGAGACATAAATTAAAATCATATGAAGCTACATGAAAATCATGTAAGTATCTAGCAGATAAGTAAACTTATATACAGAGTTGGGGACATGAATTAAAATCATATGAAACTACATGAAAATCATGAAAATATCTAGCATATAAGTAAACATATACACAGAGTTGGGGACATGAATAAAAATCATATGAAACTACATAAAAACCATGTAAATATCTAGCAGATAAGTAAACATATAAACAGAGTTGGGGACATGAAGTAAAATCATTAAACTTTGTACACTTTTTAACCATTTGTGGCCGAATTGTTTCTCAACTGTTTCCATATTAGCTGATTTTAATTAGTTTATATCTATTAGATAATTTCAAGATAAAACTACTCAACTCCCCAACTATAAATACTCTGGGTATTTTTATGATTACAGGTCAAAATGACCCTTTTCACGATTTCATACTTTTTATATTATTATGGTTCGCGAAAAAAGTGTTCTTCAAATAAATATAAATAGAAAAAATGATTCGGGAGGGGCAGAGTGGAACCAATATGGTTCTACTTTGCAGTGAAGCTTCTCATTAGTCCAAAAAGGATTTATTTTTGGAATAGAGTACCTCCACCTTCCAGTGATAAATCCCCCAAAAAATTTGAGCCCTCTTCAAATACTTTTTAATACAAAATTGCATTATTAAATAATTAAAATGGTAATATTTATTAACAACTTTTTTATTTAATCTCAAAGTTTTTACAATTCAATATTATCTCTCTATAACTTATTATTGATGCGTTACTTTTGGACATAATTGACAATTTTGCATTTTTAAGTTTTGGTGTTTTTTGAGGAACACCATCTCATCTTCTGTATTTAGTTTGTTTTGCTTTGTTTGTGGCCAAGAAAGGAAAATTATTTAGAGTATTATGGCTTAGAATGGACACTAGAGTAAAACAATAGAAGGGGTTAAATAATTTTACGTCCTCACCCCAAAGGCCCTGTGCCGACTTTCAATTTGGTCTTTGAAAATCAACCATTAACCGCGGAATACAACCCTTAAAAACTTTGAAACCCTTTATTTGGCCCCTTTAAAAAAAGCTTGGACGTCCCTGGAATAAATTTACAACCCGTTCTTTTACAAAATATTTGTAATAAAAGTAAAGTTTAATGTTTAAAAATTTCCCCAATTTGGACATTTGAAGTATTCCACAACTTTAAATGTCCATCTTTATGTACGCATATCTTGTTTTTGGGAAAACATAATAGACGGTTAAAATTTTTGTGAATTTTTTTGTGTCCACGCTTTGATATCACTCAATGGTATGGCCATCAAGCAAATAATTTTAGTGTAATACCATGTTTTCTTTCTAACTTATGATTATAACAAAACGTAGACCTTTTAAACTAGGTGCTTAAATGCGCGTTTAATTGTTTACCATTTTAAATTGCGCATTTTTCGCGCCTTATGAGGCGCAAATATGTGTTTAATGTGGATTTGTTTTTGAACTAAGATGACCTTTCCCTGTTAGTTTTTTATCCTGTTATTATATCAACAAAGGACCATAGTCATAATGTCACTTTTAAAATAGAATTTTGCGTTTAAAACTATCTTAGTGTGCTTTAATTTTAAAATAATACTTTTAAAAGCAAAAATGCAGACTATTACTGAAACAATTCATTATAATGACAGACGTAATTCATATAATGAATATGGGGAAGGATGGGGTAATTATGTTTTATCTTTGACAACAATGACTTTTGAATTTATCTATAACGATTTCTTATTATTATTTATTTCATTTTAGTAGTTTTCTAGTTTAAGGAAGCTTCACATAGTTCCCGGGACGGTTTTAAGTCAATTTAAGTTTCAGAATGGTTTTAGGCTATTTTCTGCCCATCCCTACCCCTTCGAATACAGAGCCTCTAAATGCTAGGGACGATACTCTAATATGTTAAAAAAAGATATTTAAATTAGTGCAGTAATTTTAAACATAATGGTCTAAGTATTGTTTAAAATTACACTAGTCTACCCAACCTATCAGAGATAATTTTGCAAATGTAAATGAAGTGAGTAGTTATAATTTTATGCATTACCGACCAGATGTATTATGCGGCATTCATGCAAATTAGCTAAAATATCTGGTTAGCCACAATTAAAAATATATCAATAAAAAGACAACGAACTTAAGAATACAGCTTTACTATAGTGTCTCCAGGGGTTTCATTTTTATAAAATAGCCTAAAAACATTCTATAATCTAACTAAGAACTTTAAATAGACAGCTTTTCGTGGACATTAAATTGAAAAAATTATAAAACAAAACCGGTTTTAATCTAATGATTTTTATTTCAGTTTTCGTGAAAAAATGTATGTAATACGATGCTATAATGATTTTTTGAAAATCAATTAAAGAATATTTTGCTATTGTAAGTTTTTCGGTACAATAATTGGGAACTGTCTTGGGTGGACCCAACATTACACTGACCAAATCATCATTTAACCCTTGCTGGGAAAAACAAAAATTTTTGAGAGGGGGGGGGCTAATTTATCAAATTAATTCTGTAGACAGAGGTTTAAGTCAGAGATCTAAAGGGATAAGACATTGGCAGATATACTGATGTACATTCCCAATGATGATACACAACATTACCCTTTGTGTAGATTACAATTAAACGTTGAAACTTTGAGACCCTTAACTTAAGGAACCAACCAATAAAAATTCAATAAAAGTCCCCAAAATTACATGGATACCTTTTTTGTCAATTGAGCTATTTTTTTTGTTTATTCCATCCAAAATTTATGGTACCAATGGATATAGAATATTTGTGGATATTTATTGGCAAGTTCGATCATCCAGTAGGAGAAGAGTGTATGGGTTAAAGGGAGTGGAAGGGAAATCGTTAATTTAGCCTACTACGAGTTTCACTTCATTAGAGAACATGGAAACCAACATCTAAGTAATAATTTATCCATTATGATAGCCATTTCAATGTTTAATTTTTAAAAGTGGACATTATTTTTATACAAATTTAAAAGATTAAAAGGGTTAAATTATGATTTCTCTAATTATGAATATTTTATGTTAATACACCTACATATAGTTGTATTATCAGACAGACAGACAGACAGATGGACAAACGGACAGACACCTCAATCTTTATAAAAATGTCCCATACTTCGGTCCTGTCTTTTTAATTTAAGCTTCCAACAAATACACTAGATCTAAAACTAAGAAAGAGATGGGACAATGGGTTGTTTATTACACTAGTCCCCAAAGTTTTATGATAACGTTTTCTCATTTGTTGGTTTAATAACTTTGGGGACTAAATCACATTTTGATTGGGAGGTGGGTGGTTACCAAACAAATTAATTACTAATTTTAATCTACAGAAGTAGTAATTTTGTGTATCATCATTGGGGATGTACAACAATTTATCGACCATTGTCTTATTCCTTTAGATACTTGTTTAAAACGGTGTTCATTAATTTTTATCAAAGAATATAGATTTTGAGGACATGACCTATATTTGGGACAGTTAAATTTTTATAGATGGTAATCTGCCCACTAGATATCAATAAACCACAACATAAACCAACTTCTTAGATATTGGTCATTCAAAAAAGATCTTGAATTAAGACACCTCATCTCTAAAATTATCCTTTCTGAGGATTTAAATTATAACAAACAAAGATTCAACGAAATTCCCCAAAGATTTTGAAATGAAATGAACTAGTAGTAGTGGGCACAATTATAAAACTTTGGATGCCAGTAATTTCATACTTCAAATACCTCTCCTTCACTAATTACTTTAAAGTAAGTAAGTCTATTTTAAGTAAGAACTAATTATTTTATGTTTAATTAAATATTAACAGAAAAAAAAATACTTTTGTTTAAATTTTTTCACATGAAACTTATTAAAAATCAAATATTTACCTATGTATATAGGATGTAGGGGGTAATGTTTCAAAGGATTTTTTTCAAAATTGGTATTTATTTTAATTGTTTGTATAGTATTATGAATTAATAATAAGTAAAATATTATGTACACTACATCCTTACACCGTTTCCGGTCATGTTATATGGTTAACCCGGTGACATATACTCTATTTATCCAAGAATGTACACGAGTTTGATAAGTACAATAATAAATATTAATTAAGAATTAATATTTTATCTATAAAATATCTTTCTTCTATTTATTCAAATAAATACACCTTTCTTTTAACAATATATATGTAATATTCGAGAAAAGTACAGATGTGTACTGTATAAAATTGGGCCCTAGTTTATAAAGTAGTAAGTTTTTTTGTCTGAGACTTAGGATTTCGATTTGATTCTTTTTTAAGTAAGCTTCACATAGTTTCCGAGGTTTTTAAGCTTTTTTATTTTCAAATCTAGCCTTTTGATGGTTTCAGGTTATTATTCTATCCCCTCCTCAGTTCTTTGGATAGCTTTGGGATAAATGTTAAAATTATTATTTTCTCATTAAAATATTGATAATTCAATACTAATGGGCATAAATATTTATGTTTTTACTATTAAAAATTTATAAATTAATCTATTTATTGAACACCCTATTGCTTATTCATATCTCAAAGGAAATACGCTTGAGTATGTAGATTTAACAAAAAACTATTTGACCCCCCTCCCCCCCCCAAAAAAAAAAAAAATCTTTTATAATCACCCCCCCCCCATCCCCTTCCAACTATTTCTCCATTATAATCCTTATTCTTTAATATCCTTTATTGATATTTTCTTTATTCTTAATTTCCTTTACAATTTTCAAAAATATATGGATTTGTTATTTCACATTTTTGTATGATTCTTTAATATAATTAATAGCGAAGTTGCTCTATGACGCAATTTGTCCGTCTTACTGTCCCTAAGGCTATAGGAGATCTTTTTTTGGTAGCTGTATATGTCATTATTAAAAACATTGCTATTTTAATGCTATACTTTATTAAAGATGCTTCATATTATTCTAATCCTTATACTAAAGTAATAGAATGTCTGTGTGTTTGTCTGTGTGTTTGTTTGTCTGTGTGTTTGTGTGTTTGTACCGAAGGATCTCGCTTACCGCTGAACCGATCGGGTTCTCCTTAACAGGGTAGCTTCTCATAAGTCCCGGGAAGGTTTATAACTATTTCGGGGGAGGGTACCACCACCCTATCAGGAGAAATCGCCCCTAGAAAAAAATTACCCCTCCCGAAAAAGAGACTCCAACGAAACATAAACCAATTATTTCTGTAATTAGATATTTTGAATAAAAAAAACATTCAAAGTGCCACTAGAGGCCTCTAGGGGCGTAGCCGCTAGTATAAGTATAAAGTAGTAAGGTTTTTCTTGTCTGTAGAGATATCCTATTATATAAAGAACTAAGGTTTTTTTGTAGCTTAAATATTAGGATGGTTTAGCTTTTCTGCCTTTCCCTACCCCTACGAATACAAAGCTTCTAAATAGTAGGGGCGAAGCCGCTAGTGTATATATATGCTACGCAACCACCAAAAAATCAATTTTCTCTCAGATTTCTACCTCTTTCCCTTATCAATTTTATTTATATGTCATTTCCTGTCTTATTTTCATACATATACACAGTGATATGTCATCTGAAGAAAATTTTTTTGCTCTTAAAACTTTTCTGACAGTCAAAGAACAAATTTAATCAAGACAAAAAGGTAGAGAAATACAATACATTTTAGCTGGCTAATGATCATTAAACCAAAGAAAACCTATTTTGCAATCAACTTTCCACCAGTCGAAAGTAGTATTTGCTTTTCAGAGCTTCATTATTAGTAAGTTTTTTTTTGTCTGTACCTTAAGATTGAGATAACCACTGAACCGATTTTGTTCTTAATTTTTGAAATGCTTGAATTAGGTCACAGGGTGGTTTTACTTTTAAGGGCTATTTTGCGGCTTTTCCCTATTCCTTCAAATACTGCCCCTAAATGCTAGTATTTAAACTAAGAATATTTTTGGCAATGATTTATATTTCAGTGTCCAATCCTTGTCCCTGACTGTCTCTGATTCGTCAAGCAAATAATCCAGAATCAAGGAAAATAATATAAAGATCCCCCCCCCCGCAGGGGTTGGTTGGATGGGTTAACCCCCACATTTATTGAATTTTTTTTCGAGTTGTAATCACTTAACCCTTCTTTTTTTGTGAGTAGGGACTTAAATTCTTAAAAATAGCAAGACAATATATCAAACATCAACTGCACAAAAAAGCCTAAAACCCGAACCAACCCTACATGAAGATTCCTTTTTATACTGAAGGGGTTTGGGTGATCAGAAAATTAGCTTAAAACCAGTCTGATACTAAAATATTACATAACCTAAATACGTATTTTAAAGTATAAAATGGAAAACTTATTCAATCCAGTGGTTATTTATATAATAATAGTTATTTCTCGCATCGTATTATAAACGGCTTTCCGCGGATATAGAAAGTACAATTATGAGATTAAAACTAGTTTTTTTAGCCCCGAGGTGCCGGAGGCACCGGCTAAAAAACTGGTTTTAATCTTATGATTGTACATTTCTATATTCATAGAAAGCTGGTTATAATACGATGCTAGACATAGTTTTTTCGTATGGATGAAAACCGGTTCCTATCCACCGGATTCGAATGAATACGAGAATAGTTGTTTCTCGTATCGTATTATAAACGGCTTTCCGCGGATATAGAATGTACAATTATAATATAAAAACTAGTTTTTTAGCCCCGTGGTGCCAAAGGCACCGGCTAAAAAAACTGGTTTTAATCTTATGATTGTACATTTCTATATTCGTAGAAAACTGGATATAATACGATGCTATACATAGTTTTTTCGTATTCATGAGAACCGGTTCTTATCCACCGGATTCAAATGAATACGAGAAAACTTATTTCTACATCTAACAGTTAGGGACTTGAATCCATTTTTATAGAAGCAGAAACATAATCTATGATTATGGTTTGGACCCTCTAAAACTGTAATCTACCTTTCCACTTTCCCCTCTCTTGGTGAAGATATCTTCAACGCCGATACGATTTTTGAAATGTAAGATTCTACTTTCCCTTCTCTTGGGGAAGATATCTTCAACGCCGATACGATTTTTGAAATGTAAGATTCCACTTTCCCCTCTCTTGGTGAAGATATCTTCAACACCGATACGATTTTTGAAATTTAAGATTCCACTTTTGCCTCTCTTGGTGGAGATATCTTCAACAAGAGAGACAAAAGTGGAATCTTATATTTCAAAAATCGTATCGGCGTTGAAGATATCTTCACCAAGAGAGGGGAAAGTGGAAGGGTAAATTACAGTTTTAGAGGGTCCAAACCATAATCATAGATTATGTTTCTGCTTCTATAAAAATGGATTCAAGTCCCTAACTGTCTAAGTCTGTTTGTCCTGTTTTATTTATTTGTTTTTTTTTAAAGAATATTGTACCCTATCCTTAATATTCAATATACCATAACTAATAATCTGATACTCAAATTGGTGTGGGCTTATTTCGTCAAATTGATAGGTAAAAATATAGGTGCACTATATTCGAAAAAATTGATGTACATTCCCAATGAATATAAACAATATTATACCTTTTCGTTATTGGTGGAAAAGTTAAAACATTTCTAGTTTGTATCTACTAATCAGGATTTAATTATAGTATCTAAAGTTTGTAGGCCAACAAATAAGAAAATAACTTTTTACACCATTTTGATTTTTAATGCATTAGGTATTACTACAAAAGATTGATATCTACCATTATATCTTCTAATATTTTAACTTATACCTATTGCATAAAAAAATCTACTTTTTGAATTAAAATCGTGAGACATTTATAGATCTTTCCTGAAAAGTACAATCCATTTGGAAAAGCCTTTTCTCAGATGTTACATTTCAAAAAAAAACCTTACTACTTTATATTTTAGGATCCAATAATAATTTTTGTTTAATATGTCCTTTTTTGTTATGTTGTATTTCTTTTAGCAGTATTAAACCCAAACCTAATCTAAATTCATTTCATTCTTTTCCATCAAACTTCCTTTTTATATTAAAAAACAAAATTAACCCTTTCATTCAAATAAATCACACATCACCCCAACCTTTCCCCCCTTTCTTCCGGTTATGAAAATAATATAATACAAATGATTCATGGGGGGGGGGGGTGTCAACAATAAAGCATCCTCCCCCCGTGAAAAAATGAACACAATGGAAAGGTGTGGGAAAAAAGATTTTAATTTTTGATTATCATTATTGTGCATTTTTAGAAGCACTGCTTCTTTATATATAGGGTTTGTTTGCACGTCCGTTTGTCCTTCCATAAATCCAGTAACTATAAAATAAATCTCATGTAAATATATCTAAAGTAAAAAGTAGTTCAGCGTTTGTCTGTCTGAATCTTAAGGTCTCAATAAACACTGAATAATTAGGATGTGCTTTGAAAAATCCCCCCTCCCAAAAAAAGCCCCTAGATTCATTTAAAAAGTAGATAACTTGTTATTACTCCGCTACTTTTAGACAGAATTACCCTTGTTTAAGTTTTGATTATCATTATTGTATATTTTTATAGGAAATTAGATGACAAAATTAATAGGGGGCGAATAGAAAGAGGTTAGGTCAAATAACCCCAAATAAATTATGATTGAAGGGGGGAGGGGGGGAGGAGTTGCCCCCGGAAGGAAAATCAAGAGTCAATAGAAGCAATGAATATAGGATTTACGTGGTGAATATTTTGACAGAGAAAAATTTTTCGTCGGTTTATCATGCTCACATGAAACTCGTTTGTCAGTTCGTTCATCCAGTAGAAGGAAAGGATAATAAATAGAGGTGGAAGGGGCGCATGTTTATTTCATCGAGCTGCGAGTATCACTAAACTATATTAGATTACATTAAAATCTGGTGCAACATCCAAGTATAATATGTATATCGATTTCATTGTATCCTAAATAACATTACATAATTTCAAGATTATTCTCGGAACCTCTTATATATAACTACAACACTAATTTTGAGTAATGTGGGTGAACTAAATCTCATAAACAGCAATTATCCCGGTAGTCAGGTTTTACACTATTTTGTAGGGAAGAGATTATTTTTATAATTTTAATTTTAAGAATAATGAAGAATAACAAATAACAGGATGTTTGATTGAATTAGGAATTATTTAAAGTACAATGTTTGTTTATTTAATATACATTTACCGTGAATGTGTGTAACATTTTTGCCATTAAAAGCACAGCAGCTCTATAACCATGCTAGCCAATACGTCCATATGTCTCTGTATTTTATCCTTTCTGTCAATTTTTAAATTAAAATGAAACTCTATACTTTTATACTATTTATTTGAATAAAAAAATTTTTAAAAGATCTTTTAACCCTTTACAGTCGGGCCCCTTGCCGCACCTTAATCAGTCGGGGGGGGGGCGTTCAACGCCCCCCCTTATTATCTCAGTTCCTATTAGAGCTAGAGGGCTAAATTTTTTTGTGCAAGTCCCCTGTTTGAAAATGAATTTCCGACCTTTTATAAGTCTAAGTCAATTTTCGCTTCCTTCACCCTTTTATTTAACAACCTTTGTTTTTAGGTCCTTTTTTACTTAAAAATTTCAAACGGCTGTAATTTTTTTATTTTTAAAGCTAGAAGAAATTTTTTTTGCAGAAAATGTTTATTTTTGTGTAAATTTTACATTAGAAATATCAAAATATAAATTTCAGCGGCCGCAGCTGTACTTGGCAGCTGCCAGCCGCCGCAGTCGGCGGTCGGCGGGAAAACGGCGGCGGATCTTCATGAAATTTTAATACGTTATGTAGACATGTAAGAAAAGCTTAAGTTTAAAATTTGAAGTCTCTAAGTCAAAAATTGCGGCCACAGGAGCCTTTTAAAGATTTCTGGAGACCTGGAGGATCAGGACCTGCAGGATCATACCTGGAACCTGAAAGTTACTTGAACACCTGTATTTCATATAAGGATGTACTACTAGAGGATTTTTTAGTATTTTGGTATGATAAAATGCTTTGTTTTAGTCAAAAAAATATTTTTGCTCTTTACCTGGATGACCCTGCCAGGTTTGCTGGCATCCTGTGCCCGCCAGGATGGAGATATTCAAAAAATTCCAACTCTCAGTTATGTGTCATACCCATACTTAAAAAGTCAAGCAGTTTGGGCTCTTTATCTTTCACACACAGAAAATGAGATAGAAAAAACCGGAAGGGGGGGCGTTCAACGCCCCCCCCCCGACCGTTAAGGGTTAAGGTGTAGGAAGTAGAAGGACAAAAGTTGAAGATAGTTATCTCAAAATTAAAGCAAAACAAAGTAAAGTTTTACCTCAAAAACTTATCATTTAAAACCTCATAAATAAGAGGGGGTTGAAAAGGAAAAATCCCCTGTTAAACAAGGAAGAATTCCATTATTATTCAGCTTTTTACTCCGTTTTGACTTTAGTAATGTTATACTTTTTTCAGAAATCTGAAGGGATAAGACAGTAAACAATACATTGATATAAATCCCTAGTGATGATAAACAAAATTGCCCTTTCCGTAGTTTTAAATTATTGGTTGAAAAGTTTGAACACTGCTAGTTTGGAACCAACCAATCAAAATAGAACAAAAGTAACCAAAGTTTTAATCCAACGAATAATATAACGTGATTATAAAACTTTGGGTATCAGTGTTATCTACAGTCTTATGTTGATATAATTAGAGCAAATAAGATTAACAGGGTAAAGGGTTATGGTGGCAAAAAACACCCACCTGTCCAAAAAATTGCTAGACAGGGGACTTTAAAACAAACAAAAAAGTAGTGGCTTGAAAATAGCAAGATTTGAAAAGTGTCTTTAATCTTTTGTAAGGGCCAAATGAAAAGCAATTAAAGCTGAAGAAAAGCCATTTTGCAATTCCAAAAAGTTAATTATGTTTTTTTAACTGTTCTAAAATCTTATAAAAATAAATGTATAAATGAGAATTACTTTTTCCCTTGTGTGTTATTCAATATTCTTGCAATAAACAAGCAACACGACTTGCTAATCTGTGGGTCCGCCTTTTTTGAAATGTCCCACAGAAAGTTAGCAACCAGGGATAAAGAGATAGGACAAAGGATGATAAATTGACCTTCTCCTCTTTTAAAAAGTTTAATAATAAACCTTTCTTCTTCAAGGGTAGAAATAAATGGGTTGATTACACCACTCAAAATTTGAAATTATCCCTCAAAATTTTAGATAATACATTGGATCACCCCGGCCCCTCAAACCTTTAAAACCCCTAATATTAAACCCCTCAGAATAAAAAGCTTGGACGTCCATGTCTTTCTTTTTAGGGGTACACATATAGTAAAGTTTTTAAGCTACAACAATAAATAATAACACAAAAAAGCAGCTTATATTGCCTAATAAAAATTAACATTCTACAATACAAATGACCAATGATAGGCCAGGCCAGTATACTATTTAATGACTAATGGTAAGATGTATACTGGATTATCATTGGTCATTTGTTTTGTATGACGTCATTTCTTATAAGACACTATAAGCTGCTTCAACAAAAAAAATTACAAATAATGATTTATTTGCCATTGTTGTATCCCTATTTCCTTGTTGGCCACAAACAAAGACATAAAAGTCAATTGATAAGGATTGTTCTGTCAATTTTAACTAACTTTTTTTACATGCACTTTTTTGTTAAAGCGAAGCCTCCCTACATTTTCATCTGTAGGTTATACTTGTTTTTATAGGGATGACTTAACCCTAAATAACAAGGCATGCCAAATAACCTTTTAACTGAACAGCCTTCGATTAAATGTCAGGGTAAAGTCCCTTTCGTGGCAATTTTTAATTCGCTTCGCTACTTTGTCAGTTTGTCATCCTTGTTATTTTGACACTGTACCTGTCCTTTATGTCTATCTGTCTATTTGTCTGTCTGCCTGTTTGTCATGTCCTGTTTTTCATAGACTTTGAAATGGCCAACCACCCAAAAATAGGAAGATTTTTTGCCAAATTTTAGAAGATTTTTTGCGATAATTTGGTGGGATTTTTGTGTGAAATAATAAAAAAATGTGTTAGTTTAACTAATTAGTTAAGGAAGGGATGTGTCATACCAAGAAAAACAATTTTGCCTAAAACTTTACAATACAAAACTCATCATTAAAAAAGTTTTTTTTTTTATATAATTCTCTATATGATTAAAATATTCATAATATTTTAGTACAAATCAACTTAAATAAAAATATTTAAACATGATTATATAATTATTTAAAGTTTATATTTAAAAAGTTTTAATTATGCTTATTTATAAAGATTTATTTAATCATTTGTAGATCCTATTTTAATAACTACTAGCGGCTTCGCCCCTAGCCTCTAGGGGCTTTTTACCCAAGAGGTTTGATCAACCAAATTTTTCGTATTTTAGATTTAAAAGAAAAATTTGTTGGGGGGGTAGTCGACCCCACTATTTTAATTTTAGTTTTTAAAGAAAAAGATAAATTTTTGGTGGGAAGTTGGGGGTGTCTCACCCCCCAAGAAAATAGTTATAAACCTTCCCGGGACCTATGAGAAGCTACCCTGTTAAGGAGAACCCGATCGGTTCAGCGGTTAGCGAGATCCTTCGGTTTACAAACATACACACAGATAGACATCCTGTTACTTTATCATAATGATTATACACAGATATTTCTTCTTCTAACAAGGATGGCAACATCGACAAATTTGACGGACAATGACAAACATTGAGTGGCGGCTCTTTCAATATTATAATGTTTAAATCAATAGGATAATTGTAACATGCCTAAATGCACGTTCAGAGCTTACGTTTAGATGGACGTACAGACCGCTCCTAATTGTAGAAACGTTTTACTCTTAAAAAATATTGTGTATTAATCTGTAATGTAACTATATTTATTAATCTCTGAAAACAGATGTAAATCTTTTTCTACAAAATATATTTTATAAATAAAGGGATAAGTGATGGAAGAATTTAAGTAAAAGAATAGAGGGGGCATTAGCTATATGTTACTTTTCCCTTGGACCCTGTTCCGATTTTGTATTGGGTCTCTGAAATCAGATTTTAGCATCATTTTTAAACCAAGGAGTACATAAGCAAAATTGTTTTTTTTGCTTCATTTTCAAGCATAAGTACCTTTGAATAAACAATAGATCATTTATATGATCAATTTATTTCTATTGATTAATATTGTAAGTGTATATCTATGCATCTATTTACTGTTTATACAAAGCTGTAAAGGATAATTATTTACATAGCAGTAAAGCTTTTTAAATAACGAAAAAAAGTACTTATTCATTTTTTTTTACATTACAGAAGACGGTCTTTAAAATAGTCTTATAGGATCATTTTAATTTGTCAAAATGAAGAAACACTGTGTATCTATTATTAAATATTTCCCATGATGGTAAATGCAATTATGTAACGGATTCTCTTGGGTCCAAAAAACAAGGTTACCAAAAAATAAGCAAGTAAAAACGCTGAAGGCAATATAATTTTCTAAAGTCGCCATATTTCATTTATTTTAGTTCTTGTATTTAAAATGCATAACTTTTAGGTCGGTTGTGTATTAAAGTAAAACAATAGAGAAGAAGGGGTTAAAAAATGATGTATGTCCCCACCCCGTGAACCCTGTGCCAAATTGCAATTGGGTCTTTTGAACATCAGCCAATAACGTAGGAAATAATAATACATGCAAGTCTGTGCAAAATTTAAGAAAGGAATTTGCTAGCAGACAAAAAAGGTTCCCAACACGGATCTAGGTAGTTATCTGGACTATATATTTATATACTTATTGGTTGTAACATTAAGACATACAGGGTGCGCCACATATCTAGGGACTTTTTCTAAATTGTAAACAAATGAACATAAAATCGTCAATTTTAAAGATTTTACTAAATTTTAAAAACTGGGGAGCAAATTAGGTATATGACTATTAGATCATTGAATAAAATTGACGCCAGCATCAATCACCGCCTCTACCCGCCTCCTCAACCGCCGGCAGGCCAAGGTCAGAATGTAACTGTCCAAGCTGGCGAAGTTCTCCTTGATAGTGGCAATGAGGGAGGTCTTTATGGTATGGGTACGTCTATTGGTGCATGCTTCAAAGTAGCCCAAGGTCCAAAAGTCCATTGAATTAAGATCGGGCTGCTGGGAGGCCCCATTTCCTTAGGAATGTGAGTAACTGTAGGATCCAAATTCACTCAACTTTCAAGCTACCCTTTGACACGGAGGCTCTTATTTAGACCACAGTTGAGCTAGAACGACGTTCTATACCTTTTTGGAAATGGCAGGAAGATTCATCTAGGGTTGTCAGCGCAATTCATAGTCTAAAATGAGTTTTTAAGTTCCATATGGGTCTCTGACGTCGAGAAACGAGAAATTTTCACGATTTTTGACGTTTTTGACATCTCTAAATCTGCCACGTTACACTTTGCCGGAGTACTAAAGCCAAGCCATTTTAGATAAAGAGCTCTAGTCTTTTCTAGTGTCTTACTTATGTATCTAACAGTATCCCCAGCAAGTTGCATAACTCTAGCTTATCTACAGACGGGCTGAGGTCCGATTTAGTGGGCCCTAGTTGAGAATCCAGATTATACTACCGGCGCACTTCGAATCTGCCTTGTTGAACATAAGCGCGGCCAGCTCGGAGTACGAGCCCATCTTCGCCCAAAGATTTTTTTGTGCTAAAAGGTCATTACCTAAGCTTTTTATAGTGGGGTCAAACGTCCTGATTGGTCAAGTAGTTTTGACGCTATGGCCGTTTTAAAAAAGTCCCTAGATATGTGGCGCACCCTGTATGTGAATTTAAATTTGGGAGCCCTGTTTTACAATAAATAGTGAATAAAATCAACTCCTACTGTGCATTTTATTCTATATTATTCTATATTTATATTCTATTATATTTATACTATATACATATTACATACAGACTAAGAGTCAAAACTTAAATATAAACAAAATTATAATATGTTTTATAAGTTCTACGAAAATTATAGTAGTACCCAAAGTTTTATAAACTAGTTTTCTCATTAGTTGGCTTAAAACATTGGGTACTTCTAATTATATTCTAAGTTTATAGAATATAGAAATGTACAATCACAAGATTAAAACTAGTTTTTTTAGCCCCGTGGTGCCGAAGGCACCGGCTAAAAAAACTAGTTTTAATCTTGTGATTGTACATATCTATATTCGTAGAAAACTGGATATAATACGATGCTAGACATAGTTTTTTCGTATGGATGAGAACCGGTTCCTATCCACCGGATTCGAATGAATACGAGAAAATATTATACTGGTACCCAAAGTTTTATAACCAATTTCTTATTCGTTGTAAAGTTTTTATTGGTTGATTGGTTCAAACTAGTAGTTATGTAGTGTTCAAACTTTTTAACCTATGATTTTAATCTACAGAAGCAATTTTGTCTATCATCATTTGGAATGTACTTAAAATTAATCGAAAATTTAATATACCTTTTTGATAGGATAACTCTCTAGAAATATAAATATAAATAGAGCTAATTAAAAACTTTCTTGAAAGTAACTTTTAAGTAATTTTTAGGTATTACATAATCTATGTTTAAGTAACAGGGTGTAAATCCAGTAAATGCTCATAAACGGCTTGAACGATATGAAAGTTTAAAATTAACACAGGGCAGGTTTTAAGCTATTCGTTAGGAAAGGAGAAATTGAGGGGTCTACCCCTGCACTACTGTTATCCAAATATATAAAAGGGTTATAAAATCACGGAACCTTTCCAACATAAAATAAAATTAAAAAGTGAAAGTATAATAAAAACATCTTTAGGTTAGCACCAAAAAAGATTATGGAAACAAAATTGATTTTATTGAATTGTTCTAACGATAAATAATGCGTTTAAATATCATTTATGATTTATGTCTTGTGGAAAAGGTAGAACTATTAGAATAGTTCTGAACAATTTAGTTAAATTTGAAATTATGAAAAATTAAAGTAAAATCTGTCTGCCCATTTCTGCATGCAAAAAAAATGCAGGCAAAAATGCACAATAATGACATGCAAGGAGTTAAATAAACCGGTTTTTAAATCAGCTGTAGTGATTTGTATTTATGGTCAAAAAAGGTCAAATTTAAAAAAAAAGTTATTTTTCTAAATATAAAATAGTTCAAAGATTTTAAAACACTTTTACCCTTTGAACTAACTCTCGGCAAAAATTATACAATAAATTTATATTATGATAATAGGCCAAATTATATACAAAATTTTAAGCTAACCCAAAAGTTAGGAATTTTATAGCCTTACATAGATATAAATGAATAAAAAGTCCTAGGCTAACCATAGGATTTTGCCCATAAGTTTTAGTTCAAGTGAAAAGAAATAGACATTAATAAATAAGTGCACATTGGTCGTTTTTCAGACGCCTATCTTTAATATCAACAAATATAATTATACTTCTACCAAAAAAGCTCCAACATAATGCAATTGACAGACCGACATAATAAGTTTTGAACAAGATACCTACTAAATATAGCTGACTAGATTCGCAATTTTCCACACAAAAAATAGACAGATATACGTTTAAATTATAAAGTAGCTTTGCTATTATATAAGCGAAACAGAAAACTATATTATTAATATTACAACTTGTTTTCCCTTGTTTTTTTAGGAAACATATTCGTTTCCCTGGACATTTTTGCATGATTTCTACTTGCACTCTAAATATGAATGACATTGTAACTGTGTTCTAACAAACTGTTTGAAACTTTTCCGTCATCCAAAAATATTTTTTTTGCAAGGAAGGAGTAGGCATTGTAAGTTAAATCAATCTACAACACTTTCTTCCCTCCTGTGAATAAAAGCTATGAAAGGAAAATTTTTACACATAATTATTGTGTAAAGATTAGATTAGTATCAAAAAACTGTAAATGTGTGTAAAGTTAATTTAATTAAATGGTAAATTGTTCAGTTTTTCATTTATCATTTTTGATGTAAGACTAAATAAATTCTGTGTATATGTGTGTAGGGGGTATTTTTGTTTGTGTGTGTGTGTGTGTGTGTGTGTGTACTGTAAGGATGTGCAGTGCAATTGTATAGACCTTGACTTTGGGTGGAAAAATTGATTTCATATGTTTTTTTCATCTTTATATAAAGTTTTGAATAAGACTTTCAGGATATAAAATGTATTATCAATCAAAGTTTAATTGATTCCTAAGCTCTTTCGATTATTGGTTAAAAAACTTTGAGTACTTTTGATTGGTTCATATAAACTATTAATGTCCAAACTTTTCAACTGATAATTTTAATCTAGAGAGAGTGTATATTAATTTGCTTTCAATTATCTTTTCCCTTCAGATCCCTGGTAAAATAAATGATTTTTGGAGAAGCTTCATATTATTCAAGTTTGGGATCAAATAAATGACCCTAAAATATGTATATGCAATTTTTGAATGTTGTCATTCTTGTTTTTGTATATTGCCAGCAATATGGACCAATAATCTTTGGCAATAATGTCCAGCAGAAAGATAAAAACAGAGTTTCCTAGAACCCCCAAGACTTAGCCCTGAAGGCTCTACTGCCATTAATATCAAGAGCTTTAAAAGGCAATCATATGCTAACAAAACACACTAATTTAACTTATGTCTGTTATGTTCTTTAAATATCTTTAAAGCAAAGCTTTTCTAAAATCAGAAAATGTACGTTATTACGTCAGTACAACAAACACTGTAAGGCCTTCTGCACTTTTCAGGCATAAAAGAATTGTCTGATTGTAATAAAACTTTAAATTCAGTTACTTTTGGATTATTTAAGTGAAAAAAGATTTATATATTAATTCGTTTATTTATAAGCTTCGCTTCAATGGCATGAAGAAATTTTTAAAAAGAACATAGATATATTATACAGGAAATTCATATATGATCACTCTAATATAACAGACAATAAATAAAGGAATAAAGAAAGATATAAATACAGGCAAATTATAAACAGAAGGTCCAAACATTTTTAGAAATATGATGTTTTCATTATCATGACAATTTTTACTGTTAAAAACCATTAAAATCTTAGGGGATAAGACAATGGGCGATAACTTGATGTACATCCCATTCCCCAATGATAAACAAAATGAATGCTCGAAAAAGTTATTATAACTTTGTGTACAAGTTTGATTTACAGTCCAATGTCCCTTCGATTCCTTCTACTTGATATGGATTTCTAAGGGTTATGTTAAACGGAACACACACAAACACACACACACAAACACATAGACACACACAAACACATACACAGACACATAGACACACACACAAACACACACACAGACACATTGACACACAAACAAACACACACATATATTCTAGGGTTGTTGGACCCTGCCAAGTAGTTTTTATCAGTTATTGATTATGACAGTCAGGTTTTGGGGTGCAGGGATAGATACATGTTAGATAAGATAATCTTCCCTGTCAAATTTCCATCCGTTAAAGATAATTTAATCTACTTTAAGGTTATAGGGATATGAAAATCTAATAAAGTTAACCTCATAGCTGGCTAAAATAACGATACCTTTCAACAACACCCCTATTCCCATCCCCTTCCATCATACTAAATGAACAAACTGACCAACAAATGAGTTCCATATAAGCTACCTGAATAGACGACAAATTTTCCTCTGTCAATATATCCACGTATTCTATAGCCATTCTTAAATAGGTAATTTTTTTGGCAAACATATTATGAACTAAGTGTTTTTATCAGATTTACTTGCATTATTGGTTAGTTATACACACCCTATCAATGATTCCTGTTTCAGAGATCTTAAGGGATGAACAGCTGCTTTTTAATTAAAATATTTTCTTCCAACCTTAGGTCAGAGTAAGTTATGTAAATGGATGTATGTATAATACGTGAATATATTGACAGTGGAAAATTTGTCGTCAATTTAGGTTGCCGATATGAACCTCATTTATTGGTTAGTTCATTCATCCAGAATGAAATGAGGGGTAGGGATAAAGTAGTTGGAGCCAGAGCAAGTATAACTTTATTAGAGTACATAAAAATCTGGTGCAACATCCAAGTAATATTATATCGTTTGTTATATAATATTTCTATAAAAAAAGTGTTTAGTTATTATGTTTACATTAGTTTGTACATAGTTAAATTATTGCTATGTCAATTTTATGTTATTATCTAGTTGTTGCTGCGCTAATGATGTATATATTTATCCTTGATAGGATGCAATGTTGTTGAATTGAAATAAATTGACTAGACGAATTAAAACATTTAACAGTCAAGGTCCTTTCTAAATCTGTGTCAGGAATCTAAAGGATATAGTCTTTATAGAATACTTTGATTTTTCTAGATGAATTTTAATTTGTTTGAGGGCTGCATGAAGCGCCCAGAAAGTTTCACAGCCATTTAAATCAATTTAATGAAAGCTTATGGAGACTTATGAAGATGTATGCATTTTTGAAAGGGAGGATTTAATTTTATAACTTTCATCGAAAGGGCTAGTTGTTTGGAAGATAAATAAATCTTATATTTAAAACTTCAGAAATGGCAACAAAACTCAATAATGTTGTTAAAAATAATATAAAAATGTATATTATGTTTAAAAATTTATTTCCTTTTTGCTGTCTTTGAAATAATACTTCCTTTTCCAATTTTAGTAGCGCAGCTTCTCTATAACAAGGATATGTCCGTCTGTAACTGAGTCATTCTAGTTCATTTGTATAGTATTAGTATTAGTAAATTATAAGCACAAGTCTGAAATTTTATTTTTTCGTTTTCATCCGAAATCGGTGGATAGGAACCGGTTCTTATCCATACGAAAAAACTATGTCTAGCATCGTATTATATCCAGCTTTCTACGAATATAAAAATGTACAATCATAAGATTTGAACTAGTTTTTAAAGCCCGTGCCTTCGGCACCTTGGGGCTAAAAAAAATAGTTTTAATTTTATAATTGTACATTCTAAATCCGCGGAAAGCTGTTTATAATACGATGCGAGAAATAACTATTCTTACATTTTAGGATAGATTTAACAAAAATCTGCTGAGCAACAACTGATGTATATAATTAAACCTATTATAGCCATAATGTTATTATAAACTAGCGGTTTCGCCCCTAGCCTCTAGGCGCTTTGCCCCAAGAGGTTTGATCAAACTAATTTTTCGTGTTTTAGTTTTTAAAGAAAATTTTAAAAAACAAATTTTTTGGGGGGGGGATTTTTTTTATCAGAGGGGGGGTTAGTCGACCCCACTATTTTAATTTTGGTTTGAAAATTTTTTTTTTGGGGGGGGTAATTTCATTTTTTGGGGGGGTTGGAGGTGTCCCACCCCCCAAGAAAATAGTTAATAATCTTCACGGGACCTATGAGAAGCTACCCTATAAAGGAGAACCCGATCGGTTCAGCGGTTAGCGAGATCCTTTGCTACAAACAAACAGACAGACAGACATCGTTCTTTGTAATATATACCTAACACATTACTTTTTTTAAAATCAAAATATAACTAGTCTAAATGTTTTCAATGGCGATATTAAGTGACGATATTAGTTTAAAATGTACTCACCAGGTGACGCAGGTTTATAAAGTTGATGTAGTAGAAGCAACTGGAGGTGGCCAGTTGTAGTGGTTGTGGTGGCTGAGCTTCCAGTCAAGTTTCCTGCTCCAAGGATTATTTTTACTATCGGCTATGCCCCTTGAGACCTATAGGGTCACTTTAGGGGGGTGGGGGGTTGTATTGTAAAAAGAAACAGTGAGGAAAATAAAAAAGGGTGGGGGGTACATTTTTTTCTACGGAAGATAACTCTCATGAGGGTGGTTGAGCCCTTTACCAAAATATTGATAAACATTTCCTAAGCCTATGAGAAGCTAAAATGTAAAGGATCAGCGGTTAGCATGATCCTTTGGTACAGACTCACAGATACTCAGACTGACAATTTTTTTCAAAACTTCCAATCAAAAATAATAATCCTTGCCTGGGCCAGGTGAGCCAACCCCTCCAGGACCCGAACCTGGAGCCCCGGGGGCTACAGGACTCATGGAGACACTCATTTTACCTAATTATCACTTTTTTCAAAACTGTTTTTTAAAGTTTTCCAAAAAAATCTCTATTGATTATTAAGGCTTCAAGCCTTTTCTAATTTTATTTCACTGTAAGTTATATCAATTTCATTTTAAACCATCTAAAAATATACAAAGAAACATATAAAATTAATAAATTAAATCAACAAGAATGGTGCAATACATAAGTAGAACAATTTTTGAAAACAGAATAATTTTAAAGGAATCTTTTGAGCAAGTTATAAATAGTCATTAATACGACAAAATAACCCAAAGGAGTGAATTTTACCCCCCCCCCCCTCCAAAAGAAACACATTTTTCAACAAAAAAAAAATCTTTGAAAATCTCAAAACCTCTCACATGAAAAGGGTTATATTACATACAATATTTCTTCACTAGCGGCTTCGCCCCTAGCCTGTAGGGGCTTTGCCCCAAGAGGTTCGATCAAACTAATTTTTCGTGTTTTAGATTTTAAAGAAAATTAAAATTTGGGGGGGGGGATTTTTTTCATTTTTGAGGGGGTTAAGGGTGTCCCACCCCCCAAGAAAATAGTTATAAACCTTCCCGGGACCTATGAGAAGCTACCCTGTAAAGGAGAACCAGATCGGTTCAGCGGTTTGCGAGATCCTTCGCTACAAACAAACAGACAGACAAACAAACATCGTTCTACTTTGTATTATAGATGTGAAAACTTTTGACCTATGCAATGAACGATAAATCAGTCAAACCCCCCCCCCCTTCGCCCCATCAAAATAAAATCTTTTAGCTTCACACATTAAATTGGGAGAAACAGGTTATTTATAGAGCAGCTTCGTTGTAGGAATCACTAATGATTTTATAAAGAAGATTAATTTATTAGAAAATTTGTAAGATTAAAAAAACAGATTAATGTTTTATTTCTAAAGGAAACCCTAAAAAATATCTTTTTAAAAAAAAACATTTAATTAAGTAAGGATATATCTCTTGGAGACTTTTTTTCATTTACGCTTCAAACCTGAGGACTATTGAAGTAATAGGATGTATGTCTGCTAACTGCTAGACTGGTGTGGACCTCTTTTGCATTGAAGCTTCTTATAGTTCCCGGTATGTGTTTTTAAACTATTTTGGGGGAGGGTTCAAAGATAAATCACCCTAGTTATTAAGCTATATAAGTTGGAAAGATTTTTAATGTATATAATAGATTTCAAGGATTTTAATTTTAAGGATTTTTTTTTATAAAATTCGTTTTTTGTATAACTCTTTGTTCCATGTAGCATTTTTTCTTTTTTAACACAATCGTACTGTAATTATGATCAACAAGGAATAAAATACTATATTCAAAACAGGGGGGGCAAAATGATTTTTCTCGTGGTGGTATATCTCTCTCTATCTGTGGTAATTAAGTGTATACAAAGTACTCCAAAATTAATCCTTTATATGGATTTATTTATTGAAAAAGGATAAAAAGTACTCATATAAAGAGCGAGGCTAACTTATGAGTAGGGTTGTCCTTACGTTAATGTGTCGTTGATTAATACATATTCTTTGTTTATTGTCTTATCTTTAAAAGTTATGATCATTAAAATCTAATGGGCAATCAAACGAATAGAATATGCTATGTTTCGTGATTGATTTACATAACCAGGCAAAAAATTTAGCTAGATCCAAATATTGATATATTGTTTTTGCTGCGCGACTTATGGGCATAATTTTCCTTGTTATCTTATAAATATCATTTTATATATTTTTATCTAAAAAGTTTGTTTTCTTAATTCAATATTTCTTTTTGATTTTGTTATTATATAGTTAGTTATATAATAATTTGAAAATCATTTTAAATAATAAGCTTTTTAAGTTAGAATTAATTAAATCATAACAATTTTAAATAAAAAATGATATTTTGTTTTGGCACTTCATAGTGGTAACAACTGTTTTATACTAATTCGTTGGCTCAAAAAATTTATGTTTAATCTAATCTTAATTGGCTGGTATAAACTATTTATTGTGCGAACTTTTAACCAATATTTAATTATATAATGAGTAATATTTTATAGTCTTCCATTGTCTTATCCCTTAAGATTCCAAGATAAACAAAGAATTATAAAAATACAAAGAAAGAGAGACACACAGAGAGGGAGAGAGAGAGAGAGAAAGAAGGAGAGAGGGAGAAGGAAAGTGAAGCTCTAATGTTTTGTTTATTGTGACCCCTTTCAAGCACGCGCGCTCTTAAAAAGGATCCTCAGATTGCAACTAGTATTGCAATATCCATAAAAGCAAGTGAGGTATTGTTTATTGTAATTTATATTTAACTGGTCCTAATATTATCCTAAACATGTTCTCTCATTGGTTAGGTTAAAAATTTTAGGACCATTAATTTCAATCTGCAGAAGTAGTAATCTGATTAATCCTAATTGGGGATGTACATAAATTCATCGTCTATTGTCTTATCCCTGATAAAGGCGAAGCTTAATATCAACACATTGACAAACAGACAAATAAACATAGAGAGAATTGATTAATTTTGAACATTATTATAAAATTACTGCTAGTTTATACTATCCAATCAAAATTTAATAAAAGATCTCAACGTAAGCCAACTAATATTACAACGTGTTTCAATTAGGGTTGGGCCGGATATCCGGCCGGTTACCGGATATTGAAACTATCCGGATACCGGATATCCGGATATCCGGCTGATTTTTACTGCTGGATATCCGGTTATCCGGCCAAATATCCGGTAATTTGCCGGATATCGAGCGTTGGTCAGATATCCGGCCGGATACCGGATATTGAAACTATCAGGTTACCAGATATCCGGTATCCGGCCAAAAAAGTATCCGGCCCAACCCTAGTTTCAACTTTATAAGACCATCACACTTTACAATCCAAATCATTCTTCATCCCTGATAACCTAGTCCCTTATCGTCAGATGAATCACTAGGTGTCAAATAACTAAATTCAGCAACTAATTATGAATGAAATGTATAACGTATTGACAAACTTAGAATATTAATTTTATAGCTGCTTTGCTTCTTGAACTAACAAATCTGGGTTAAGACAGGGTGAGGAAATAATAGAATAGTTATTTATTGCATCGTATTATAGACAGTTTGTTACGTACATCAAAATAAAAAACCAGTTACGTACATCAAAATAAAAAACCAGTTTTGTTAATACCCGTACAAAACTGAATTATATGATTTTTTAATTTAATGTTCATGGAAAATTGTCTGTAATACGATGTTATACATAATTTTTCAACACTAATCGGTGTCGAAGTCAAACTGGAAAAATTATTTCTTGAGTTGTCAGTTGTAACATCTCTGCACTCTGTAAAACTTGGGTTTGTCAACCAGGGATCTAAAGGGATAAGACATTAACTATAAATTGATGTACATACCCAATTATGATACACAAAATTACCCCTTCAATAAAATACAATTAATAATTGAAACTTTTGGACACTCAATTTAATGAACCAACCAATCAAAATTAAATAAATGTCCCCAAATTTGTGAAGCCTACGCATAAGAAAACATTATAATAAAACTTTGGGGACTATTGTAATAAACAGCCCGTTGTCCTCCCCTTCCTGGGTATATGTCAACTGTGTATAAATTTTTACATCGCCCCCAATATTAGTTAAGTGATTGTAAAACAAATTTTAACAAACAATGCTAATAAATCTTAACATAAAATTGTCAATTTATATGCTCAACATGGTTTAGAATCACTAAATCAAATGGTTTTATGCCATTTCTGATATATATTATGTCACAAAATATTAATAAATTGATATAAAGCATAAGTACTCTATGGTGTAATAATAAAGCACACAACTTGAACTAAATTAGAATATTGGAAATAAGAAGGATGGGGGGGGGGGGGGAGGGAAGATTCGAGTTTTTGGACGTTCTTCTTCTTTCATTTTCATTGCAGTTGGTCATATGGAGGGAGAGGAGAGGGGGAGGGTAGTGTAGGGAGCTCTTTGGGAGAAAAAAAGTGAGAGCTTCCGAAACGGAATTTTTCCTTACATTTTAAGCTAATTTTATTTTTATAATTCATTCTAAGACTAAAAATTCATTAAAAATTATATTTTCCTCAAAATGTAAGCATTTTAAGAAAATAAATTTAAAAGCTAGCTATAGTCTCTGAATGAAAAAAGGGAAAAAATTGCGGCAGCCATATATCTCGGTGCGGGCGTGTCAGGTCAGCCATTTTGTGCACGGCAAAAGGCGTGCCAGTACAAGTTGCATGAAAAACTAGTATTAATTTTTTGCATATGTTTCTTTTCGTCTAATAAAATAAACATCTATCTACTAAATGTAGTTCTAAGGCTTGGCTTTTAAATCTGTTATTTGAGATAAATGCAGAAAAAAAACAAGTATAAAACATTCTTATGTTGTGCAGCATTTCTATTTTTCAATAGTTAGATGGAGAATAAAAGAACATATATCCTATTTTGTAAAGTATTAAGGTTTTTTTCTGAAGCTTACGATCTCAATAGCGTTTAAACCGATTTGGTTCTCTTTTATTAGGCAAGCTCCACATAGTTCCATTAATGGTTTTTGGCTAATTTAAGTCATTGGGTGATTTTCAGATATTTTTTCTGAACCCTTTTCTGTCCCCTTTAATACAGAGCCCTAAGATGCTAGGGGCGTATTTTTAGTTTTTTTTATAAAAACTTTATATTTATTTAAAATTTACATCAAACGAATGGTCACTTTCGATAGTCTGTTATTGTTTTGCTAGTTATGTTATTGAAATTATTGGTATGCTAGTTGCTTTTCGGAGGGTGGGAATCGGGACAACCCCTAAATAGTTGGGTAAATAGTTTAAACTTTGGGGGGGGGGGGGGGGGAAGGGGTCCTACCCCCTTCAATTAAAGCAATTTTGTTTTAAGCATCACCAAATTGAATTAAAAAGTACAATTTGACAACTAACAACATTTTAATGTATTGATTATTATTACTGTATCAAATCATACATTTTTTAATAATTCGTTGGCGGGTTTATTAATCTATTTTTTATATAAAAAAAAATAAGGGGTCATATTTTAAAGCAGCAATTTCTCTTGGAAGGGCTATGATATATTCCCCCCCCCAAAAAAAAAAAAAAAAAAATATTAACCTTCCCTAGACCTCTGATAAGCTGTACTGGTAAGGAGAACCAAATCGGTAAAGCGGTTAAGATATCCCAAGATACTCACAAAGAAACACCTTAGTTTACACCTTAATGTTATCAACAATGTTTAAAATCAAAATAGCGATCCTTTGTTTTAAAATGATATATTTCAACTTTTGGAAAAAATATCATACATATTAAAATAAAAATCATTAACATTCTACATAAACATAAAATTACTGTGCAATAATTAATAGCTATTTAATACAACACCAAATATTAAATAGCTAAGGGGTTAGTAACGCCGAGAAGTTATACATACATGTTAAAAGTTAATGATATATGTCAATTAATAACGTTCTAATTGTCTATATATAGATACTCACAGTGGACAAAACTGTGGACACAATGTTATAATATAGTTAAAAACATGATAGCACATATAATGCAAATAGTTAGAAACAGGTGATTAATATAAACACAACAATAATGATAAAACATCAATAATATTCAACTGTTAGGAGTGTTACATAGATTGATAATAATTAGATACACAGATATCTTTATACTTTGCATTTTGTTACAGTTTCTACTCAATATCTTAGATAAATTGTCACTAAATTGAAACATTGATTGAAGATGTATAAACCATTGCTTTGCTATTGTTTCTATTTACAGTTTGTACAATGCTGTTTTCATCTGTCATACTATTTTGGCGGAAAATTTAAATTGAAGATGCCAGAAACGATAACATGTCGTCTGCAGCCCGACGCAATACATCCAATAAAGGATGCCTTTTACTCATTTTAATTAATGGCAGACACCAATAGCCTGAGTAGTAGCCAGAGGATAAATAATGAGTAGCAACCAACAAATCTGTATCCTCAGCATAATTTGTTTAGTTCCTAGAAATTCCCATTGTGAATGTTTGGGGTGTTGTACAGCGCAGCGGTTAGCTTGGGTCACCTTGTATCTTGGGGATGAAAGGAGGCAGGGGGATGATAATATCATCTTACAAACAAGCTATATTTGAAGGAATTTTTTTTGCAGGCAAAAAAAAGGTGGCTTCACTGTTTTTGTTGTATATTGCAGATTTTTTTTGTTTGATAGTAAATGTTCACAACACACGAATTGGTTTGGGTACCCATACATTTTCAACCCATGTTTGCAATAAGCTGACTGTAAGGGTAAGATTGAAAAAAAATCAATCTTCACAGGAAACACATGAAGACGTCTGCCCGCCTCCGTTGTCTGTGTGCTACTGTGAAATAGCGATCCTAACCTTCAAATATTTCTACACGAAATCATAAAATTGCTTTGTTTACTGAACAACAAACTTTGTTTTTAAAGATATGTATTTCATAAAGAAAAGACATATACATACAGAATTACATATTATAGTACGAGACTTTTATTTACATCAACATAGCTTAGTAGCTGGAAATTAATCAGAAAAAAAAACAGGAATCACTGTGTTATTAAAAACTCAAGAAAATCAGAGATAAAATTAGTTTCTTGCCCTGCATTTTGTAACAGTTTGAAGGAAAATTGGGTTAGGAGAATTGTATGGGCATGCAGGTTGTTTTTATTCCAATTTGAAATACAGTCTTCTTTGCTTAATTTGAGTGATTTGTCTTTTGCAGCTAAAATAAGATTGGATAGTTGAGTATATACATTTAACGAGAAATCATCATAATACATATTAAATAGGTAAAAGCTTTCTTTTAGAAAAATAAATTGAGGTTGTCCATTATTATACTTAATATCTAAAAAGACAGCTAGTTTATGAATAAAATAAGAAGGAAATAAACAAAAGAATAATGCATGATCTGTATTGCTTTCTGTATTACATTTGTTGCAAATATTTGAATCGACTAATTTGAATTTAAATAGTTTATTTTTGCTTGGTAGTGTGCGATTCAATTGTTCTAGATAAAAGTTTTTGAAATGTAATATAATTGGTAAATTAAAAAGTTTCTTAATAGTAAGTTCAAAAAGTTCCTTGTCAGGAAAGAACAGTTTGTCTCTTTTTCTTGTCATTATAGAAGGTAATTCTATGTCAATTTTAGATTTATACATTTGTTTGAAATGAAAAGAAAAGAGTTTCTTGTTCTTTACCAACAATGAACTAAGTGGGTTCAGGAACAGCTTGGATTTTTGCAGGCTGAAACTAGTAGCAGAGAAGCAGGGCTTGAACGCATCAACCACTTTTTGTAACTTGTTAATTAGAATTAGATCATGAATTGATTCATGTATATTGAGATCAAGAATTGGTAGATATAGAGCTTTGGCACCAATTTTTTTGCATTCTAAAATTGAAGCTATCGTGAATTTTTTTGCATTAGAAAGAATGTGTTTGTCATTTTTAGTAAAGGGTGTAGTAATATTTGCAAAATTGGATGTCAGAATGGGTGAAAAAAGACATGTTGATTTATCATGTTCAAGGTTATAGAAAAATTCTAAAGCTTTTTCGAAATAATCGCCGCCCTTGCAAGGATAAAGTTCTTTGAAAGTTTTTTGATATTTAGTAAGAGTAAGAAAACTAAAAGTCTTTAATAATGACTTAATAGGCATGTGTTTGTGTGTGAAAATTAAGCCAATACTTGTGTCAGGGTGGTCAGATGCATACTTAAGACAACTCATAAAACTATTAATCCATATTGAGAAAGATTGGCTTTTTGGTAATAATAAATTTAATCCACCCCTTCTAAGATCTAATTCAATCCTTGGACGAGCGATTTTTGTTCTTGAAGTAATGGTACCATCTTCTTTTCTTTGAGACCATAGGAATTGCAGCACAATTTTTTGCAATCTTTGCAGGGTTTTCTCGTCAGGGTTGTAAACTCGGTAGATGTGATAGGCTGAAGAAGAAAGTAGGGCAGAGCATAGATTTCTTCTTTTTAGCAGATTGTATCCTGGCTTAAGGGGAAACCTTTTAGCTTTCTTTTCTAATTTATAACAAAGTTCATTATATGTCATTTCTTTAGCTAGTGTTTGATTAAAGGAAATATATATCCCTAAATGTTTAAAGTATTCCACGATTTGGCCTAATTTTGATAATTCACTTGGATATGAACCTTGAACTAAGATTTTTGTTTTGTCAAAATTTATTTGCAGTCCTATACTATTTTCTAATTTGGACAGAAGGTTTATAAGTTCCAACACGTCCTTGTTTTCTTTTAAAATGGTGCTTATAATAGTGTCATCAGCAAAACTTTTTGGTCTAACAGGGGTGGGTCCTATTTTATAATAAATATGTTTAATCTTAGTACTTTCTAAGCATGCAATAAAAATATGGTTGACAATAATGAACTTTGAACCAGAAGGCGAGTCTCCTTGCGACGAGCCCCTTTTAATTTTAAACCATTTAGAGAAATATCCATTAACAGCAACTCTGAATCTACCCCTATTAGTAAAATTAATAAAACAATGAGCAAAATTGCCTTCAGGGAATATGAAGGATAAAATGACATTAAAAACCTCTTCCAAAACCATGTCGAAGGCTTTAGAAAAATCAAATGATATTATTTGGCAATTAGATTGGGCTTTTTCCATGTGATTGATTTCGGCAGTCAAATTAATACTTGCATTAGACATTAATCTTGTGGGTACATAGGCAAATTGACCACTGTGGACGATTCTGTCCAAATATGACGTAAGTTTTCTATTTAAGGCTTTAGATAATATTTTGTAAACAATCTCTAACAGTACTATTGCGCGAAAGTGTTCAATTAAAGTCAGATCAAAGTTTTTTTTGGGAATGAAAATGACATTTCTGTCTTTTATCCATCTAAAGGGACTGTTGTCAATGTCTATATCATATAATTTGTTTAATGCTTTAGTAAAGAAAGTTGGCAATAATTCTAGGAGAAAAAGAAAAAGTGCTTTTGGTTGTGATGAAATTCCTGGCGCGCTTGTGTTTTTCATAGAATTAATAATCTCCCTGAATTGTTTTGTAGTTGAATATGGACTAGTGAGATTTTTAATTCTAGGAAAAATTTTTTCCATGTTAAGATCATAATCATTGAGCAAGTTATTCAATGTAGACTTTGGAACACACTCAGGGCTTATAATTTTAGCATGTTGGTTAGCAAACAAATTAGCCAACTTTTGGGGAGATGTTACTGTTTCTCCATTTGTATTTATTTTATACGACGTTTTTTTAAAGTTTGGTATGTGCCTAAAAGTCATGTTGTTGTATCCTCCATCATATTGCAGCCTCCGAAAATATTTAAACTCTGCTTGTGAATACACAAGAGACTTAAAATATTCCTGTTGACTTGATACAAGTTTCTGTATTTGTTCCACTGTGTCAATGTTGGGTTGATTTTTCATACTTTTGTACAGTTTAGAAATTTCATCATCAAACGATTTAAGCTTTATAGAGTTTTTTGCCTTGTCTTTTGAAAAAAATTTGTCATGAGCTTTTTTTAAATGTGTTAGAAGGTCAAAAAATGCTGAGGTTTCTTTGTATTCTAAATGATCAAATGAAACTTCATTATCAAATAAGTTTGGATTTGTAACATAGACCTCTTTAGTATTTTTTAGGTGTTGTATTTCAGACAAATCATACAAAAATGAAATAGTTTCTTTTTTTAAATGCTCAACAAAGTCTGTTTTTTTGAAAAGATGACTTTTCCATGAAGGAGGACAATAAACAAAGGACTTTCTAAAAGACACAGTACAATGCTTATGATCGCTGAAACTATTGTGTTGGAATTTTATTGAATTAAACATATTAATATTGCAGTAAAAATGATCGATTTTGCTAGAATGAAATTTACCGTTTCTGATTGCGCACCATGTATAATCATGGTTGTAGTTTAGTTTTTCAGATAAATCAAACAAGTTGAATCTATTTAATATTCTATTTAATCGTTTGGCCTTTGTCAGATGGTGTGGTGAAGTGTCGGAGATATTAAAATCACCATAGAAACAAAAGTTTTCTATAGAATTTTCCTGAATAAACAATTCTATTTGATGTAACACTGCTAAACATTCCTTTAATTCACAGGGAAGGTATACAATGATATTTTCAATGAATGTAGTTCCAATCTTAATTTTTACGTACACAGCATATTTTGAATAAATAACTTTAAAATTATCAAACTCAAGACTATTATGGATGTAAATAAGAATGCCACCTTTTTTGTTTGCAGTTTGCCCTACAAATTTTAAATGCCTTGGTAATTTTGGTATGTTTTTATCTGCCGGTAGTTTTGTTTCAAGTAAGCAATATAAGGAGGGAATGCCTTGGCTTGAAAAGTCAAGTTCTTGTATCTTATGGGAGATTCTATTTGTTCGATGTCCTATTTGGTTTGTGCATAGAGAATACGTCTACATGCCTAATAAAGCGGCTTAATTTTGATTGTTTATTTGAATTAAAGTTTTTATTTTTGGATGATTGAATTATTTGATTCCAAGGAGTTCCAATGCTGCCGCATATTTTTTTTTATAGCGAAGCTAGCATAATACTAGATTATTTGATTGCTACATCAACCGATAAAATGTGGTTTGAAGGTGAGGGGGGGGGGAGTTATCATTACTTCTTTTAATTGTCAAATTTTGCCCCCTACCCAACTTTTCACCTCCCAAAGGATCACAGAATTCTGGCAAAACCCTGTGCATGCCAGTGGAAGACGTTTTTTAGAACTTTGATTGCACTACCTTTGCTACAAAGTCTATATATAAAATAACATGGTAATGTAATACGCCTGTTCGGGGCCAAGGCATTCTTTGAGATATCTATTTTACATAAATGACAATTAAATTCTCTACTATGGATGTACTGTAACAAAGTAGAATTAAAATGAAATTATCGTGTTTTATGAAAGTTTTTTTTGCTGATTTGATTGAGCACCTTGAATTATTTGACTGTCCAGCGTGAAATTACACAAACAATTGTACAGCGGTATCGCAGCCGTAGTCGTATTGTAAGCCGCAGCCGCAATGAAAGCTGAAGCCGCATTGTAAGCCGCAGTTTAGTAATTGCATCCAACTATCGATATATTATTATATGGATGTTGCACCAGATTTTTATGTACTCTTATAAAGTGATTCTCTCAGCTGGGCAAAATAGCGATATCCCCATTGACCCACTCAGTCCCATCCCCTTCTATAGGATGAACAAACTGACTAATAGATGAGTTCCATATTAGCAAGTTAAGTTGACGATAAAATTTCCTTCGTCAATGTATCCTATATCTTTTCTCCAACCTTTTAGCAAAGCTACAAGTCAAATATTAATATTTGGGGGGGGGGAGTTTCTTGCTGGTACTTAGCTTTTTCAGCTATATTTAGATAATGAATTTTCAAGCGGCTGTATGTCCATTGAAAGTTAATAAAAATCATGAACATTTTTTTAATAAATTTTCTTTGTTTTCAAAGGAAACTCTTCAGTCTTGATAAGTTGATGTATTATTATTAAAGCAAAAGAATAGAGGGAGCATTGGCTATATATATGTAACTCTGCCCACAGGGCAAAGATCCTGTCCCGCTTTGAGATAAGCTAATAGCGTCAGAAAAATAAACACAGCCGAGTCTCTACAAAAGAACAGAAAGTTGTATGCTAGCAGACGGTAAGGGTCTCTACTACTTGGACCTGGTAGTTGCCTGGATTATACATCTATACTTATACATGTTTTACCTATGGGGACAAACCACTATGACACCTAAAAAATTTATAATCAAACTCTCACATTTGCCGGCTAAAAACTTTGAGTTTTTTGGGACAAACTTGTTGTGTCCACACTTTTCAACCAATAATTTTAATCTCTAGAAGGCGTAAAATCAATTAACATTATGATAGTTGTAAGGCTAGAAACAAAATTGTTTAAAAACTGTTGATAAATAAAAAAAAAGAATATACTTTAGTTGCCTGTTGCCAATTAATTAATTTGAAAATATCAACAATGATGTTTTTATTAAGAGTTATTTCAAATTTAAAATTTTTGACATTAAAGGTTTTACTTTTTGCTATTTAATTTTTTAACGTCCCCACCCCTTTGGTGCTATAACGCAGGCGTTAGTTACTTAAAATGTTAAAAACAATCCCCCTGTTTTTTTTTAACAAAGGGTTATCATTAAGTAAACTGTGGTCAATATTAATAAAGCGAAAATTATGAAATAAAGCAACATGTAAATAAGCAAGTTTTTAAATCACTTTATTTATATTAGCTACTAATACTTTTTTTTTGGGGGGGGGGGTGCGTTTTTTTTCCAGCTTTTTACGTCTGTGTTTTAGCTAAAGCATTTACCTTACCTTTAATTTTAATGGCATGCACCTGACATAATAGCCGTAGATATCATTTTAACGTCTCTAGTATGATGCGGTGTAGTCCAGACAGGTTTTGTAATTAGCTAATTTGGAGGCAAAGTAGCTTTTTTCATGATACCATATTCAAACAAAAAATCCTCGAATTAAAATATTGTTTACTTTTTCGTTTTATCCCTGACTGTAAAGCCAAAAATAAATGACACTAGAATGTTTGTTTAAGTGGACACACAAAAGTGTAACTCCTTATTTAGGGAGGTTTTAAAAATCAGTTACTAACACGGATGACAACATCCATAAAAGCGAAGACTGTAGGACAAACGGACATAAACAATTGAATAGTGGTCTTACCCTAAGCAGACAGGTATCTAAAAGGATAAGAGAATGGCCGATAATTGATGTACGTGCATACCCAATAAATAATAATGATACACAAAATTACACTTTCTGAAGAATAAAGTTAGTGGTTGAAAGTTTAAACACTCAACTTACTGAACCAACCAATCAAAATTTACAAAACTCCCCAAAGTTGTTAAGCCAACGCCAAAAAAACGTTACTATAAAACTTTAGGGACTAGTGTAATAAACAGTCCATTGTCCCCTCTCTATATGTAAAGCAGAATATAATTTCTGCCATACTGAAAAATCGTGTGTAGCATCAAATTTCCACGAATATTAAAAAAACATAAATTCAATACCAATATGAAAATAAATATCTAAAAATATTGTATATTTTAATTTCACCCTGTGAAGTAAAGCAAATAAAAGGGCCTGGCGATAATCGATAAATATGCATTATACTTTGGATTAAAAATGGATAAATTTAAAAGAAAAATGTAAATATTTTTTATCGTATCGTATTATAGACAGTTTCTGCGGATATTAAAAACAAAATTAGATTAAAACTAGTTTTATTATCCTGGAGTTAAAATTTGATTTAATTTTTTTTTTTTTGAAATATTGATTTATCAAATACTAAAACCTATGCACCACAACCCCCATAAAAAGAATTATAAAAAAGAGTTTGGAGTATGATTACACTCCTCTAAAATAGAATAAATCCTTCCCAAGTTAATCTTACCTGAAAGAATTAATCTTATCTGTCCAGCGGCTATCGACTTGCATACTACATCTACTATATAAAGATACTAGAAGCTGTGTCACTAGTCTCTAGGTGGTCTAAAATGTTAAAGAAAATAGCATTAGACCACTAAAAGCTTTCTTTAAAAGCATAAGTTAATCAAACCCTCCATTTCAGACATATTTTGCTTTAAACAAAATACAACCTTACTACTTTAAATCAGGACTTTACCCCTGTCCTCTAGAGAATGGGGGAGGTGAGAAATATAGCCTGAAACCCCCCAAGGATATATCATAGAGAATATATTTATTAGTAGTTCTATGTAAACTAAAATACTTTTGTGTACTTAATTTATACTGCAAACCACATTTTTTGATAATGTTATTTGAATTCAAAGGGTAGATTTTGAGACAAAGCTTTTACTTTCCACGGTTGATTTTTTATTAAATGAATAAGTTAGGGTACAATGTTTGGCACTTTCAATATAAGTAAATGATAATAACAAAGCCACAGAATACGATAATACCTTCAGAAAAATCGATGAAAATAGTTTTCATACTAAATTTTGTTTTTTTTATATTTTTTCTAAAATGTCATGACAGAAGATGTAAAATGTCATCTTAGTTTTTTGAAAGGATTAATCTTCTCTGAAATCTAAATTATCAAAATATTTTTTTTGGTAAATGATTATACGATATATGTCAAACATTTTATCAAAAAGAAATATTTAAAATTGTGAGGTAGAAACCTGAATAATTTTTCTTGTGGAAATAGCTTTCTGCAAATGTTGATAAACATATGTCTGCTAGCATTAAGATGTTTGTACTGCCAATACACGTTGGGTTTTATTTAAATAATTTTTTTAAAATGTTCTTTTTTTTACCTCGTATACTAATAACGAAAATCTGATTCACTTATAGTCGGAAATTCATTATGAAACAGGGGACATGCACAAAATTTTTGAGCCCTGATCAAATAGGAGCTGAGATAATAGGGGGGCAGGCGACCGACTGATAAGTGTTAAATAGAAGTTGATTGAATATTGGTTGGAAAAGGTGATCATTAACCACCCCCACCCCCCCCCCCCCCCCCCACCCCCCCAATCGACTAAGACTCGCCTACGGCCCGATCTTTTAGGATTGCTTTGTAATTCACATTTTTGAAAGTCTTTCAACAGTATACACAGCAAATTCTCTCTTTTTTAACTAACTTTCCGAACAATATACCTAAAGCATTTGAATTAACAAAGGATATGCTAATATTTTTACCATTCAAGTTTATTTAATATTCTAATAAATAGCGCAACCCTCCAAGTTATGGCTACTTTTCATGAACATATGATCTAAAGAATAAGCTCTGACGCAATGTCATGTAAGGATATTATAATATTCATTAAAAAAATTGTTATTTTTGCATATATGTTACATTTTACAGTGTTTTGTGGCTCAAAAGAAAGACAATTAAAATTTATTTCATAATATATAGTTTAAATTGCATAAGATAACCTAGAAATAGTAAAAAAGTCCCTTTCTTTTTTTGTCGTAAAACAGAAATTAACAAAGATTTTTATTAAAAAACACCTTAGTGTAAAAATTAAAAATTCTAAATATGGTCACAAAAAGATTCAATTAGTTTATTAAATGTTTCATTTTCAGCAAATGACGATTAATCTCTATTACAAAGAATAAAGTGTAAAAAGATATTCTCGTTTTAATTTTAAGCAACTTAAAATGCATTTTAATACCTTTTAATGATTTATTTTTTAAAACATCATTTTATAAAATGTTATTGATTTTTAAAGTTTTATATTAGAATGTTTTTAAATTTTGTTAACATTTTGTTTTAAATGTAGAAAATTGGTAATTCTAAACATTCAAAAAATGATTTTATTAAATTTTCATCACTTAAATTGCATGTTTGATGAAATTTTCAACTGATAATACAAGAAAAATCGTTTAAGTTTTATTATATTTTACTTTGAAATGTTAAAAAATATAATTATTGTCAAAAATGTGGAAGTTATACTTTCCTCAAAAAAAGACCTAAAACATGCAAATTAACACGTGTAATGAGATTTTTTTTCTTTCAGGTTTAATTTTAAGTAATTATTGATATTTTTTGTAAAAAGGATTTTATATAAAAAGTTTTAAAACTCGAGTTATGTAGTGGTTCTAAAAAAGCTTGCGAATTTATGCAATTTTCTTGCAAAAAAAATTTTCTAGGATTTTAAAAATAGCATAGGGTGTTATTAGACGTACTTACAGATACAATTGCTAAGTCATTTTGGCCAAACACTAAAATAAAGTTTTGACATCTGAGGGACCATACGTGTTTCATTTTGTGCAACCGACAATGTAATATTAATTTGTTTCGAGTCTATATATTCAACAAGATTTAATTGGTCCATGGTCGGTTATTTATGAACTTTTGCTTTTTTGTAGGTCCTATTGTATAAAGCTGAAAATTTCGATGACTACTGAACCGATTGAGTTCTTCAATTTTTTAAGGTAGGGTCACAGCCGTTGTATATATTAATAATCCTAATCCTATTATATAAAGCAATAAAGTTTTTGTCTGAAGCTTCAGATCTCGGTAGTTTATAGCACGAATTAGTTGTACTATTCAAGGAAGCTTTATAATTGTCATAATTCCATTTTACACAGAAATTTTTTTAGCTTGATATTGCTGTTTTGTTTAACTTTCCTCAGAAGTTGTAAGGGGAATGTTAAAAATTAATTAGCAAGAATCAAATAATCTGTGTTTTACTATAAACCAATAAATCAAAAATAATAACATTTTAAAAAGTACAAGAATTGATTTAAAATCATTTTAACTATAACAGATAACCTTTAAATTTAAATTTTATATCCTTAACAGAAGTTCACATTATTTAGAAAGAAGCATTCTATATAGAGGGGTTGAAATATAAGTATACTACGTTGAATTGTTTTTTTGCTTTTCCATAATTAGGATCGGTCCGTTCGTGTGTAACGGATGGCTATCATCGTTATTTTAGACATGTTAACATTGTCCTTTCGATTTCAAACTTATTATTGTGATTCCTGTAATAGTTAGGCAAGAGTTCGAAAGCTTAGCAATTCTAAAATCGTTAACAAAATGTCCGTACTTCTATTTTTTAAGACTACTAATTAATTAGATATTCTGCTATTTAGTTCTGACACTCTGCAAGTATTCGTTTGTCATACCATTTCAGCGATTCGCTTTTATGGTTGTTGCCTTCCTTATTCCAATGCATTTTAGGAGACAAGTAGGTAGATAGAATTATAAATATATTTTGGTCGCTCTAATTATTCTTCTCTAATACTTAAAATGTCCTGATATCGTCTGATTAAAAATGAATGATTGAAATTCACAAATCGATATTTAAAAAGTCAACCGTGATACTATCATATCCAGGTTGTATATACAGGTAGACTTACCACCTGGCACCATCCAAAGAATGTAATTGCCAATTACTAGAAAGGTAGCCTAAAATGTCACTTTTAAGTAGCGAAACTTCTCTATTTTTTTACTTTGTCTGTCGGTTATTTAGTCAGTATATAACGATTTAGGTTAAATGTGATTTTCTCGGATGTTATTTGAGACTGTAGATTTTTTAAAGAAAGATACTCCTCACCAAAGAGTATCCAGCATGAAATTTTTTGGTCTGTCAATCTGACGGTCATGCTATAAAAACAGATTTATTATACTTACACTACTTTTATATAATACCTTGATTAATTGTATTAAAGCTATCTGGACATTTAAAATTATAAATTTTTTATACCCGCACATCATAGACGTCCAAGGGGGGGAGGGTAAAGGGGTGATTACCCCCCCCCCCCTCAAATGAATTTGGGGGTGCCGTAGGCACCCCTTAAATTTTATTTTCAAAATTTTATCCCCCTTAAATAAAAAAGTTTGGACGCCCCTGCCGCAGATATTGTCAAATATCTCTCATTTTAATTTTAATAGTGAAGCTTATCTATAGTTAGTATCGGTCCGTATGTCTGTAAAAGGTAGCTCTTATCTTATATTTATGACTAGCGGCTGCGCTCCGCTCCTAGCATCTAGAGAATCTATATTCGAAGTGACAAGGAATAACAGAAAAATAGAATAAATCCATTACCTAACTTTTCATAAAATATGAAATAACCTAAAACTATTAAAGGACCTATAAGAATCTTCAGTATAAAGGGGGACCACATCGGTTCAGCGGTTAGAGAGATCCTTTGCTACAGACAAAAAAAGGGTTACTACTTTACATAATAGGATAATAGAATTGTCCTATCGAGCTTAATATGATGATTCCTGTAACAGGTATGTACAATTTAGAAAGAGATTCAATCAAATTAGTATGTTCCTTATAAACATAATATTTTTTCTATTTTATTGTATTACATAATAGAATATATGTAGATATTATGTCAAAGGGAAAAATTGTCGTCAATTTAGGTTACCTAACATTGACATCATTTATTGGTCAGTTTGTTTATCCAGTAGGAAAGAATTGTGTGGATGGGTGGGATCGTTATTTTAGCCAGCTACAAATTTCACTTTAGACTACGTGATAATCTGGTGTAACATCCAAGCAATAATAAATCCATTATGATATAACTATCATGGAATTGGATTTCTGGAACGATTAAGTATAACATAAAAAGTTGTTTTTAATTTAAACTGCATCCATAATGCTCATTTTATTGTTCTTTTATAATATTAACTGCTAAACGTTTAAATTTATATCTAATCTATATTAAATAATTATATGTCTATATCTTTCAATTATATATTTTATTTTTATATGTCTATACCAGGATTAATATATCCAAAAGCAGCACAGCCATGACATATATTGAATATTTCTGTTAGGTCTTATTCTGGTGTACCACATCTTGCAATTAACCAATTTAACCAACTAAGCCCTGACCTGGAACCCCCACCAAGGCAATCAGATAACCTAAAGAAGAGAACTCTTAAGTGAACTGAAAAATGAGAAAATCAAAATCTTATCTTTAAGTGATGTCTCAAAAAGTGCCCAATCCAAGGAGAACCATTGTAGCCTACGTTCTGACGAGAACTAAAAGGTAATTAGTACTATTTTAACGTCATTTGTTAAGACGCGGTTTTGGACCGAGATTCAAACTTACTAACAACAACGATCGGATGCGCTATGTTTTATACGACAGCCGTGGTTTATTAAGTAGCATCGCTAATATAAATATATGTATGGTTGGCTTCAGATTAGTCAAGTGTAAATAGTAATGGTTGATTTTCATCAATAAAGTGGTCAAATTCTTTAGTAAGGATGCTTCAAAAAACGTCATTTTTTCATTAAAAATATATAAATCTTAACAATTTTACTATCATTTTTTTATCTTTTTAATCTTACATCAAAGTGTTTCTTTTGTAAAAATATTTTTCCAAACCCCTTATATTTTAATTAAAAGATCTCGAGAGGAGAATTTTTTTTTGTAAAAAAGTTTTGTTGGTTTACGCCACATTCACTTCAAGTGGTGTGGATTTTTTGTAGCAAAATTTAAAAAAGCACAACCGCTGCCAGTTTATTTCGAACATTAAAGAATAAAATTTAGCTGAAAATGTACTTCTATTTTTAAGTTTTTACGTAGAATAAGGATCCAAAAACAAAGGCTTTTTAATTAAAGGTGGCGAGAGAAGTAAAATTTGATTGTGTTAAAATAAAAAAATATATATCAAACATGGGAAACACACAAAAATGTATAGCTCCATTAGAAGCTGAGATAATAGGAGTGGGAGATGTCACTATCACATCGAAAGAGGTCATTTAGTCCTTTGACACGTATTTGTTCTTGTGTCAATAACTATATATAATAGAATAAACATTTCAAGGGAAAAATAAAAAAAATGTGCTGCTTTAATATACAAAATAAACCCACACTTGTAAGTCTGGAAGCAAAACCAACGTAATGTCCAAATATTATTTAAGACGGTTCCATCAGAATAGATGTAGAATTTACGTGGATATTATGACAGGGGGAAAATTGTCGTTAATTTAGGTTGCTAACATGGACCTCAGTTATTGGTCAGTTCTTTCATCCAGTAGGAAGTGAGGGGATAGACTAAAAAGAAATTGGATGGGGGGTATCGTTATTTTAGCAAGCTGCGAGTTTCACTTATTGGAGTACATAAAAATCTGCTGTAACATCTTAGTGATAATATATCGGTTTACATGAAACAAATACCAGGGATCTTAAAGAACAGACAGTAGACAATAAATATACACCCACAGGGTTTAGTTAATGATTTTGTAGATTAAAATTATTGGTTGACAAGTTTGAACAAATCTTGGTACTGTTAGTAAATCTTGATTAGTCGGTACTAACTAGAAGTATCTAAACCTTTAACCACGATGATTTTAATCTAAGAAAGTTAGGTATTAAGATATAAAAGTTTTTATAAAGAATTTTAATGTTAGAGGTAGATTTGAATCTGCAACACATTTTAAAGATTTTTTATAAAATTCGTTTTTTGTATAATTTTTTCAAAAGCGCAAATACAATTTAAGTTAATTAATTTTGACATCCCTGATAGGTGGATTGAAAACTATCTGTGCTCTAATTGGTTGAATTATGTACGACACTTAAGCTTCTCCAATCAGAGGACAGATAGTTTTCAATCCACCAATCACAGATAACAAAATTAATTAACTTAAATTGTATTGTATTAACAATAAACGAATTTTATAAAAAAAAAATCCTTAAAATTTGATGCAGATTTCAAATCTATCTCTAACATTAAAATTCTTTCCAACTTATATATCTTATTAGGTATATTTATGATTATTAGGAATGTGCATCAATGTATTATCAATTGTCTTAACTTTTAAGATTTTTGAATAAAATTATTAATATTTTTAAATTCAAATTAATTTAGCTTTTAATATTAAAAATCCATTAAAACTGTATATTAATAATAGGATGAAGGATTAACGACCTAATGAACTATTCTCCCCATATGACCGAAACCACACAAGCAATAAAGCAATCCAGGCATCGTAAAGTCTTTCTCTCTCTATTATCCCAGGGAGGGAGGCAGGGGACATTGGGCTGTTATTACACTAGTCACCAAAGTTTTATATTCGTTGGATCAACAACTCTGGGGACTTTCATTAAATTTTGATTGATTGGTTCCGCGATTGGTTGAGTGTCCAAAAGTTCAACTTTTGATTGTAATCTAAAGAAGTGGTAATTTTGTATATTATTATTGTGGATGTACAATGTACATCATTGTCGTATCCCTTTAGATCCCTGCTCTATTCCAGCTATCATAAAGTATCTCTTTAATAACAGCAATTCTATTTTGGAATGGATATCCTTAAGACTAATAACGTCCCCTTCTAAATTAGTATCTTATCTCAGTTATACTGGTACCCAATGTTTTAAAAACCTCCTTTCTCATTGGTGGCTTTCAGAGTTGGGAACTTTTATCTGATCTCTGCCATTTTTTGTTGTTTGAGGGGGGGGGGGGATATGGGATCTCAAGAAAATCTAACCTTTCTCTTTCAATAAACGAACATTATTATGGAAATGTATTGTTTTTGCAACTAGGACTTTCTATAACTATTCCAAATCGTACTTAATTACTACAGGCATCACCTTGCCAAGTTTGAAATTGATAGTTCAACTCTAACATGCCTAAATTAACGCTAAAAGCTATCCTAACGGACCTACCTTAGTTTATAAAAGCTTCGTCTTTTTATAGGAATACGAACATAAAATGTATGTGTTTGGTTAAGAGGTAGATGCATAAAAGATCAGAGGGCCAAACAGTGATGGTTAAGTGGCAACATGGAGGGCGGGGATAATGGTGGTTAAAATATTCTTCAACCCTTTCTTTCTTTCAGTATTTTTATCTTGTACACAGCAGACTTTGACCCAATAGAGTTTGATAAAGAATTATTTATCAACATTGTCCTATACCTGTTTTTCTGGGAGGTAAAAAGGAAGGAATTTTAAGATGTGCTGAATTTTAATTTCCAAATGTGTACGCAGTTTCCGCGGTGTTTCCTCATCCTATCTCAATATTTACTACTAGCTAAAAAGCTTCAAACTTCTAAAAAAATTTAAAGTTTTGAATGTATAAATCGTTTATACGTTCATGATTTTAAAAAATTGGAAGTTTAAGCTTTTTTAGCTATCATATCAATTTTAACATATCAATAATACAAAGTAGTACGAAATCTGTCTGTCTGTCTGTCCGTCCGTCTGAAGCTTAAGATCTCGATAACCACTGAACCGATCGGATTCTACTCTTGGGGGTATATACCTATTGGTCCTGTGGTGGTTTTAAGCTATTTTCTTGGGGGGTGGGACACTACAAACCCCCCCAAAAAAAACAAAAAAATCCCCCAACTTTTTTTTTTTTTATTTGTAAGAAATATTCTTGGTCCTTTGTAGAAGATTTCCTTTGTGGAATATTTCCTTTGTAGAAGATTTCCTTAGTCCTTCTTATTATTTTTTTTTTTACAAATTTCACCTTACACTTTTTTTACCATCTCTTGGGGCAAAGCCCATAGAGGCTAGGGGCGAAGCCGCTAGTCTATAATACAAAGTAGAACGATTTCTGTCTGTTTATTTGTCTATCTGTCTGTTTGTAGCGAAGGATCTCGCTAACCGCTGAACCGATAGGGTTCTCCTTTACAGGGTAACTTCTCATAGGTCCCGGGAAGGTTTATAACTATTTTCTTGGGGGATGGGACACCCCCAACCTCCCTAAAAAATGAAAAATACCCCCCCCCCAAAAAAAAAAAAAAATTCCTCCCCCCCCCCACAAGAAATTTTTTTTTACATTCTTATTTTAAATCTAAAATATGAAAATTTGGTTTTATCAAACCTCTTGGGGCCCAAGTCCCTAGAGGCTAGGGGCGAAACCGCTAGTCATTATATAAAGAAGTAAGGTTTTTTTCAAGCTACAGATCTTAAATTTCTAGTCCAAATAAGAAATATTTTTACTAGGATATATGAAAAAGGTTTTTAGGATTATCTATCTAATCTTAATGGTTATTCTACTCCCCAACAAATAGCCTAAAACATGCCCAACCCTAAATGTAAAAAAGCTTCGCTTTTAATAACAAATGAATTAAAGAATAGCCACGCTTCCCCTACAAGATTAAAGATTATCTAAAGACAGAACTAGAGCCAAACATAAATCCAAATAAAGAGGATAATCATAATTAGAGTGCTGATAGGAAAATGTTTTAAATTTTATGTTCATATATATATACCTCCCTCATAATTTTAAAACCGTAAAGTAGTTATTACAACAACATAATATTTGTCTAAATGGAAAAAAATCTATAAAATGTCATAGGTTTCCTTAGCTAGCCTTATCCTATTATATAAAGTAGTAAGATTTTTTTTTGTCTGTAGCGAAGGATCTCACTAATAGCTGAACCTATATGGTTCTCCTTTAGAGTGAAGCTTCTTGTCTATAATACAAAGTAGCTTGATGTCTGTCCGTCCGTCTGTCTGTCTGTCTGTCCGTCCGTCCGTCTGAAGCTTAAGATCTCGGTAACCACTGAACCGATCGAATTCTACTCTTCAGGGAATATACCTACTGGTCCTGTGGTGGTTTTAGGCTATTTTCTTAGGGGTGGGACACCCCCAACCCCCCCAAAAAAAACAAAAATAATCCCCCCCAATTTTTTTTTGTAGAAGATTTCCCTGGTCCTTTTTTGTGGAAGATTTCCTTGGTCCTTTTTTTTCGAATTTCACCTTAACTTTTTTTTTATCACCCCTTGTGGCTAGTATGATTATAAAGGAATATGAAACACTTAGAAAAACCTAACTTTTTTTTTGGGTTATGTCTAATTTCATGAAAATTGTGCGAAGAGAGTATTATAAGAGTAAAACAATTTCTGTATGTTTCCAACCCGTGGACCCTGTGCCGACTTTTGATTGGGACTTTGAATATCAGCCAATAGCGTTGGGAATATTTAAAATCGCTATAAAAGAGCAAAAAGCAATTTGCAAGCAAACGATAAATGTCAGGTAGTTTATAGACTTATTTGGACATAAAACCGAAGATCATCATCAAAAATACGTTTTTATGCAAAAAAAAGGTTCGTTTGATATTCTTAATTCATCACACCATTATATCAAAAGTAAATTAAGAAGTTGGGTTCTTACGAATAGTGTTTGGGCAGTCTAAAAAATTCTGTTGTGAGAGAAATAGAACCATATAATTAGTTTAGTAAAGATTAATTTTCACTCCAAAGGTTCAACGTAGATTTTCAGAAGAATATTTCATCTAAAGAAAAACTATTTGACTACAATATTTTTTGCTGTCAAAAGAATCAGAATTAAAAAGATTATCATTTATCTGTATTAAAGTTGCGTTATTTTCAAAATAAAAAATTATGAATAAGAAATAGATGGACCAAAATCAAGCTTCCTTTAAAATTCAGTCCAGCTGATAAGAAATCTTAATGAATACACAGCGACAAACATACAGAAAGACATTTATCAACTTTAGTTTATAAAATTATTTGACGCTATCACACAAAGTACCAACTGAAGCACTGATAAACCCCTCTCTTCATTTGAAATAAAGTGAAAATAAGAGGGTGGGGGTACATTTCTTTGTAAGAGTACCAAAGGAAAAGGACCCGCAGGGTTAGGACCTTTCCCATCTGTAAGGCATAGGAAAAACACTGCATTCTACTTTTAATTTATATTGAAAATAAGGGGGATGGGGGTGTTATCAGAGCTTAACTGGGCAACTTATAAGATATTACCAATTATATTGTCCTCAAGGGGGGATAAAAAATGAGGGAGGGAGGGTCTGAGGGGCGGTCATTGATATCAAATACACAAATCTACTTTGCTCTCTCTAACTAATCACAGACATAGATATTGCAACTGAAAAAAAGCTATTTCACTTTAACTTTTATCAACAAAAACTTCAATTATCAGTTCAGTAATAATAATTATTTCAACTTCTTTTTTTGACTTAATTTATCTTTAGATAGCGACTTCGCTTCTAGAATCTAGGGAATCTGTATTTGAAGGGGCTAAAATAATAGCTTAAACCATCTAGAATTAAGTCTGTGAATTAAATAGACTAAAACCATCACAGGACCTACGTGAAATATAATCCTAATTAGATAACCAAATCGGTATAGTAGCTAATGAGATCTTAAGCTTCAGACAAAAAAATCCTCTACTTTATATAATAGGATGTATCCTCATCATGTCCATTGTTTTCTGCCTATCTTATTTCTTTCTTTCTTCTCTTTCTTTTCTTTTTCTGTGTCTCCTGTGTTTTGTATTAGAACATGTCTGGCCTCGGTGTGCATACAATTCTGAAAAGTATCACATCAGTAGTCGTTTCATTTGTTTAATTGTAGCAGGAAAAAGTGTATAAAAAATCAGCATTGTGACGTCATAAAATTGAGGAATTATCCATCTCTTTTTGGGGGGTTTTCTTTGCCACTTCTCCTCTCATCTTCCTCATTTGTATGACTTCACATGGCTGATTTTTGAGACACTTTGTCCAGCTACTGTTTAACTATGAAAGTAAAGCAAATAGGGACTCTTAATTGTACCTATAGAAACATAGTGTAGGAACAATTCGACCACATTATTTATATTTTGATGCAAAACAGTAGTTATTGTCTTTATTTAGGATTTGTTTAGATTTTTATGTATTATTGGTAATATGGTATAATAAATCTAATATTTTATTATTTGATACAAATTATTTACTAAAATTCTAATATTTTTTAGCTTTATTACATGAACACCTTGATATTGCTGGGTTTTAGCCTCCATTGAGGTTAATTTCGGTTTCTGGAGTAATTCTAATCTGTCATGTAACTATACAATTACACTCTTAACCAGCCTGGTTATATACTGTTATTACAATACTGTAATAAATCTCGGAAACGGCTGTGATATTGAGGTCATTTCGCTACAGGATATTGTAATGTATTGGTTTCTTCCTTGGGTATAATACTTATGGTTAGAAAAATGATCATTAGTAAAACAAAATGTATTGATATAATCTTAAATGGTGCATACTCTGGGATCTGGAAGTGCATAAAAGTAGCTTGAAACCATACCCAGACTTATTTATAAAAATTAAATAGCCTAAAACCATCTAAGAATTTATTAGCATCTTTATTCTAATGTAGAACCATATCAGTTCAGCGCTTAGAGATATCATTTGCTACAGACAAAAAAGCTTTCTAACTATATTTTTTTCTAACTTTTGAGTAATAAAAACTGGATTTGATTAGGAGAGAGAAAAAGAGAGGAAAAGATGGGGAGATAAAAAGATAGATAGACGACTGTAAGAGAGATTGGATTACTTTTTGTAGAAAAAGAGACAAGAGAGAAAGAAAGAAAGAGAGAGAGAGAGAGAGAGAGAGAGAGAGAGAGAGAGAGAGAGAAAGAGAGAGAGAGAGAGAGAGAAAGAGAGAGAGAAAGAAAGAGGTAAAAAGTTCCATATAAAGTTTTCAGATATTTATTACTTTTATACTATACAACTTACATAATATTATACTATATATAGTCTATAAAAATATTATCAAAACAAAAATGCGGTAAAAAGCCACATGTTATAGCAATAAATGCAAATAAAATGTATCTTTTGATTTGTTTTTATGAATTGACCACATTTGTTTTGCAGATTTCTTATTGGACGAAGATATTTAAGCTCCTCCTTTTCCTATTGGTCAAAACTGACCAGTGCTCTGCGCTGATTGGCCAAGACTGACCAGTCCTCTGCTCTCATTAGTCAAGACTGGCGGTAGATGTTCCGAACTGACCAGTGGTCATCTCTGATTGGTCGAGACTGACCACTAGTGGCGGCAAAGTTGTTTATTGGCTGAATGCTTGACCTTTGACTGACCAATACAAAATATCTATCAGATATATGTGAATATAATTTGTATTATAAAAATTTTTAGTTTAATGTTTTTTTTTTATTAATACCTATGAATGAATTAAAGTTTTCAAACAATATTTTCTTTTTTAATAAAACGATGATTAAACAAAATATTTTCAGATTAAATTTATGAATGTCAAATAAAATCTAGTAAACGGCTGAAACGATTAGCTTGGCGTACAGAAGTACCCAGAGTTTGTAAATGGTTGTTATGGTACCAGTGTGATTTGGGAAGTTGACCCCTCCATCACTTTCAATTTTAGTTTTAAATTTAAAAAGTATTTTAATTTCTCTTTAGTGGGTGTTCCTACCCTCCCAAAGAATGGTGTTGAACCTCTCCAGGACAATGTAAAGGAGAACATTATCGGTCAGATAGTTAGCGAGATCCTTCGGTACAGACAAACAGAAAGACAACATGTTACTTTCATATTAAAGTAGCTACGCAACTAGAATAATAATATGAATTTTTTTTTATTTTTATTTTTTTTATTATTAGCTTAATTTATTTCAGTATAATTACAAATAACATGAAATAAACTATAATATTTTTGGATTTTTTTTTATAAATTAAATACAGTAAAATATTTCACATTAATGAAACAATATGTATAATATTTTGTTTTGTTTTAATAGTTTTTAAAAAAATATTTACTTTTTTGGAAAAAAAAAATTTTTAGGTTTGAAAGTAAGTAATATTATCTTTATATTGTAAAAGAAAATTCAAAAATTCAGATGGAATAATAACATGTGAAGAAGTTTTTTCTAAAATTTTTATGGCAAATTGGGCAACAAAAAGTGTTTAAGAGTAGCAATTATTAACAGTCCATTTTTGTATAGCTTCGTCCTTGATAGATTTCAATGCTCTGTCTTTGGCTACTAAAATGATTGTTGAAATTTGAAGAAAATCTTTATCATTGAATTGAGGATAAGTGATGTTAAAAAGGAAAAAGTTTTCTTTTAAAAAAATGAATTCTGGATTCCCATCATTATATTTTTGGTCTAGAAATAATGCAAATGCATTATAATAATATGAATTTAATGTGTGTAATGGATAACAAACATGTGTTTTTATGTGCCAGTGTCCATCAATTACAGGGATATCGAGGGATAAGACAATGGATGATAAACTGATTAATTCTACTTTCCCAAGATTGATAAATAAATTTACCCTTTCCTTGAATTTATTTTGAAATTATTAATTGAAAGTTTTTAGCCAACCAATCAAAATTCAATTAAAGTACCCAAAGTACCAATTACAACAAGCGAATAAGATAAAGTGGATATAAAACTTTGGGTACCAGTGTAATTTACTACAATCCAATTTACATAACGTACAGTCGATCCTCACCCACTTTAAATTTTAGTTTTTAAATTTGAAATTAAATAGTTATAAACCTTCCCAGGACCTATCAGAGAATACACTGTGAAGGAGAATCATATCGGTTAAGTGGTTAGCGAGATCTTTCGGTACAAAGAGACCTTTTACTTTCATAAATAAGGAATTAAATATGAAACAAAGAAAGACAAAAGATATGTGCTTTTGTGTGTGTGAGTGTGTGAGTGTATGTGTGTGTGTCTATATAGTTAGTGTGAGTGAGTGTATGTGTGTGTGCGTGTGTGTGTGTTTGTATGTGTGAGTTTTGTTGTGTATGTGTGTATATGTATGTATGTGTGAGTGTGTGTATGTGTGTGTGTGAGTGTATGTGTGTGTGTGTGTACATAAACGTCTAGTTTAATTAAGATGTATTACTGACCCAAATTGATAAGAGCAAAGCTTCTCTATAATTGATGCAGATCAACGCTATAATTTATTTTCTCTCCTTCATTAATGCTCCTTCAACTTTGGGGATTGTTTTTGACTAATCACTTTGAAAAAAAGAGCACCTAGAAATTCTAATAGAGTTGGCTTTGAGATCTTACAGGACTGGACATATGGACGATTACAGCATGCTATTCAGAATTTAGGGACGGATAAGGGAATTAAAAAAAAAAAAATATTGACTCCAATTAAAAGCCCACATTTAATGAAAAATAAATCAATAATTTCCTTTTAAGTTGCTTAGCTGACTTTGGATCTTATTTTTCTTGTTATTTGTTGTAAATGTGTGATGAGATGATCCAACACATTTTTCATATAGACAACTGTTGGACTAACAGCTTTTGTTATTATTAAATATGTTTAAATAGATAAGCGGCTTCGCCCCAAGCATTCTCGGAATTTGTAAGAGGTTGATCTATCAATATTGAAAGGAACCTTTTTAAGACTAGAAGCTTATTACCTGATCAGAAAATATCATAAAGCTTCCCTAAAAATTGAAGTCATTCAACTGTTTTTTAGTTATTACTTGACACTATTCAGGGAACAAAATGGCTAAGACAATGGAAGATTTATTGATGTACACACCCAATGATAATAAACAAAATTACCCCTTCTCTGCAGATTAAAATTATTTTATTAAAAGTTTGTGCCTATTAATCAAGATTGAGTGAAAATTATTAAGTTAACTAATAAGAAAACTTTGGGTACCAGTTTAATTTACAGTCTATTGTACTTTCCCTTCCTTGATTCACTCACGTAATCCAGCAGTTTACGAGATTCTAATGGACAAACAAAAGTACATTAGTTCAGCTATTATCACTATTATATACTAGAGTTGGCTCGATATAACTATCTCCCTATTGGCTAGTTTTCTATATGCATATATATTTCTCAATAAATCTATTTTCCTCACCCGGCATTACTATTTAAACGGAAGTAAATATTTAATAATTTAAATGATCTTAAAAAGATCTTTTAAATTATATTTTTTTCTTTACATTACCATTACCAAAGGGTTTATTATATGATTACAATTTTAGTTCAATATTTGAACACACAAAGTGTCGCCACAATCGAATTCTTTTAAAACAGAGTTTTCTTAAATTTATTATATCATAAATTTAGATTTTCTTTTTTATGATTAGAAATTAAATACTTCATTATAATGTAAATAGCAACATGAAATGAAAAAAATGAATTTGTTTTTAATAAAGTAAAATAATGGGTCTTATCGTTCTGGGCAATGAGAGTTTATTATGGATTATTGGAGCACTATGAGTTTTCAACGTATAGTCTTTGGAAAACTTGAGCTCGTTTATAGACATTTATTTCCTATATAGATCTGACATGGATCTTGAAGCAATTAAGCAGGCCGTTTTGTACAGGTTAAAAATTGGAAGATCTCATTAAATAAAAGTTATCGCAAATATACTTAGTAAATAAATTGTTTATTTGACGAGGTTGCGAGATTTTTCAAAATGCAAAAAATATTAATATTTTGCTACAAAGTTGGAAGTTAGGTAGATTATTAATATTCTTGGTGGCTTCAATTGAGTAACATTCCACAGACAATCAACCCTTTGATTTGGCGACATTTATCAGATAGTCCTTTGCAAAAAAAATGAACTGGACTGATTAAGTTCTGTATTTTAGGGAGGCTTCACAAGAGGTCCTGAGATAGTTTTAAGCTGCCATATATTTAGATTGAGTCTTTGGATGGTTTCAGGCTGCTTCGAATACAAAGACCGTATCTTCTAGAAGCACTTTAGGTAGTGAATGTCAATTCCACCACTTTTTTTCAAAAAGAAAAAGTGAAGAGTTTTTTGTTTTTTTGGGGGGGGGGTTGTGGGTGTCCCAACCCTCAAGAAAATAGCCTTTAACCACCACAGTACTAGTAGAAGAGTGGAATCCAATCGGTTCAGTAGTTACCGAGATCTTAAGTGACGGACAGACAGACAGACGGACGGACAAACTTCAAGCTACTTTGTATTATAGATGATATTCACTCTAGTAAACAGTAATTCACACAAACGCCCGACTAATATGATATTATGAAAATATAATTTGACTACTTGAAATAAACATTAAACATATGATAGATATTTATTACTTTTCAAAGAATCCTTTGTCTTTCAAGCGTAAATACTCTACAATAAATATTCTTTTCAGTATGGCGTCGAAACCGATTCATATCTGCAGGAAGAGAACCGGTTCTCTTCTACACTGAAAAATCATGTATCACATCGTATTTTAGACAACTTTCTACCAATAATAAATAAAAAATTTAAAATCAATTTCAGTTTTTTTTAACCCTGAAGGGCCGGTCTAACATAACTGGAATTCATCTAGTATGTTTTACTTTTACAATACGCTGAAAGCTGTCTATAATACGATGAGATAAATAATTTAGTCCGCCAAATTTACTATATTTTAACCCTTAACGGTCGGGGGGGGGGGGGGGCGTTGAACGCCCCCCCATCCGGTTTTTTCTATCTCATTTTCTGTGTGTGAAAGATAAAGAGCCCAAACTGCTTGACTTTTTAAGTATGGGTATGACACATAACTGAGAGTTGAAATTTTTTGAATATCTCCATCCTGGCGGGCACAGGATGCCAGCAAACCTGGCAGGGTCATCCAGGTAAAGAGCAAAAATATTTTTTTGACTAAAACAAAGCATTTTATCATACCAAAATACTAAAAAATCCTTTAGTAGTACATCTTTATATGAAATACAGGTGTTCAAGTCACTTTCAGGTTCCAGGTATGATCCTGCAGGTCCTGATCCTCCTGGTCTCCAGAAATCTTTAAAAGGCTCCTGTGGCCGCAATTTTTGACTTCAAATTTTAAACTTAAGGTTTTCTTACATGTCTACATAACGTATTAAAATTTCATGAAGATCCGCCGCCGTTTTCCCGCCGACCGCCGACTGCGGCGGCTGGCAGCTGCCAAGTACAGCTGCGGCCGCTGAAATTTATATTTTGATATTTCTAATGTAAAATTTACATAAAGATAAACATTTTCTGGAAAAAATTTTAATCTAGCTTCAAAAATAAGAAAATTACAGCCGTTTGAAATTTTTAAGTAAAAAAAGACCTAAAAACAAAGGTTGTTAAATAAAAGGGTGAAGGAAGCGAAAATTGACTTAGACTTGTAAAAGGTCGGAAATTCATTATCAATCAGGGGACTTAGCCCTCTAGCTCTAATAGGAACTGAGATAATAAGGGGGGGGGGGGCGTTGAACGCCCCCCCCCCCCCGACCCATTGAGGTGCGGCAAGGGGCCCGACTGTAAAGGGTTAATTTACATTCTACTTGATATGCGTGTGCTAATATAGTCATGATTTCATTATGAGAATAGCGTTAGCTTAGGCAGATTGATATATTCTATTACAAGTGGAAGGTATTTTGTATATTTTCGCTAATTATAAATAGTTTGATCCTTGTTACACAGTATTATTTAACAGAGTATTTATTCTCAGAGAGGAAGAGGACAATGATAGATAAATTTATCCCGAAACCCCATCCCTCAATAATTCTAGTGTTTTCAGGCTAATAGAAATGAAAATTTTTAACCTTTTATAATCCTTATACTAAAGTAACAGGATGTCCGTTTGTGTGTTTGTGTGTCTGTACCGAAGGATCTCGCTAACCGCTTAAACGATCGGGTTTAACAGGGTAGCTTCTCATAGGTCCCAGGAAGGTTTATAACTATTTTCTTGGGGGGTGGGATACCCCCAACCCCCCCAAAAAATTAAAAATCCCCCGTCTGTCCGTCTGTCTGTCTGTCTGTCTGTCTGAAGTTTAAGATCTCAGTAACCACTGAACTGATTGGGCTCTACTCTTCAGGGAATATACCTACTGGTCCTGTGATGGTTTTAAGCTATTTTCTTCGGGGTGGGACAAACCCAACCCCCCCAAAAATGAAAAATAACCTCCTCCCCCCCCCAAAAAATATTTTTATTTTTAAATTTTAATAAAACAAAAATAGATTGATCAAACCTCTTGGGGCAAAGCCCCTAGAGGCTAGGGGCGAAGCCGCTAGTATATTATGATTGTCCAATCCCAGTATTCTTGATTGATTTCATATTTACAAGAAGTTGACAAAAAGAGTTAAATTTCAACTATCATTTCATATTTATCATGAGGGAATATGATTCTAGAACAAGGAATACTTTGTTTACTAATGCATAGCTGAGTGAAGCATTTAAAATGACTACGGTTTCCTTTTTCGGAGAAATTTTGTATAGTGGCACTTAAAGTGGTTAGGGTTGAATTCTACCCCCCCCCCCCATTTTTATTATGGTTTCAAGTACGAGTTAAAATCCACCCTTTATTTTTTGTTGAGGGGGTACCTCTCTACCCCCTTCAAAAATAGTTATAAACCTTCCCAGGACCTATGAGAATCTGCATTATAAAGGAAAACCGGTATTATCCTCTTAGAAATTTTTTTTTCAATATTGAAAATTTGAGTACCCCCCCCCCCCCCCCCCCCCCGACAGCGAACTATGAACTCTGGCCGCAGCGCTCGGCTCTCTAGCCTGCCTAGCCGCAGCGCTCGGCCCCCTTGCCTGCCTAGCCGCATCGCTCGGCTCCCTAGCCTAAAACCTAACCTTACCTAAAATAGTTGTTCGTCGGTAGTCGGGGGGGGGGGGGGGCGGGGGGGGGGGTACAAAATTGAAAAAAAATTTTCTAAGAGGATAACGCCAGTTTTTAATAAAGATGATTAGTATGAATAACTTTATAGTGTTTTCTCTAACTGCATCTTATTAATAATCAGAAGTCAATTCAAATGCTTCACCGCTGCTTGGCCTGTTTATTTACCATTTCATTCGCGGTATAAAAAGAGTTAGATTTCATGAGAAATTTAACTACAAAAGAGGCTCTGTTTTGCTTCATACAATTTACTAGTGGCTGCGACCCTAGAAGCCTCAAAAAGTACTTTTAAATTGAGGTAGGGCGGGGGTAAATGATGGTCTAACTACCATCTTTAATTTTTTGTTTTTGGACTGTGAAAAAGAGAGCCATATCGAACCAGTGGTTATCGAGATCTTACGGTACAGAAAAAAAGACATACAACAAAAGATTAACTTACAAAAAACTACTTGAAATTTAAAAAAAAATTAAACATTCCCCTCACAACTTTTTTTTAAAAATAACGATTTGGAAAAAAGTAATTATTTATATTTGACATGTTTTGCCTTTTTATGGCTGTAAAATGATCCTTAAAAAGTTCTTGTTTTTTGCTTCGTGTGGTAAAAAGGGTTAATTTTGTCATATTTTTTTTTTTAAATAATTACTTTTTAAATACCTTAAATTTATGGGTTTATCAATTGGAATAGTCATTTATCGATGCATTATAGACAGCTATCTGCGGACCTTTAAAATAAAAAATTATAAGATTTATTTAAAACAAGTGTTTTTAGCCTTAAGCGACCAAAGGCATGGGCTAACAAAACTGGTATTAATTGTATTTTTTTATTTCGTGGAAAATTGTCTGTATTACGATGCCATAAATGATTCTAATCCAGCGGATATTGATCGGTTTCAAAGCCATACTGGAAAATATTATTCGTCAATTTATAGGAACATTTTAGCTTAATGATAAATGCTTTGATTCAAAATAACCATCAAATATTACTTTACTATAAAACTTGTTATATATGTGATAAAAAAACGCAGTAATTTTATTAAAATCTATATTATAATAATACAAAAATAAACTTATTTGAACATAAATATTTTTTGATGTATTGTTTTTCAGGTACTTTGTTTTTTGATGACAGCCAAATACAGGCTCCGAATATGTACACTAAATATTTTGTACATATTGGTTTTCTCAAGTTTTTTCAAATATTTTAAAAACTCAAACAGATTCATCTATAATACAAAGTAGAACGATGTCTGTCTGTCTGTCTGTTTGTCTGTCTGTTTGTCTGTTTGTTTGTAGCGAAGGATCTCGCTTACCGCTGAACCGATCGGGTTCTCCTTAACAGGGTAGCTTCTCAAAGGTCCCGGGAAGGTTTATAACTATTTTGGGGGAGGGTACCACCACCCTATCAGGAGAAATCGCCCCTAGAAAAAAATTACCCCTCCCGAAAAAGAGACTCCAACGAAACATAAACCAATTATTTCTGTAATTAGATATTTTAAATAAAAAAAAACATTCAAAGTGCCACTAGATGCCTCTAGGCGCGTAGCCGCTAGTACTTAAAAAAGTAGTAGTTTATTGGTTATCTAAAAGTGTACTTTTAAAGACTTGTGTACATTTTCGGACTGTCACCATTCAAAACAAGAAAGACTTACTTTATATATTTACTAGCGGCTACGCCCCTATCATTTAGGGGCTTGAATTCAAAGCGGCAGAGAGGGGCTAGAAAAAAGCTTTGATCCGGAAAAAGAGATAGCCTAAAACCATCACAGGATCTACATTTAAGCTTATTTAAGATAGAGAACCCAATCAGTTCAGTAGTTATTGAAATCTTAAGCTTCAGACAAAAAAAACTAACTATTTTTTACAAAAGGATATCAGTCATACAAAAATTTGAACAAGGACACAAGTTTTTCAACATTAGCGCATCCCATAACAATTAGGCATGACGATTGCTTGTACGTCTGTTTGTCCACTTGTCAGGGACCGACAATCAAGAATATAATTCTTTGTTTCAGGATTTCAAAATATAAGTATAAAAAATTTCTAGAAAAAAAATTATATGTCTTATTCTACTATCATACTTATTTGCAATTTTACATCAATTGACATATTTCATTTTGTATAAAAAGATTCATAAAAATTGCACACATTTTCGCAATAGTTTAAGATAGTTTGAAATTGTTAACAACTGAGATAAATAATTTTATCATAGTAAATAAATACATAGAGTAGTTGCTATTTTGTAATTTACATACAGAATAAAATATTTTCAACATTTTTAAGAGATATAGAAATATTGAGTTTGTCAAAGGGGTAGTTTCACGAAAGGCATTTGAACTTAATTTAGTGAACCGCATATTTTTCCTGGTTAATTTGTCAAACTACATTTATATGGCATATATTGGAAAGAATTTCAATTTTCTACCACTTAGTTTTTAAAATATCAAGACTTAAAAATCGTTTTTTTAAATTGCATATATCACAAAAAGACGATTTTCAAGTCTTGATATTTTCAAAACTACGTATATTCAAAACTACGTGGTAGAAAATTAAAATTCTTTCAAATATATGCCATATAAATATAGTTAAACCCATTAACTAGCAAAAGATATGCGGTTCACTAAATTAAGTTCAAATGCATTTCGTGAAACTACCCCTTTGGTTTTAAAATAAATTGTGATTCATAACCAAAATTTTAAGAAAAATAGAATGCAAAAATATCAGGTAGTATTTTTCTCATTTCATTTGGCCCCCTAAACAGTTTCTTTTGGTCAAAACATAAATATCTTCTATTATTTCTTTATTCCTTAAAATTGTTGGGGCGTAATTCTTCTCTATATGTTGTTTCATATGTTCCCTGCCAAAATGGATATATTATTACTTGGATATTACACCATATTTTCATATTCTCTAATAAAGCTAAACTCGCAGTTGGCTAGAATAACGATATACTAACCATCCCGTTCCTTCTACTGGATGAACGATAAATGAGTTTCATGTTGTTAATTTTAATTTAGCTAGACAAAGTGTTTCAAAAATTAGCCTTGTGACGTAACAAAAATGAGAGATTATCCATCTCTTTTTTAGGGAGTTTCTTTCCCACTCCTCCTCTAATCTCCCTCATTTTTATGACGTCACGTGCATGATTTTGAGACACTTTGTCCAGCTACAACTTGAATAGACAACCATTTTCCCCCCTGTCAAAATATCCACGTATTTTGTATATCCATTCCTGTCACAATTTAATTTAGTATCTTTTTGTTCCACTTTGTGATGTACATATACATTTAGGTATATGCTTCTAGAGTCACAAAAAGGAACTAGGTTTAGAAATGATGCACAAAATATCACAGTTTTTCTCAAAAACATTTTTTCTAAAACATAAAACATATTAATTGTTACAAAATTAATTGTAGTGCCCATAAAAAATGACGTCATACAATATAGACCGATGCACATACTAAATTATCAATGGCAGGCCAGCATTTTAATTCACCAATTGTAGGCTAGTATGACGTCATTTTTTTACAAGCTTCAGAAGCGTTTCTAAAATTGAATATAACTAAACATATCAAATGTTACTCTGAGGTCTGATTGTAGATAAATGAATGAAAATAACAGGGGGGGGGGGGGGGGTTATTTGCTTTAAACTAGGAGTGTCTAATCTAAATTTCACCAATAATTGTAATCTAAAGAAGGGGAAACTTTGTTTATTGTCATTAATGCTACATCCACATTTTCAATGTAAAAAAAACATTAAATGCAACAAAAAGGGAGAAAATATACTTCGCTAAAAAAGTATACATCACTATTTATAGTTCAAACTTTGTAAAATAAATCAATAAACGATAAAGTCAAGTAATAGGATTTTTAAATGAGTTTTGAAAAAAAAATTATGGACAAAGAAACATATAAAATTGTGTTATTGTATAAAAAATTGTATATAAACTAATCTCAATTTTTTGAATTATTTAAATGTAAATAATGATTACCAGAGTTGCAATAATTCAAGAACTAGAATACTGTTGAAATAATAAAAAAAACTTATATGTAATATGTATAGATATTTAAACATTAATTGGTTTTTTTTATTGGCGAAGCTACTCTATAGTTTACTCTGTCCGTCAGTCCGTAACGCCATGGGGAAAATGTGATTTTCTCGGTTGCTATTGAAGATAGACAGTTGAAATCTTCAGCAAAGATTTCTATTCATTGTTTTGTCTATCTGTCTTACTTTTTCTATAAATTTGGACGTTTTTGTTAATAATTGTTGATTTTATTTCTGAGGTCTGTTATTCATAGCTGTTTATACTGCATAGGTAATGTAAATTTTCAATCTAAAGTCCTTTTTTTCAAAGAGTGTTGTTACGGTAGTTTTAAATTTGCAATAATGGTATTTGGCACAAAAATTACATTCAAGTTTTAGAATTGTAATCATCTGCAAAAAAAAAAACGTCGAACCTCTAAAATAGCATTAAGTACAAAGTATATACATGTGCAAGCAAAGTACAATCTTCTTGTTATATAAGTTCATTTTCTCGGAATTTCTTGGAATTTCTTTATTTCTTTGGAAAAAGTTGTTTATCAATGTAAATTTTGTACTGGGTACATAATCTAAAATTGTTGCTATTTTTAAAGAAATTTTCATTTATGAAAGTTAGAAAAAGATAATTATGCATCCCTAAAAAAATAACATAATGGTTAACACATTTTGTAAATCTTTTGCTACAGACAGAAAAGAAAGAATTGCTTCAACACTGGGACAATTTCTAAAAGCAAAGTAATGAAGAGAAAGACAAAATTTTCTATAATAGTTTTTCTATCAATGACACAATTTTTATATTATGCTGGATTAACCCTTGCAGGGGACCCTAATACTGCGGGGCTACCATGTACAAAACGAAAAGAAATGGAGGGGATCCAAATATTTGACCCCCCCCCAGGACCCGGGGTGGTAGTGTTCTGTCTCGATCTGGTTTTGGAGTAAATAGGCGCGATTAAAAACAACTGTTTCAATTTAAAGGGGTCACTTAGAAGCTATTGACGCGGATAATGACACAACCAGTAGATAGTAAATCCAATTGATAAAAAAAATTAAGCATTTACGTCATTTTTTAAGTTTTAAAACTGGGACATTGTAGGTGAAACAATTTATATTATATATTTTAGATTAAGTACAGGTTCTATTTTTAACTCACTCTCACTTTCCATATTCAGTTTTTTCAAAAACTTTGTTAAAGCAGCATTAAACTATTTATTATATACGTGAATTGAATAGAAAATCTATTTAATTTTAGGGCATAAAATTAAGACAAGGATAGGCATATAATTTTTCTTTTTATTCAAGAACCCCGAAACTTAAAATCAAATTTAATCTGAAAATAAGACTTTATTTTAGATTAAATTTACCTTTTTCTTAACTTTCTCTATTCCATACATAAAACATATACAATACATACAGGTACAATAAAGTCTGCCTGCTCAGACTGGTAATTCTTACACAGGCGTTAATTTCTAATAATGTATTACCTTTTGATAATCAACCCATATTTTCCACGAATGTCAAATAAATATAAATAATACAGTTACTCTTTTTTCTGTTAATATTTGTTAGCTTAATGTTGCAGTGTCTTTGCTATGCTTGAAAAAATTTTCCCTGTTACTTAAAAATCAATCATTAATTAAAAATTTTCAGATAAAAATGTTTCACTGTACTGTTTGCAAAATTTTGTTGGTCTTTTCTTTGCTGATTTTAATTATTTGCCGTCCTGTTTATTTATGTAATCCTGACTATAAGAAATCTAACATAATGAAACAAAACAAACCATTGAAACCAGATGAAACTCATAAAAATATGTTAAAAATATGGCTACATTCAAAAACGCAAAGAGGTATTTTAGTTTGACGCCAAAAAAGAGCAAAATTTATGAGCACCGTTCTTTCAAAAAAATAAAGATTATGTATTTATCCACATATATATTGTTGACTTTTTAATATTTTCTATGGTTAAAATCAGTTTCAATTCATCTTTTTATTTGGTTCATTCCATTTTTTCTTTTTATTGTACACATTTATATTAAAAACTGTACCTAGTTATACATTTCTATATAGATTTAGTTTTTTTATTTATGTAAAATTGAAATAAAGCATTTTTTAATTTGATTTTTATTTGATGTCATTCTTACATAGGTAGTTGTTTATGTGTTTGTCCAGTAGTATCTTGAAAACAGCTAACCTGTCAATTTATACATTTTTAGGCGCTCTGCCTTATTTATTATGCTATTATAAACCCTATTTGCCACATAAAGCAAAAACTGTCTGGAATGATCAGTTTAAAGTCGACAATTGAAAAGCATGTCCCATAAGAATAATTATATTTATATTATAATAGCAGATAAATGTAGCATGATCATCTTTGATATCTTTTAATTTCTAGACTCTGTTATTTAATGTGTCTTTATCCTTATTTTTCCTGTACTGTAAATGATAGCTAATGATACATAAACAAAATGCACATTCTAAATATTGCAAGTTGGACCAAGGATGATGATGATATTAGTAACATTAGTTGATTCATTTTTCTATTTTTTTTGTGAGCGGAAATACGCCCCTAACTTCAATAAGATGTGTAAGAAAAATGGACAAGTATGACAAGATTCATAAAAGCTAGGCCGGCTGAACATACAAACTTTGACAAACACATGTAAATATATCCCAAAGTTACTTAAATATTGACTTACTTACATTTAACATTTAATAAATGATTGCTTACCTCATTCTCCTTCGATTTCAAGTGATCATCTAGAGAATCCAGAACATCAACAGCTTGTTATTGGAAGCGATACTCTAACGTCCACTAGGATATTCGGTTAAGTAACATCCAAACAGACAAACAACCCTTTGATTGCAAGAACTTTGTTTAAAAATCCTAACTATGGATTGTAATGAATTGCGCCTGTTTTGGGGATAAAGTATTCGACCTACCATCACAATAAGTGACAAATGCCTGACATAGCAGCAGTATGTAACATTTTGAACAGTACATGTGTTTAAAATGATTTATTCACCTTACGGGAAAAAATCTTTCAGATTGAGTAAATAGTAGATAGTTAAATGTTCAAGAATAGCTTTATTTTCTGAGTACTATTATAAAGTTTATGAGGTGCATTGCATTTTTTGTTTCTAGACCTAAAAGTGTTAAATGTATATTTTTATAATTTTTCCTTATTTAATAAATACACTAATTTTTGTACCTTACAGAAAATGATAGTTTTCATTTAATTTGAAAATTTTAAACAACCCAATAACTACACAACCCGTGCTGGAATTCCTGTGTACTGCAATGTTAAATTGTCAAGGCACTATTCACAATACTAATAGCAATTCTGTGATTGTTTACAGAAGGTCCGTGCATCGATATTATCCCCCACCCCCATTTTTAAAATTTTTGTAATAAAAAGAAAAATTTCAAAAATTGGAGAAGGTAATGATAAATTCTCTTTAGAGGAAGGTGGTACCCTCCCCCCAGATAGCTAAAAACCTTCCCTAGACATATGCGAAGCTTCATGGCAAAGGAGAACCATTTAGGTTCAGCGAATATCAAGATCCTTAGCTAAACACAGACAGACATACAGACATCCTGTTACTTTTAAGAATTGGACATGCTATATTGTGACTTTTTATTGAGGGATCCAATGGGATAAGACCATGGCAGATAAATTCATTTACTCCCCAATGATGATACACAAAATTACCCCTTCTGTAGCATAAAATTAATGGTTGAAACGTTTGAACACTGAACTTAATAAACCAACCAATCAAATTTCGCTAAAGTCCCAAAAGTTATTAAGCCAACGAATAAGAAAATGTTATCATAAAACTTTGGGGACTAGAGTAAAAAACAGCAAATTGTCCCCTCTCTCTCTCTCTGCTTTTTATTGCTGCGCTATGTATTTACCAAATTTTGACACCTTACTTTCAGTTGGTGACCTGTTTGACCACAGATGTTAGTTTTCCTATACAATTTTTACAAAGGGTGTCCATATGAATGCGTTAATTAATCTTATGTTACATTAATAAATTTATAGTATAAATGTATATACAGATAACTACCCCCCTCTTTTTCAAGGACCTTTTTCGTCTGCTAGCAAATTGTTTTCTGCTACTTGGCTGTGTTAATATTCCCGACACTATTGATTAATTTTCATTGCTGGATTTTTCAACTTTTTTCTTGCTAAAACGTGGCAACACTTATTGGCAGTTCGTGTGAAATTTTCAATTTAGGTTTCTAACCGATTGTATGTAATATATTATGTAACTATGCATTTTATATGTCTTTGTATTGGACAACAAGGGTAGGGCACTTGAATATAGCTTAGATCCTGCTGTTGAAATATTTGATTTTTCACGCACAATTTAGTTAGAAAGACTGAAGGATCTTATGGATTAAGGCAATGAAAGATTTACATTTGATTTACATTTTAAAGAATAATAAACATAAGGGGTGCTGCCACTTTTACCACTAGCAAAAGCACAGCCACTGAGTTTTTGACAAATATTGGGTGTGTTTTTGTCAATTTCGTTTTTAGCTGTATTTTTGGCAATATTTTTTTATCCACTGTCAAAATTACACCTTTCCGCTGTCATAAACACAGTTTTACTGTCAAGTTCACACCCATGAAATTCAAGTATGCTGTCAAATTCACAGTTTTGATGACAAAAATACACCTACTTTTAAATTAATATTAATTATAAATATTTTTACCAAGTTGTTAAAACTTATAACTATTAATAATTAATTAATTAATTACCCCTTCTGTAGATTGCAAATATTACTTGAAAAGTTGAACTTTGCTAGTTCGAACCTATTACTCAGTATTTATTAAAATTATCTAAAGTTTTATATCAATTAATAAGAGAATAGTTTTTTCTCGCATCGTATCTTATGATTGTACATTTTTATATTCGCGAAAAGCTGGATATAATACGATGCTAGACATATTTTTTTGTATGGATGAGAACCGGTTCCTATCCACCGGATTCGAATGAATACGAGAAAATGATTGTAAAACTTTGGGTACCAGTATAATCTATAGTCCAATGATACCTCCCAACTTATAGAGATTAACAAATATCTTAACTCCCAAATCAGTTTCGCCTGTTTATTGGCCAAGGCATTGGCTGGTTTTCATGATAATCAATTAGTGATAAATTAATCTTCCACTGTCCTATCCCTTTACCCATAATCATCTGGGTGGAAGTGGACATTAGACTCTTAATCATACTGGTACCCAAAGTTTTATAAAATGTCATAGTTTTCTTTACTATATCTATTTGGTTGCTACAAACCAAAAGTGCCCAAACTTTTCCACCAATAATTTTATCTCTATGAGAAGTAATTTTGGTTTATCATCAATGGGGGTACAACATTTTTTATTCTTTTTCCTTAAAATCCCATGTAATTCTTGTAAATCAATAACATATTTGCAAAAACAGATATAGACAATCACAAAACATTACTAAATATATTCATGGATCTAAAGGGATAAGACAATGGCCGATAAATTTATGTACATCCCCAATGATGATACACAAAGTTACCTCTGCTGTAGATTTAAATTAGCTGTTAACCAAAGAAGATAAAGTATAGAATAGAATCCAGGTAGAAGATTCTGCCTGGCTAGCCTGAAGTAAAATTGGAACTTTTGAAAGATCAAAACGGCTATAAGGCTGTTAGTAAATAACAGAAAAAATATTCAAAATAAATTCCTTTTGCAATAATTTACTAACAGCCATGTAGCCAAGAATCCATCTTTCTCTTCCCTAGTCACAATGGATTAAAATGGAATTTTATGTGCAAAGACTTTAAAAAATTTAATTAAGTAAGAAAATTATTTTTAAAAAATGTACCAAAAATATTGGTCTTAGTATTTTTATTATAGGTTGCGCTCCTATGTTTGATTTCAAACAGCTGATTATACATACTAGCAACTACATCCATACATGAACTTGAGGTAGGGGGGGGGGGGGGTTTGACCCATTAAGCTGACTCTTAAAAATTATAAATGTGGTCAATCATATTTATCAAAATCAAAACAATAGTATGTACATTTACATGTAACATTTCATCTTTGTCTAAAACGACCAAGCATTATCTGCTGCTTTCATCCTCAAATGGTGTGTGTCAGACGTGGAACTCTCTTAGTTAGACACTATTTTTTAAGGGTCATTGATTACCTTCCACTCATTGAAACTCGAATCAATATTTTCTAAATATAAACACATCACGAGATTTAAAAGCATGAAAATAAAACAAACATTTAACAGTATATATTAGAATTTAAAACAAAATAAATAATTCTAGTTTTGTCCAACTAGTCATTGTGATTTTTACTTTAGCCTTATTGTCTTTACTGCGCAAGTCAAAGATTCCTTCAAATTTCCCAAAAATATATAGGGTTTTCATTTCTATTCCTCCTTATTCTATGTTGTTAACACGTTTAAACACTTAATTAAACCAATGAATTAACAAATTGAAACTCCCCAAAGTTGTTAAGCCAACGAATAAGAAAACTTTATTGTTATACTTTTTGGACTAGAATAATAAACAGACCATTGTCCCCTCTCTCTCTGAAATCTATTTTATTTGTAGAAAAACGTTATAATTAGATATGCACAATTTTATGCTATTTTTCTAACACAACAAGGAAAAAAACATCCATTTAAGCGAAGCTCAACAAATCAGACAGACATACGAATATAATTATAGAGTAACAACGTACTTTTAAAAAGTCTCCTAAAATGGACGTACCGACTTTATGATAATAATTATTAAGTTGCTACGTCTTCTTAATTGTACCTTATTATTACAGGAATAACCATGTCAAGTTTGAATTAAATAGAATAATTTTAACATGCCAAAACTAACGATAAAAGCTATCCGTTGCGTACGGACGTAAATATACCCTAATTGTAGAAAATCTTTGCTCTGAAAAAAAATGATACGTTACGTACGGGTGGACGGACGTAAAGTCCCTAATCGTAGGAAAGATTTACTTTAAAAAAGACAATGATAACAGTATACATATAAGCGAAGCTCAATTTGTTAAAAAACTTATAGGGTTAAAAGAATATTTATTTCCAATGACCTACTACCCAACCCTTTATTTTCCTTCAGACATTGATTTTGAAAATTATTAGCCTTGTCTGAAATCTATTTAAACAAGTATCTAAATTTGCTCCAGGCTACACACACACACACACACACATACACATACACACACACACACACATACCCACACACACACATACACACACACACATACCCACACACACACATACACACACACATCCATTACTAAGTTTTACTTATTATTTCAACACATTTATTTTAGCAAGAATGACTTGATGAAAAGAAGCGAAGTTTTAATAAAAAAGTCCTAATTAAATTGTAAACGTTTGTATTATTCAACTAGACCGATATGTTTACTTTAGTTATTGGGGATTGAAAGTGCCAGGTTTTAGGCTATTCTTAGATTGTACCAGAGGGGTTGGAAAATAACCATATCCCCTAAATTTTCTGGACCCATGAAAACAATAAAAACCATAAAGCAGGGTTTTTGCTACTTTAGAGAGGTACCTGGACATAGTGTCTCAAAAATCAGCCATCTGACGTCATAAAAATGAGGGAGATGAGAGGAGAAGTAGGGAAAGAAATTCCCTAAAAAAGAGATGGATAATCCCTCATTTTTATGACGTAACATGGCTGATTTTTGAGACACATGGCCTGCTACAACAAACTCTAATTGTATAGCAGCTACGCTCCCACTATTATTGTAAATGTTTCCAATTGAAAGGCTTCCCATAATAATTCATAGTAGATATTGAAAAGTTTTTGCCCCAAGCAGAATAAGTGCGACAAAATTTGCTTGGGGGCGTTAGTTTCTCAATCAGGGAGGCGAGGGATATGTTACACAAAGAAAAATGTTTTGCTTGGAGACATATAATAAAATGACCAATGAGAGGCCAGTATAAATTTTACGATTGGTCAATTATAGTTATTGCATACTGCCCTATCATTGGTCATTTTATTGTATGACGTCATTTTTTAGGAGGCACTTTACGCTGTTTCTTTTGCTTGAAATATTTCAGCCAACTATGGAAGATCATTATTGAATCATGTGTATTTTTCAAATCCATCCCCCTTGATTGCATGACCTTTCTATGGAAGTTTAGAAGGCAGTAAAAATGGTTATAAGTTAGGAACTATTTTAATCATATGTAATAATGATACGGTTTCATCCTTATTTAAAAGTTACAGGATGTTTTCTATGTGTGTTTGTATCAAAGGATCTCACTAACCGCTAAACTGATATGCTTCTCCTTTACAAGAAAGGTTTATAACTATTATAAGGGAGGGACACCACCAGTGGCGTGCGAAGCACTTTGTCTAGGGGGGGGGCATTTTGAAGATTTTGTAAAATTTTGCCCCCCCCTAAATCAAAGTGCCCCGGGGGGGCACTTTGCTTTAGGGGGGGGCATTTTGATTACATATACTAATTTTAAATAAGGGCGTTTTAAGGGGTGGGATTATTTGATTATGGGCCTTCTAGTCCTTATCCCTTCTTCCCCTTCCCTTCCCCCATCCCTATTTCCCGTTTATATCCCCTATCTCTTCCCCCCCCCCCCATCTCTTCTCCCCCATCCCTTCTCCCCACCCTGCAATGACCAAAGGGAAGGGAGCTAGAAAGCATCTTCGAAAAAAAAAAGTAGAGAATATAATTTAACCTCCCCCCCCCCCCCCCCCCACCACAAAACATTTTTTATGGGTGGAAGGGGATGTTATAAAATCTCAGCAGGAAGGATGAATAACCCCATTAAAAAAAATTTGGGGGAGGAGGAGATAAAAACACTCATTTTGGAAATAATTTACAAAAAATTAACCTAATATGTAAAACTGATTTTAAATATTTCTTTATTGTATGACAACAAGGATGACAACATCTTTAAGTAGCAAAGCACAAAAATCATTAATAAGAATACAGACAAGTAGATTTAAAGAGCATCTGTTGAAATAAATATATAGTTTAGGTAGAAAAAGTCACAAATCCATCCGGTGGATAGGAACCGGTTCTCATCCATACGAAAAAACTATGTCTAGCATCGTATTATATCCAGCTTTCTACGAATATAGAAATGTACAATCATAACATTAAAACCAGTTTTTTTAGCCGGTGCCTTCGGCACCTCGGGGCTAATAAAAAAACTAGTTTTAATCTCATAATTGTACTTTCTATATCCGCAGAAAGCCATTTATAAAACAATGTGAGAAATAACTATTCTTGCATATTGTGTGATGACAGTCAAAGTAAATTACATACTGGATGCTCGAAACAGCGAGAAATTTTTTTTTTTTTAATATTATAATCCACAAAAAAATTTATCGTACCATAAAAACCAAAGATATAAAGAACTATGTAAAAAATAAAAAAAATTACTTGTCCTTTCATCTACAGATATAAAAATCTCTTAGAAATATGGAAAACTTTGGGGTATAGTCTCTTTTGTGGCAATGCCTCTTAAGGGGCATTTCGTCGTATTTTCATAGTAGCTTTTAATAGGTTATTCTAGGTTAAGTTAGGTCAGGTGATTTCCCCCCAGGGTTAGGCAATTGGCCCCGCAGGAGCTATAAATAGGGGAAAAGCTACTATGAAAATACGTCGAAATGCACCTTAAGTGGCAATGTCACAAAAGGGACTTTACCCGAAATTTAAAAGATACAAAAATAGCCAAAAACATCCTGAAAAGCAATCCGACATCCATGAATTTTTAATAGTTACTTATACTCCATAATGATGGGAATATTAACATTAAGTTTTAGCCTTCTATCTTTAATTGCAGTTGAAAAAATCACATTTCCCCCTTAGCATTATGTACTGACAGCCATAGTGAATTATAGAGAAGCTAAAAAGTTATATCAACATATCCTAAAACTCGTGCGTGAAGTGCACCTAAAAATATTTACTCCACCTTTGAACTAAAATCAATTAAAGACAACAAGAGTGGCGTATTTTATTAAGTTAGGAATATAGAGTGTAGTTAGTTTTATATATAGTTATTCATTTAGACAGACATACAGTGTTGAGAAAAAGGCTTAGATAAAAATCAACGCTGTTTCTTTTTTATATAAAATAACCTTTTGATTAAATGTTTGTTGTTTACAAATGTTTTTATAGAAATAAAAACAAAATATACAATACATGTGATAAAAAGCAGAAACCATTTGGAAGTGCGTGAAGCGCAATTTTTTTTCTTCAAATATGCAGGGAAGGAGGGGTTTTTGGGCTATTTATTACACTAATCCCAAATATTTCATATAAAATTTTCTTATTCGTTGGCTCAACAACTTTAAGGACTTTAATGGAATTTTGATTGGTTGGTTAATTAAGTCAAGTTTCCATACATTTCATCCACTAATTGTAATCTATATAAGGGGTAATTTTGTGTATCATCATTGGGGATGTACAAAATTTCTTTGGTAAAAAGTTTATGTTATACCAAATAAAATACTTCCTATTACCTGGTTTGTTATGTTCAGTGAAAAAAGATTATAACCTAATTTCTACACTAATTAAAAAAATTGGTAAGGTTAAATGAATAGTAACTGTCTGTTTGGCGCAAAGCGCCAAAATTTTTTTTTTTTGAGTATTTCTTGATCTTTTTTTTGCTTTTTGTAGGGTAGGGGGCAAAAAGGGGCATTTTTGTTGACCAGGGGGGGGCATAATGGGGCATTTTTCAACATTTAGGGGGGGGGCAGGGGGGCGGTGGCTAGGGGGGGGGGGCAGGGGGGGGCGTTTTGGTCGCTAGGGGGGGGCGATTGCCCCAAATGCCCCCTTCGGTTCGCACGCCACTGGACACCACCCTCCCAAGATAAATCATTAATTTATAAAAAAAAGTAAAATGGAAAGGTAGAATTACACATAATAATAGGGGAAGGGGGGGGGCAAAATGATTTATCATTCTTGTTCTATCCGTGTAATCATAAATATTGGGTGAAGAAGGAGATTAATTTGTCTTCGTTTTACCTATAACTATTCCCCTATATAAGAAATTGAAAGGGTAATAGAAAAATGGATATGTTGTACGTGGATATATTGACAGGGGAAAATTTGTTGTCACTTTATGTTGCTAAAATATGGACCTTATTTATTGGTCAGTTCGTGCATCCAATAGGAGGGGAGGGGATTGGATAAAGAGGGGGTGATAAGGGTTATTGTTGTTTTAGCCAGATGCGAGTATTACTTTATTAGAGTACATAAAAATCTGGTGCTACATCCAAGTAATAGTATTCCGATATTATATGAATAAATCCTAAATCTCTAGGATAGATATGGGAAGGGGTAAACTTATAATAGATACAAGTTTTCTGTTAAAAATTCAAAAAAAGGCTATTGTTAAAATTATGATAAACAAAATTACCCCTATTGTAGGTTTAACTTACTGTTGGAAAATTTTGGAGACTGTTAGTTTGTATCAGCTAATCATCCTTCGATAAACAAATGAATACCAACGAATAAGTGAGAGCGTGTTTATAAAACTTTGGGGACCAGTATAACCCAGCTATATTTGTTTTATGGATACATGTCCCCACTAAATGTACAGGAAATGATATAAAATGTATTCCCTAAGAAAAATTTATGTTGTGACATTCAAAACTGAATAACTTCTGTTGTAAGGATAGATTTTACCCGCCTTTTTAAAATAAAAGCTTTTCTATAAATGGGGTCGGTCATTCCGTCAGTAACGGTCAACTCTTTCTTTAATTTAGACTCGTTAAAGTTGTTCTATAGATTTCAAACTTTGCATGATGATTCCTATAACAGTTAGGTACGATTTAGGAAGCGTAGCAACTTAATTTCATCATCAGAAAGTCTTTACGTTTATCGAAAACATGCTGATTTTTTGCTTTTTTACAACAATTTTTTATATTATATAATAATATTATTCATCTGATTTTTGGAGTACTGATTACTAGGACAATTAAGTACAATATTAAAAGCAATATCCAAATTTTGTTTTACAGTAATGTCATTTTATATTCTAATTAAACATAATAAGTTAATAATGCTCATGCAATTTAACAAAGTTTAAATGACTGCTTAATCTCACAAGTTATGTATATCCAGAAGTAGTGAAATAATAAAACTGAATTTAGGACAGATATGTACATAATAATAACATTAAAATATAATATATTGTATATCCAGGGACGGTGGGGGCATTGGGCTGTTACTTAATTAGTCCCTAAAGTTTTTTGAAAGCGTTTTTTTATTCAATGGCTTATTAACTTTTGAGACTTTTATTAAAATTTTATTTGTTTGTTCATTAAGTTTATAATCAAAATGTTTCAACCACTACTTGTAATCTACAGGATGGATAATTTGTGTTTTATCATTGGGGATGTACATCAATTTATAGGCCATTGGCTTATCCCTTTACATCCCTGGTGTATATCATACTTAGTAATTAACAAGAAACATTTGCCTATGTATTTTTTGTCCCAGGGATTTAAAGGAATAAGACAATAGAAGATGATAAGTTTATATACATTTCTTCTGTATTTGTTAAAAAGTTATGAGACTATTAGTTTATACCTAACCAATCTAAATTTTAAAAAAGTACCCAAGGTTAATTATATACCAACAAATGCTAGTACGTAGTTTTAATACTTTGGGTACTAGTTAAATTTACAGTTTAATATCCCCCCACCCCTCCCTGATTTTTTATTGCAAACAAGGGTGAAAATATTCACAAATACAAAACAAATTTTATCCTCAGAGGATCCTTATGAATATTTTATGCATCTATTTCGTTCTCTTTTGACTGACATAAAATGTTTTTTAAGCGCTCGGCAGCCGCGCGTCAGCCGCTTTTAGGCCTCAGAGAAATAAACCTTTTACCTCTTAAAATCTGCTGGAAGCCTAGACCTGACTAAAAAATCCCTCTTTACAAAAAAAATTGTAAAACATCCAAAGGGGTTTAAAATAGAGGCTTTTGTCGCGGCTGTCGGGCCCTATTTTTTTCCTTTTGACTTTTCAATGGAAGGCTATAAATCTAACATAAAATAAACATAAACACCTAGGGCTATTTTTAAAAAATTCTGGTATAAAGAATTATGGAGTAGCTCTAAGTCTAAGTACAGTATTGTTGATTTCCTTAGTTACTGCAATGACATTTTTATACGAGTAGCATCTCTACAAGTTTATATTTCCTGTTACCCCTCCAAAGAAATATAAACTTATTCTGACATTAGATAATAAGGTTGTACACATTAACAGTGTCTCAACTTTTCCACCAATTAGTTTCTTCTGTAAACGTAAATACTTAAAATTTTCGATAGTATATAAAAATATTAACAGTTTTCTTTCTTAAATACCAAACGAGAGTTTATATTGACAGTCGAACAACTGAATGATTATATAATAGAGTAGCTTCCCAACTAAATACCACTGTTGTACTTGTTTTATAAAATAATTTTTAAAAATGTATTTTAAACTTTTAAAATCTGTCATAGAGACATAAAAATTTGTTGCGTAAGAAATTTTAAATAAATCTGTTATAATATAATGATGAGGTGGAAATAATTGTCTTCTCTTAACAAGTATAATCCATAGAAGGAGGGGATATTGCACTAGTACCAAAAGTTTTAAAACTAAATATATCATCTTATTATCTGACTCTCTAACTTTGGGTACTCATATTAGATTTTGATAGTTCCCAACTATTTGTGTCAAAACTTTTCAACCAATAATTATCAGGAATTTCTTCTGTATTTTGTTTATCATCATTTTTATGTAACTGTGTCCACAGGGCGGGGACCCTGTCCTTGCAGAAAGACAAAATACAATTTGCTAGAAGACGAAAAGGATCTTCACCACTTGTGCCAGGTAATTGTCTGGATCATACAACTATAATTATATATTTATTACCACACCTTTAATATTTATCATTCATTGTATTGTTGAATCTTTATATAATTTAACAAAATTGTGCTCAACCTCCCAACTGTAAAATTATTCTGAATTTAAGCAAGTTGGACTATAATCACTAAAATGATTACAATCAAAGTAATGTTTTTCAGTAAACGGATTAATATCCGCAGGAACCGGTTCTTATCCACACTGAAAAATCATGTATCGTATCTGCATGTTAAAACGTAACAACCATGGAGGGATGAGACATTAGACTGTAGATTATACTGGTATCCAAAATTTTATAAATATGCTATATCATTCTTGGGCTAAAAAACTTATTTTACTTTTACCAAAAATGTATTGGTTAATTCAAATTAGCAGTGTCCAAACTTTTTAACCAATAATCTAAATCTACTGAAGGGGAGATATACATCAATGTATCATCCATTGTCTTATCCCTTTAGATCCCTGGTTAAACACTTTATACTAATGCGCTTTATAGAGTAGCTCAACTTTTGAGTACAAAAGTTAAGAAGATCCAAATTGCATAACTGTTGCAATGTTACTGTTGATATGAGAACAAAAAGTTGAAATAAATTTTATACCCTTTTATTATAGATTTTTGTACAATGCACTGTTTAAATAGAGGACTCTAAAACCATGGTATGTTTGTATGCGGTAAAAACCGAGTTTAGGGGGTGTATATTCATTTAAATTTTAGATTTTCGCTTTATTAGATGTTGTCAATGTCATCCTTGCTAACCGCTGAACCAATATGGTATTCCTCAAGAGTAAATCTTCTTATAGATCCTGGGAAGGTTTTAAAACTATTTGAGGGAAGTTATCATCCCACCCAAAAAAAAAAAAAATTGGGTATAGTCCCTTTCGTAACATCGCATCTTATGGGGCGATTCTTCGTATTTTTCACAGTAGCTTTTCTCCTATTTCTAGCCCCTGCGGGGGGCTCTAACCCTGTGGGGCAATCACCTAACCCAATATAACCTAACCTAAACTAAAATAACCTATAAAAAGCCATTTTAAAAATACGACGAATCGCCCTTTATACGAAAGGGAGTATTCCCCAGAAAAAAATTTGTCTCTCTTTTTAAAACTTAAAATGAAAAAGTGTAAAACATAAGTGTGTTGTCTATAATATCTATAATTCCCAATATTTATATTTTTCATATTCATCTGCAAATGAGAGAGAGAGAGAGAGAGAGAGACAGAGAGAGAGAGAGAGAGACAGACAGACAGAGAGAGATAGAGAGAGGGAGAGAGAGAGAGAGACAGAGAAGTAGCTATAATATAGCTAAATTGTTTTGCATACAGGGGCATATATGGATTCATTTATATAAAAATAAATATCTTGTAATAAAAGTAACAGGATGTCTTGTTACTATGTGTTGCAAAGGATCTCACTAACAGCTGAACCGATATGATTCTCCTTAACAGTGAAGATTTATTATTGTTATATGGAGGGTATCCCCACCTTCTCAAGAAAAATCACTAAAAAATACAACTTCACCCCCAAAAAATATATATTTAGAAGAAAAAAATGTAATTGCCCGTAGAGGCCTCTATAATATTATGTCGAAAATATGTCATTTATTACCATATAATCGATATCATCCGTAAGTCAAGATTATACCATTCTAATGAGAAGAATATTTATCCCTAATAATTTCATCTGCCTTTCTCGTATTGTACTGGTTATACAATATAATAAACCTTATTACAATTCCCACTTTAATTTGTTTGGACCATTTATTACATACTTTTTAAGCATTGCTTTTCACCCCCTAATGGTTTTACACAGCTCTTTTAAATCGCTGCGCACGCCACTAGTTAAAAAACCTAGGGTACTTGATTTATTGGTTTAACAAAGAAATGTCCAGACTTTTTCACCAATAATTAAAATCGCAGAATACGTACTTTTTGAGGACCTGGATGACTTTTTCGTCCATTATTTTATCCCTTTCTAAATAGGACAATTATGCCCATTAACAATAAGTTAATATTTTTAAAAAGTACAGTAATCTATAAAAACAAAAATTAGATAAAAGTTTAGATAAAAAACTAAATGTATGACAGGTTAGAAAGAACAAATGTCAAACAATAGCACTGCTACTGTAAGCGTAATTGTTTGTAAATTCAAAATACGAATGGGGGGGGGGGGTAGGATTAATTTCAAGTCAATGGGAAATTGTGTAAATAAACCCTTCTCTAATATCTTCTGGTTCTCTGGTAAAAGCTATTATTTACAGAAATAAGGAAATAATTTATCCATATAAAAGTAACAGGATGTTTGTCTGTCTGTCTATTTGTACCGAAGAAGCTTACTAAACGCTGGTTCGAATTGGTGATGGGTCGATTCACCCCCCCCCCCCCCCTCCTCACCCTCGCTATTTATATAAAAGAAAATAGAATTACGCTACCAGCTTATTAACTTACCAAATTTTCATTTAATCCTAAAAATTAAAGTATCTTTTTTATTTCTTCTTTTATTCGCAATTAGTTGCATTTATTTGGAACTACAATTAGTATAATATATCTATAAAAAAATTTTTAGTTATCTGGCATTGTCAATTATTTCTAGTAGTTGCTTCGCCCCAAGCATCGAGTGGGCTTTGAATTATAAGAAAAGGAAAAGGGCAGGCGTACAGACTTACCATAGTTCCATAGTTATAAAGAAGCTACGCTTCCAATATTACTCTTCACTTATACTATTCGAGTGGAGATTAATCAATTGCAAATAATTTTTTATTGTGGCATGCCAAAACATGGGCTCGGCAGCCACGCCTTAGCCGGGCACAAGTCTCAAATTTAAACTGCCTAGTGTGACATTTTCTATCTTTTTTTCTATTATTTTTTTCTGGAAAAGATTGATTGTCTGTTTATTAACAAGTTTAGACATTAATATGACTTTTAAAGTTATATTATGACAATTTCACTTAGGCTGCCGCGCGGCTGCCGAGACCTGCCAAAAACTTCGTCCAATACAATCATACAGTGTTAATCTAAAGATAATCTTTCTTTCGGACATGGCATTGTATCATTTTTCGCACACCATTGTACCATTGTGCATATCAAGCCATTTTTTCAATGATTCTTTTAACTTTAGAGCATAAAATGTCATGAGGTGTGTATTTTTTCTACCTTACCTGAATTATTCACGCTTATTCCTTAAAACGAAAAAGCCACAGCTGTTTCCGAGATTTGATATGTAGACAGAAAAAAAAGATCTTTTCTTACTGTTTTTACTCTTTTGAATAATTAATGTATATTCTTTTATAGTATCCTGTATTTAGTCAATTTTGCAACGCATTGTATTGTACAATTTTGTTTAGACTTTTAAATTAACGTTTTGATTGTTAATTTATAACATTCCACAAGAGTTATTGTTCGTTTGTACAACCTTCTGCTTTTAGAACTTCGCTTTTATGAATGTTGTCGTCCTTGTTTAATATAACATTTGTACATATAAAAGTATACATTTCTGATAGGTTTCTTATTACTAACCAGAACCAATTTAGTTATTTTGTGTATTATATAAATAGATATATTATTAGTTGGATGTTGCACCAGATTTTCATGTACTCTAATAATGAAAAACTCCCAGATTGCTAAAATAACTATACAACCCCCTCCCCCACCATCATTCACGCCCTTTACCCCATCCTCTCCCCTCTACTTGATGAACGAACTGACCAATAAATAAGGTCCATGTTAGCAACCTAAATTGAAGACAATTTTACCAATATATTCACGTATTGTACACCCACAATTTATGATAAATTAACCCTATAAATAATTTTTTTATAAGTTTGTACATCGATATTTTGTATTAATATGATACGTTAGTGCTTGGTAGCCTACTAAAATTGTCACTTTTTGATAGATTACAATATTTACTGTTTGATATTTAATGTTTTTCATGTTAGATATAATATAGATGGTCTTCTAATAGATATTTTTTGTCCTTGATGAGGGAATATTTTTTTTTTAATTTCTCTATCCCTGTTTATATTATATTGTATGAATATAAAGAAACAAGGATGACAACATCCATAAAAGCGAAGCACTGAAACGGTAGGAAAAAGGAAATTAACATTTGTATAGTGTCAGAACTGAATAATCAGAACAGAAATGTATAAGAGTCGAACCAAAATTGTAGGTGAATTTGTTGAAAAACTGCTTGATACAGGATAATGTTTATGGACTTACTTACATTCGTAGGACTTTATTACTGAGTTACTTCGCTTATAACATTATACTTCATTGTCCCAGGAATTAATATACCAAAAATCAGATGAATCGGATGATTAGATCACATAAAAATTTGTTGTTAAAAAAGTAGAAAAATAAACATGTTTAAAATAGACGTACGGATATTCTGGTAATGATTAGAGAGTTGCTACGCTTTCTAAATCGTACCTAACCAATACAGGAATCACCATGCAAAGTTTGAAATCGATAGAACAATTCTAACATGCCTAAAAGCTATCTGTCTCGGACGGACGGATGGACGTACGGACGGACCAACCCTAATTATAGAAAAGCTTAACTTTTAAAAATACTAATTTAGATTACATTTATAGGTGCATTTCTTAAAGGAAAAACTTGTATATCTATTTATCTATCCGTCAATCAATCTATCTATTTATTTGCAATTTTTTCCTTTGATTAGTTTATTCGAACCACGTTACTTTGTGTCTAGTAGCGAAGCTACTCTATACTTCGAAATGTTCTTCTGTTTATCTGTAAGAAACATTATTTGAAAAATGTAATTTCATTAGATTTTTTTATAATCTACCTAAATTGGTATTGTCAGCTTTTGCAACGGCCAACCCAGGTCATGAAAGTACCAAACCATGCATAAAATTATGTTATTATGTGTTACAATGTTATTTTTTGTATGCTTATGTTGAAATCTATATATCTTCTTTATATATCTGCACTACCGGGGGGAAGGAGAATGAACTTTAAATTACACTGGTTTCCAAAGTTTTTAACGCGTATTCTTATGCGTTGTCTCAACAACTTATTGAATTTTGAATGGTTGGTTCCAATAAAGTCATCGAACAAAATTAGTCTCCAGAAGGGGTAAATTAAATTTATATCAATTTATCCTCCATTGTCTTATCCCTTAAGATCCCTGTATGATATCTGCTTGATTTCTGGTTAAAGGGGAAACCTCTGGGTGTAATACAATTCTTTAAGGATACAGATAAGAGGTGTGAATACATTTTTATATAGGACAAAAGTTCTAAATATTAGTACATTTCTTTAGGGATACAGATAAGGGGTGGGAATACATCTTTCCTTAGGACAATAGTCCTACAATTTAATACAATACTTTAAGGATACAGATAAGGGGTGTGAATACATATTTCCTTAGGACAATAGTCCTACAAATTAATACAATTCTTTAAGGATACAGATAAGGGGTGTGAATAGACTTTTCTCTTAAACAGAAGTTTTACAAATTTATACAATTCTTTAAGGTTACAGATAAGGGGTGTGAATACATATTTCTCTGGGACAAAAGTTCTACAATTAATACAATTCTTTGAGGATACAGATAAAGGATGTGAATACATATTTCTCTAGGACAAGAGTTCTACAAATTTAGTCTTTTTTTCTGACAATAAAAGAAATACGTTTGGCATCCAACTTTTCTGCTAGCCAATCCTATTATATAAAGTAGTTAATTTTTTGTTTGCCCTGTTACAATATTGATGAACCGATTGGGTTAATAGTTTTAGGCTATTTATTTCACAAAGCCTCCAATTGATAGGTGCGCAGCTTCTAGTGATAAGTAAAGTGTCATTTTAATGGATATTTTTCTATCAATTGAAACGAGACTGTGTACATTCATAAATAACAAAAGAACCACACTAAAAAAACAAGTCATATTCAGACGAAGCTCAAAATACATAACTTTTGCACCACGTCGTCTTCCTGTGACGTCATATTCTCCATCTCTTTTTTAGGGATTTTCTTTTCCACTTCTCCTTTCATCTCCCTCATTTTATTACGTCACAAACTTAAAAGAAGTAATGTTAGTAAACCTTATGTAAACTGTAACAAATAGATAAATAAATTGTAACCAAATGGCCAATTCTTAAACAAAATATGTTACAAAATCAAATTGTAATGGTTAAATATATTAATAATTGATGCTTACACACAAAGTGCCTGTCGAGCATTGAAATTCCCTCCTTAGTTTTTAATAATATTTATAAAAAGAAGACGGTTAGATTTCTTCCTATGCCTATGCGGGGCATAAATCAGCCAGTGCCTAATATAACCTAACCTAACCGGACCTAAAGTAATAAACAAACAAACCAAAAAAATACCCTTCAATTTCACTTATTTTTTATTTATTTAATAATAAGGAAGGGGCAGGGTTCAGTGCTTAACAATATGCTTTGAGTGAAAGGTCCTAATAGTTGTCCATAAACAATGGTTAGTGTGTAGTGACGTTGTAATTTACGCATTTACTAACCGATTCCTAATTATACAGAAGCTTTGCTACTAAAAGTTGCTACACTATTGATCATTTTTTTTAAGGATCAGCCTCAAGGCCTGTATTTATAAGATAACAAGTATTAGCCCAGAATATCAAATATTTCTGGTGTTCCAGCAGTCTGGTTGAAAAATTCTATTAACGTTATAGAAGAGGGAAAGAAAAAAGGAAGGGGGAAACAAATCCCCAAAAAAAGAAATTTGGTGTATATCCTGACGTCAATAGAATAGGTAGACCAAAAGCAGTGACATTTATCCCCATTTTGCTGGGGCACTATAGAAAGCTACTAAATCCACTTTTACCCATCTCTTATTCCAAAACCCAACATTGTACGATTGAATTAATTGTCTCCTACACAAGTCAAATAACTTAGACAAACGGATTTATTATTACTTTGATTATCATGTACTATAATTAAGTTAAACTTGTAGCTTGCTAAAATAACGACCCCCTCCCTCTTCATCCTCTTTATCACATATCCTCCCCTCCTACTGGACGAACGAACTAACCAATAAATGATATCAGTGTTAGCAACCTAAATTGACAACAATTTTTTCCCTGTCATTATATCCACTTATACTTCTAAACATCCTAATGTTATTTCAACATTTGAAGCTACTCTAGAACTTGCCCCGTACGTCTCCGATGACCCGTGTCCTATGACCCATCTCCAATTTCTGTTTTGCACTCGATTATATTATTATGACATTTCATTACTTTTAGGACAAATGTCTTAAATCACAAGTAAACAAGGATGACAACATCTATAAAAGCGAGGCCCAATAAATCTGACGTTTGTTTCGTGATTAAAGAAATGCTTTGCTAACAATAATATACCTAACCATCCTAGAAATCAAAATTTTAAACAATAAAGGAATAGGATTATTATACGCTTTCAAAATTATACCTATAACTGTTGCAGAAAGTTTGAAATCGATAACACAATTCTAACTAGTCTAAATTAACGCCAAAAATGAACGGACGGACTGACTCTTGCTACCCTAAATGTTAAAAAGCTTCGCTTAAAAGATGAGTAAGGAATAAAAAGGTTTTTTTTTATTTTCTAAAGTATTACATGAACCTAACAATATTAAAGGAACCCTGCAAGAAATATATCGCTATAACTACTGAAAGACTGGACAAACCCCAAACTGTCCCAGTTTTGAGCGAGACGATTCCAGTTACGTCATATACGTTTCGGGAAAGAAAAAGGGAAGGGGGGAAGAAAATCTCTTCAAAAGAGATGGGAGAAAAGGGAAGAGATTTTCTTCCCCCTTCCCTTTTTATATGACGTCACAGGAATCGTCTTGCTCTAAACTGGGACAGTTTGGGGTTTGTCAAAGACTGCCATGAGTAGACCCAATACCCAAAATTTGAAGCCTCCAGCTTCAATAACAAAAAAGTTTTAGACATTTCAAAATGATATTTTTAGTACAAAAAAAATTTTGAAAGTTTTCATTGCTAATAATAAAAATTTTCTTATTAAATTAGTCGCCTAGAAAGAAAATTATAAGCTTATTTTGGGCTAAAACTTAGGATGCCAGTAACTGATAACATTTTTAAAATAAAAACACCCTTCTTAATAGTCAAAATCATTCAAAAAAGTTCAGTTTCATTTGCGAAGTACTGAGAGTACTGTAGTGTGAGAATGCCAGCCTTTAGAATTTCTAGCATCTGTATTACTTACAGTAGTTACAGTTTTTCCCGCTGTTTTTACACTTACAAAAGTAATTTAAAGCGAATTTTTAAAAGAGATTTTGACTATGAAAAGGGGTGTTTTTATTGTAAAAATGTTATCAGTTACTGGCAGCCTAAGTTTCTGACAAAATAAGCTTTTAATTTTGCTTCTAGATGACGTAATTTATTATTGAAATTTCTATCATAAGAAATGGAAATCTTTCAAAATTTTTATTGTACTAAAACAAACATTTTTAAATGTCTGTACCAGTGTTGCGGAGCTTGAGCCGGAGCAGTGGAGCCTCCATATTTTGCTGGATCCGGATCCGGAGCTGGAGTCGTAATTTTCGTTAAAAAATGGCTTCGGCTCCAGACTAGATAAATAAAGAGATTTTTTATAAATTATAAGTGGGTAACTCTGTTTTGTCATGTTCAAATGCCCCTTTTAAGTTTTTCAAGTCCATTTTTATCAAAAATCAGAGCCGGAGCCGCCATCATCACAGACGGCTCCGCAGAGCCAGAGCCGGAACAGGAGCCGCACCAAAATCAAACGGCATCGCAACACTGTCTGTAACTTTTTTGTTATTGAGTCTGGAGGCTTCAGATTTTGGGTATTGGGTCTACTCGTGGCAGTCTTTCTTGCAGGGTTCCTTTAATAGATTTATGATAAATAGTTGTTATTGTTTGTAAGTAAGTTATGAATTAATGAATTTTTATAAATAATTTGTTATATTTTCACTTAGTTCACCTTTTAAACTTTTCAGTTAGGGTTGTTAAAATGAATATTAACATTTGTCTCAAAAGTAGGAAATCGCAGATAAAAATAAAGTTTATTTCTAAAAATAATCTACAGTAGAAGTATTTTGTTTTTCGTAGTTAATGATGAACATTGATTTTCCACCAATTGTCTTGTCCCTCAACTAGTAAATATACTACCATTGGGCAGATAAGATTATTAAATTTAAGGCGTCTATCTTTCATATCAGCTGAGATAATCACGTTTCCCCTACAACCAGGCAGGGCAGGCAGAAACGCAAAGATTTTCTATTAGGAAAGTAGTAAGGTTATTTTGTCTGAATCTATAGATTTCAATAACCACTGAACGTTATGATATAAAATCATAGTTAGCTCCGTAACTGTTCTTGAGTAATGATTACTTGCATATGACCTGTAAGACATCTATAAATATTTATCATTCGAAAATAAGATATATTATTTATGTTTAGAAGAGAGTTATTAGTTATAGATTAATTAAGATTAGTGGACATTGGGCTTAAATTTTACTGGTACCAAAAATTAACCACCATTAACCCATTAGTGCCAAGCGCCACTTTTATGGGCCGATCGAGCTGAAAGTTTCAGGGAAGCTTTATAATGGTCAAAACGGAATTCGTATTTTTTTGTTTTGCTCTAGTGGCGTGCACAGGAAAGTTGCAATAAAACCCGGTTCGGCGCGAGTAAAAAAACCTTTCGGCATTAATAACCGTTTTTGGCCCTTTTTGGTGCTTTCCCCCGGCATTAAAGCCCGTTTGCAACCTAAATACCCGGTTTTTTGGCGCGAAAAGTTAAAAATGTAATTTCTGAACGCCCAAAGTGAGATGAACACTTTTTAGAACTTTGATACGATCCGTAATTGAAAACTACACAACCTCATGTAATCTATAGAGCTACAAGTAATATACGAAGCGATTTATATCACATTTAAGATTTTGGCTATAGGTGCCGCCGTTTTCGGTTAAAAAAGCCCATTTCGAAGAAGTTTTAAAACTTTTGCTAATATTTGTATTGATAATAATGGGAGGGATATTGATAATGTAATTTTTGAACGTCCAAAGTGAATTATAGAGTAGCAACTATTCTAGTAGTATCAGTAATTGACAAATATATAAAAAAATATAATTTTCATTGATAAAGGAAAGACTAGAAAAGACTTATCACATATCTTTGGCCTAAAGTATTTAAAAAATATCACAAACAAAAGAATAGAATAATACAGTAATATCAAGATAACAAAAATGGCCTAAAACCATCAAATTTGCATATTCCCCCCCCCCACACCCCTTAAAAATATTTATGTAGTAAAGTCTAAACCAAGATATATCTATCTATCTGTCCATCCATCCTTTTATTTATCTATCTAACAATTGTTGATTATCATTGGGAATCTACATAAATTTATCGGCCATTGTTGTCAATTTTGTACTCCTAAAAATTTTAAATAGTATTGTTTTTTTTTAGAGAATAAAATATATCCCCCACCCCTTAAAAATATTTATGTAATAAAGTCTAAACCAAGATATATCCATCCATCCTTTTATTTATCTATCTAACAATTGTTGATTATCATTGGGAATCTACATAAATTTATCGGCCATTGTCTTATCCCTATATATCAGTCTATCTATCTATCTATTGATCCTTTTATTTATCTATTTATCAATGATATTTATCATTGGGAAATAAAGAAATTTTTACATTTGAAGAGAATAATAAATGATAAAAAATATCTAATATATCTAATGGTTGAAAAGTTAACCCATTAGTGCCGAACCGGGCAATAAAACTTTCGGGTATTTTTACTCACGCCGAACCGGGCCTATATAGAACGTAAAAAAACGATAAAAAAATCATATAAAAAATAATAATTTGAATAAAACGAATTCACAAATGAATGTAGTTGCCAATAAACTTTAAATTTCACGAAAAAAATCACTAACTTTACTTCATAAACAAAAAAGTTAGCAGGGGTATTTTAAATCACCTTGTTTTTCTCGGTTCACCCATTTTCGATGAAAGATTGTGGCCGACCGAATAGATAGAAACGCTTCTCTCTGGGGGGAATTGAAAAACAGCGCAGTAAAGGTTAGGCTCATGCGAGCATGATGCAATCCTGAAACTGAAAACCGGTTTTTTTCGGCATTTTCTGGAACCGGGCGTTAAAAGCCGGTTCGTCACTAATGGGTTAATGCTTTTAGATATGGTAATTTTGATTATCGTAAATGGTTATATAACAAGGATTATCTATACATTTAAAGCAAAACTAGAAATATTGGTTATAGAGTAGCTGCACTGTTGAAAATAGTTATACACAGTTCCAAATTTTCTACCAGTCAAAATAAACCTCTATGCTATCATAGCTTGATTTTAAGTACATTGGGTTATAATCTTTTTCTATCAATATACAAATAATATATTATAGTGCCTGTTTTTAGCTGTTTGTTTTGACTGAATTTTTACAGAGAAAAATAGCATGCGCAACGACCATGACATGTATAGTTAATACAAAACCCCCCAACCCCCCTACATTTTAATTTAGGGGTGGGTAGTAATTCTTTTCTTTATGCCTTATCAATGTAGGGTCTTTACCTGATGTAAACAAAAACCCACGAATAACTAATGCCTCCCTCTTATTTCCATTGTTTCTTATTAAGGGAATGAGTTTCTTTGCTCGAATAGGCGCGATAAACAAATTTTATATACAATAATACTAAAAGACTTTTTCATAAACATGCATTTTTAAAAATCCCTAAAACTTCAGTCACATATGAAATCATTAAACGCATGACCCTTCTTTAACCCTATAGGTCATATGTTTATTTGGATGGGGGGTGGGAGGAGTTAGCACTTGAGGTCATCTTAAGGGGGGGGGGGGGGGTGTTGAAATTTAACCCTATGTTTTGAAATAATTCTTCTTCTCATAAATAACAGCATAAACAAACAAATATTCCAAATATATTAGCACATGAACACTAGAGGCTTAGTTATCATAATTTGAAGGAGCATATTTTGAATTTATATTCGATGTTTGGGTTTATAGACAGTTGTCCACAAATACGTAAATGAATAATTTTTTGTTTAATCATTTTATAGTTGGCCCATCTACATCAAGACTTTTGTCACTTAGTGAATTTATCATTTAAAAATTTCGTTCATCTAGTAGAAAGTGAAGGGGTATATGATATGGATGGGGAATCGTTATTTTAGCCTGCTGCGAGCATCACTTTATCAAGAAATCTGTTACAACATCCAATTAAAAAGATATATCGATTTTTGGAATACAATTTAACTGATTTTGACCCCTTTTCAATTGAAGCATGTTGTGAAACCAAGAAAACAACCTGTTCAGTAATGATTTTGTTCTCATAGTAAGAAGAAAATAGTTAAGACGACTCAAGGATCTATGTACAAGTCAAATAATTAGGGGGAGAAAATTATCCAAAAATAGTACAGTAATAACAATATTTTAGTAATAAAAAGTAATTCAAAGTGTATTTCAAATTCTTTTTGAACTTTTCCCTTGGCGAAAAGACGAACTTAGAGTAAAACTAAATTAGGGTGCTTGAATCTAAATAGCCTACCTTATTAAAATATTTTGATAATAATTTTTCATATATTTTAGTAAACACTTAACAAATGCCTTAAAACAGATTTTCATAATTAGAATATCAAAACATAACATTTTAAATGTCCACTTCAATTAGCTTTTACAAAAACAATTTTACCTCCAACTTTTCCATCTGTCAAAAAACTGTTTATACTGCATCTTAAATGAATAAGTATAGCGCTCTAGTAATGAAATTGTACATATAGATTTTGACCCTATTAAGCCGATTACACGTGATCTATTGCAATTGTAATCTATTATCCAGGGGTCAGAATAATAATATAGATGATATTCGATATCTTGCAACATGTCTTAGCATTTGTTTACACACTTTAATTTTAACGTATGGGATTTTAAGTAGCGGAGCTATATTATAAATCGTTGCATTCCCACAACCTCCCCTCCATTTGTTAATGAATTCAAATTTATCTGCAATCACCATCCTGTGGAGCGGGGAGCCTTAACCCTTTAATGCCTTTGCTATGGTGTCCTAACTCATTAATCGATTTAACCTAACCTGACCTCAAGGTACATCTATGTAAATTTTGTCTGTTTGTCAGTGTATGCATTATTGGCATTAAAATAGCGTTAATGTTTTGTCGATATTATGTTAGCTATGGTCACTTTTTAAAATAATCAAAATTATCAGTTACAAAATTTTAAGGTGAATATTAAGTATTATGTAGTCAAAAGAGTATTGAGGTGTCGATATTATGCCAGCCATTTTCATTTTTATTAGAGCAATGTTGTCGATAAAAACCCTTAAAATTAAATATAGTTAAAATCAAAAGTTTTGACAGGCCTACTCCCCCCTAAAAAAATGAAAGAAAATAAAGGCTATGGGCGTGGATTTATATAACAAAACTAACTGTGAAATTGGAGGATATTTTAGAAATGAATTAACTAAATTTTTATGTTATCTTGGCTGATAAAATAAATTTTTCCCTCGGCTGTCAATACAAAATAAACGGTCAATTTCTTATCTGATATCTAAATTTTCTCAGACATAGCAATGTTTTCCCCAAAAAAATATTATGGGGTTCCTTTACCCCATCTCTACCACCTCCAACCCCCCCCCCCCTCCTCCACCCCCCAGGACACCAAAGTTTTTTTTAGAGTGGGGTAATAAAATGTACTTTCTAAGATTTTGATTGGGTTTCAAAGTTTGAGGGGGGTAAACACCTTTTACACCTACCCTTGAACTTAATGACCAGGCCGCAAAAAAATGCAATCATTCAAAAACCTTAATTTTACAAATCTGGTAAATTTTTCTTTAACTTAAACTCAAAATGTGAATTTTTACACCCCATATAGTTTTTGGGGGGTGTAAGTATATGTAAGTTGTACCCCCCAAAAAAAGCTTGAATGTCTTAAGTAACACGATACATTTTTTTTGAGATTGCCGTTACCTGATCTTTTTATACAACTGTTAAGAGACCAAATAACATTATGTGTCTATAATGTATAATATTAGCAAAATATGTATAACACATTTATAGAAATAAATGTATTCTTAAATTCGCTCAAAATTGGGCACATATTATTAAGAAAGATATTGGATAATGGCAAGTTAGATATTTTAGTAGAAGTACAACACATGTTATTTTTGTATTGCCCTTGTCCTCAAGATAAAAAAGATACTTTCCCACAAAGAGCATTTTGAGCAATGAGCAACCACCCGCCGCCCCTTATTTTTGAAATAACCCTGCGGGCAACCTAGGCAAGCAAACCCAATCCCCTTTTATTTATTTTTCTCAATAATTTCAGTTACGACTGTTTCAGGACAAGGCATTCTGCCTACTTTTACCATAAGTAATGACAAAGAAGTAATAGAAGCAACATCTTTATTTAGGATGTAATTTTGGTCTAAAATAACGAAAACAATTTTTTTATTATAGTATTTTACTTATTCCTTTATTCTAGATTAAATATAAAAGTTTAATGTATCTGTAATATAGTTAGAAACGTCTTGATTGAATTATAACAAAATTAGGGGATTTTCTGGATATTTTCTACAGATATTTCCCAAGTTATACTTACAATAAAAGAACTGAGAATAAATTTTTATTATCGATTGTTAATATTGAAAAACTAAACAAAATTGTTATAAAATTACTTAACTACAGGATACTGTTTAAGGACAATGCCATACTTACATTTTTAGGACTTGATAATAGAGGTTTTTTTGCTTTTATTTTGTACCTTCTTGTCCTAAGAATTAAGAATGAATACAATGATTTTATCATAGAAAAATTGTGTTGAAAAGTTAAAAATCAGCATACTCTAAATGGATTATTGACTTCTGGTAACGGACATAGAGTTGCTACGCTTTCTCAATCGTACATTACTGTTATTGGAATCATCAATTCATCATACAAAGTTTGAAAACGATAAGGATATTCTAACATGCTTAAATCAAATATTAGGAAAGCTTGGTTTTAAAAAGCATAGATTTTTCTAAGTTAAATCTATAACTATGTTTTGTAAGTTATAAAAAAGGCATCTCAGACACTTTAAATATTCTTAGAGCATTAGATGGACAATTATATAATGTATCTGTTGTAGGGTTATACAAATATGAGAAATTAAAAATCATAGGATTAGTTCCAAATTTTGTTGACTTCAAGTTTTAGATGACCAGGTGCTACCAAAATAGGGATTATTTCTATGATATTAATTTTAAGAAAAATTTGCATAAAACTATACGATTCATGTATTTTTAGTATTGCTCAGTGAAATATCAGCTTTTAGTCCTTATGTTTTTTATAGCTAAAGTCTTTAAAATGTTACCTAATGCTGCTATGTAATGTGCTAACATTCTTTGGAATTTAAGTTACATCTTGAATATTAAATCTTGTAGTGTGCCTTAACGTGTCAGGATAATCTATTGGACTATTAATTGGTTCCAAAGTATTGTACTAGTATTGTCCATACTTTTCACAAATAATTTTCATTTACATAAGGGGTAATTTTGTTCATCATTGGGGATGTATATTAATCTAACGTACATTATCTTATTCCTTAAAACCCAGGGGAAAACTGAATTGGCGGGTTTAAACGTATAATGGTGGGAAAAACTTGATAATCCCTTTAAGTAGATACAGACATATATTTGGTCAATAGAGTCAAATATACCTAGAACAGCACCTACGCCCCCTAGAGGCCTCTAGGGGAACTTAAGGTGGTGTGGAGTTGAATTTAACCCCAACATTTTTTTTATTCAAAAAGAAAAGTAAAAAATGTTTAGGGGGAGAAGGTCAAACTTTTTTAATTGGTTAGGGGGGGGGGATCGAACACTCCCAATTTTTAATTTTATTTTTCCTTAGAGGGTGATGGTAGCATCCACCAATGTAGGATGAGAAGCTACATTGTAAAGGAGAACCATATCGCTTTAGCGGTTAGTGAGATCCCATGGTAAAGAAAGACATACACACAGAGATCCTGTCAAATTGTACATATAAACTTCCAAAACTGGTATAAATATTTAGCTCCTTACTTTACTTGTGTAATTAATAATTATTTTTTAAAATAAATAATTAATTTTCTCAGAATCCTATGAATTAGCTCTTATTTTGTGTGGATATTACTGAAACCAAAAAAGAAAAAAAAGTGAAGGGGGGGGGGGATTAAGCTCTCTAGTAATCTCTATTATTTGGTCATTATTATTCTGACATTATCTGCACCTGGTCAAACTCCCCCCCCCCCCCTCCCCCCCATAAAATAAATCATGACAATGCCCCCCCCCCCTCCCTCCATACAAACATATGTATCTATTTAACAATAAAAGGAATTTATTCCCAATGGGAGGGGAATACCCCACCCACAAATTTCACAGTTTGTGGGAGAATTTTAAAATTTTTAGGAAATTTATGAAATTTTAGCAAAAACCTGTTGATTAGGGCAAGTTTCAATTTTTTAATATTTAGCTTGGGATTTTTCGTGCAAAGAATAATTATTTTACCCGAAAATTTCGGCTAGTCAAAGTTGTATTGGGATATATTTTTTAAAGGTCTCCCTCAAATGGATGAAGCTAGGCATAAATGAAAAATCTAGCCCCCTTCCTTTTTCTTTTCCTATTACATAAAGTAAGATTTTTTTCTGAAGCTTAAGATCTCAATAACATTGAACTGATTAGGTTTTCTCTTTCAGGTAAGCTCCACATAGGTCCTGTGATGGGTTTAAGCGATTTTATTTTCAGATATAAGATTTTGGAATGTTTTACAGCTATTTTTCTAGCCCCTATATGCTAGGGGCGTAGCCGCCAGTTCATTTAAAACATTTAAATCATATTATTAATTCTTATAAACCGTAGAGTAGCTTTGCTATTAAAATATTTATTATCTGATTTATATCTCAAATTTCAAAATTATAAATGTTTGCCAATGAATAAAAAATTATCATATATTTCAATAATTTTCAGTTTAGATCTTTAAACAGATTTTTAAGCAAAGTTACTCTATAATTGATTTGTGTTGAAATATTCTGATTGAATGGTCAGCAACGATTTTAAAGGTAAAAAGTGAACAAAAATGACAACATTCATAAAAGAATCATGGATGGAGTTCTAGACGTACACACCAAGTAAATTAAAGAGTAGATTCGCTTGTTAAAAAGGTCAGCATTTGAAAGCTAATTGTCCGTTATTTTAGCATTTACATAGTTTTAATAATTTTATATAGATTTAATACCTAATAACATTAAAAGCTAATATTTTCATGTTCAATGTATTAACGATTTAATGTATTTTATCAAATATTGGATTAGAATTTTGATGGGATGAATTGTTCTTGGTAAATTATTCTCTTTCTTCTCTTTATCTCTCTCTCTTTTTCTCTCTCTCTCTCTCTCTCTATCTCTCTCTCTCTCTCTCTCTCTCTCTCTCTCTCTCTCTCTCTCTCTCTCTCTCTCTCTATCTCTCTAACTCTCTCAATGAATGAAAATACTTATCTCCCATTATAATTTTATGCCATTTTCAAATAATAATACAAATACTGCATAATACCAGGGTGGAAGGGAGCGGATATTGGACTATAAATCATAATAAGTGCTCAAAGTTCTATATGTATACTTTTTCTTTTTCCATATCTTAATTGATTAGCCACAGTCTCTTAGGGTTTGGACCTAAGTAGTCATGGAGTAGGCTGAGACACTTTTGTATAGCCACTAGGGCACATTATGACTTGACCCGCTATCTCATGAGAGCTACTCATTGTTACCTCACCCTCGCCGAGTATGGCAGGGGTCCCAAATTAAGTCACCGTAATGAATGACGCTCTCCGCAGAGGAGCTTGGGATAAGGGTAGTACTGATATTATGTACTTGACTATTAAGTATCCAAACTTACTCAATAATCCCCTTCTTACACAACCAGGGGAAGTTGCGTGAATGTATTCAACTGATAAATTCGAGTTGCCACATGGGGACTAGAACTCAAACTCTCATCACCGTAACTCAGTGCGTTACCACTGAGCTACGACGCCCCTTTCATATCTTGATTGATTGATTGATGGTATTCCTCTGATGATTGATTACCGTTGATTACCGTTGCTTAAACTTTTCAACCAACAATCTTAATCTACAGAAGGGATCAATTTTATTTCCTTATTGGGGGCTGTACATAAATTTATCGTCCATTGTCTTATCCCCTTAGATCCCTGGCATAATACATATTACAATCTGATTAAAATATTCTGACAAAATACAAGCTTCAAACATGTATAAGTTGCCGAATTAAAATCTATAATACCAAAGGAAAAAAGAATACTAAACTATAATACAGTAAACAAAGACTCGAACAGTGTCGGGAAGGTTCGAATCTCTGTCCAACACCGCGTCATAACTAAAGACCTTAGAATTTTTTCCTACTGATATGTGAGGTGCACGACATAAATAGTTAGACAAGGAAAAGTTCTTGGCTCATCTCATTACTCTGCACAGTTAGGACATTGGAGTAAAATACAAGAGGGAGAAAGGGTTAAATAACTGTATCTCCCCATCGTAACCACCTTGTGCAACCTTTCTGTTGTGCCATTGAAAATCAACCAATGGTGTCGCTTATAATAACACAGCAGTCTAAAAAGGTCTCTGAAAAAGGAATGAAGGTAGTTGTCTGTATACACATCTATACTATAGATCTGTTGTTAGGACTTCCATCCAAAAGGGTTGGTTGTCCGAAGGGCGTTTAAACATATAATCATGCACATCATTAGGCAAGATTTGGTTCAGATACACCAAAATAAGATCTCGTAGTGATGTTAGCCAGAAAATTGCCCAAACTGTTAACTTTAAACATTAAAACTTACAAATGGCCAAAAACTGTATTTTCAAAAATATTTCTGTTTGGCAACTTTTCTATTATTAATTCTATTCCCCTAAGTACTAGACCAAAAAACTTATCTAAAACTGCATAAAATGAATATTTTTATATGTGGGAAAAAAGGACTTTAGGGGTGGGGGAGAAAATTATTGTGGGGTGGGGGAATATTTAAAAAAATGAGGGGTAGGGGAATAGAAATATAAAAAGAACCAAATGTCCAAGCCCATGAAAGGGATAAATATAATTCATAATTGTTTGTCTTTTGAACTTTCTAAATAATTAATTTATTTTGTATAATAGAATTCATGTTAATCCTATTATATAAAGTAGTAAGCGTTTTTTGTCTGTCCCGAAGGATCTCTCTAACCGCTGAACCGATATTGTTCTTCTTTACCGTGAAGCTTCTTATAGGTCCTGGGAAGGTTTTAAACTTTTTTGGGGAGGGTGTCTTTACCTCCCCTCCCTCCAAAAACTATTTTTTATACTCTTTTGAAACTCAAATTTAAAAAGGGAGGAGGTCAATTTTCCCCATTCTACCTTAAGTGCCCCTAGAGGCTTCTAGGGGCGTAGCCGCTAGTTTATTATATAAAGTAGAAAGAATTTTAAATATCACTTGCTGGTTTTAGGCTATTTTCTGCCCCTAATCCCCCTTCGAATAGATGCTATGGGTGAAGCGCTAAAGTTTCCAATAGTATTTTCTTATTGCGTTAATGATGTCGATGTAAATATAAAGAAATGCTAAGAAGTCGACTGATGTAAAAGACGATTCTTGCAAATAGTCATAACAGAGATGTTTGAAATTTGTTGTTTTATATTACAAATGTTATTTATCCCTGAAAATTTTGGCTTGTATGCAAATCTGTGCGCAACAGAAGCAGAAAAAAAGTTTTTTTTTGGTATCTAAATATTGATCTGAAGGGGGGCTTTTATAACCGTTTTGTCAACAAGCTTTTTAAAAGGGAGAAATGGTTCAAAGGCAGGGACCTAAAGGGATAAGACAGTGGCCGATAAATTGATGTATATCCTTAAGTTAGCATTAAGTATTTTAGTGTTGATACACAAAATTGCCCCAAAGTTGTTAAGCAAACGAATAAGAAAAGGTTATTGTAAACTTTCGGGACAAGTTAATAAATAGGCAGTTCTTTCCCTCCCTGGTTCAACGAAGTGTAAAACAAGGATGGCAACGTCCATAAGTTGCAAAAAAGCAAATATAACGTCTTTACAAATTAAAGCTAGCCAGTAGGGGTTTTAATATCGAATAAGACAATGGGCGATAAATCAATGCACATACCCACTTATGATAAACAAAAATCCCTCTTCTGTCAATAAAGATTATTGGTTAGATACTAAATACTAGTTTGAACAAACCAAGATTCGATCAATGTACCCATAATATTTAAGCCAGCAAATCTGAGATTTTGTTTATTAAACTTTGGGAACCTGTATAAATTACAGTCCAATGTCCCATACCACCTTGTCATAAAAACAAGATCAAGACGAATCATTTATTCCCCACCCTTAGTAATAAATACACTGTAATTGGACTATGGAACATTATTTAATACAAGATTATAATAATATAAGGTTTGGAAATATCAGTTTTAATAGAAAATGGGGGAGATGCCTGCCTATGCTAATGCTAATGTCGTATGGGTGAGTTGCACCTGGACTGAACAGTCAACTTGTCAACTCAAGGCCAGACTCTTGGTCCTTCACCTCATACCCGTGGTACAGTACATTACAGACAACCAACTCTCTGTGATGCACGACCTTTGCCTGAGAAGTCCTAACTGTGCATGGTAACGAGTTGCGCCTGTTTTGGGCCAAGGCATTCCCCCCACTCTAACTATTTACGTCGCGCATCTGACATAGTAGCAGTGGGAACCATTTTTAACGTCTTTAGTTATGACGCGGTGTCGGACCGAGATTCGAACCTCACACCTTCCCGACGACGAGCGGATGCGCTACGTGTTGAGCCACGGTCGCGGGTAAAATGCCTGCCTATACTATAAGATTTAATTGACAAAACGGACATAAATTTGTTAGTTAGTAGTGGAACCTATTCTTAAATTAGAATATAAAATTGTATATGGCTTTATTTACAGGTTTCCGGGGATATTACAATAAAAAGTTAAAAGATTAACACCAGTTTTTTAGCCTCGAGGGACCAAAGGCCCGGGCTAATAAACTGGTGTTGATATTACGATGATTTTTATTTTAATGTTTATGAAAAATTGTCTGTAATACAATGCTATACTTGATCTTTCGGTATGTCTGAAGACATGTTCAAATCCAACTGATTTTAGGAATTATATATTTCTAACCTTAAGTCAAGCTTTCCTGAAAATAATAATCAGATCTAGCGACAATTCTTTGTACTACTTGTCAATCTTTGATGTATGGAAAGGAGTGTTCGCACAAAATGGCCAAAATATGTCATAGCTACTTCATAATTCACTTTTTCTGTGCTTGGTAGAAATAGAATGATTTAGATATTACTTATCTACTATCAGAAAAAGAGAGAGTATTTTTACAAATATTAAAATAAAAAAAGGATATAAAATACAATTGAAAAAGCTAACTATCTCGGACGGACGGACGGACTGACCCTAATTATAAAAAAGCTCCGCTTTTAAAAATATCCCTCTCTTACCTATGTGGAGAATAAGATTTATAAGAATTAAATTTCCATTGACAAAAGGTTTCTAACACATATATGTAAGTTTTGTACACAGCTTAGAAAAAAATATTTAGTTGGTGCTATTTTTATCCTTTGGCTGTAATGAGAAAGCATTAACTATGCAGTATTGATGCCTAGTGAATAAAAGCATTCACAGACTGACCAATATTTTGTAAGGTTTTGTGTGTTTTTTTTTGAAGGGTGAAAGGCTTATAAAACCTCTTTTTAGAATGGCTTTGAAACTGATTAATATCCGCTGGATTACAACCAGTTCTTAGCTTTACTGAAAAATTATATTACAGCCAATTTCTCATGAACAAAAGTGGTTTTAGTCATATAATTTTCTTTTTAATATCCGCGGAAAGCCTTCTCAGTGTTTTTTTTTTGATGAACTTAATTGTCTTAGATAAATGGATATATTGTTACTGGGATACTACTGGATGAACGAACTGACCAATAAATGATTTTCTTGTTAGCAAGCTAAATTGAAGACAATTTTTCCCCTATCATAATATCCACGTATATTTTACATATATTCCTAGATATGTTCTAATATTTCCGATTAACAGATATTTGTATAAATTATTGACTAAGCAAATAGCCATCCTTTCTAGACGTGCGGACACTTTGAATGGACTTATATAGAGTGGTTTTTAGGATATTTATATCACTTATTAACACAACACAATAAGTTACCATTGGCTTAAATTGTACTGTGATTTCAATATAAAATTGGGTTCGAGCCTCTGTATAGTGTATAGTTGATCAATTGGCAAACACATAATAATTCCATTTTTCTATTTTTAAGAAATTGGATCAAAGATAGGAATATTTAGGGAGGGAGATGACAATATCGATAAATTGACAATTATATAGATTGCACAAGATAACAGTGTCATATTTGTCCACTAAAAATTATCATCTACATAAGTGGTAAGTTTGTTTATCATAATTGGGGAGGGAGAGATAAAAGCACAAACTGCTTTAAAGTTTAAAGTCTTAAATCTTATATTGTAAGGATTTTTGTCGCATTGTATTATAGACAGCTCTCCACGGATATTAAAATGAATAATTATTAAATTAAAACCAGTTTTAGTTAGACCCGAGGGGCCGAAGGCCTGGGCTTTCAAAACTGTTATTAATCTTATAATTTTTATTTTATTAGCAATGGAAAATTATTTTTGATACAATGCTATACATGATTTTTTTAGTATTGCTGAGAACCGGGTCTAATCCAGCAGATATTAATCGGTTTTCGTATCCATACTGGAAATGGTATTATCATCCTTGTTTATGAATGAGGGGAGGTTACTCATGGTGAGAATTTTTGATTGTCCATTGCCAAATATTATTATGAAAAGAGAGATTATATAGATGAAAACATTCAGATATTTGAATTGTATCGAGCAGTTTCGAGATTTTAAGTGTCAAGGATGATATCATTTATTTGTAGCAAAGCTTATTTTACAAACATATACAAAACCAAAAAGTAAAAAAATGGGTCTTAATTGTGAATTACTATACTAATCTTCACAAGAAATATAAAAAAGTGTAAAAATATCTTATTAGCTTAGAGACAAACATTTGAATTATACAGTAGATTCTCTACTAAAAGCAATCTCATCGTACTTCTGTTGTATATTATTAAAATTGTTTTTTTTAATGATTTTTTCAAGGACAACAAAATCCACAAGTAGCGAAGCTCATAAATTAAAAGCAATTTACTAACATGACTATGAATTGACAGATAGATGGATATAAATCCACTTAATAATTTACTTTGTCCATCTATCTGTCAATTGCATAGTTATGTTAGTAAATTGTTTAAAATAAAATTAAATTAACACAAGATTTGAAAGCCTGGGCCTTTAAAACTGGCGAGATTTTTCTGTGAAGATTTTACACTTTGCCATTCATCTTTAACATCAGCCTTAAAAGATATTTTCTTATACAAAAATATGATATCTTCATTAGCATAATAGATGGACTGACAGACCAAAAAATCTATAGAAATGATATGGCGAATCTAGACTCAAAATTTCAGTCGCCTATCTTAAATAGCAGACGAGAAAAGCACATAAATTTCCTGCCTGACTAATGGACACAGAAAAACTTTACAACGTAAATGGCTACTGTGATAAAAAAAACATTCTGGTGAAAAACAATCTTATCTAAAACTCACCTTGTATGTTAATCCATGTATATTCCGTCATTGAAATAATAATATTTAATTTAAAGATAGGTCTGAACCTTATTTTTAAGATTTTTTTTATTTTGGCAAACAAATCCGTGTCATTGAGCCAACCCCCTAATTCATTTTTCCTCCATACCCCCTGGGGATAAAATTGTTTGAAAAAGCTGTCTTGTGGTCAAAAAGATCACCAACAGTCTTGCACATTTTTACAGTATGGATGTTCAGGCAATTATTGTGTTCAGGAGTGATAAAACTTTTTTTACACGAAGTTGTATCCCTAGCCTTCTGGGTTTCCAAGTAAAGTAACAGGATCTCTGTATGTGTGTACAGAATGATCTCGCTAACCACTGAATTGAAATGGTTCTCCTTTACAATGCAGCTTCTTTTTGTCCTGAGAAGGTTTATGACTATTTTAAAGGGAGGGTATAACCACATTCTTAAAAGAAATCTCCATTATAAAAAACTGATCCCCCTAAATGTTTTTTAAAAACTAAAATTATATTTTGGGGGATGGTTGAATACAACCTCCTACAACCTCATGTGTACCCAGAGGCCTCTTGGGCCAAGCCGCTATTACCCTTATACCATAGGTCATACGATTTAAGTGCGTCAGATAATTCATATTTTTTTCATACGTTTTCTTTGGACAAAATAGAAGCCCTTTTTTATGTAAAGATTTTAGGTTTGGGATATTTTTGAATTTTTTTATCGCAATTATCTTATTTGTAAAAAAAAATTTAATAATATACTCTAGTACAGATTAATTCATCGAATTTCCTCACTGATTTAAGGGATTTCAAAACACACATTAGAAACCGCGTGTTTTTAGTCTCGTGTGAGTTTTGGGTCATACATTTTACAAAACTGACATTTATTTACTTTGAAAATATAAAAATAGTCATTTTAAGGACTTAAAAATAGATTTTAGTCTAATAACAAGACAAAATTTTAGATATTTTAAAACATTAACATTCATTAATTAATTCATAATGTCATAATAATTTTTTTGGCTGATAAAAAGTCGTCTTTTAATTTCTCCTTGTTGTTGTTTTAAAATTTATTTCAATGAAACAAAATCTTTACTTAGAAGTAACATGATATCTACCCGTCTATGTGTGTGTCTTAGGATCTCACTAACCACATGACCGATATGGTTCTCCATTTACTTTTTTTTCATAACTAAAATTCAAATTGAGGAATCTAATTAGTCATCATTTGACTATAGCAGATGTAAAACCTTGATTTAGAATTAATATATGATGCAGTATGACCATGCATATATTACAAAAAAACCAGGGTGACAACATCCATAAGTAGCGAAGCATAGAAGAATAATGGACAATAAAACGGACAAAGTAATGAAATTTTCTGAGAAAATTTCTCTGTTTATCGTAGAAAACTGGCTATAATACGATACGATACATGACTTTTCAGTATGGCTTAGAACAGGTCTTAATTCAGGGGATATGAATGGGTTTAAAAGCCATACTGGAAAGCACATGTCCCCTACAGAAATGTCATCTAGAGCATCACAGACAGACAGACGGTTCAAGTGTGTTACAGAGAAGATGCTTAGGAGTCATAAAAATCTTCTAGCTAACCGTCCATCCTTTTTATCATATAAAGACTGACAGACAAAGTTTGTTATAGAGTAGCTTCTCTACTAAAAAGCTTGAATCCCAATCCCGACCGTTGGAGATTTTTTTTGATATTCAAATTATTTACTCACACATACATTACTAAAATTAGGGTAAAGGCATTAGATAATAGATGTATAAAAAGTCTTTATAGAGAAATACTTTATGAAATCATTTTTTCTGAAAAAAAGGATGTTGAATGCCAAAGCCACGTTGTACTTGTTCTAGTTTTATGCTATTGATTCTTTAAGTTGTCATTATCCTGAAATATATAGTAGTAGTTTTTTTTCTGAAGATAAAGATCTCAAATAATTGTCCGAATTGAATCTACTTATCATTGGACCTTTAGTGTTTGGATGGTTTCCAGACCTACCCCTAAAGGTTAGGGACGATACAAATTGTACTTTATGGTCTGTTTTGATTAAATAGCATATGCAAAAATGTTGTTGTTAAAATGATTTATTCTTACAGAAAAAATCATACATAATAAAATAAGTAAAATACGAAAAAAAAAATTGATAAATTAGATATGTGTTAGTAGGTTAAGGAAGGGTTAGCTGTTATATATATAAAATATTAATAATTAGAATAATAAAGTACACAATTAAATTAATAATGTTTAATTTATCTATTTTATTTAGCACCTCTATTGTATGGGTAAGGGGGTAGGGCAGAAGAAGGGTTACCCTGGGAGGGTTGGGACATTAGTTAAGCCTAACAACGTCCCTTGGGGTTGCGAGGTCTCTCCAGGCTTCCCTAGTAACGTTTATACGGATCAGCCGATATTATTATTAGCATAAAGAGCTTTTTTGTCTAAAAGTAGCACAGAAAGGGAGTAAAGGATAATAGACTGTTAATCTACCCTTAAAGTTTTAAATGTATCTTTTTATTCAATGGCTAAGATATGTATGTTTAAGAATTTAATCTTATAGAGATGTGGTAATTTTCTTGTTTTCTGTGTTTAAAAGAGTGGAGAAAAAACTGCGTAGTAATTGTTCATCCAATATATCCTTATAAAAAAGTAACAAGATTTGAGCCTGACCGATTTGGCTCTTCTATTTGTTGAAATTTGCATAGGGAGGTAATTTGACCCTTCCAAGATAAATATTGAATCCCATCCCCCAAAACACCTAAATTTAGAGTGTAAATCAAAGGGTATAAGACCTAAAACCAGACCCATAGACACTTATAGAGCAGCTTCGCAACTAAAAACATTAATTATGTCACTTTGTATACACGTTTCAATGCTGTAATGTTCAAAAATGTGTTGGAGGGAACTAGGGAAATGAAAAGGGTGTTCTATCACAACCGCAATAGTATTAACTCACCACAGGAATCATCTGCAAAAAGCATGATATCAATTACAAATTAAAAGGGGATATTTAATAAAACTAAATTGTAGAATATAGTCATTTTTGCTGCTGTTATAAATTCGCGTTTTAGCGGGAATGATTACACCCCAAATGTAAAGGGTTAGATAGAGATTATACGAAGTATATATGGGCTTTGTTTTTGGAATATCTATACAATAAGCAAGGATGACAATTTTCAAAAATAGCGAAGCAATATTGGTATTATATATGTAAGCAATTGTTAACTAACTGCTTTGTTACTATAATCAAATTTTGACATCCATCAGACAACCAACACTTTAATTGCGTGTTAATTCAAAATTTTTCATAGGTAATAATATGTTTTGAGAAGCTTTGCCCCTAAAGGAAGTTTAAGTTTTAAAAGGCTTTTAAAATTTTGTTCAACCGGAATAAAGAAATGTTAGGTGCTTCCCCCTAAAGTGCATATTGTACTACCACCAGCTTCCCTCCTCCAGGGCCTTTACCTGGCGTAGAAATGTCCAACCCTGCGGTCCTACTATGTACCAAATAAAACCTCACCTAAAGTGAAAAACCCAAAAAAAACTACCTACCTCCCTTTAATTTTAATTTATTTCAAAACAAGGAGGAGTTTTCTGTGCTTGACTAACCCGATTTATAATTTTACATCTTAGCAAATTAGATAAAATCCTATTGATAGGAGTAAAACTAAAAACTAAAATAACCAAAAATAGTAGGTAATAAAGTTAAAGGTAAAACAAAAATATAAGCATTTTCAAAAGAGATTTTTTCTTCTATAATTAAAACTAATTTTATTTATGTAAAAAAGATTTTATGAAGATCAAAAGACTCAAAAACATATTATATATATTCCCTGTAAAAAATTGAGGGTTTAAAAATGCTTTTGAAAAAAAATCGCATTATACATTCATTAAATCATTTTTTAATCAATTATGTAAATAAAACAAGTATAATTATGTCCATATCAACTACTTTTTGACAAAAATGGATAAATCATTACTTAAATGTTACACCAGATTTTCATGTCTTCTAATAAAGTGAAACTCGCAACGGGCTAAAATAACGATACTTCCTTTCTGCCCACTTAACACAATCCCCTCCTCTTCTGGATGAACGAACTGACTATTTATATTTAATACTAGCGGCTTCAACTTTAGAATCTAGGGGCTCTTTATTATAAAGGTGAGAGGGGGACGATAATTGAATTAAGGCTATCTCTAGATAGACTGTATATTTTTAATAGCATCCTATTACAGACAATTTTCCACGAATATTTTAATAAAAATCATAAGCCCCCTGGGGCTAATAAAACTAGTTTTATTCATATTATTATCCGCAGAAAGCATGTTATATAATATATGCAATTAATGCCATGCCATAAAAAATATTCTGAATTAAAAGTTGTTATCTGTTAGCTACGGGAAAGCCCCCCAACGGACGGACATAGGGAAATCACGAATCATAAAATAGCTTTGCTCAAAAAATCACTTAAAATTCAAAATTGTTTGGGTGGGGAAAATGTAAACAACGTATTTTTAAGCTTATCATCATTTCATTAAGGGAAAAAAACATAGATATCATTTAAGGATATAAGAGATAGTTAATCTATATTTTAAAAAATTTAATTGTTCTGTCAGTATGCTATTTAAGATCTCGTAGATGGTTAGCTCTAGTATATTCTCATTTAAAGTTCTGGGGAAAAAACTGATCACGAAAAGAAAACGAAGTAGCGGAGTTCGTTGTATTTTCACAGTAGCTTTTCCCTATTTCTAGCCCCTGCGGGGGGCTCTAGCCAATTTTCTAACACTGTTTCTCATTAACATTTGCATAACATAATAAATAAACCCAAAATTGTTTTCGAATTCCTTTTTTATTCCTGAAAAAAATGTTTAATGACAATGAAAAAAATGCGCATAATTAAAAAAGGTGCTATCTACATCTTTTATCAACAGATTTCCCCTTTGTAATAGAAATTAATATGGAAATTTATTAATTTAAATAATTATGCATATTATATATACGTTTACGGTTAACGATGACAATTATAGGCCAAAAGAGCGCAGCAATAACTAGCTTACAGCATTTTGATATAATGAAGTTTCAAGTATGACTTCGAAACCGATAAATGACCGATGAAATTAGAACTGGTTCTTAGCCATACTAAAAAATCTTGTGTAACATCATAAAACATACAATTTTCCACGCATAGACGTCCAAGAGGGGGGGTAATGGGGCGATTACCCCCCCAAAAAACGAATTACCCCCCCCTTCAAAAAATTTTACCCCCCCCAAAAAAATAAAAAGCTTGGACGCCCCTGTTTCCACGAGTAGTAAAATAAAAATCATAAAACCAGTTTTATTAGACTTTAGCCCCTCAGGGATTACAAAACTGGTTTTGATTGTACAATTTTTCATTTTGATATCTGCAGAAAGCTGTCTACAATAAGATGCGGTAAATAGATATTTTACTGTAAGGAATAAAGGGGCATTGTAAAGGATCTTTTTTTGACATATCCTAGTTTAAAAGCTACGCTATAAAAATGGATAAATGATATACGTGGATATATTGACAGAGGAAACTTTGTCCTCGATTTAGCTTGCTAATATTGACCTCATTTATTGGTCAGTTTGTTCAACCAGTTAAAGGTGAGGGGATGGGTTAAAGGGAGTGGATGGATAATTTTTATTTTAGCCAGCTGCGAGCATCACTTTATGCATGAAAATCTTGTGCACTATCCAAGTAATAATATATTGGTTGCTATATAAAAGGGGTTAAAAATAGATATTTCATGGTGAATAATTTTTAGGTTTTTTTGTCAAAAAATCCTTTTACTTTTTTTCAACAAAAAACTTGAGCACGCCCAATACTTACATTAACACATTCATAATCATAAGACCGTTTTTAAATCCCCAATATTGGGGACTTTTATTCACCGCATCCCCTCCCATTGTACCCCCTGTATGGGGGATTATTTTAACCCCCCAACCCCTCGGAACTTATTGTCTAAAAAAAGCTCATTGAATCTAGCAAAAAACATGGGTGTAAATTTGCATATGCTTCGTCCAGGGTTGGGATACAAAAATCCAATTCAAAATTGTTTTGAAAATTAATCCTTATATAAAAGTAACAGGATCTGTTATTGTCTTTCTGTGTAATGAAGAATCTCGCTGACCGCTGAACCGATATATTTTTTCTTTTCCAGTATATCATCTCATATGCCATGGAAAGGTTTATATCTATTAATATAACAATTCGATACACGATTTTTCAGTATGACTTAGAACCTGTTATAATACAGCAGAAATTGATTCTGAGCCATACTTTTTTTATCCATGGAAAATCGTATCAGCACCCAAACAAAACTATATTGTACTTGAAATCAGTCATTTTTATGTCCCATCTACGCCAGCATTTACATATAATATTTAGAACAGTTTTTTGTTCCCTAAATTATACTGGGCATTTATCAAAATTTTCAAAAATCCTTTATTTCGTTATTTGAACACTAAAAACCCCAACCCCAACTAAACATATTATTTGTCAGAGGTCATAAGGAATAAGACGATGAACCTTAAATTCATGTGTATTGCCAATGATGATAAACAAATTTACTTTGTCCGAAGCTACTTTGTCCAAGATCCGGTGTAATTGGAGTGTAAAGTACTCTAGTTCTCAAAGTTCTATAACCATATCATCTAATTCGCTGACTAAAAAACTTTGAGTACTTTTTATTGAATTGTTATAGATTGTTCCACACTTTTTAATAATTTTAATCCATAGAAGGGGTAAATTTGTTTATCATCATTGGCAATACACATAAATTTGAGGGATCTTGGACAACGTAGCTTTGGACAAAGTAGCTTCGGACAAAGTAGCTTCAGGACAAAGTAGCTTCCGGACAAAGTAGCTTCCGGACAAAGTAGCCTTCTAATAAAGTAGCCTCCACTGTTAATAAAGGTCATGTCCGCAGCGCTCGGCCCCTTGACCTGCCTAGCCGCGGGCGCTCGGCCCCCTAGCCTATAACCTAACCTAACCAAAAAAATTTAAAAACACGTTTAAAAATTGTAAAAACAATATCAAAAATTGTAAAAATCTATCAAACACTTTTTGCAAAATCCATGAAATTCTAAACCACCTATGTATTATCACTTAATGATATTTTCCTTAATTAAATGTTCTGAGGCTAACATAGGTTAGGTTAGGTTAGGTTATAGGCTAGAGGGCCGAGCGCCCGCGGCTAGGCAGGCCAGGGGGCCGAGCGATGCAGCCATGACTTTTATTACATTTGGAGACTATTTTTCTTAGGAAGCTACTTTTCTTAAGCTATTTTGTCCGGAAGCTACTTTGTCCTGAAGCTACTTTGTCCGAAGCTACTTTGTCCGAAGCTACTTTGTTCGAAGCTACTTTGTCCAAGATCTTTTACCTTTAAATGATAATAAAGTGACCCACTTATTAATAATGGGATTTTACTAAAATGTATTACAATAGATTTTAAATTTTTATTTTTTTTTTGGGGGGGGGGGGTTAATAAGACCGACATAATATAATTTTGACCGTTAAAAAGAACTTTTTATAGGATTTCAATATTTCTTTTTGTAAAGGGGAAAAAATATAACCAGCATGCATGTATGTATTTTTCCTCACTAAATTTCTACATGTAAATGTGATTCCTAGGAAAACTTATTTTTCAACAAATATTTCAACCGTATATAAGTTTTTGGTGACTATAATTGCGTCTGTCCAATTAGTTGAGCTTTGCTTAGATAGATGTTGTCATGCTTATTTTTACAATGGCTATAAAAAATATGTTATGTTTGTCTGACAGAAAAGTTATAGGCAAAATAGTTTCTGTACACATCTGTCTAAGCTATGTCTCTCCAAATGAAAATATTTCCATTAAACAGAATGGATTATCATATTATTTTGAAAGCTGTATTTTTTCCTTCGTTATTTCCTTAAAATACAGAAATGGAGTGGTACCCAATGTTAAATAACACTTTCTCTCATATGCTGGGTCAAAAACTTTGGGTACTTTTATTCAACAGTGATTGGTTGGTTCCAAACTTGTATTATTTAATCCTTTTAACCAGTAATTTTATTCAGGGTAAGGGTTTATTTTGTTTATTATCATTGTCCATTTTCTTATCCCTTAAAATCCCTGACAAAAGACAACATAAGATACATTAATTTATTGAAAGGATTTACTTCAAACACATGTAATAATATAATTCACATAACAAGAATAAAATTGTTGAAGAGTAGCGTAGCAAAACGCGCAACTCAGTTAACACTTCCAGACAAAGGTCGTGCAGTTAAAGGGTTGGTTGTATAAAGGGCGCGTGGCCAAATACAACATGCAAAGTAATTTAGCAAGAGATGCACCAAAATAAGAAGCTGCTTATAGTACCTAATAAAAAAAATACGTAAATCAATACAAACGACCAATGATAGGCTAGTATACATTTTAGTTCTAATGATAAAATGTATACTGGTCTATCAATTGTCATTTGTATGTTTGACGACATTTTTTTAAAAGCTGCTTTCAAAAATAAGATCAAGTGTTGCAAGTGGCAATTACAATTTGTGAAGAGTAAACTAATTGTTATTTATCACATGGTATTATAAACAGCTTTCCACGGATATTCAAAAGAAAAAAAGACCGGGCTAACAAAACTGGTATTAATTTTTCGATTGTATTTTAATATTCGTGGAAAATTGTCTGTCATACGATAATTTACATGGTTTTTCAGTATAACTGAGAACCTGTTCTAATCTACCAGATGTTAATCGGATTCGAAGCCATACTGAAAAATTAAAAACTGACAAATTCTAGAATAGCTTTGCTTATTGAAATAAAATCTATAATACTTGAAATATATCAGGAAATCCGTTACAAATTTTTAGTAGCGCAGCTACTGTAGGATTAGGCTACGTCTGTACGGCATTTTATCAATTAATAATCCTTATATAAAAATAACAGGATATGTTTCTACGTGTCTTTCTGTACCGAAGAATCTTGCTAATCGCTGAACCGGTATGGTTCTTCCTTACAGTGTAGCTTTTCATTCGGCCTTGGAAGGTTTCTTACTATTTTGGTGGAGGTTACTACAAATATCCCAAGAGAAATCTCCACTAGCAAATTGCACCCCCAAAAAACTAAACATGAAAAAAAAAACTTTAATATACTTTATAATTACTGATTATTCATTGTAAAATATTTCCATTGCTGCGCTATTAATGACATATTTGCCCTTGTTTTTAATGCATAATCTACAAATCTTATACATCCTTTTTAAAGAAAAAAAGGGTTTCTTCAATTAAAGGGAATATTTTTTGGGGGATCGCAGCTGTTCTAAAACTGCTATTGTTTTTTGTAATCTTTTTAAGATTTTTAGGTGGCATAAAACTTAAATGTGTTAACATGGAAAAAAAATAATTTGTCACTACATAGTGCATTTTCAAAAGTATTTTTTGCTGGCTATTTTTATATAGGTTAAGTAAGTAATGTTTAACATATCCCCATTTGGATAGTGCTTATCCCCAATGGGTTTTTCTCAATGTCTACCCTTATCAATACCATATAGGTGATGATTTTGACTTTTGTTACCAACTTTTTAAAAGGCTATTAAAGACTTAATATCCTTTATTTCAAAGTTTTAAAAATACATGTTAAGAGTTACGCCTTTTTTTGGGCCAAGGCATAACCCACACGTAAATCTGACACTGTGGTAGTTTGTACAATTTTTAACGTTACTTATGCATGGCACATTTTAAGACTTTATTTGGACAAATTACTTTTTGAAGAAAAAAACAGATTATCCTTTAGTATTTTGTCATCCTTGTTTAAAATATTTTCAAGAACATTTTGAAAGGTTTTAGGGGAGGGAGGGTAAAAAAGACATTTCAAGGCCGTTTGTTGGCGAAATATAACAAAAATGTGCTTGATATTAACCCACAAGTTTAGGGTTGAATGAATAGTCATAATTTTTAAAAAGCGAAGCTTTTCTATAATTAGGGTCGGTCCGTCCGTACGTCCGTCCGTCCGTCCGTCCGAGATAGATAGCTTTTATTCGTTAATTTAGGCATGTTAGAATTGTCCTATCGATTTCAAACTTTGCATGATGATTCCTGTAGTAGTTAGGTACGATTTAGAAAGCGTAGCAACTCTATAATCATTACCAGAATGTCCGTACGTCCATTTTAAACATGTTGATTTTTCTACTTTTTTAAAAGCAAATTTTTATGTGAACTAATTATCCGTTTGATCTGATTTTTGGTATATTGATTCCTGTGACAACAAAGAACAATATTATAAGCGAAGTAACTCTATAATCAAGTCCTAAAAATGTAAGTATGTCCATAAACATTATCCTGTATCAAGCAGTTTTTCAACAAATTTACATACAATTTTGCGTCGACTCTTATACTTTTATATTCTGATTATTCAGTTCAGACACTATACAGGTGTTAATGTCCGTTTGTCCTACCGTTTCAGTGCTTCGCTTTTATGGATGTTGTCATCCTTGTTTATATTGAAATAGAATACTGAAAAGTCTTAAACAGTGGCGTGTGCACAGATATTTGCTAGTGGGGTGCGAACATGGGGAAGGTAAATACATATAAGCTTTATAGAACAAACGGTGATTTCCCAAAAAGTGCTTTTTGAACATTGAAACTCCCTCCTTATTGTTGAAATACTTAAAATTCTGAAGTGATCTTACCCTTCAGGGCTACCCAGTACCCGATATAACCTAACCTAACATGACCTAAAGCAAATGAAAACACAAACACTCCTCTGCTCGACTAGAATAACACTAGAAAAAACCACTAGAAAACTACAAAATATTCGTCATAACCCTACAATTAACACATGTGTAGTGATCTAGTGATGCTCCTCTAAGAAAGGGTTATGTAAAATTGATCACGAACACCAAATAGACCGTGAATGTACAACGTTTTTAAAGTACAATAGCAAATAATTACTAAAATACTGTTTGAACAGGTTTTATTACTATTTTAATAGCAGAATCCCCGTTCTATAAGTTGTAAAACTCATGAAAAACTCAATCTGTACAATAAATGTGCTGTATAAAATCAAACCCTGAACTAACCTCCATCTTAAGATTTACACTTATTTTTATATGAGAAAAACTGACACACAAAATCATCAAAGAGGGATTTTTTTTCACAAGGAAAACTATTCTGCAAATAAAAATTACTATTTTTATTTAAAATTGCATATTTTTCACTTTTGATATCAATACAGTGTAATTTTCTTCAACTAGATATTTTTTCTTGTGGAAAATATGGAAATAAAATGAAGATAGGCAAGATTTACTTTTGATTTAAACCTCTAAACATAAAAAAAAACTATGTTTTTTTGTCCTAATATTAATCAATTTGAAAGTGAAAACATTTTGATTTCCTGAACCATATCCCTGTCTTTTGTAAAATTTAGTAGGGATTAATTTCCAACGTTTTTTGCAATACTATTTTAGTTGCAAAAACATTTTACATCTTTGCATTGAACATGTTATTATCTAAAGACTTTAATGTTAAAATAGGAAAAACCGGAAAGTAAAAGATTACTCTTTTTTTGATGTTTTAGAAAGTATGCACAATTCTTTCGAAGTACGGGGCGTTGATTTGTATATTTTGCTGGTACCCAGTTTTGTAAGCTTTTCTCTTAATCGTTGGTTTAAAACTGTAAGTACCCTTATGGGAAGTAATTTTAGTTTTAGCCCTATAAATCAGGTTGCGTGAATTTTCTTTTCTGTTCTATTATCAACCCCAAAACCGCGCGAAAATGTCAAAAAAAATTATTACATAAAATATTACAACTGTCCAAAGATTTTGAAAATAAAATTAAGTGGTCAAAATTTCCCTATCTTGGGTATAAAATCCCACGGTATGTCCAGCTAAGGGGGTTGTTAACATGATGTGGGCGGGGGGAATATCCAAATTGACCACCCTCCCATCCACATTCAATATTTAAATTCCATAACAATTTATGAAATGTGCGGGTTATAAAAATAAAGGGAGAATTAAATTGTTAAAAAAAAAGTATGATGTTTTTTTTCTACGGGCGATTTCTCCAGCATAGAATATCACCATTCAATCAAAAATGAATGTAATTAAGCCAACGAATAAGAAACCGTTATTATAAAACTTTGGGGACTAGTGTAATAATCAGCTCATTGTTCCCTCCCTCTCTGGATTTCTCATTCCTCTCCCGAAATAGTTATAATCTTCTTTTGACCTGTAAGAATCTTTACTGTAAAGAAAAAATATATCGGTTCAGTGGTAAGTGAGATCATTTACACTCATCAACTGGTAGAAAAGTGAGAAGCAAATTTTATCTTTAAAAATCTTTTTCTATAAATTATCTTTATACCCCTAGCATTATTGAAGAATAAGGAAGGGGGACTTTTATGATCAAAATCGAACCTATGTGAAGCTTACCGAAAAAAAAGAACAAAATCGGTTCAGGGGTTAGCAAGTTCTTCAGGGATAAATAAGCCTTGATTATCATTATAATATAATATTAATGATAAAACTCTTAGTTATTAAAAGAATTATACATTGTATATTACTCTTGTTCCATTTTATCTTCCAATTGTCCTATTCAATTATCCCATTATATGTGTGTGGGTATTTATGAGTAGGGGATGGGAAAAATTTTATCCCCCGGGGCGAAAATATTTTTGACCAGGTGCAATTTTTAAAGGGTCACTCTAGCCCATAAATAAATTCACTTTGAATTATCAGGGATCTATAGGGATAAGATAATGGTTAATATATTAATGTACATCCACAATGACTATACACAAAATTATCCATTCTGTAGATTACAATTATTGGTTGAAACGTTTGTACAGTCAACTTAATGATTCAACTAATCAAAATTAATGATAAACGAAACTTTGAATTTACATCATTTGCCTAACTTTTCAATGTAAATAAATTGTTTTTGTTATGGGCATTACCCCTGATGTTACAATCTAGAAGTGAATATAGATGAAATGCCTTGGTCATATAAAGGCATATTGCCAGACGTATTGTTTTTCAATCTATAGGTTGGTTGTGAATTAAAACGTTTGGCCACCTAATTACACTTTCATTAAATCTAGTTTAATAACTCAGGGAGGGGAGGTGACATTGGAATTAAAACAATTATAGTACCCATTATTTATAATATCACCCTCTTATTTTCTGGCATTTAATAAATCTTGATTGGTTAGCACAAACTTTTCAACAAATAATTTTAATCTACTGAAGAAGTAATTTTGTTCATTATCATTGGGAATGTACATTAATTTATCGTCCATTGTCTTACCTCCATTATAAATCAAAAAATCAAGTGTTCTGATTTGTTTAAAATAATTTCAAACTGCGGACTGTCCATTTAATATTTCAAATGTATGTATGACCATTTAAACAAGACTATCCATTTAAAATTTTGACTAAATAACAATTATTTGGGAATAAATTAGTAGTATACTATTGCTACTTTATAACAAGGATCTGTCCGTCCGTTTGTCCGTTTGATCTTTTTTAACAATAAAAGTATTGAGGTTATTGAAATTCTAACTAAGAATATTACCATTAGAGTAAAACACTAGAGGTTGAAGGGGTTAAATAACTGTATGTCCACGTCCCAAGTACCTTGTGCCGACTCTCAATTGGGTCTTGAAAATCAACCAATAGTGTCGGGATTATTAACACAGCCCAGTAACAGAATACAATTTGCTAGCAGACGAAAAAGGTCATTGGAAAAGGGACTGAGGTATGTAGTTATCTGTATATACATCTATACTATAGATCTGTTTTTTCAACAACAAAAAGTATTATGGGTAATGGTGATTGGAAGAAAATTTCCAATAGCTTAAAACCTGCCCAGAGCCTACTAAAAACATCCTTAAATTTTCAAACCTTTTGTTCCAGATTTCAGAGGACTCCTGGAGAAAACTAGATAAATGGACATACAAACATCCGGGATCTAAAGGGATAAGACAATGGTCGATAAATTGATGTAAATATCCTATGATGATACACAAAATTACTTCTTCTGTAAATTAAAATTAGTGGTAGAAACGTTTGAACACTAAACTTAATGAATCAACCAATCAAAATTATCTTAAGTCCCCCAAGATGTTAAGCCAACGAATTAGAAAACATTATTATAAAACTTTGGGGACTTTTGTAATAAACAGCATATTGCCTCCTCTATCTCTGGACAAACACCCTACTACTTTGGAGTATAGGATATAAAATCAATAATAATAACCTGCTGCGCTATTATCAATTATATGGCCCTTGTTATTTGATTATATAAATAACTCACATATTATAACTTTCAGTAGCGAAGCTACTCTATAATTCAACTTGGTCCAAATACGTTTAAATGTCCAACTGTCCGAATGTACAAAACCATGTATTATTTCGAAATGATGCTATTGATGTTATACCTTTTTTATAGCGAAGCTACTCTTAAATTTCCTCGTCTGTATATCAAACTGTCCGTCCGTAACGCTATAGCTAAAGAGGTTTAAGAATTTTTTGGCTTACTAAAGAACATCAAATCTCACATTTATTTACAAAATATGTCTTTTATATCCCAAATGTTGCTAATTCGTTATAGATGTGCTACTTGTAAACATAATTAACCTTGTTATTCGATGTTATGAATAACTCATAACAATCACATATTAAAATTGTTATTTATAGCAATCATAACTCCTTTTAAAACCACTCACGCTATCCAGGAAGGAAGGGGACATTGGAATGTAAATTACACTGGTACCTAAAATTTTATAACCACGTTTGCTTACACAAATATGGGTACTTTTATTGAATTGTAGTTGGTTGGTTACGATAGTAGTATCCAAACTTGTTAACCAACAATTTCAATATCAAAAGGGTTATTTTGTTTATCACCCATCTATCCCTTGCACGCAATCACAGTGCCATAAATTTAGGTAGATTTTTTTTAGAAACAAATGTTAAGGCTTACTTTAAGTTAGGTTAGTTTAAGTAAATGATAGAAGGATCCTGCAGGGGTTGTAATCCATATGGAGAGGACTCAACAGGGTTAGAGCCATCTTAGATATTAAAATTGTCGATGGCACAATGCATTCTGTTCTGACAGGGAGTGTAATCAGCCAGGAATCAAAAGGATATGACAATGGCCGATAAATTGATGTATACAAAAAGTAACCTCTTCTGTAAATTATAATTAGAAGTTAAAACATTTTGACACATAACTTAATGAACCAACCAATCAAAATTCAATAATGTCCCCAAAGATGTTAAGCCAACGAACATCAGAACGCCATTGTAAAACTTTGGGAACTACTGCTAAACAGCTCAATGTCTCCTCCCCTCCTTGTGAAAAGCGTTCATGGAATGGAATCATAATTAATCTTCCCTTATGTAAATCTTTATTAGAAATCAAATAATATTTTTTAGTTTATTGATATTGTAATAATTATATGAACTTAGTTATACAAACAAACCTTCAACTAAATTGATTTTATTTGATCGACACATATTGATTTCTAAAATTGCTTTTCTATATTTGTTACAACTATTAGCCATCTATAATAGAAAATTTAAATATTATAGAATTGCCCTAACGATTCTAAACTTTCTTGAAAGATGTATGAATGATTATTATTTAATCAATAATTTAATTTTTTACTGCACATCCAATTATATAAAGTAGTAGGGATGTCTGTTTATCCGTTTTAAACTCGCTAATCACCACACCGATTAAATTAGCCTTTTCAGGTCCTGGGATGTTTTTAGTTTGTTTTTGTTTCATAGATATAAGTTTCGGAGTGGTTTTATGCTACATTTAGGCCTTCTCAATCCCTATTCCTATACCAAGCCCCTAGAGGCTATAGGCGAAGTCGGTAGTAGCTTTAAATTGCAAACAGATAAAATATGAAAAAATAGTATTTGGTATTCATTCAATATAAACAAAAACAAGGATGACATCATCCATAAAAGCGAAGCTCTGAAACGGTAGGACAAACGGACATTAACACTTGTATAATGTCAGAACTGAATAATCAGAATGCGAATGTATAAGAGTCAAAGCAAAATTGTAAGTAAATTTGTTGAAAAACTGCTTGATACAGGATAATGATTATGGACATACTTACATATTTAGGACTTGATTATAGAGTTGATTCGCTTATAATATTATACTTTGTTGTCCCAGGAATCAGTATACCAAAAATCAGACCAATCGGATAATTAGGTCACATACAAATTTGTTGTTAAAAATGTAAAAAAATCAACATGTTTAAAATAGACGTACGGACATTCTGGTAACGATTATAGAGTTGCTACGCTTTCTAACTCGTACCTAACTATTACAGGAATCACCATGCAAAATTTGAAATCGATAGACAATTCTAACATGCCTAAATTAACGAAAAAAGCTATTAAAAAAAGTAAAAAAAATCAACATGTTTAAAATAGACGTACGGACATTTTGGTAATGGTTATAGAGTTGCTACGCTTTCTAAATCGTACCTAACTACTAAAGGAATCACCATGCAAAATTTGAAATTAATAGGACAATTCTAACATGTCTAAATTAACAAAAAAAGCTATCCGTGACGGACGGACGTATGGACAGACGGACGTACGGACGGACCGACCCTAATTATTGGAAAGCTTCGCTTTTAAAAAACAATTTATCATTTATTTTTTGGTCAATCAAACGTATTATTAATTAGAATGCATTATTTCTTTAATCATTACTACTGTATTTTTCCCAAGCCTTTATGGAAGGGATTTTTCTTTTGGGTAAGAAGGTTTCTACATTTAAAGAGGATAAAAAAACTTATTATGACATATAAGAAGCTTCACAAAAAGTAGAGCCATATATGTCAAGCGGTCAGCAATAACTTTTTAGAAATTCATGTTATTTTTTAAAGGGTTAGATTACATCATTATGTTTGAAAATACAATAAATATTGTCTGAACGATGATAATTTTATTGGTAACGTTTTCAAGTACTATTTAGTTTGTAATAGAAAGTTTACCTTTGATCAAACAATTCTTTCATAAATTGAGATTAAATAAAAAAATTTACTCAAAAATTTTGAAGGAGTGCAAAAAGTCTCTACAGCTTCAAGGAGGGAGGGGACATTGGGTTATTTATTACACTAGTCCCCAAAGTCTTATAATAACGTTTTATTACTCGTTAGATTAACAATCTTGTGGACTTTTATTGAATTTTGGTTGGTTAATAAAGTTGAGTTTTTAAACGTTTCAACCACACATTGTAATCTACAGAAGATACAATTTTCTGTATCATCATTGGCCATTGTCTTATCCCTTTAGATCCCTGCTACAGTTTACTCGTGGTCTCATTACGTATGCAAATATTTGGTATTGTCCAGTTGCCAAGACGAGCCAAGACAACTCTCCATGAGAGAACACGCAACTAGCCCATGTGACGTCCTTGTAAACTTACAAAGTATCTAACTGATTGTATTTAGCAAAAATTGCCACTACTTATGCCAAATAATGTATGTTTACAAAGAAGTAACTGATCTAGATGGTCTTACAATATTAGCAATACAAGCCAAAAAAGTATCTATTCGATCAAAGTTATTTTCTAATTGGATCTACAAAAAGGTGCCTCTATCTAACTCTTAAAACAAAACTACAGTATAGATGTAAATATAGATACTCCCTTCATCCTTTTTTCAATGATATTTTCGTCTGCTACTAGATTATTTGCTCTGCCAACTAGTTTTAAGTATCCATATAATGTTGGCATGGAATATTTTAACCTCTAAGTAGCTTCAACAAGTTTTTAAAAGTGTTCCAATGAGGGCATTTCCAATTTTTTATTTTTTGCATTATTACATGTACACTAAACCCGCGCAGGACTGCAGGCCAACTGCCCAGTAGAATGCCGCACTCATAATTCAAACAAAAACATAAAGACCATTCCCGCCAGTTTTTTGGCACGTGGCTGTTCCAAGATTTACTTTTGTTCTGCCATTTTTGGTTAGTCATGTTTGTATAATAGATTTTAATTGATATCAAAATCCAGTGACATTTTTCAAGTCAGCCAGGGATTAGACTAGGGCTTCAAAAAAGCGTTAATATGTAAATCTGTAATACAAGCAATGTATGTTTGCCTGAAGTGCAAGATCTCGCTAACTGCAGAATTAATTAAGTTGTCTTAATGGTTCTATGGTGGTTTTAGGCTGTTTTCCTGGGGTGAAAAATTATAAAATTCCCTGTCAGGGTAAACTAGCCTGCTACCCTGGTAAATAAATGATGGTGAAATATTTATTTTATTTTAGTTTTATAGAAAGTAGACGAATTGTTCTTGTTTCTCTAACCGGGAATGATTTAAAATTCATGAACAGTTTATTTGTTTTTGCCTGGTTCGAAATGGAATAATTAAAGTGATGCATCGCTTCTCATAGCTTTTTAGAACACATTTCTATAGGAGTTAAGCTACTCTAAAATAGTAAGTATTCGTTTGTACATTCTCACTTTGTTAAATGAAAGAGATAATCAAAATGATACGAAATGTACATTTTTAAGCTCTAGAAATATTCTGAGAAAAGCAGAGGGAGAGGACATTGAACTGTTAATTACAATAGCACCCAAAGTTTTTAAGCTGTCATATCATTTTCAGCCTAAATACTTTAAGGGGGTATATACGTTTTTGCAATTTTTATTGGTTGGTTTCAAACTAGCAATATTCAAACTTTTGAAACACTAATTTTGATCTAAAGTAGGGATAATTTTGTCTGACATGATTGGGGATGTTTATCAACTTATCGGCCATTGTCTTATCCCTTCAGATTCTTTAAAATGCCAATTTTTAATTTGCAAATTTGTTTTTGTCAGAAGCTAAAGTTATAATGATTTTTTTCCATCCCTGTATCCCTAAAAAATGCCCCAAGGACTTTTTCAGTATAACCTAACACCTTTTGCGTGATTATTTTAATGGTTCTATTTGAAGAAAAATGTTTACCTAATTATAAACATTGATTGAAATAATAAATTGAAAATTCTTTTTGTTTACTATTATATTTGCACTGTAAAAAAATTCTTTAAAATACTAAAATTTTTAATGTAATGAGAAATCTGTTATAATATTATCATGCTATTTCCTGATATAAAAAAGCAACAGGATGCTTGGATGTCTGTAGCTTAAGATTTTGTTAAACCATGGACTGATATAGTTATGCGATGCTTTACATGATTTTTCAGTATGGCTGAGAACTGGTTCTAATCCAGCTTTTTAAAATAGGTTTCGAAGACTTGTTGTAAAATGATTAGATAGCTAGATAAAACATAATTATTTGTAACAAACAAATGTAATTATAAAGCTTTTCTTATGATTGATGAAGTTTATCTGAAAATTAAACACTATGCATATAAATAATAAATCTAATTTCGTTTTCTATAAACAAAATTTTATTTTACATTTTCTAAATGTTTTGCATCATGTATTTATAATTAGGTGAAATAAAATCATTGTAAAAAAACTAAAAGAATTTAGAAAAAAGCATATTAAAATTCAAGCTCAATTTGAATTTCCCTTTTTACAGCATCCAATAGAATTAACATATTCCTAGAAGGCTAGAAATATATAGAAAAAAATATATATGCCTACTTCTGATAAAGTGTTAAAATAATTTTGTAACAAATATATTTTATACCAAATAATAGCTTTCCCCGGATATTAAAATGAAAAAAAAATAGTATTAATGTTATGATTTTAATTTGAATATCCGCAGAAAAATGTATGTGATACGATGCAATGCATGATTTTTCAGTATGGCTTTTGTAATACTTTCGAAACATTTACATTTTCGATAAAGTTTTAAGCTTTCTTAAACTCTATTATGTACACATTGAATAACCCCAAAATTTCAATTAACGTAAAAAGTTAACATATGAACTTATTTCGGAAACTCAAGGTCATTTTCAACCCCTCTTCTATTTTTACATATAGGGAAAAATATACTTTAATCAAATTGAATCATATTTGAAAATTTATATATTATTACTTGGATCTTACACTAGATTAGTATGTTCTCTAAGTGAAACACGCAGCGGGCTAAAATAACGATTTTCCTCTTCCAACCCTTTACCCCATCCCCTCCCCTCCTACTGGATGATTAAACTGACCAATATACTTAATTATCTTAAGATTAACAGAATATCACCCTTGGGAGGGAGGGTACATTCTAATGAAAACCAAACAGGTCTCAAAGTTTAAGTAAAGCTGAAAAGTTATGGGGACTTTCAAATAAATAATGAATAGGTTGTACAAACCTTTAGTGTCCGAACTATTCTACAAATAATTTTATCTTTAAAATGTTTATTTTTGTATATCATAATTGGAGGTGTACAATTGTTTATCCATTGAGATCCCTGATCTTAGTTAAGCCATATTTAAGAGATATCATATAATCAAAATAAGCACGTATTTTTATGTCAACAGAGTACATGGTTACATGCTAAGATCGTTAAAAAATATCAAAGTCTTGGGTTAGGTATATATTTAGCCCTGCTCCCAAATGTCCAAACTCGACCCAGACACCCCCGGAGTTGCCGTAGGGGTTGAAATTATGGGGGATAAAAAAATTCATGAAATGTCTGAAACTTTTATTAAAAGGCATAGCTCAGAAAAATTTGTGTTTTTTTTTTTAAAGGAAATAGAATATACGTGGATATTATGACAGGGGGAGGTGGGGGGGAATTGTCAATTTAGTTTCTAACAAGAGCATAATTTTTTGGTCAATTCGATCATCTAGTAGGAGGTGAGGGAATGGAGTAAAGGTGGTATATGGGTGAGGGGGATCATTATTTTAGCCTGCTACAGATTTCACATGATAATCTGATGTAAGATCCAAGTAATAAAAAATCTATTCTTCTAAACAGACAAAATATAATTTTGAAGCTTTTAAAAACACGGAGAATAAATAAGCATTAATATTTGTATGATTTTAGGCCTTAAAAAGAAAACATACATGGGAAAACTTGGCTAAACTCTAAGATTTAATCTCTTTAAAAGAGGTTAAATAAGAAAAACTAAAGCCAATATAGAAAAATAGGTTTACATTACCGCCTAACATTTAAAAAATCAAACCTCCATCTTTCATAGCATCTGAGAAAATCCAATTGTTGTTATGGTACTCGGCAAGCCGAACCAATCCTATTTTAGAATGTCTTATGTTCAGAGAGAGAGGACAATGAGCTGTTTATAACTTTAGTCCCTAAATTTTTAAATTTATAATAATGTCTTCTTATTCGTTGGCTTTAAAAATTTGGTTTTTTTTCAAACGTTTGAACCACTAATCTTTATCTACAGAAGGCGTGATTTTGTGTATAATCATTGAGGATGTACATCAATTTATCGGCCATTGTCTTATCCCTTTAGATTCCTGGCTTGTGCTACTTAAATATGAATTTGCAATCTAAGTTATTTATTTAGTCTATGATTTGGACGCTTAAAAAAGAAAACATAGAGGGGTCAACTAAGCTTCAACTCTCCGGAAATATAATCTCGGGGTGACTCAAGATTTTTAAAATTCGAAAATATAGACAGCTTTCCACGGATATTAAAATAAAAAATTATAAGATTGAAACCTGAAGGCCCAGGCTAACAAAACTGGATTTCATTTTATGATTTTATTTTAATATTCGTGGTAAATTGTCTGTAATGCGATGTATAAATTTTTCAGAATGACTGAGAACCGGTTCTGCTCCAGCGGATATTAATCGGTTTCGAAGCCATACTGGAAATCCTATTCTAAAATATCAAAGTTACGAACCCCTAAAAAAATATGAAACCCATGGTATGATTAATAGGTATTTTCTGTTATCAGTCAATCAATGTACATTATACAGACAGACACTGTATTAAATCCTAGCGGCTACACCCCTAGAGGCCTACCCTCACCCCTCATTTTTGATTTTAGTTGAAAAATATTTTTTAAATTTTTTTGGGGGGGTGGTTATTTTTTACTAGGGGCGATTTTTCTTAGGTGGGTGGTGGTACCCTACCCCAAAAAAGTTAAAAACCTTCCCGGGACCTATGAGAAGCTATCCTGTAAAGGAGAACTTGATCGGTTCAGCGGTTAGCGAGATCCTTCAGTACAGACAAACAGACAGACATCCTGTTACTTTATTATAAGGATATATTAGATTAATCTTAAAAACTAATCAATATTATAAATGAAAATTTTTCCACAACCTACTTCCTTCTTTTCCCCTTTCTTACCCACTTCCCTTTGGCACAAAATTAGTTTTATGCTAACATTATAACACAAAAATATCCAATTTTAACAATTACAAATAAAATTAATTTGCTGAATTTAAAATTTTAAATTTTGTATCACCCCTGTTACATATATCTTATGGGATGATAAGACCACATCATTATTTTAAATACTACTCAAAATAACTAGGGAATATTTTTTAAAGCTTCAAATTTTAAAGAACACTTTTTGCTCTTATGGACAGTTATAATTGTAAGATTAATTCCAGTTGTGTTGGGCCAATAAAAACATGAAAGATTTTCTGTAATAAATTTTTTGATAACTACTTTTTATATGATATAATTATTCTCTTAATCTGATTTTTGAAATAATGATTCCTCGACAACAAGGTAAATATTAAAGGCAAAGGTTTTTGACACTGGCAAGTGTTAATTTTTGTTTTTCCTACCGTTTCAAAGTTTTGCTTTTATGGATGTTGTCATCCTTGTTTTAATGAGCCTCAGGTGTTATTGATAGATTTTTTTGGTGCATTTTCCATACACTTATAAATGGAACACTACCCCGCATCCCCTTTAACTTTTTAAAAGTTTTTACAAAATAAATATTTCTAACCCGGCCCTATGGAGGCCCAAATCAAGTATTACTGCAAGTCTTTCCTAACCCTTACCTAACTTTACCTACCCTAAATTAAGCGTAAGAATAAAGGGGGGCGAGGGGGCTGGGATGTAGTCCATATGTGATATGTGAGAAACTGAGATACATCATTCATGTGTAATCTTTAAATCTAATTTCTCATTAACCTACTAATATAATTTAGATTTATTTTTTAGTTAAAGTAATTAACAAGGATGACAACATCCATAAGTAGCGAAGCACAAACAATTAAATAAGAATTTAGATATTAGTTGTCAAAAGCATGTATATTAGGAAAAAATCACGAAACCTTTTCAACATTTGTTTTTAATTTGACTAACAGACTAACGGTCAAAGTAAATTACATACTGGATGCTCAAAATAACGGGAAATTTAATTTTGATATTTTTAACTACAAAAATAAAAAAAAAACGGACCATAAACACCAAAGATATGAGGAAAAATGTGAAAAATATAAAAATAGCCAAAAACCTGCAAAAATGCAATCTGATCGCCATTGATGTTTTCTTGAAACGACAAGAAATTTAATTTTGATATATATAACTGAAAAACTTTGGAAATCGGGCCGTAAATACCAAAGTTATGGAGAAAAATGTGAAAAATACAAAAATAGCCTAAAACCTGCTTAAAGGCACTCTGACCGTCATAGTTGTTTTCTTGAAACGACAGGAAATTTTATTTTGATACTATAACTGAAAAAATTTTGGAAATCGGACCATAAACACCAAAGATATGGAGAAAAATGTAAAAAATACAAAAATAGCCTAAAACCTGCTAAAAAGCGGTCCTACTGCCATTGATGTTTTATAGTTAATTGTGCTCTTTAATCATGGGAATGTTGTCAAAAAATTTCAGCCTTTTATCTTTTATAGGAGCCGAGAAAATCACGTTTCCCCCTAACTAAGACGGACATACGGACATACGGACAGACGGACATTTCAAATCATAGAGTAGCTTCGCTACTAAAAACCCACAATTTGGTTTTTTTAAAAGATTTTTAAGGGCTAGAGAGTCAAGATAAGGAGTGTTTTTTATCAGTAATCGAAGTTCATAATATTTGTTTATTACTACAGAAAACAATAATACTGATCAAAATATTTTGTGTTACAATAATCCCTGCATCCCTGGATAAAATTTAATATTCTGACCACTGAGCTGGGGCACGTTAATGAGAATAAAAACTTTGATTTCATACCCATTAACAGGGTGCTTATAAAAACACAAAAGGTTTTTTTGGTAGTTAAGCTACTCTATAACGTCAACGTTCCGTCTGTATGTCTATTTGCCGTTGGAAACTTATGAAATTTGAAGGGTTTATGTCGACTTTATGGCTTTAATTCGATGCTATACATGATTTTTCAGTGTGGCTGAGAACCGGTTCTAATCCAGTGTATATTGATCGGTTTTGAATCCATATTGGAAAAATTATTCTTATTTTTTTATCATCGGTAAGGATAAAATCTTTTCAGGGAAGCTTTAAATCGCACATTTTGCTGTAGTCTAATTTTGAAACACCCTTGATAAAGCTTCTGGCCATTGTATAAACAAATTCTTTATTTCTTGCTATTTATCAGGGAGAGAGGGAACCAGTGGCGTGCACAGATTTTTGCCAGAGGGGGCAAAAAACGAAGTGCAGGCATTCTTCATTTTAATTTTCAAGAGGGTGACGAGACCCCTTCTGCAAGTAATTACACCAATCCCCAAAGTTTTATAAACAAGTTCTATATTCGTTTCCTAAAAAAGCTACTATATAATTTAGACTAGCGGCTTCGCCCCTAGCCTCTAGGGGCTTTGCCCCAAGGGGTCTAATCAAACCAATTTTTCTTATTTTAGATTTAAAAGAAAATTTTTTTTAAAAAATTGGGGGGGGGTAGAATAATTTTTTTTTTGGGGGGGGGGGGAGCTAGTCGACCCTACTATTTTAATTTTAGTTGTAAAAAGAAAATTTTTTTTGGGGGGGGGGGTTATTTTTCATTTGTTGGGGGGGTTGGGGGTATCCCACCCCCCAAGAAAATAGTTATAAACCTTCCCGGGACCTATGAAAAGCTACCCTGTAAAGGAGAACCCGATCGGTTCAGCGGTTAGCAAGATTCTTCGCTACAAACAAACAGACAGACAGACAAACAAACAGACAAACAAACAGACAAACAGACAGACATCGTTCTACTTTGTATTATAGATTACAAGTTGATTTGTTTAAATTCTTTTATTTTCATCGATTTTTGTATACCATGCAGAAAAAAATACATATCAATTTTCAATATTACATTTTTAAAAGCGAATCTTTTCTATAATTCGGATCAGTCCGTCCGTCCGTACGTCCGTCCGTCTGTAACGGATAGCTTTTTTCGCTAATTTAGGCCTGTTAGAATTGTCCTATTGATTTCAAACTTTGCATGGTGATTCTTGTAGTAGTTAGGTAAGATTTAGAAAGCGTAGCAACTCTATAATCATTACCAGAATGTCCTTACGTCCATTTTAAACATGTTGATTTTTTTACTTTTTTTCAACCTTGTTTATGTAAAATATGTTTTAGTATTTTCATAACATTAAACAAACAAAATATAATTATAAATTTGGTCAATAATCAATTTCCTATTTCTGAATCAACTTAGCTTCGCTTTTATGGATGATATCATCTTATTTTAAATAGATTTTCAAAGTACAACCATTTAAACTAGGCAAAAATATTTAAAATATATGAAGCTTTGTGTCCATTTAAAATTATTTTAAATCCCTTTCACTGAATTCATAATTTTAAATGGACCTATATGCAATGTTTAATATGGATATATATTTTATAACCACACTAAATATACTTGAATGCTTGTAATACAGAAAAACAGTAGTAATATTAATGTACTTAACAATTTCCGGACGGTAAAGTGCCATACAATGATTATAAACAAAATCACCCCCGCAGATTAAAACGTTTAGACAATGCATGTTAGCTCTAGTAACCATTATTACAGATTTGATTAGAGAACCCAACGTTTTTAAGTCAACAAATGAGATAACGTGGTTAGAAAACTTTGGGTACCTTGTACTTGGTTGGTGAAAATGACCACCAAATGAGGGACTTAAAATATATTAACAAGGTATACAGGTATATTCACATAGAGGGATGTTTTTCTTCTACTAAATTCTAGTTTTAATTCTGCATATATTTCTTTTACTTGTATTATAAACCTTTATAAATTATTATGCTTAATATTTTTATATGTTTTACTGAAACTGTAAAATTTATATATAAGTTATGTTTACAAGTATCGTCAAACAAACATATTTTATAAAACAATAAACTATAATACCGTATAAAGTGATTTTTAAACAACAAAAAAAGTTAAAGCAAAGATGATCTAAAATTTTAAACTTAACTTTACATTTATTGTAAAAACATAATATTTCTATTACTGCCCCCTTCCTATCATACCCTACCCTAAAATGAATAGGAGAAGAATATGTATTCCATTTCAATCATTAACAAAGCTACTTTTTAGCAAGGTTCATTTCCAAAATGCTATGGAATTAACCTTCGCCCGATAAAAAAGAGCTTAAAACCGGCCAAGGACCTTTATAATGCTTCCCTTGAAATTTCACATTAATATGGACCTCATTTATTGGGCAGTTAGTTCATCTAGTAGATGGAAATGAGATGGGGTAAAGGCTTTGGATTGGGGGTAACGCTTTTTTAGCCAGCTGCGATTATCACTTTATTAGAGTACATGAGAATATGGTGCAACATCCAAGTAATAATATAACCATTGCAAATCATTAATGTAAAAAAGATATTAAATTTGTAACCTTACTTTAATTAGTCCCTGCACATATATGTACACCAAACGCACATATGCATATTGAGGGGGGTCATATTGGGGGTCAGCAACGACTTTTTTTGTTGGCCCTGGGGGGATATTTTTGTGAGGGGTCGGGTGTATGTATATGTGTCTGGTGGGGGGGGGGGGGGGGGGTATGGGGTGGTTATATTTTACTATTGTATAACAATCATAGAATGAATATTTAACTTAGATTTCAACTTTTTCATTTAAGTGAAAATAAGCTTCTCAACTTCCTGCTAATTAGCCTGAAACCTGCTGAGAATCAACAAATTTTTACTGATTGTTCCAGCGGTTTAAGAGCTTCTTTTTGATTATGATTATCAAATGATTTATACTTTATATTAATATTTTTTATATTTTCGTTATCATTTCTTTCATAAATCTAAATCCTCATAAAAGCTTTCCTAAGGTTTCGAGAAGACTTTTTTTGTTTATTTTAAAGGAGGAAAAAGTGTTGGACAACAGACTTTTTCATTTTTTGAGGCTAAACTGACCTTTAAATATTTAATAAAAATAAAGTTTTGATCTTTAAGCTTAATTTACCAACAAAAAACATGTAAATGGTTAAAATGTTTATAAAAATATGAAACATTTTTCACATATGTTAATTTGCAGTAATGGGAGGAGGTTTTTAGGGATAAGACAATGGACGATACATTGAGACTAATTCCCAATGATGATAAATAAAATTCTCCAATTTGTAGATAGATTGATAAAAGTGTAAACACTTCTATATCAAAAAGCAACCATTCAAAATTCAATAAAGTACTCAAACTTGAGCTATCAAAAAAATAAAAACTTTGGGTACCAGTGTAATTTACAATCCAATGCCCCCCCCCCCCCCTCCCTCTCGGATAAAGGGGGTTGTGTATACGACTAGAAAATTAATGGCCGGGGTCCAAATGTTTATGGGGGAGGGGGCCGGAGGGGGGAAGGGGTGGTGGTGCAGAAATAAATTTAATACATATGTAGATAGGTTGTCCGTCCTAAGGGAAGGGCACGCAGCACGCAAGCGCTGGACTGACGGACGGACAGACAGACAACCGGACGGGCTAAGGGGACATGGTTTGCATATGTAAATACACATAATGGGTAAAAGTAAAAGGACATTACTATTTGTTTTTTGTAAGCTTATAAATTATTTTTTTTAATGATATAAAAAATAAAAACTGTTGTTTTGAGTAGCATAAAATTATTAATGAAACTATGGATTGCCGTGCAATTCAATTTGCCAGGGAAATTTAAGCCTTGCGCCTCAGTTTTTTTTTGTCTGGGGGGGGGTGTAGTTGTTAATAACCCCCATATACCCCTTTCTGCTCGCCCTAGGACTAAACCATTAATAAATAGATTTAGTATTACGTTGGCTAAATTTATGTATGAAAATCATCAGCAAGTGAAGTTGTATTAAAGTTCTTGAGTTCACTCACACTAGATTATGAAATTGATAAATTAAGCCTAAATAATGTCCTTTCAATGTTAATATCTCTGCTACAAAAAAAAATCCTCGTATATTTGTTCATAGCAATTGCAGAAAAGGCTGGGGCAGGAACCATTGTTCCATAAACTAGAATGGTTGGTTACAGGGATCTCAAGGGATAAGACAATGGCCAATAAATTTATGTACATCTGCAATAGTAATACAAAAATTTAACCCTTCTGTAGATTACAATTAGGGGTTGACTCGTTTGGACACCCAATTTAAAAAAACAACCAATCAAAATTCAAACCTTGTTATAAAATTTTTGGGACTAGTGTAATAAACAACCTGGGTTAATTGTCTTTAGGTTTGTGTGTCCAGTAAGTTCCATATAACGGACGTATTTAGGAGAGTATGATATAAGTCCAGGGTAGGTTTTAGGCTATTCGCCTGGGAGACACATAAACCCTCAAATTTATATAAAATGGATGGGGCATCAAAATAATGTTCTAAGATACTAGGGGTCAAGGCAACTAAGTTTGTATGTTAGTGTGTGCCTAATAAGATCTCTAAAACAGCTGGAACTGTAAGTCATTAGAGTAAAACAATAAAGGGGGAAAAGGGTTAAATACCTGTATTTCCCCATCAAAGTGTCCTTGTGCCGACTCTCAATTGGTTAAGTCTACAATTTTTAAGGAAGCTTTAAATAGGTACTGGTTATCTGTTTGGGGTTGAAGGGGCAAAAGAACAAAAAACACCTCTTACCCTTATTATTTATTCTATTAAAACACAACTGATAAAAGAAAAAAAATCATCCAAAAACTTTGGGACCACTTTCTGTCCTGTTCTGCCATTTGTTTTCCAGAATCCTCTCCCTTGTCCCTCCTAATATGATGTATATAGGGAAATAAGGACAGATGTTTGTGCTTATGTGTCAGGAATAGAGGATAGGTGAAATTAAGGATAAATCATTTACGCAAACTAATTCATGCTAGTCTGTAGTACAGGTAGTTAATGACACTCAAATAAAACTTTTTGGCCTCAAAATGCTCATTATCTTTTATTGCATGCTGTAACCGTAGTAATCATAGAAAATCATTGAAAGTTTGTTTAAATAGGCAGCAAAATTGATTTTCTTTGATTTGGGGGAAAGATTATTTTATCTAAAATGTTCCTATCCCTCTAATCCTTGTTATCATAGTGCCCAACCCTTTCCCCCCACCCCTGGAGTAGGGGGCAGGGCGAATATAAAGTTATTAGCTAAAGATTGATAAAAAGTTTAGATATTCTAGGCAGGGGCGTCCAAGCTTTTTTTTTTGGGGGGGGGGTATTTCCCCCCAAAATTTTTTTGCGAGGGGTAAATACCCCGTCCTAAATGGTTGGGGCTGCCTACGGCACCCCCAGGGTAGGGGTAAATTTTAAATGGGGGGGGGGGGGGGGTAATCCCCACTTTACCCCCCCCCCCCTTGGACGTCTATGATTCTAGGGGCGATTTCTCTTGCCATATCCTTCAGTACAAACAGACAGACATCCTGTTACATTTATACATTTCTTTCTGCATTTCATCAAAGAAAGAAAAAAATTACTAAAAGCCTAGTAACTTTATTAGTAGTAAAAAGGACGCAAATTTTGCCAAAGCCTCATGCTTTGTATTTTAGCATATTATTATACAATTCTATTATTTGGGGCTTTTTTGGGCTTAATTAATTTTTTGCGCGTATCCTGATTAAAATTAAAATTAGGATATATTTTTCAACTGTAACGAAGGCTTTTTAACTTTACTATATGCAAAAAAGCTTTGTTTGAAGCTACTCTAAAATTAGCGTCTTCACGTCAAGTACTGATGTTGTTTCAAAACATTCTTTTTGGTATTTAAGGCAGAAAAAATAAGCTAACTTTTCTTATGGTAAAATTACGGTATCTTAAAAGTTTATATTGACAATCTTTATACAATTACTTGGATGTCGCACCAGATTTTCATGTACTCTGATAAAGTAGTACTCTCAGCTGGCTAAAATAACGATACCCCCAATCCACCCAGTTTAGTCCATCCCCTCCTTCGTACTGGATGCACGAATAGACTAATAAATGTAGTCCATGTTAGCAAGCTAAATTTACGACAAATACGTCAATATATCCACATATATATTTTACATTCAGCCTATTTTCTTTTTGCAAATTAGATTGATAATAATAAAAAGTTGTTTACAAGATATAATCTATGTTCTATTTATCTAAAAATGTTTGTCATTTTAGGTCGTGAGCTCTTTTTATATTGTGAAATTTCTTATCGAACTGGATAGAAATTTTTTTATGAGAATTAAAATACTAATAAAAAATTCACGAAACCTTTCAACAATAAAAAGTTCTGCATAAAATAAAATGGTTTTTTTTTTAAACGAAAATTTTCTATAATTAGGGTCGGTCCGTCCATCCGTACGTCCGTAACGGTTAGCTCTTTTCGTTAGAATTGCCCTATCGATTTCAAACTCTGCACGGTGAATGGGGGTATCATTATTTTAGCCCGCTACTAGTTTCACTTTATTAGAGAACATGATAATCTGGTGTAAGATCCGAGTAATAACAAATCCATGATGTCAACCATGGCCACTGTGTAAATACCATATCGTCGACATAAACAATTAAAATTATTTATCGACAATAAAGAAGGTCTTTATGTTCATTTGATGTGTTAAATTTAGTGGCCATTTAAAACATTGTCTTTTTTTATATAAATGCTAAATGATAAAGTGGACAGAAAGACATTGATTGAACGTCAACACAATGCCTCTAAGTTTAAAAGGGATGTCTTAGTGTCCAAGTGATGTTAATGGCTTTTAGTGGCCATTTAAAGCTACTTTTACTTTGACCCCTAAAACAACCTTTTGCCCAAGACAATAGATCTATTATTACTTGGATGTTGCATCAGATTTTCATGTACTCTGATAAAGTGATACTCTCATTTGGCTATAATAAGAATTCCCCCCATCCACAACTTTACCTCATTCCCTACTCTCCTATTGGATAAACGAAGTGACCAAAAAATTGAGGTCCATATTAGCAACCTAAATTGATGCAAAATTTTTTCGCTGTCAATATATCCACGTATTCTTTATCCATTCCTAAGATACAACAACGTTTAAACAATAAACATGAAAATAAAAGTATACTTTTAGCTAATAATTTTTTATGTATAAAAAAGCCTACAGTTTTTTACTTCTTATTATAACGATAGGCTCTCTCTATTACAAACGCACAGACTACAGACATACCTTAAAAGTAGAAAATCTTCGCTTAAAAGGACTCTCCACAGAAAAATCAACTTTGGATTTTTGAAAATCTAACCTGAAATTATTATTCTCTGTTCAATTTTAAGCATTTTTTGTTTTTGTGGCATCGCGATCGAAGCCCTTTGAAATTTTTTACCTCCTTTAAGTGAATCCTCCCGCCATTCAATTTTTGCTGCTTTAGTGATTTTTAGCTTCTATGTTGCCGCATTCATCGCCCTTCTCCGCCGCTACTCCGCTATTCATTGCTGTATGTCGCGGTTCAATACATGCTCCCCTCTCCCTTGTTCAGAAATTAAATGGAGGCTGGGGGTGTTGTGTATAGCGACGTACGCAATGTTTAGCGGAGTAGCGGCGGAGAAGGGCGATGAATGCGGCAACTGCGGCAAAAGATGGTTATATTTGGCGGAGGCGAACACAAAATGGAGGCGGCAGGATTGTCCAGTCAAGGAAGAGGATAAATCGTAGAGCGGTCGGTTGCAATGGAGCAAATGTTCTTTAGCGGCAAACATATATTTAGTGGAGGAAAGTGTTGTATATATTGTTATAGTGGCAGTACAAATAGGCGGCTGACAAAATTTTCAAAGGGCTTCGATCGCGATGCCACAAAAACAAAAAATGCCTAAAATTGAACAGAGAATAATAGTTTCAGGTTAGATTTTCAAAAATCCAAAGTTGATTTTTCTGTGGAGAGTCCTTTTAATAATAATTAAAGTTCTGCTATTTACGTATTAACACCAAAAGGTTACCACTCTTTTTGCTGTAAGTCCAGAAGTAATCTTCTCGCATTGTCCACTTTTTATCTCTCTGTCTTTTTATAAACAAAACTACTCTATAGTTATGTCTATGTGTTTGACCGTTTATTCGTCATTGTAAGTTTACTGTTGATTATCCTATTTCGGAGGAGAGGGAGGAGGGGTATAAACTTATTCTGGAATAAATTGAAAATAAGGAGGTTGTTTTTTTTCAGTTTTTAATTATTAACTTATGCTAGGTTAGGTTAGGTTAACTTGGGTACAAGGTAGTCCCGCAGGATTAGATAACCGTAGGTACAGGCATAAAGAGACCCCACCTCTTATTTTCTAAACAAAATTTAAATTAAGGGTCTTTTCTGTGCTCGCTATGTACCATGAGGGAAAGCACCAAATTTTCCTCTTTTAATTTTTTCTATGGATGTTTCTTTTCTTGTTTCAAATGTGGATTTGAATTCATTTACTGTATGTAATTTAAGATGGTTAATACTACAAAAAGTGCCTACTAGTTGGCCCTTTAAACTAACAAGGACTTCAACGTCCATAACACAATTAGTTTTGAAAGTAAAATGAAAATGGCAAGTTGGCCTATCCTATTGTAAAGTTGCAAGGTTTTTGTCTGTAGCCTAAGATTTCGAAAACTACTGAACCGATTGAGTTCTCCATTTTAGGGAAGCTACACAGGGAAGTTTCTATAATGGTTAAGGGCTAATTTTTATATATGTCTTTTCATGGTTTTTGGCTATTTTACTGTCCTTCCTGCTCTATATACAAGGGGCGCAGCTGCTAGTTTACTCTACGATTGATAATTCTCATAAAGTCGTTGTTAGAATCTTGATACAAGGTTTAAATGACGGACGGACTGACGGACGGACGGACCCATACTTAACAGAAATTCGGGTATCAAAGAGCTGTAGAATCATGTTTGCATGCCGAAAAAAAAAGAAAAGAAGTTAGTTCCAGGGATCTAAAGGGATAAGACATCCCACAAGATTATACACAAAATTACTTCTTCTATAGAATACAATTAGTGGTTGAAATGTTTGGACACTCAACTTAATAAACCATCTAATTAAAACTCAATAAAAGTCCCCAAAATTGTTAAAGTAACGAATAAGAAAACGTTATTATAAAACTTTGTGAACTTTGGGGACCAATGACCCTGTCTCCCTGAGTTAGTTCAGTAAGTTCAAATGGTCAGAGATTGTAAGGATTAAGTGTCACACACAGTCCCGTCAACCATTTCAACTTAGTACTGACAGACAGACAGACAAACAGACGGACGGACAATCTGACAGATGGATAGACGGATATAGGGTGAGTTAGAAAAAATACTTTTAGAACAGTTAAATAATATATTTTTTATGACTGTATATCCTTAAGAAGTATCTTACAAAAAGGATCAAAGGTTTCCGAGGACCAATGTAAACCTTTCCTTAAAACTATAGACATGTTGTTCTAGAGGCATCTGAGATTTTTTTGGCTCAAAAGACACTGTTCTGAATTGGATATAGTTTTCAGTGAAGCTTTACAAATATCTTTGGATAGTTTTACGCTATTTTCCTAACCTTTCCCACTTTCTCCTAAAGGCTAGGGATGTATGCGCAGGATTTAAAGGACTGTATTTTTATGACTCACTGTGTAAGATCACACCCTTTTTAAATCTCATAGATTTACAAGTATTTGGAATCTTTAAAAAAAAATCCAGTATGGTTTAGAAACCGATTAATACCCCCAGGATTAGAACTGGTTCTCTGCCATATTGAAAAATGTATAGCATCGTTTAACAGACAGTTTTCCACAAAAACTAAAATAATAGTTGTAAGATTAATATCTGCGGAAAGCTGTCTATAATACGATGCGATAAATAATCATTGCTAAAAGCAATTATATTTTTTCATAAAAAAGACGCATTTTCTTAATTTTTTACTATTTAAAATTAATCACACTTACCAAATATCTTTGACTTTCCTTTGTTTATGACAATTACAGCATGGTTTAATAATATAAAATTAAAAGAGGGGGAAAAATTTTAAATATGATATTTTTTTACCACTTTTGATGAAAACAATTTTTAATTTAAACAGAAAAAGGAGAATTATATCCGTAAGTAGAACTATCAACATATTCTGTTTTTTTTCTCACATATTGCAGATCCCTATAAATTCCTGGCCCCTTGTGTTTCATGGACTTTTAATACCGTTTTACTACTATTCTCTGTCATTCAGGCCTTGTCCACTGTCTATCTATCTATCTATCTATATATCCATCTATCTATCTATCTATCTATCTATCTATCTATCTATATATCTATCTATCTATCTATCTATCTATCTATCTATCTATCTATCTATCTATCTATCTATCTATCTATCTATCTATATGTTTGTCTATCTATCTATCTATCTATCTATATGTTTCTCTATCTATCTATCTATCTATCTATATGTTTGTCTATCTATCTATCTATTTATCTATCTATCTATCTATCTATCTATCTATCTATCTATCTATCTATCTATCTATCTATCTATCTATCTATCTATCTATCTATCTATCTATCTATCTATCTATCTATCTATCTATCTATCTATATGTTTGTCTGTCTATCTATCTATCTATCTATATGTTTGTCTATCTATCTATCTATCCATCTATATGTTTGTCTGTCTATCTAAAAGCAATACATATTTACAATTTTTTTCTTTTAAAACTGCAAACACTCCCCCCCCCCCCCCCTCCCTTAATTCTACATTCTTTATTCAATAATCCACGCTTGGTTTTTTATTAAATGAATAAGTTAGGGTACAATGTTTGGCACTTTCGATATAAGTAAATGATAATAAAAAACCCATAGAATGCGATAATAACTTCAGAAAAATCGAAGAAAATAGTTTTAATACTTAATTAACGTTTTTAAGTTTTTCTTCAAAAAGTTTAGATAAGATGCCTTAAAAAGTCGTCTATGATTTTGTCAGGGATAAAAATGTAACTTTAAAATAAGAATTACAACATATTTTTTCAATTAGTACAAAGTAAAATTTTGAACATTTTATTGATCAGTATATTTTTTAAAATGTGAAGTAGAAACCTGAATATTTTATCATGAAAATTGTGTTATGATTTGATTGTCTGCTAGATTACAAGAAAAAAGATACTGACAGTACTTGTTGGTTCTTTAAAAATAATTAGGTAGATTACTTTCAGAACCCCTCTTTTTGCAACGTTATTTCAATAGAACAGAGCCGTAGTCTTAGTGTACTCAATATCTAGACAGCCAACCATTGTTTTAGAATTGTTCAATTTTTTCAACTTCTGATAAAAACAGAATTAATGGTATTTTTGTAAATATTATACCTCCAAGAAATGGCTATACTTCCCAATCATATGTTGTGTGATATTTAAGAGGAATTATTTTGATATAATGTCATTAAAATATTCGTTAAAAAAAGTGCTATTCTAGCTTATACTTTACATTTTAATGTGTATGATAATTCAAATAAAAGATAATGAAGATTTATATTATATTTAATTGTTATAATTATAAAGAAAAACCTGGAAACAGTAAAAAACTGACTTTATTTTATTGACGTAGGGAAAATTTTGTCAAATATTTGAATAAAAAAACACTATAAAACAAAATAAATTATTTTTAATATAGTCACAAAAAGGCTTAATGAGTTTAGGAAATATTTCATTCACTAATCATGTCATTTAAACTCTATTACACAGAATACATTGTAAAAAGATGTTCTCGTTTTAAATTTAAGTAATTTGAAATGCATTTTAATACCTTTTAATGATTTATTTTTTGAAACATCTTTTTATAAAATGTTATTGATTTTTGAAGTTATATGTTAAAATGTTTTTAAATTTTGTTAACATTTTGTTTTAAATGTAGAAAATTGGTAATTCTAAACATTCAAAAAATGATTTTATTAAATTTTCATCACTTAAATTGCATGTTTGATGAAATTTTCAACTGATAATTCAAGAAAAATCGTTTAAGTTTTATTATATTTTACTTTGAAATGTTAAAAAAATATAATTATTGTCAAAAATGTGGAAGTTATACTTTCCTCAAAAAAAGACCTAAAACATGCAAATTAACACGTGTAAAGAGATTTTTTTTCTTTCAGGTTTAATTTTAAGTAATTATTGATATTTTTTGTAAAAAGGATTTTATATAAAAAGTTTTAAAACTCGAGTTATGTAGTGGTTCTAAAATAGGTTGCGAATTTATGCAATTTTCTTGCAAAAAAAATTTTCTGGGATTTTAAAAATAGCAAAGGGTGTTATTAGACGTACTTACAGATACAATTGCAAAGTCATTTTGGCCAAACACTAAAATAAAGTTTTGACATCTGAGGGTCCAACCGTGAATCCTTTATTTTTTTGCCCCCCCCCCCCCCATATATTCAGATTGTAAGGATTGGCTAACCCCCCCCCCCCTAATTTTAAGATATGCACTTGTCTCATCTTCTTAATTATTTCTTCTTTGTACAAATGGACCGGATGTTTTTTGAAGAAAAAATCGATAATTCCTTTATACCTTGAACTATTTTTTTTTCTAGCGAAGCTTCTCTAGACCTTAAAAGTATGTCCGTCTGTGCAACCGAGCATAAATCTATTAGGAATCTGTGTTTTGTGGGAAGACACAGTTTAAAAGTTAGAATAATCCTATTTATTTAAAACTCTAAGAAAGTGCATATATCTATAATACAAAGTAGCTTGATGTCTGTCTGTCTGTCTGTCCCTTAACCACTGAACCGATCGGATTCTACTCTTCAGGGAATATACCTACTGGTCCTGTGGTGGTTTTAGGCTATTTTCTTGGGGGGTGGGACACCCCCAACCCCCAAAAAACAAAAATTCCCCCCCATTTTTTTTTTTTTTTTAATTTCCTTGGTCCTTTTATTATGAACACAGTAAAAGTGTCGGACTGATTATGACGTATAAAAAAAAATTAGCCAATGAGAGGCCACTATAAATTTTACCATTGGTCAATAATGGCCCAGAGGCTAGGGGCGAAGCGGCTAGTTGGACAAAAAGTAATTTGAATATGGATTCAATACAATAGCATGCCTTAAAACTGTAATGGAAGTAATAATTCTACGCATTATTGGTTGATTGAGTGTCGTGTTTATCAATTTTTAACAATAGACGTCCACGCTTTACCCCTCTACAAATTGATTTTTTTTAGGTAGAGTTTAATTTAAAGTCAAGAAAACAAAACATTATTATAACCGGCTCTACCCCCTCCCTTATTCTCTTCCCCACTTTCAGGTTGGGGGGGTGACGCAAATTTCAGATCCATGATTTCGCGATTTGAGAAAAATTTATCATTATATTATATCGAATTAAATAATCTTGCAAGCATCACTTTTATCTTATGAAGAAAAATCAGCGAAAAACGAGATCTGAAATTTACATCACCCTTCAAATATGACGCATGACCGCTACGACCGCGAGACGTGGCAGTAAATTGTCCACTATCATTTTTTATGTCTTATGCATCAGGGATCTTAAGGGATAAGACAATAGATGATAAAATTGATATACAACGATGCTAAACAAAATGGAGCCCCTTTGTTTGTTGAAAAGTTTTGACACTAACAACCAATCAAAATTCAATAAAAGTACCTAAAGATTTTAGCCAACGAATAAAATAACGTGATTTTAATGCCGGTGTAATTTACAGTCCAACGTCCCCTCCCTCCCTGGTTATACAACATAGATTGATTGTAATTTGTGATTTGCAGGGAGGTAGGGAAATGGGACAGTTGCCATAAGTTCAATCTACATAAATCCCTTTATTCTAACAAAATAAGGCTGACTTCCATATTGGAAAATTTGATTTGTCCTCCTTTGTTATGTCCTTGTATTTGTGAAAATCTTTAGATAGCCATGATCTTGAATAGCGTTACTAAATCACAGAAAAATGTGTTTATACTAAGTAAAAATCCTATTTAATTTGTCAAAAAGTTTATTAGTTCGAATCCTTGCCAAAATATCTTTATGATTTTATTAGTATGAAAGTTTATGGTCCATGATTTTTAGTTATGCCTGCTTTAAGGTACAAGCATTACCCCGAAAATTACTATTAATATTTTACACTAGTCCCCAAAGTTTTATAATAACTATTTCTTAACGTTGGTTTAACTTTGGGGACTTTTAATTGGTTTTGATTTGAGTGTCCAAACATTTCAATCACTAATTGTAATCTACAGAACGGGCAAGTTTGTGTTTTTACATTGAGAATCTACATCAATTTATCGTCTATTGTCTTATCCCTTTAGGTCCCTGGGATCCACCATAGAAAATATATCCGTAAAAATTGATGATAAAGAAAGGGTTGCGAACTCGAGCCTACAAAAAAACATGAAGATCAATTGATTTTTAGCGGTTTCTAAAGACAACTTGAAATCTACTTTAGGTTTTGGGGACAGTACCCAGGCTAATGGAGGGAGGGGACTTTAAATTATACTAGTCCCCAAAGTTTTATAAACACGTTCTCTCATTAGTTGGATTAAAATCTTTGAATACTTTCATTATAGCATGATTGGGTGGAATAAACTAACAGTGTTTAATTTGCTCTAAAGAAGGGTTGATTTTGTTGACATCTTTTATCAATGTTTGTAAATATTAATGACTTATATGTTCCTTCATTTCAAAATTAAAACATAAATATGACACGTAAGTCAATGATTTATGGAAAATACCTGCTTCAACTCAATGATTTTAGTCCCTATTTGCTTTATACTATATACTTTAACATAAATTGATAAAGGACTTTTGTGATAATGTGACAAAAGGACTTTAGGAACCACCTTATTTTTACGTCTTTCATTACGTTCTTTATATTTCCCTCCTTTCAAAAGAGAGTCCATTTATTTGATTTTGACATAAACCCTAAGGTTGATAATGTCTAATTTGACAATTTTTAATTAAATTTTATTATAAAAGTAACAGGATGTCTTTCTGTGTTTACTCGTCAACGAAGGAGTACTAAGAATACAATCATTAAAGGAAAACTTTACACAAAAAAGTCCAGTTCTTTCAGTAGCATCCCAATTTTAAAGTTTTTGTCTAAAATATTATGAGTTAAGATCTGGATAATCGATTTAGCTTTTCAATTTTGGGAAGGTTCACGGATGCCAAAAAAGTCTACGGATATTTTACTGCCCCTCCCTTTCCCTTTCAATTAAGCGCCTCTAGATGCTAGGGGTGCATCCGCTAGTAGTTTATAATTTGCTTAAAATACATATTTTTCATTTTATCATAAGCAAAAGAAACGAAGTGTACCTTTAAATTATCCTTTTTCCCCGCTTCCTCATTTGTTCATTTGCCTATAGGAGCAAACCGTTCTTTGTAAAGTATCCCATTCAGTATAATCTCTTTACAGGGATAGTTATATCCCCCCCCCCCCCCCCCAACCCCAAGTAAGTTTTTTTTTTTAAATATCTTGTACTCAGAAAGGGAAGGGATATTGGACTGTAAATTACACTGGTATCCAAAAGTTTTCTAAATACAATATATTTTATAAATTGAATTTTTACTGGCTAGTTCCAAACAAGAGGTGTTCAATATCTTCAACCAATACTTTCTACAGTAGGGGTAATTTTGTATTTTTTTCATTGGGAATGTAAGTCAATCTATCCTCCATTGATTCATTAATAAAATATTTAAAGCTAAACTGATAATGACTCAATGTTGATACAGGCATTAATCGAAAATGAAAAAAATAATTTGGTGTCAATATAAACCCCTGTTATTACTTAATATGACAAAAAAGTAAACCAAATTTGGGTCAATAACTCATAAATTTAATGTGCAATCTTTTCCGCCAATCTACCACCAAATAAATTGAGCCACAAATAACAGGGATCTAAAGGGATAAGACAATGCAGATTAATTATTGTACATCCCCAATAATTATCAATAAAATTTGTAGATTTAACTTGATTGAAAAGTTTAGACACCTATAGGTTGGAACTAGCCTATCACAGTTCAATATAACTACCCCCAATGAAAACGTTGTTATAAAACTTTGGGTACTAGTATAATTTACAGTACTATATCTCTAAGCACAGATTATTATTACAGCATTACACTGATACAACACAATCATCTAACTCCCCTTTAATTTTCAGATTTGACAATACGCCCGGTAGGGATATCACCCCCCAAAAAATTCTTGATCCATTTCCTTGGTAAATAATTTGCATCTGTCATACAATTAAGATTATGTCATCAAGATTAATTCATAAAAGTTTAAATATGATTAAGCTTGAGTCAAAACAAATAAGGTTTTAATATCTCATAAAGGGAAATGGATTTGCGCTTCTACCCCATATAACCCCCCCCCTTCTCTCTCTCTCGATCTCCTATGTTCTGTAAATGAAAGATAGAATCAATGCACTATTAACCCTACTTTTTTAGTTTTTTTTACAAAAATATTTCTCTGACTTGAACAAAAAATTTTGGATAGCCAAATTACTTTAATATTTGATAAAAAACTATATATGTCCATTCCAATCTATTTTTATTTGACTCTAAATTTTTAATGTTTTTTTGAATGTAAATTTTTTAGAAAAAGAGAAATAACCTTAATCCACCCCAAGACTTTACTCTAATACCATGGCCTGAAATCAACATGGGGCATATGAAAAGCTTTTCCAAAATGGAGAAATCAATCAGTTCAGAAATAGTCGAAATCATAAGCTACAAAAAAAGAACCTTACTCATTTCTATAATCCTAATATATAAAATAGTAAGGTTTTTGTCTCTAGGTAAAGATTTCGATAACTACTGAACTGATTAGAATCTTCATTTTGGGGAAGCTTCACATATGTCTCCCCTTTTCAACTCCTCTAGGTAAAAAGCTCCTAGAAGCTAGAATTATAAAGCATTCTATAAACCAGAGGTGTATTATTTAGAAATCTTAAAAATTAGATTTTACATATGGGTATAAAAGTACAGAATTACAAATATTATGAGACTAACATGAATTGATTTTGTTGTAAGTATTCTTATGTTCTATGATGATGTAAAGAAAGAAAGAAAAAAATGAAAGGGGGAAAGGGACTTCTTTATTGATTAAAGAATTATGAATAGATTGGCGACCACCATATTAATAATCTATCCATCTGTTTAGTCTAGAAGTTTATAAAAAAAATCTGAATAATCAGTAAAATGTTTAATGAAACATTGTTTTTAAAAACTTTTACCTTTTCAGTATAGCGAATCTATTCTATAACCAACTAACTCTTCTGTCCGTTAGTCTGTCAATATGTCTGTAAGTATATAGAGCAAAGGCGATGTGTTCTATATAAGAAAGAAGGCTAATTTTCAATTAAAATTTTGCTGGCCAAAATTTGCATTCACTCAATAACTCTTTTTGCCAGTCAGTCTATTTTCAGGTTTTAAACCATTTATTATCAAATTATCAATCGAAGTAAACTACTATTATATTATATATTTATAACATAAAGAAAATAATATGTAAGAGTATTATTTATTATCTTACGATCATTATAAAAAGATTTTTTTTCAAGTGTCATCTTAATGCATTTCTGACAAAACAAGTATATGATGTTCTTAGGTAGCGCAGCAAAACCAATAATAAGTAAAGCGGCATGGGGGTGTTATCATCCCCATAAAAATGAAATTGGGTAGGTCTTACTTCCCCCTTTTTATCCCTTAATTCACATCCCCTGGTGAATTTCTGTGCATGTTACTAGTTTAAAATAAGAATAAGATTGCTTGTGAAATATTTTACTGTATTTATAATATAAAAAAATCCAAAAATATTATAGTTTATTTCATGTTATTTGTAATTGTACTGAAATATATTAAGCTCATAATAAATAAAGTTTAATCATGTTTTGCTTTTACTTAACTTTTATATCAAGGTATAGATATTTCTACAATTTTTTTTGTTCACCAAAGTTATAGAGTAGCAGCGATACTAAAAACGGTTAGACACTGAAGTGTTTTAAGTATTTTATTAAAAACAATAAACACAAGAAGAGATTTCTTTTAATATTTTTATCTATATTTCTGAAGATTAAAAAACATACATTTATTCTACATTTATAGTGTATGTATGACTGTATAGATTGTAGCTATAAACCAAGGAATCTATAGGGATAAGACAATGGCCGACAAATTGATATATATCCCCAATTTTGATACACGAAAATACCCCTTCTGTGGGTAACAATTAGTGGTTGAAACGTTTGGACACTCAACTGTAATAAAATAACCAATCAAAATTCAATAAAAGCCTCAAAGTTGTTAAGCCAACGAATAAGAAAACGTATTATAAAACTTTTGGGACTAGTGTAATAAATAGCCCATTGTCCTCTCTCTCTCTGAATGAATACCCTACATTTATTAATATTCAATTTTAATGTTTTTTGAGGATCTAGATTAATACAAAGTGGTCGTTGCTGATATTACATCGACTCGACATGCTATTTAATAAATAGGTGCCATAACTGACACAATATCGATTTATTTATAGTCTAATGTCAACACAAAGGTTGGCAAATACAACTGAAATTGCGAACTGAGTGAGTTATAGAGAAGCTTCGCTATAAATGGGTAATAAGTATATTAGGTTTTGAACGACTCAAAGGCTAAAACGACCTATAGATAGTTATGAACAACTAGGATTAGGAATATGCATACTAAACAAGGAGGACAACATCCATATGTAACAAAGCACAGAATTATTGCATCAATAACAGCTAAACAAACCAACAGACAAAGTAAGTAATAGAGATGTTGTTCAGAAATCAAGGGAATCTTCTTTAAAATTTTCATAAGCCAGTTGCAGACAGACATAAAAAATATATTTAAATTTAAAAATAATTTTAAAACAGCCTAAAGTGCCTCCAAAAAAATGACGTCATACAACTAAATGACCAATGATAGGCCAGTATACATTGTAATTGACCAATGGTAAAATTCACACTGGCTTCTCATTGGACATTTTATTGTTTGACGCACTTTAGACTGTTTCAACAATTTTAAATGGAAAACTTAATCGGTTCAGTGGTTAGCGAGATCTCAACTTTAAATAATAGGATCTACATTGAACGACGGACAAATTGTGTCATGAAGTAGGTACTCAAGGATTGTTTGAGGGTTTAATTTTGATTGGCATATCCCTATCATAGAGAAGGGCCAAAAAGAGTCTTTAAAATGAATCCATCACGTTTCTAAGGCAAATTATTGAGTATTAAAAGGTGCCCTACATCTTAAATTTATTATTTTTTGGTACAATTTATTTTACTTTTCTGATATAAAGCAGCAACGTTGTCTGAAGTTTAATATCTCGGAAAATGCTTGTACTGATCAGTTGTGATTTCCAGGGAAGCTCTAATAATGTCTTTGGGTGGTTTTATCCGGACCTCCACCTTCGCTCCCCTAGAGGCAAAGGACGAAAAATCTATTTTCCAATAACACTCCTCCCTACTCTTTTGACAGCAAAGTAGATCTTTAACTCACTTTATCCTTATGTTTGTTCTTCATATCCTATTTACTCAGCTAATATCAGTAATATACATCTGTCAAAATTTCCTTGATAAAGAAGCATCTATTCCAAAATTTTCATTGTTTGTTTGTCTGTATGTCCATAATGATATTGTCTGTTGATAACCTAAAAGGGAAATTTAAATTATAACTAATCTGATTTATTTGGCTGCTATGTGAAACAAGGATGACAACATCCATAAAAGCGAAGCACTGAAACGGTAGGACAAACGGACAATAACACGTGTAAATTGTCTGAACTGAATAATTAGAATATAAAAGTATAAGAGTCGAAGCAAAATTGTAAATAAATTTGTTGAAAAACTTCTTGATACAGGTTAATGTTTATGGATATACTTACATTTTTAGGACTTGATTATAGAGTTGCTTTGCTTATAATATTGTCCTTTGTTGTCCCAGGAATCAATATACCAAAAACCAGATCAAACGGATAATTAGATCACATAAAAATTTGTTGTTAAATAAGTAGAAAATCAACATGTTTAAAATGGACGTACGGACATTCTGGTAATGATTATAGAGTTGCTACGCTTTCTAAATCGTACCTAACTACTACAGGAACCACCATGCAAAGTTTGAAATTGATAGGACAATTCTAACATGCCTAAATTAACGAAAAAAAGCTATCTATCTCGGACGGACGGACCGACCCTAATTATAGAAAAGCTTCGATTTTAAAAAGATTACTATATACCTTCAAAGAGTTTTTGGGTATATAATAGTCCTTGTTTTGGGTACCCAAATCTGATAATAATAATTAATCAACGACCATATCCAATAAGATTTAAAAAAACGACCTACATTCATAAAGATACCAAGACACACACACTCATACACACACACACACACACATATGAGCTTGTGCTAGGGTTAGCGAATATATTTTTCAATATATGGATAAGGAATTCAAAAATAAAAATAGTAAAATTTTATTAAATTCAAGTTTTTTACTATTTGTATGTTTATGGTTAGAGGAATGGTTCTAATGTTTTTTATTAGGTGTTACAAGAAATTTATATGATTTTTGTATTAATTGTAATGGATGATTCGGATATTGAATAGCTTTTCTTGACAACGTTTTATCCCTAATCTAAAAATCCATTGTCATAACGAAGAGTAATCAGCAAAGAAAAAAAGGGTTCCTCATATCTCCTCCTCTTACTTTTTCAGATACAGAAAAGTATTACAAATAAAACCATAGACTTCAATATTTGTTAAAAGTTTGGACACCGTTTGTTTGTATCAACCAATCAAGATGTAATAAAGTCGCCATCAAATAATTAAATGTCTTCACTTTAAAGGGTTTCTTTATTCAATACTTTTCGCCCTTTGCCTCCAGAGGCTTTGAATGGGTAGAAAGTTTCTACCCATTCTACTAGAAACCCCCCCCCCCTCCCATATTCCACTATATTTATTCTTTGTTGCGAGAGGGGGGGATTGGAATACATTCAGAGCTTTATCACAGCTTACCTGCAATAGAGAACCCAATTGGTTCAGCAGTTATTGAGATCTAAAGCTCCAGACAAAAAAAAACCTACCTACTTTTTACAATGGGATAATTAATCCATTAAATTGTCTGTGTTCTGTTATGCATGCAACTAATTTTTTATAAACACTGCCCTATCCCTGTTCATCTTCCTGCGCTCATTTGGTTCGTGACATTTTTCAGGTCATAAAAACGCCTAAATATTGGTGTGGCCTACGCAATAGATATATACAATAATAGTGGCTTCACCCCTAGTAGTGTGGAGGGTGTAGCATACTCCCCCCCCCCCCATAAAAACGCCTAAATATTGGTGTGGCCTACGCAATAGATTTATACAATAATAGTGGCTTCACCCCTTATTTTGTAAGATATCGCTAATTCATCTTTAAAAGGAGGAGCGATTCGGAGTTCTATCCTACTTTGCCAAATTATCCCAAAATACAAAACTAATTGATTTTAAGTTATTCTATTAAATGTCAATTAAAAATGTTAATCTATTTTTGAATATCTATTGCCGTTCTTGGTTCTATTAATCAGACCCTCATTGAACTATATGTACATACTTATATTTTAGCTGGGCAGATGAAATATAAATTAGTTTGCCCAACTGACATTTTAAGGTATACCTATATTTACAATTAACGGATGTGCCCCTATTATCTAGGGGCTCTGTATTAAAAACTTAACTAAAACAATCCCAAGGCTTAAAACTAGGTCATATGTTAAGAACAACTGTATATAATTTTGACATCCTTGTAATAAAGTAATAGGTCCTAGAAAGGTTTTTAACTATTTTGAAGGAGGGTAACACAACCCTTCCATGAGAAATTGCCCCTATAAAAATTAACCCACCAAATTTTTTTTTTAATTTGTTCTTTTAAAATTACAATTGAAAGTAAGGGCTAATAGAGGCCTCTAGGGTTTGATAAGATGTGTTGGTTTGCCCAACTGTGTATGATATTGAGATGAAAAGATTGATTAAAAGTTGAAGTCTAATCATCATAATACAGTACAAGGTGGTCGTGATATGCTTGGGAGACAGTGATAGGGTACCTACAGATAAAAAGTTGAAGTCTAATCATCATAATACAGAACAAGGTGGTCGTAATATATAAATGTATGCACAGATAACATCCTGCCCCCATGGACCTTATACGTCTGACAACAAATTATTTTCTGCTTCTTGGCTGTTTTAATATTTCCGACAAAATTGGTTGAATTAAAAATATCATTATGAATATGAAATGTAGGGGAACAAAGTATCTCAAAAATCAGACAAGTGACGTCATTAAAATGTTAGATTATCCATCTCTTTTATAGGGGTTTTCTTTCTCTTTCTCCTCCTAACTCTCTCATTTTTATGACGCCACATGGCTGATTTTTGTGACGCTTTGTTCCCCTACATATAAATTCGCATGTTTTTGAAACTTTTTGCTAATTTTGTTGGAAAAGATAGATTTTTAAAGAAAAAAGAATAGAGGGGGCACAAGCTATATGTATTATGTAACCTTACACACGGGGTAAGGACACTATGACGACTTTCAGTCGGGTCTTTGAATATCAGCCAATAGCGACGAAAATATAAACACAGCCAAGTCGCTACAAAGGAGCAGAAATCAATTTGCAAGCAGACAAAATATTTTTATTTTACTATTCGTGGAAAATTGTCTGTAACACTATGCTATACATGTTTTTTGTTTAGTATGGCTGAGAACCTTTTTAAATCCAACGGATATTAATTTGATACGAGGCCATACTGAATAAAGTTAGAGAATAGAGGGAGCAAGGGTACATGACTATATAATTATAGAACTATCGCAAAGACCTACCAACACAATCCCATTGCTCAAGAAATTTGAAAGCTTAGACTCTAAAATGGCTGAGTTTTATACAGGGTTTTTCATTTTTAATAACAATACCCTAACTATAAAATTTATTATGTATTTGTGTTTGTCCTTTATAGATAATGCATATATCTTAAAATTAATAAAGTAAAAAAAAAACAATTTTGGCGTTGTCAAAAAATTATAAAATCGTAAAAATCTGGATAATAATTTCATTACAAGCTGTCTTGAGTACAATTATTTCGGAAAGTAGAGATTATTTCCATTTTTTATAATAACAATATTAAAGTTCATGTTAACAGCACTATAGATTTAATTTGTTTTTAAAAATATATTTCTTTTTTTAGGAGGCTTTTAAATCTTTATCTTAGTACTAGATAGATAACTTTCTTCCTTACAACTTTCCTGAATAGTTTAACTGTCCATAGCAATGTGAACTGAACCAGTTGCCATGTCTGTGTATATGTCATATTTAGTAGCGAAGCTACTCTATAATTCACTTTGTCTATCCATCAGAAAGTCCGGATTTTTTTTCAATGAACTTGTAATTAAAATCAATCTGTATTTGCCTTTTATAAAAGGATTTTACATCCTAATAAATAAATGTAAATTATTTCAAATTGTAGCTCATTTATGACACTATACATGCTATACTCTGCTTTTACAGTTACCAAATGAATGTAATTATTTTAAATTCCTGAAAATCATAAAAATCTGTAAATTGCTATATACATTTTCAATATTTCATGCAATAAATCAACTGATTTTTGAAAGACATATTTGTTAAATGTTGCTAAACTTGATATCATCATCCTTGTTAGAATGTACTATAGTATTTGAATAAAAAATGTATTATTATTTTTGGAAGCTAGCTTTATAATAATTACGTTTAAATTCTGTTAGATTTACTGATAATTATCATATAATAATTTTTTGCTTATTTTCAAGGTCTTACTATTCTAATTATATATACATTATTATGTTTAACAAGAAAATTCCGACAATTATCTTAGGTTATTTTTTTTTTAAATTGCTATCTTTGAATTAAGGTGGAGTCTAAAAGGGTCGTGAATGTTATTTGGTCTATCTCAAAAAACGCAAACTCAGTAATGTGCGACATTTTTAATGAATTAAATTAATCAACTTTTTTTTTAAAGAAAGCTTTTCTATAATCATTAAAAGTGTAGCTTTAGTATAGTTGAGGTTGGTCCGCCTTTCTGATGGTAACACTTATCGCTAATTGTTGATAAAAGAAACCTTGCGTCCATGTACACTTTTTAATAACATTTTTATGATACTTGTGTAAATAAAAAAGGCTTATAAATAGTCCGTTGGTTAATCTGTACGGATAGCTTTTATAGGAATTTTAGAAATGTCTTATTGATTTCCAACGTAGTAGTAGGATGCCTGTACGATATAAAAAGTCAACCAGAAATTCCAGACGTTCATTATAAAATGAGATTTTTTCTTCTTGACCAATTTTTTAAAGATTTTTTGATTGTATTATGTTTCTAAAAAAGCATATTTTCTTTATGATTAGAGCATGTACGCCCAGCAGTAGGTCTGTACGTACGTCCTTACTTGACGGATTGTTTGTTACCATGTTCATGTTAAAATTGTCCTATCGATTTAAAACTTTGCATTATGATTACTGTAACAGGTACAACTTTGAAAGCGTAGCAACAACCTTAAAATAGTTTATATTTTGTTTATTAAATTGTTTTTACCATGTACATGTGTACATAGATAAACTTATTTCTTTAACCCTTAATGTTTTTTTCGGGGGGAGGGCAATTTTCATTGGTGTGAAAGATAGAGGGTTATAACTATTGCTGCATTAATTTTTTATTTTGAAATTTTTGATATAAAATTTACATTAAAAAAAATAATTTTGTGAAATAAAATGTACTTCAGCTTTACCTTTGACCCAGGCCAATTGCCCCACCTTTATCATTTGGGGGGAAGGGGGGGGGGCATTCAACGCTCCCCTCTATTATCTAATTTCCTTTTAGAGCTAGAGGGCTAAAAAAAATTTCTGCAAGTCCCCTGTTTGATAAAGAATTTCCGACCTTAAGTAAATCAAAGTCGATTTTTGCTTCCTTCACCCTTTTATTTAACAACCTTTTTTTTAAAGTCCTTTTCTACTTAAAAATTTCAAACATCTGTAATTTTCTTATTTTTGAAGCTAGAAGAACATTTTTTTGCAGTAAATGTTTATCATTATGTAAATTCTATATTTGAAATATAAAAACATAAATTCTAGCGGTCGCAGCTGTACTTGGCAGCTACAAGCCGCCGCAGTCGGCGGTCGGCAGAAAATGGCGGCAGATCTTTATGATAATTTTAATAGGTTATGTAGACATGTAAGAAAAGCTTAAGTTTAAAATTTGAGGTCTCTAAGTAAAAAATTGCAGTCACAGGAAATTTCTGGAGACCTGGAGAATCAGGACCTGGAACCGGAAAATTGACTTGAACACCTGTATTTCATCAGATGATGTACTACTAGAGGATATTTTAGTATTTTGGTAAGATAAAATGCTTTGTTTAAGTAACAAAAATATATTTTTACCTGGATGACCCTTTCAGGGTTACTGGCATCCTGTGCCTGCCAGGATAGAGACATTCAAAAAGTTCAACTCTCAGTTATGTGTCATACCCATACTCACGCAGTTCGGGCTCTCTATCTTTAACACACAGAAAATGAAATAGAAAAAATCGTAGGGGGGGGGGGGCATTGAAGTCCACTGTTTGATAATGAATTTCAGACTATAAGTCAGTCAAAGTATTTTTTATTTTTCAAGGTAGAAAATCAAATTTTTAAGAAAATGTTTATCCTAATTATATTTATAATTCATACACAGTGGGATCTTTTGAAAAAAATCGGGACATCCAAAAAATTTAAAATCTACTTTTATCTATCCTAGGACCTAATAATGGCTGTTAGTAGACAGCTAGAAAAGAATTTTTTTTTAAATATTAATTTTTGGCGGATTTATGCCATTTTTAAAAAGGGTAGTGAAAAACTTTTTATCAGTTTTCATGATTTTCCAGATTTTTTTACCCAATTTTTTCAAAGCAACAAAAAATACATTTATGTTCAGCTTATAAAAATATTTTTTGGTTGAGGTACTTTTCAGATACCTGTACAAATGTGTAATAAAAGAAAAAATTTAAAAAAATATTTTTTGGGGGCGTAAATTGGCATTTTTTGAGAAAATTTCACCAAAAATATAAAGATTTTTAACCCCCAAAAATCAGTTTTTTCCATTTTATCCAAAAACAGCCAGGAGGGCGCGGATTTGGCAATAGTAATATCAATATGCAACATGTACTGTGTATTAAACAGTTTTTGCTATGTGCGCCCTCCCGGCCGTTTTTGAGTAATTAAGAATTTTACATTGCATGGTTTGAACAATTTCGTTCTTGTTAATTTCAAATTTTCCCTCGTTAGAGGAGGAAGTAGTCATTTTAGAGACCAAACTCATCTCTGCAATGTTTTCTAACTTTTTGAGGCGGATCTTTCATGACTAATGCAGTATTTGCCTCCGGCGAACCGTTTCGACGTTATTTGCCGCCATTGGCGTGATTTTTAACGATTTTTGCCGTTCTCGCGGTTTTAATGGACATTTAAGGGTTAAAGGAGTCGTTAAATAAAGATGACTTATAAATACTTTTATTTTAGCAATTGAATTTGCTAAATTTCATGTTTTCTTAAAACAATTGTATTTCTAACTGATTTTGGTCCAGCAGAAATTCAAATTTGGGGATTTTTTAAATATTTGCTAAAACCTTATAATATATGAGGGCAATATGCATGTGAGAATAATATAAGTAATTATGTTTATATTCTTATATAAACTTTAAATGAATATAACTACACTTATTAGCACAATGCTAGTAAACTGATGTGTTTCTAAAAATGATTTTTAGCCTTCTTAAATTGAATCTAGCAAAAACAATTTCTTAATATCAAACTTAACAAGATTTTAATTTCAAAGCTGCAAAGCCACTCTACAACTAATATAGCCGATATTGAATACACGACCAACTTAGGATATCCAAGTACATCGCCACCTGAAACGCCTGACAAAAATCCAAATAATGATCAGTTTTTCTCTAAAATACTCATAAAACCTTCAGATTTTATATCTTGTTTAGTTTTATTTTGGTTTTATTAAGTTTTACTTAACGTACTAGGTACATATGCGCGCCTACCACGCATATGTATTCCTTGTTATTGCAATGTTCAATGTTAAATGTTTAAATGTGGCTAAAATCCATCAAGCCCTCTAGTTTTTACTCAACAAAAAACTCAAATATGTAAATTTATTCTTATTCAATAAACGCCATCAGGGATGTAGGAATATAGTGACGGGTTCGGAAATAAATTACAGGTATCAAAGAAGTGTGGGATTAAAATCCCACAGGATTTTAAATTACTCAGTTCTTATAATCTTTTAATCCGGGAACGTTAGGGCGGTGGGAGTCGCAGTTTATAACGGGAAAAAAAACATGGCTAACTTCCATGGCACCGATAACATAATTGTATTGGTCTTATTTTTGGAAACCCCGTATGGATTCTAGTGGAATGATTGTCAGATGGTATATTCAGCATACCGTAGTATAGTAGTCTTATATATGTTTTTATATGTCAATATGTAACTAAAACAAATTGTTACAACTATTTTCTAAAGCTATGAAACGATTTGGTAAGCGCCGCGAAGAACTGCGGTTCAACAACCCCGGCCGGGGTTAAGCCATCCACTCGCTTCACAGCTTGCTCAGTGTTCAGTTATATAATAATAATTGTATAGTAAAATGTAAAATGTAGGTGAACGGGGAAGGAGAAGTTCACTACAACCCTGAGCTAGGTACATAAATAGTAAATGTACTTCAGGATCTTAAAATTGCTAATAAATTACAATTTAATTGATTATTTATTCACTATAAAATGTAATAATTTATTTATTATCTTGCCTGCAATCTCTTTCAGGAAGAAACCTAGTATCTTAATTAACATGCAATCTTTTTCAGGAAGAAACCTATAGCTAAAAATTGTAAACTTTTTATTAGTAACTCGCCCTAATTATATGCACCTTAGAGGAAATAAAATCTTATCTTATCTTATCTTATCTAAAGGTATTAGCACAAAATCAAAAGTGTTTTGAAAATTATGTTATTGTTGTTTATATCTGTAAAAAAAAATATTTGAAAACATGCCTTATAAGTGTCCTATTTTACTTATTCTGGGCCTACGTAAAAATGCTGGGACTCAAACTGGGTGCACCTGACGCTATATTCTTGTTCACAAACATTGTTTGCATTGAAGAAATATTTACATAGACGTTGATTTTGTAAAAATATGCCTATCCTAACTAAAGCTATTAAGGTTTATAGATTTTTTAAAAATAGGGTAGCTTCGCTCCTCCAAAACAGCAAGACGTACTCACCAAATGCAAATTAGAAGGTAACAGGAGCAAAATTTAAGTTATTTCTGAGTTAAAGCAAAAAAATTACATCATTTCTTCAAATAGAAGCTTATTTATTGAAGTTTACTTTTGCCTACTCTTAATGTCCCGATATTTGTCAAAAGATCCCACTGTGTCATATAAGGATTTACTAAAAGAGGATATTTAGTATCTTTGTAAGGTAAATTCTTTAAGTCTCTGTTATATGTCATACCCATATTTAATAAGTCACTCATTTATGGTTTTCAATCTTTCACGCACAGATAAACTGGAGAGGGGGGGGGGGCATTCAATAACATAATAAAATCTGCCGTAGTTTTCCAGATGACTGCGGCAGCTGGCAGCTGCCAAGTACAGCTGTGCCCACCAAAATTTATGTTTTAATAATAAAAAATTTACATAAAAATATTTTTCTAGCTTCAAAAATAAGAAAATGACAGCCTTTAAAATTGTTTAGTAAAAAAGGACCTAAAAACAAAGGTTGTTAAATAAAAAAATAAAAAGTTGAAGGAAACTAAAATTGACTTTGACTCACTTTTAGTTGGAAATTCATTATTAAACAGGAGACATGCACAAATTTTTTTGGCTTTCTAGCTCTAATAGGCGCAGCAATGGGCCTTACTTTTAAGGGTTAAGGATGATAAGAACAAATGGTTATTATTATCAACAAAAATTTTGAAAATCCAACCAAAAACACTGAAGAAATGAAGAAATATGTGAAATAAGAAAAAGCTACTTGCCCTTTCATCTACAGATACCTTACACTGATGGAAAATTCTATTTTAATACCCTTATGTACTGAAGTTTTGAAAATCAGACCAAAAACACAAAAGATACTATCGGGAAATGTGTAAAATATAAAAATAGCCAAAAAACCTATTAAAGATTTCATCTACAAATACAAAAATTGCTTATAGATTAAAAAAATAATATTGAAAAAATAAAATTAATAGGAAATTCTAACATGTCTAGATTAACAATAAGAGCTGATTGTAACGTACAGAAGTACAAACGTACAAACTGACATACAGACAAAAGGAGAGACTGGTCCCAATTATAGAAAGGCTTCGTTTTCAAAATTATCTATTTTACCTTTTCTTATCATAAAATTGTAAGTAATGTATATATTAAATAATAAATTAGATGGTGGGTTCATTTCCCACTTTTTGTTTGACTATAAGTAAAGCCCCCAGTCTTGTCTTTGTTTCCATGAAAAGGTAATAAAGTACATATTAATATTTTGAATAAAAAATTTAATTGCAAAATAATAGTTAACCGGAATTCCGTAACATAATAAACAAATAATTTTGTCCCTTATAATGTTTTTTTTATCATATATTTCCTTTTTTTCATCTCTTTATTTATGAAAAATTGACGTTATTTCTTGTTGGGTAAATTAAACAAAAAAATTTTTAGTTTATGCTTTTCTAAATTAATATTTTATTTCATCAAAATTACCTACAGTTTAATTGAAAAAGAATAGGTAATAAATTAATAATAAAAAATGTTTTGATTGATTTTTTTCATTTTAATCAAAACACCTTTTCTCCTGTTTCCATTGCACATTGGGGCAAATCAACCAAAAAGGGGATTTAATTATTTAGTACCCTTAAAATTCATCTCACAAAAATTTCATTTTATACTTTTTTGTATGTAATTTAACAACAAACAAATTTGCTTTTATGTTTTTTTTCTGTCATTTGAAAGGAACATGGAGATAAAGGTCATTTTATGAAGGTAGATAGAAAATTACCAGATTAACCCCTCCCGAAAATAGCCCCCTTACCCTATCCATCTATCTATCCATCTATCTATCTATATATCTATCCATCTGTCTATCCATCTATCTATCCATCTATTTATCCATCTATCTATCCATCTATCTATCCATCTATCTATCCATCTATCTATCCATCTATCTATCCATCTATCTATCCATCTATCTATCCATCTATCTATCCATCTATCTATCCATCTATCTATCCATCTATCTATCCATCTATCTATCCATCTATCTATCCATCTATCTATCCATCTATCTATCCATCTATTTATTCATCTATCTATCCATCTATCTATCCATCTCTCTATCCATCTCTCTATCCATCTATATATTGATCCATCTATCTATCCATCAACTATTCATCTCTTTATCCATCAACTATCAATTTATCAATCTATCCCTCTATCTATCCATCCATCTATCCATCTGTCTATCCATTTACTTTTCCATCTATCTATCCATATATCTATTCATCTACCTATCCATCTATCTATCCATCAACTATCTTGAATTTCGTGTTAAAAATGTCTAATTAGGGGTTTTGGTTATCAGAGCAATATGAGAATTTTTTAGTAGCGCAGCTACACTATTACTAGCTTATTGGGCCATTTAAAGTGTAACTAGGTTAATTGTAGTCCGATTTTAGTGTTCAAAGTGTCAAATTTGGGGTCATGGAATTCATTTCAGTAGGAGGGGAGGGGATGGTGTAAATGGGGGTGGATGGGGATCCTTATTTTAGCAAGCTACAAGTTTCACTTTATTTTTATGTTTAATAAATCCATTATAAATGTGGGCATGATTAACATAAATTTTTATTAACTAATATCTATATTTATAATGATATTATGATTCTTGTTTACTGTTTATATGTACACTAGCGGCTTCGCCCCTAGCCTCTAGGGGATTTGCCCCAAGATGTAATTAAACAAGGATGACAACATCCATGAAAGAAGCGAAGCTCTGAAATGGAAGGACAAACGAACATTAACACTTGTGAAGTGTCAGAACTGAATATTAATGCATGTCTATACAAAATTGTAATTAAAACTGATTAAATACATGTTACTGTTTAAGGACATACTGACGTTTTTAGGACTTGATTATAGAGATGCTTCACTTGTAACAATAGACGTTATTGAAATAGGAATCAGTATTCAAAAAATCAGAGGAATAGGATATTTTTAACATTAAAAACCATTATTTGTTGTCAAAAAAGTAAAAATCAGCTTGTTATAAATTGATGTACGGACTTTCTGGTAACGATTATAGAGTTGCTGTGCTTTCTAAGTCGTACCTAACTGTTGTAGAAATCAGCATGAAAAGTTTGAGATCGATAGGACAGTTCTAGCCTGTTTAAGTTAAGTAAAAGAACCTCACGTTATTTGCATATTAACTAATTTTGAGGTTTAACATGTTGTTGTATAATATGCTTCTCCTATTCATCTGATTTTTGGAATAATGATTCTTAGGAAAACAAGGTAAAGTATTATAACAAGGCAACTCTTAATTAAATCCTATAAATGAAAGTATGTCCTTTTATAGTATCCTGTATGTACGCTATTTTGCAACACATTTATGTATAATTTCGTTTAGACTTAGAAATTAATGTTCTGCTTCTGAAACTCTATAAGAGTTATTGTTTTAAATAGTTAAAACCTTCCCTGAACTAATAAGAAGCTGCAGACAAAAAAAAGCTTACTACTTTATACAATAGGATACATCTGTGCTTCGCTAATAATGGATGTTGTCATCCTTGTTAATTAAGAATTCACATTTTTAGTAGCGAAGCTACTCTATAATTTGAAATGTCCGTATATCTTAGTTTGGGAAAACGTGATTTTCTCGGCTCCTATAAAAGATAAAATGCTGAAGCATCTTGTCAACATTCTTATACTTGATTATTAGTAGCAAAGCTACTCTATATTTTAAAATGTCCGGCTGTCCTTATGTCCGTCTGTCTGTATGTCTTAGTTTGGGGGAAACGTGATTTTCTCGGCTCCTATAAAAGATAAAAGACTGAATCTTCTTGTCAACATTCTTATACTTGATTATTAGTAGCAAAGCTACTCTATAATTTGAAATGTCCGGCTGTCCTTATGTCCGTCTGTCTGTATGTCTTAGTTTGGGGAAAACGTGATTTTCTCGGCTCCTATAAAAGATTAAAGGCTGAAACTTCTTTTCAACATTCTAATACTTGTTTATCAAAATGCATTAATTATTACATTGTTCCTAAACGTCCTAAAAATCAACGTTTAAAAAATCATGTTTAATACTTGATTATCAAATTGCATTAACCCTTAACGGTCGGGGGGGGGGGGGCGTTGAACGCCCCCCCATCCGGTTTTTACTTTCTCATTTTCTGTGTGTGAAAGATAAAGAGCCCAAACTGCTTGACTTTTTAAGTATGGGTATGACACATAACTGAGAGTTGGAATTTTTTGAATATCTCCATCCTGGCGGGCACAGGATGCCAGCAAACCTGGCAGGGTCATCCAGGTAAAGAACAAAAATTTGTTTTTGACTTAAACAAAGCATTTTATCTTACCAAAATACTAAAATATCCTCTAGTAGTACATCCCCATATTAAATACAGGTGTTCAAGTCAATTTCATGTTCCAGGTATGATCCTGCAGGTCCTGATCCTCCAGGTCTCCAGAAATCTTTAAAATGCTCCTGTAGCCGCAATTTTTGACTTAGAGACTTCACATTTTAAACTTAAGCTTTTCTGACATGTCTACATAATGTATTAAAATTTCATAAAGATCCGCCGCCGTTTTCCCGCCGACCGCCGACTGCGGCGGCTGGCAGCTGCCAAGTACAGCTGCGGCCGCTGAAACTTATGTTTTGATATTTCAAATATAAAATTTACATAAAAATAAACATTTTCTGAAAAAAAAAAAAAAAAATTACAGCCGTTTGAAATTTTTAAGTAAAAAAGGACCTAAAAACAAAGGTTGTTAAATAAAAGGGTGAAGGAAGCGAAAATTGACCTTGACTTACTTAAGGTCAAAAATTCATCATAACATAGGAAACTTGCACAAAAAATTTTAGCCCTCTAGCTCTAATAGGAACTGAGATAATGAGGGGGGGCGTTGAACGCCCCCCCCCCCCCGACTGATTAAGGTGCGGCAAGGGGCCCGACTGTTAAGGGTTAATTATTACATTGTTCCTAAACGTCCTAAAAATCAACGTTTAAAAAATCATGTTTGAAAGTGACATACAGACATTTGTTGAAGATTATTTAGAGTATTTTAGAGTTGCTACGACCTATTAGGAATGATAATACAAATTTTGAAATTCATAGGGTAATTCTAGCATGCCTAAATTAATGATCTTAGGGCGGACAAAGTAACCATAATTTTAGAAAAGCTTCGCTTCACAAGATTCATAATGATATTAATTTTTATTTTCAATATTAATGCGATATTCTTAAATATATTATTCCCATTATTATTGAATTTTCTTTAAAAAAATAGCTCATAAATTTTTTTATAAAAAGTTTGCCCATTTCGTCCATAAAGTGTTAACACACTATTATATTCGTGTTCCCCACCCAACTATAATTTCCAAGTACACCTCTCATAGTACAAAACTGTATAAAAAGTCGTCAAAAAAGGAACACGTAAAAATTTAAGATATCTGACAGTACAAGCAGGACATTCAGGACCCTTTTAGACCCCACCTGAATTAAATATTCAAAGAAAATTACACAGTACAAATAATAAAAAAACAGGTTTTGCTTACAAAACACAATCAAATTAATAGAAACACTTTTAAAAAGATAGCATTGATTTTAAATGATAAATATGCTCTAAATTTTTACAAAAACTAGGCAAAACATTTATTTTTTGTCGTTGATAACAATATCTTATTCTTATACTCTTATTTACAAATAGTTTTACACTAAAATCTTTTGATTTAATTGTTTTAACTCTTGTACATTAGGTCACATGACTTTAATTAATAATATAGGTCCCCCAAATCCTTATACCAAAATATACGGTGGTTTTGATTAATTGGTAAAGTTCCTACAAATCTTATTCCAATGACAGCTTATGAGCTTTCTAGCAGCTAAGTGAGAAAGCAAAATTTCTATCGATAAACAACCTTCTGCAGCGTCAGGGGTCTTTGAAAAGGAAAAATGGTTTCATAGCTATTTATCACTCTATATATATTACTTTAATCTGGAAATAATGGAAGGCTAAAAATTGAATATTTGTCAGCAATCTTTTTTAAATCTCCTTTTAGTAAGAAGATATTAAAACAATTTTGTACAAAAAATTAATAAAAACAGCACATTTTGTCTAAATTATGATAATTTTTAATAGCAAGAATGCTTGAGGCCCTTCTTTACATTATATCTTTATATTTAGATAGAAATTAAGATAAAGGTCTGGTCTTGATCATATTTTAACACGGTTATCAAGTATTTAACTCATTGTTGCACAGATACCTTGGACCATTTAGAGACCTTTATGGACACGTAAGCATGTACAAAACATTCAACTGTTATTTATGGAGAAAAAATGGATCATGGTAAAAAAAGTAGTGGGTTTCGTCGTATTTTCAAAGTAGATTTTGATTGGTTATTTAAGTTAGGTTAGGTTAAATAAATGTAAATGATTTCCTCGCAGGGGCTAGAAATTGGAGAAAAGCTACAATGAAAATACGATGAAACCCGCTACTTCGCTTTCTTTCCATGATTTATTTTTATGAAGTATTTTAGTGGTGAGAATGCCTTGGCCTCCATAACACGCCAAAATTAGAACCTAGTAATAGTGTCTAACTTTAGTGTAATATATTTCAGCATTCTGAATAATGATTATTACTTAATTAAGGCAGAAAAATTTCGGGGATAAGTCAATCGCCTTTAATTACAATGAACAAAATTACTCTTTCTGTGGATTAAAATTATTAATCTTTGTTGAAAGAAATTGCAATTAGATTAAACTCAACTTGATAACTATGACTTTAAGTAATTCACCAAGGATAGCCTGATATCTAGTTGCCGAATGTGTACGCAGTTTCCTGAGTGTTTCCTCATCCTAGCTCAATATTTACTACTAGCTAAAAAAGCTTCAAACTTCAAAAAAAAAAATCAAAATTTAAAAAATTCAAATTTATAATGTATATTGTATAAATCGTTTACACATTCAAATTTTGATTTTTTTAAGGGAAGTTTGAAGATTTGTAGCTAGTAGTAAATATTGAGCGAGGATGAGGAAACACCCAGGAAACTGCGTACACATTCGGCAACTAGATATCAGGCTATCTCACCAAGTGTATGTGTGTGAGAGAGAGTGGTAATAAGTATATTACATCTAGATCCATAATCAGCAAATTAGACCAATAAGAACACAGTGAAGGAACAATCAGGTCATATTATTGGTTAGAATATGTACCCTATTTTGTCAATATTGAAGGATATACCTAACTGCTGATCTGATATTGTTCTTCTTTACTGTGAATTTTCTTATAGGTTTAGAAAAGGTTAATAACTATATTGGAGGAGGGTATCTCGACCTTCCTATGAGAAATTGCTTATGAAAAGATTTACCCCCATACAGGGGCATCCAAGCTGTTTAATTTGGCAGGGGTAAAATATTTTTTTTTTGGGGGGGGTAATTTGGTTTTGGGGGGGTAAAAAACAAAATTTTACTCCAGAGGTAAAATTTGCTTGGGTGAGGGGTAATTACCCCCCTGAAATCTGTTGGCAGGGGTAATTTTTCCCCCCCAAAAAAAATTTATCCACGGGGTAAAATTTTTTGGAGGGGGGGGTAATTTAATAATGTAATAAGGTACCAACCTAATTATGAATATTTAGTATCAAAAATGCATGGGAAGCGTGCCAAAATTCTTTTTGTTAGAGATTATTATTTTGGGGAGGGGGTGCCTACGGTAACCCCAGGGTAGGGATAAATTTTAAATTGGAGGGGTAAAATGGAAAAATTTTTGGGGGTGCCTAAATTCGTTTGGGGGGGGGGTAATCACCACTTTACCCCCCCCCCCCTTGGACGTCCTTGCCCCCATAATCTTTTTTTACTTTTACTTAAAAAAACTGAAATTGGAAATGGGGGTGAATCGTCTCATCCAACCCCTATGATTAGATGTTTGTACGGGCTCCGCCGCTTAAAAAGTATTATTTCGTAGGATAGCTAGCATTTGGGAAATCTTCTAAAAATTTCGTCGTTTTTATTATTGGAATGATAAATATGTAATTAATTCTAAACAGAACCTTGGTTTGCTAAAATTTCTTTTTAAGTTGGACGGAAATTTGTGTCTAACAGTCCATCTAAGTTTATAAATCTATTGAGCGCGTGTTATGCATATGAGGTCCATTTTTGAAATGGTTATAAAAGTTTGATTGCATTTGAAACTAAATGGTTTGTGATGGAGGGAAGCTTTACAAAGTGTCTCAAAAATCAGCAATGTGACGTCATAAAAATGAGGGATGAGAGGAGAAATAGGGAAGAAAACCCCTAAAAAAGAGATGGATTAACCCTCATTTTTATGTCGTTACATGGCTGATTTTTTGAGACACTTTTTAAAGCTTCAAAGAAGGACTAAATATTTAAATTTACACATACAGGGCAGCTACTCTATAACTATAGCATGGCTATTTTTTACTTTCGTTTTTATATTTTGCTTTTTCTTATGTATTTAAAAGTTTTACAAGCGAAGCATTATGATTCCTTTAACAGTTAGGTACAAATTATATAGCGTAGCAATATGGTAGACGGTGCATATAAAACATTATCATATGGTATCCAATTATCTGAAATTCGTAATTATGATGGGATTTTTGTTCAAACTTCTTGTTACTATCTTGCATTGTCTTATTATTGTAAATTCATATAAACTTCTTTACATTTTGATTGGTTGGTTCATTTAGTTGTATGTTAAAACGTTTCAATCACTAATATTAACTGCAGAACGGGCAATTTTGTATATCATCATTTAGGATGTAAATCAATTTATCGGCCACTGCCTTATCCCTTTAAATCCATGAAACTTACTGTACTTATGCCTACAGTAAAAAGCTAATTTATCCTCATTTTTTCTATCCATTTTCCCTGCATGAACTCATATAAACTAACTGCTAATTAAGAAACTATTTAAAATGATTAAATTCTGCCTCTATTTGGACTTTATGGACTTTATTACAATGAGGGAGGGGACAATGGCTTATAAAAAATCTTCTTCTTCTTCTAATTAATAATATGATGCTACCGAAGGCAGGATATTAATATAATTGTAGAGGAATAGATCAAATTTTTGCCCATTGTCTTATCTCTGTATACATGACTAATTGAATATGAGTTCATATTCTTTATTAATATCATTTTGAATGATTTTAATATAATATCCTTTAAAATAAAGTAGTAAGGTTTTTATAAAGTAGTAAGGTTTTTATCTGAAGCTTAAGATATTGATAAATACAGAACTGATTGAGTTCCCCCTTTTATGAAAGCTTTACAATGGACCTGGGATGGTGTTAGGCTATTTTTTTTAGATGTAAGCCTTTGGATGGTTCAGGCTACTTTTTATTTACTAAAGTTGTAGGATGTATGTATGTATTTCCAGTAAGATATTATGGGACACTGATCTACCAACTATTTTTTAGGGGAGCTTATTATTGGACCATGGACAATTTTTACCTGCCTTCTTGTCAATTACGTAATACGGGTGAGGCGACTGTCCATGACACTGTAATGTTAGGTCCAACAACCAAGGATAACTAAGTGAAGCCAATATCTCATTCTCTGTCCAAAAAACTGGGTTACTAGGCTAAGGAACAGACAAACAACTCTTTTTTTTGCATTACCATTGTCTGTCAGTCCTAACAGTGGATGATAATATATTACTCTTATTTTGGGACAAGGCATTCCCCCTAAATGCTGGGTATCTGACGTAGCAGCTGCAGAAACCATTTTCAACGTCTTTGGTCATAACGCGGTGCGACAACGAGCGGATTCGCTAAATTTTCACGGATTATTTAGGTTTGGGGAGGGGCTATCAATTCAGATTTCTTTACTTTACGGATGTAAACACACCTCCCCCCCCCCCCCCCACTGATGCACGCCCATGGTTCCAAGATGTTTGAATATTTGAATGAATTTGTGGTTAAGAAAGATGTGGGCGGAGTAAAGGTGACCAGAGTTTATTTAACAAAGTTGGGCTTTTTCTCAAGGAGGGAGGGGACAGTGGGAGGGATCTAAAAGGATAAGAAAATGGTCGATAAAATTATTTACATTCCCAATGAAAATAGACAAATTATCCCTTATTTAGATAACAATTAATAGTTGAAAAGATTAGACTATCTGAATAATTTATAAACAAATTTACATGACAACATCCATAAGGTTGTTCAGTTGTTAAAAAAGTTATTATTGAAGCATGAACGAAAGACATACCGACATGTTAGGTCTAAATATGCCGGGCAATAGAAAAATTTCAGCAGTCTATCTTAAATATGAACCGAGAAAATCACATTTCCCACATAGAGTTACGGACTGATTGACTAACATATAGATAGATAAAGTAAATAAGAAATTAGCTTCTCAGCCAAAAACAAATTTAATATTGAAACTTATATGTATAAACTATGATGGCCAAACTTCACTAGTATGGACTAGGCCTGGACTTTATATAGAATAGATCACATAGAATATCTATATATATAGAATATAAACTAGTATGGACTAGGCCTGGACTTTATATAGAATAGATCACATAGAATATCTATATATATAGAATATAAACTAGTATGGACTAGGCCTGGACTTTATATAGAATAGATCACATAGAATATCTATATATATAGAATATAAACTAGTATGGACTAGGCCTGGACTTTAAATAAAATAGATCACATAGAATATCTATATATATAGAATATAAACCAGTATGGACTAGGCCTGGATTTTATATAGAATAGATCACATAGAATATCTATATATATAGAATATAAACTAGTAAGGACTAGGCCTGGACTTTATAAAGAATAGTTCACATAGAATATCTATACATATATAGAAAATAAACTAGTATAGACTAGGCCTGGACTTTATATAGAATAGATCACATAGAATATCTATATATATAGAATATAAACTAGTATAGACTAGGCCTGGACTTTATATAGAATAGATCACATAGAATATCTATATATATAGAACATAAACTAGTAAAGACTAGGCCTGGACTTTATATAGAATAGATCACATAGAATATCTATATATATAGAATATAAACTAGTATGGACTAGGCCTGGACTTTAAATAAAATAGATCACATAGAATATCTATATATATAGAATATAAACCAGTATGGACTAGGCCTGGATTTTATATAGAATAGATCACATAGAATATCTATATATATAGAATATAAACTAGTATAGACTAGGCCTGGACTTTGTATAGAATAGATCACATAGAATATCTATAGATATAGAATATAAACTAGTATAGACTAGGCCTGGACTTTATATAGAATAGATCACATAGAATATCTATATATATATAGAATAGAAACTAGTATGGACTAAGCCTGGACTTTATATAGAATAGATCACATAGAATATATTTTTAACTTGTTTTTTGTTAAACTTATATTAATTTTAACTAGTATGAAGCTTGTTGTTTTCTTAGGAATTTTTGCAAATATGGTTATTATTTTATAGAATTGAGAAGGCTTGAATAAAGCGAAATATATTTTCTACAAAGAAGTGTGTTCTTCCATGTGTAGTTAGCTCTAGCCGCGCGTTTTTTGAGATAGAATATCTATATATATAGAATATAAACTAGTATGGACTAAGCCTGGACTTTATATAGAATAGATCACATAGAATATCTATATATATAGAATATAAACTAGTATAGACTAGGCTTGGACTTTATATAGAATAGATCACATAGAGTATCTATATATAAAGAAATCAAAATACATTATTAGAGTACTCTAAATAGGCAGGGAGGAAGGGACTTTGGGCTGTTTATTACACTAGTCCCCAAAGTCTTATTGAATTTTGATTGGTTGCTTTAGTTAGTTATGTGTCCAAACGTTTTAACTACTTAGTGTAATCTACAGAAGGGGTAATCATAATTGGGAATTTATATCAATTTATCGTTCATTGTCTTATCCCTTTGGATACCTGCTAAAAGGATATCTTTTTAAGAATATGGGTTACATATGGATTTTACCCTGAAACTCTAACACAATCATTGTTAGAGTAATGTGAAGTGTAATTCTGTATGATATATACAAAACTGCAACATACATATTGTCTTTGAATGGCAGAAAACTTGAAGCGAGGCTCTATATTTTATATTTTCTTTGAAATGTTGGTTTTGTATGTGCACCGTATTTGGCAGGCCTGCTGAATTAACCCAAGCAAAGTCCAGGCATAGTCAGTCAAATATTAGATCTATTAGTAATAGAGCTATCACAACATCAAAATAAGAAAAACCATAAAATATATTTCATTCAAAATTTTAATTTTTGGCTACTATTATAAAACCTTCATTAGTTGGTTGAATCTAGAAGTACCAAATCTTTTCCAACAGTAATTCTATCTAAAGAAGAGTTATTATATTGGTTTATCATCTTTAAAGATCATATTAATTTATCACATTAATAATATTCAATTATCTGCTGTATAAATACAAGTAACATTGTTATAAAATGATTGACATGTTTTTGGCCCATTTACAGGTGAGTAAATATATATGATTTTTTTGAGGATTTTCCCAGAGTATCTAGTATATAATTTACTTGTTCATCTGTCGGTCATGCTTCAAATTACAGTTTTCTTCTTCGAGTTATTGCTCATTCTATCTCTTTCTTTTCTTTGTTATGACAAATGGACACCTTAGTCCATTTGTCCACTACATAAATCTTTTGTACAGCTTCGCTACTTATAAAGATGCTGTCATCATTGTTTTTTTTTATCTTTTTAACTCTAATACAACCACTCCCCCTTCTTCCTTTCAAGGGCTGTCACTCCCAATTCATGTTGCATCTTAGATTTAAGGCCTTATGTGTGTATGTGTTTTATGTGTGTGTGTTTTTGTACGTGTGTGTGTGTGTGTGTGTGTGTGTGTGTGTGTGTGTGTATAAATACACAAGGCACACATGTCATGTCCAGCCCAATAGAGATATTAAAACAATTTTGACATAAAAGTATGTCTTTCTGGTTGTACCAAAATATCTCGATAACAAAATGACCACTATGACTCCCCTTGGCTTTTTAATGAAACTTCATTTATTCCATGAGATTAGCTTTTTTCGTCAATTGGAAAATCTGTTTTCTATTTATTCTCAACTATTTATCATAACTTTATCTTAAGGCCTAATCACACATTACTTCCCTTTTCATAACATTTACCTCTTAATCGCCACCACCCTCCCTTCCTCTTCCTGAAAAATGGTTGTCAAGTCCAACGCAGCAAAAAAGAGTCCGCCAAAACTATTTTAGTAGTAAAATTATATAAAAATTTTATTAAAAATAACCAAGAATAATAACTTTCATCAGTATCTCTTCAAGTTTTCATTTTTAATTCTCAAAAAAGCTTTGCTATTAAAAAAAATATTAAAAATGCGGCGATTTCTATTAAAAGGGTGGTGGTTTCCTTCACCAAAATAGTTATAAACCTTCTCTGCCCAGGATTTATAAAAAGATAAACTGTAAAAAAGACCTATATCGGTTAGTGAGATCCATCGCTACAGACAAAAAATCTTACTACTTTATATAATGGCTAATTTTGTGTAATGCTAATGAATAAAAAAAGTCAGAGGTCAAAATAATAAGAAAAAAGGAAATTAACAATAAATGATAACAAAGCTAAAATAATAAAAAATACAATATATCCTAACGATTAAAAAAAGTAATAGGATCTGTCTGTGTGTACCTAAGGGTCTCGCTAACCGCTGCACCGATATGGTTCTCCTTCAAAATTTAGGGAGATAAAACACTATTTATTACATTCACTCTTGATTTCAAATATTCTTGTTCCTAAATCTTATTTTCATTGAAAATAAATGCTCTGGCAATTAGGAAACATTTAGTTAATAAAGGAAAATTTAAAGGTCCAAAAGTCATTTTAAGATACCGTGTTCCTCTCCCATACTCCGAAAACCAAACGGGAAATAAAAAATCATTTGTTCCCCAAAAATTATTATCACAACCCCCCTCCCAATAAAAAAGGCAATTAATTGATATGAAATATATTTTAAAGCATTTATCACGTAATTTCAAATTGGTCACGGCCGATTGGAATTATTTTTTCTCACATATAAGATATGACCGACTTTTTTGATCAAAAGTCATTTTTCCCTTTTAACTTTTTTGTAATAGATCAAAATAATATTTCCAGGTTTCTAGATGATCTTCAAACAATTATTCAAATTTCAAAGTGGTTGGTAAATTTTTTGGAAAAAAGAAAATATTGTGGATTAAATTCACTGTTCCTGTGCTCTCAAACATTGGGCCACTTAGCATGTCGGAATTTGATTATATGTCAGTCATGACCACTTTTGTTAATGCAATATAGTCGACATAAACCATTCAAATTGTAAAAAACATTAGTTTATAGCAAAAAATTCTACATAGTACTAATTTTATATATTTTCTATTATTTGATGAAGTAAGATTTTTTTGTTTGTTTGTTAAAATCTTGCTAACTTTTGAACAGAAACAGTTCTCAATTTATTTTAGCGTCATACAGGTTCCTTGAATGGATTTGGGCTATTTTATCATCACTCAAAAGCTAGGGGTGCCTCAGCTAGTATAACTGAAAAGAAAACATGCATGTTTTAAGCGATTTAAAATTCCATTCAAAAATATGACTAAAATTATTGTCCTATTTTCTCTATATATACTTAATAAAGGACAGTTATGTCCATAATTAAATTTTTTTTTAAACTAGAATTTAAAAAGGAGGTTGGTTGCATCTTATATTCTATTCAACTAAAATAAAGTATGGAGTAAGGGGGTCCAATTTACCCCCCCCCCCCCCAACCTCAAGTGCCCATATAGGCATCTAGGGGCGAAGCATAATGTTCTATTATATAAAAATTCATATTTAAAAAAAATTTTTTGGACATACACTACTTTATTCTTTATGATTGCGGTGGTTATTCACTTTAGTGACGAACAGAAGGTTAAACGTTGGCATATGATCTTAAGTATAGTGTAGCCTGGCTCCTAAGGTCCTACCAATACATATACGTATATATTTATATTATTGCATTTCTATACTGAATGGTTAATGGTTAAATTCCAACTTATACAATGGACATTTCATAGATTAAAAGACACATAGATTATATTGTTCAATACCAAATAGGAAAAGCAATTTAAATCATTTCAATGGTGCGAAAAATTACCCCGCGCAGAATTTTAGACAATCACTGCGGCGCATTTCCTAAAATTAAGCTTCTTGATGCTAGGGGTAAAGCCGCTAGATATAATTAGATGTTAATAATATTATATTGTAAACTTTAAAGCTGAGATTTTAAAATTTCTAATTTTGAATCTATAATATAATTAGTATATGTCTGTCTAGCTTCCGTTGGTGGCCTCTGGTATTCTACAGGTCATTTCTCTGTAATATTTCAATACATTTAGCAATAGCTCTGAAAATATTATGTTCCTTTATTCCTACAAATATATATTTCTTTGTGTAGCATAAGAGTAAAACACTTAAGGGAGAAAGGGTTAAATAACTATATTTCATTTCCCCATCATAATGGACTTGTGACGACTTTAAAATCAACCAATATTGTAACGGGAATATTAACACAGCCAAGTAGCAGAAACCAATTTGCTAGCAGACAAAAAATGTCATTGAAAAAAGTGGGGAGGTAGTTATCTGTATACATATCTATACTATGGATATTTAGCCACTAGAGGCTTGGGAAAAAAGCAACTAGAAAAAGAAATATACAAGGATGACAAAATCCACAGGTGCTTAGTAGTCTTATGATTATAAACGCAAAATTCCAGCATTCTTTGATAACAGCCAAAAATACAGCCAAGGAGAGGCAACGCACAAAAATTCAGTCTTTTATCTGTAATGACAGCTGAGTTAATCAAACTTTTTATAACGGCACTCAAATGACTTAAAGAGCATTACCGATAGACTTACAGACAAAGTAAATCATGTACATCAATATTTCCTAATCCCTGCAGGGGGGGAATTAGGTTAGGTTAGGTAATACTAGCGGCTACGCCCCCTAGAGGCCTCTAGGGGCACTTGAGGAGAGGGGAGTCGAATTTGATAACCCAATTTCTTATTTTAGATTTTAAAAGAAAAAGTAAAAAAAAATTTTTTATGGGGAGGGTATTTTTCATTTTTGGGGGGGTTGGGGATGTCCCACTCCCCAATAAAATAGTTATAAACCTCCTGGGACCTATGAGAAGCTACCCTGTTAAGGAGAACCCGATCGGTTCAGCGGTTAGCGAGATCCTTCGGTACACACAGACAAACATCCTGTTACTTTAGTATAAGGATTAAGTTGCCCCGCAGGGTTAGGGTCCACCGTACTAGATGCTCATTGGTATAAAAAAAATCAGCCATCTATCTTTTATATCAGCTGACATTGTTAAATTTAGCTGTATTGCTTAAACACAATATTTCACTAATTTCTAAAAGTCCTACCACCAATTTTCTCCCCCCCCCTCCCTCCTTCCTACACATATTATTTAGATTCGCCACGCAAATAATTATTCTACACATTTAGTGTATACCAAAAATATATCTAAATAGCGCAGCAACTATATAATTGGGGTCTGTTGGTCATTTTAATTACCTAACATCAGGGACGTCTTAGATTTCTGGGTAGAATGAGGTGTTCAAAGGTTTGAGGGGGTATTTAATATATTTTTTTAGTAAATTGTTTTAATGTTTGAAGGGGGAAAACACCACATTACCCCCACCTATGTAAGTCCATGCCTAAAAATTATAATTGTGCAAAATACAAAAATACCAAAGTATATTACTACATAACAGTTTAGTGTTCTATTTCTATCTAAAATACTATTAATGACCTTTTATACTTCGATTTTAAGTAGCCAGAACAGCATTCGCGTGTAATGGGATGAGATAATCAAACACCCAAGGATATTAAGTTAAGTAACATCAAACAGAAATCCAACCCTTTGATTGCAAGACCTTCGTATGAAAGTCCTAAAAGTATATGGAAATATGTAAGTTGCGACTGTTTACGGGCCAAGGCATTCGACCTAGATTGGAATACTGTTAACCATTGCTGCTGTGCAATGTGCAACTTATGAACATAATTATCCTTTTTAAAAGCGAAGATTTCTATGATCAGGGTCGGTTCGTCCGTCCGTAACGGAGAGCCCTCAATTTTAGCATGTGAACATAATATCCCTAGTTCCATTTAAAACATCTTTAACTGTAATTTTTCAATGTAATATGATTATCAATTCATATGATTTTTTGAATTAAGATTCCTAGGACAATAAGGTATAATATTATAAGCGAAGTAATTCTATGTTCAAGTGCTTAAAATGTAAGTACGTCCTTAATAAACAGTATTCTGTATGTACAGTTTTGCAACAAATACATACAATTTTGTTTAGACTTATAAATTTATATCATGTTTATTCAGTTCTGACTCTCTACAAATGTTAATGTTCGTTAATCCTTTCTTCTGATTTTAGAGCTTTGCTTTTATGGATATTTTCATCCTTGTTGTTACTATGAGCTAAATAATGTTTCCATATTTTAAAAATTAGAATGAAAATAATGAAAGAATTATGCAATTCTGGACAGATGGGCGAGATAATTGTTTCAGAAGTACATTTAAAACAAGGATGACAACATCCATAAGTAGCGAAGCTCAAAATTTATTTATATACATCAGGAAAAATAATCTTTTGAGTATGTTAAAAGACATAAATGAAATAAATCACGAAACCTTTTAAAAATGTATAATATCTTTTGAAGCATTAAGCTAAGAAAAAAACTGTCAGATCTAGGAATCAATCTAGCACCCCAATCAATAGCAAGTCTTTAATAAACTTCGTGAAAATATGTTAATGTTGACTTATTTAATCCCTAAACATTCCAGCTGTTTATCTTAACCCTTACAGATCGGGGGGGGGGGGTGCTCAAAGAGCCCCCCCTTCTAGTTTTTTCAATCTCATTTTTTTTGTAGGTAAGTTGGAGAGCTGTAACTTCATGACTTTTTAAGTTTAGTAATTATACGTCGGCAAGAGTTGATTTTATTAGGATATCTGGTCTGTGTCGGTCGTGGTGTCCGGTCAAAGTCGGTTGGGTAGCAAAAAAAATTAGAAAAAATTCTAAATAAATCTTAATTTCTACATTATGACTTTTGTGTATAAGGTAGAAACCTAAAATTTTTTTGGTGAATACTTAGATATCAATGACCTTCTGAGAAAAGTGGTATTATGACCGTTTGACCGCTCCCTGATCGACTTTATGACCGATTTTTGTCCGGCTTTTACTACAGACATAAATCATGAATATAGTAACTTCTATTACAGCTAGAGACCTATAATTTTTTTGGTAAATCCTTGAGCAATAATAAATAGATAAAATATTAATTTGCGCCGCCAACCGCCGTTTTACCGCCGTAACCGCCGAAAATGGCGGTTTCCGTTATTTTCCGTTTTTCGGCGATGATCAAAAAAATAATTTTTTTGTTATGAAAAATAAAAGTTCGTCCTAAAATTTGGTCATCCTAGCTGCAAAATTGGCCGCTCTACATCTGTTTTAAAATTTAGCGGCTGGCCGCTAAAAAGTGGTTAAGAAGCGGTCTGGCCGCTATGACAAGAAAAAGTAATTTTCTCTAAAAATACACATGAACCACCAGAAAAAAAATTTTACGTCTTTATCTGTACCAGGAGCCGAGATAGAGGGGGGGGGGGCTCAAAGAGCCCCCCACCCGATCTATTAAGATGGGAATTGGGGCCCGATCTGTAAGGGTTAAACAGGAGTCGAAAAAAATCATGAAAACTTGAAAAACTAGGGATCGATCTAGTACCCCAACCAATTATCATATCTTAAAAAAAAACTTTATAAAATGTGTAGAATGTTGACTTAATTAATCTCTAAAAATTCCAGCCGTTTATCTTAAACAGGAGTTGAGATAATCATAAAAACTTGAAAAACTAGGAATCGAAATAGCACCCCAATCAATATACAAATCTTAATGAAACTTCATAAAAATATGTAGGATGCAAATTTACTTAATCCCTGAAAATTTCAGTTGTCTGCCTTGAAAAGGAGTCGAGAAAATTATAAAAACAAAAAAATTTAGGAATCGATCTAGCACCCCAATTAACATACAGATGGACAAAACAATGTATAGTTTAGATGCGCATTGTCATGGGAATCTTCACTAAAAATTTCAGCTGTCTACTTTTAATAGGAGCCGAGAAAATCACGTTTCCCCCACTTTGTCTCAGACAGACGGACAGGCGGACAGACGGACGGACGGACATTTCGAATTATGGAGTAGCTTCGCTACTAACAAGGATGACCACATACATAAAAGCAAAGCTCTGAATGGTAGGACAAACTATAATTAGTGAACTTAATATGCAGAACATCAATTTGTAAGTCTAAACAAAATTGTGCATACATTTGTTGTAAAACCATCTATAATACAAAGTAGAATGATGTCTGTCCGTCTGTCCGTCTGTCCGTCCGTCTGTCCGTCTGTCCATCTGTTCGTCCGTCTGTCCGTCCGTCCGTTTGTCCGTCCGTTTGTCCGTCCTTTAAGATCTCGGTAACCACTAAACCGATCGGATTCTACTCTTCAGGGAATATACCTACTAGTCCTGTGGTGGTTTTAGGCTCCGAAAATAAAAAATCCCCCACTAATTTTTTTCTGAGGTAATTATTTTAAAATAAATGGCAGCACCAGAAATACTTATTTCTTAAAAATTACCTCTTAGGGCTGCGCCCCTAGAGGCTAGGGGCGCAGCCACTAGCATTATATAAAGTAGTAAGGTACTTTTGTCTGTATTTTCAGATTTTAACTGCTGAATCAATTGACCAAGCTTCAGATTGGCCCAGGGAGGGTTTTAGGCTATTTGATTTCCAGATTTGAGTTTTTTGATCGCTTTAGGTTGTTTTTCTGCCCTTCCTGAAGGCGCAGACGCTAGTACAAGTTAAATTAAAAGATACTTTTATTTTCAAAAATTATAATTACTTACAAAATAAAGAATGAAAAAAAAACATGTACGAAGCAAATTAAAGAGTAGATTTGCTTTCCTTATTGCAACTGTAAACTTTGTAACAAAATGATTGATCTAAAATTCAAAATTATTTCAAATGTTCAGTTAATTAAAAGATATACATATAAAAAGTTGCTTCTTAAAAATTGTATAAGAAAAATATAGTAGTCAATTTAAATTTTAGTGAAATTTAAGCTACTGCTTTTTGGTATTGTAGGAACTCTATAATTCATGATTTTATGAAGATTTTCCTTGACCAACATTGTCTGTATGTCCAGACATTACGTTATAGAGTCAAATATTTTAACACTTGGAATAGCAAAAAGGTTGCAACCGATATGTACACTAATGGTTCGAACCCAGCCTTTAAAATCTTAAGTAAGATGTAAAAATATTGGTTCTAAACTAAATTATAAAAATTTGCATAATTGTTTATGTAAATTGACTTATTCTTCAACATAATAGAGTTACAACTTTAGTTCTGAGGCTGAAGGAGACAAAAAAAAGACCAATTATAATCAACAACAAAAATTATAAACCTTCCCTGGACCTGGATAAGAAGCTATAATTTATAGGAGAACCATATCATTTCAGCGATTAGAGAGATCTTAAGTTTACACATGCATCCTGTTACTATCATATAAGGATACTTAATTTTCTATCTATCTATCTGTTAGACTAAAAATTTTACTAATTGCTACTATGTTAGACGCGAAACATCGCAATGCCTTGGCTTATCAACAGAAGCAACTCATCACTGGACCAAATTCCTAGCATCAAATTGTTTGCAATGTGTAATAAATATTTCCAAATTTGTTACTATATGCGGTATAACTACAATAGTACCCAAAGTTGTATATTCAAATTATCTAATTCGTTAGCTCAAAAACTTTGGGTACTTTTATTGAATTTTGATTGGTTGGTTCAATACTAGCAGTGTCCAAGCTTTTCAACCGTTCTCTATATCTCTGAAAGTTAAGTGATTAATCATTTCTAAATAGTTTGAATATATTTTCTCTTAACATGGCACTATACATATGGTCAAAATAGTTCACTTGAATACCTAATTTGAATACAGCATAGCTACTTTATAATTGTATAGGGTGTGTACGTTCGTCTGTTGTGCGCAGATAACAATACCATAAATTTGATAAAATTCCAAAGATTTTAGCTTATATATGACGGGATACACTACGAGATATAATAATCCATTGATTGCACGACCTTTGTCTTACCAAACCAGTTCTAACTGTGTATGGTAATAAGATGTGCCTGTTTTGAGCCAAGGCATTTCTCCATTCTCTGACTATTTAGATGCTTCGCCCTTTTTATACAAAATTGTTCTTGTAAGCCATTAAAAAAAATACTAAAAATCTTGTTTAAAAAGTTTCATGATTTACTTATAAAAACAGTTGGCTTAATTACTAAGGAAATAGGACATTAAAATCTTATTCTAAATTAAGCCAAAATGTTATACTAGAAATAATACATTAGGATTAGAAAGGATTTTAAATAAAAATTTTATTGGGAGGGGGGGGGGTATTTAGGACTTACAGGTAAAAGTCGTATATTCAAAAGTTTTTTTGGCTGACGGCTCATATGAGACAATTCAAGTATAAAACCAAGAAGTGTAAACATAACGTTACTACTCTATAAAAAAAATCTTTTATTACAAAATAATTGTGTGTAATAAAGTAACATCATTAAGAGTCATGACATAAGGAACTGTGTATCTTTAAAAAATATGTTTTACATATTTTCGGCAACCTAGACAAAAAGTTGATTGTTGAGCACTGAACTACCCCTCCCGCATCCTTAGTTTTATATAAATTAAAAGTTAGGAAGAAGGAGGTGAGGTTGGGTATTGGTTATCCCCACAGGGTTAAATCATGGTTAAGACTAACCACAAGGGCTGTGGGGGAAAGACTACTCCCCCCCCCTTATTTTTTTATTTATTTCAACAAGCACCAAAACGTGCATTAAAATTTTTATTAGAATTATAGAAAATATTTGTTTTCAGAACACAGATTTAAATATCTACAGAAGTAATTTTTGTTTCATTATTATACAGGAGATATATCAATATTTAAGCCATTGTCTTATCCCTTTAGATCCCTGGAAAAAATTACTAATATAACATTCTTCCTTTCATAAGGTTTATTTGTTTTTAATTGTGATTTATCTTTTTTATGAGCGCAGCTACTTTACAAATAATTTCTACAAATGACCCAAAATTACGGAAAAGACGAACCCTAATCTGTCCTACTGTTACGTCATAAAAATGAGGGAGATGAGAGCAAAAGAGGGGAAAAAACGTAAAAAAAATGGATAATCCCTCATTTTAATGATTTCACAGGAATCAAAAGTAGGACAGATTGGGGTTCGTCCGGATAAACATTAACACAAGAACGTCCAAGAATTATTTTTTTAGTGGGGGGGGGGGGGGATTTGCGCGCGAAGCAGGTAACTAGTTTTACCCTGGGGGTAAAATTTGCAGATGAGCGAAGGATAAAAAGAATTTATTGGGTGTGAAATGAAAAAAAAGATACAGATTAATGCCTTTTTTTCAATAATTGTCATTTTTCTTATCTATAGGCTAAATGGCTAAATTTCCTCAGACACGGCGGCTTTACGATAAATCTGTAACTGTAGATTGTCTATCATGTGGCAGAAGTGGCAATTCAATTTTTGCCCATTTCAGTCATAGTCATCCTGCAGTCCTGGCAGTTGCAGAATATGACAGATAGATGGCAATACAGTTCTGACAATCTTTAGATAGTGTTAGTGAGTGGCTAAGGATACACCACGAGCAGGGGCGTCCAAGCTTTTTTATTTGGGGGGGGGGGGGTAAAATTTTGAAAATAAAAATTTTGGGAGTGACTACGGCACCCCCAAATTCATTTGCGGGGGGGGGGGGTAATCACCCCCACCCCCCTTGGACGTCTATGACCAAGAAATCTTATTTTATTGTATCTCTGAACCAAATGTATCTTAATGATGTGCATGGTTATATAGTCAAACATCCCTTATTAAACAACCAATCTTTTTATTGCACGACCTTTGTCTTGCATGAAGACCTAGCTGTGCATGGTAATGGGTTGCACTTGTTTCTTGCACAGGCACTACTTCTAACTATTTATGAAGTGGACCTGAGCTGGATCTTTAAATCATTTCTATGGTGCGCTAAATCATGGTGCGCACCATTGAAATGATTTAAAGATTCAGCTCTGCTGTAGTGAGTAGCTACGCTCCGCTGCAGTGCAAATAATTAACACTAAAAGTGTCACAATAAATTCACAAAGCTTAAAAGGGGTCATTACACTTTTTTAGGACAAAATTGGTGTTTAAAAGTTAAGCAATGCGTCTCTACAATTGGACTATTTTATATCTATCTTTATACCAAGAAATTGAGAGGAAAGAAGTAAAGTAAGAAGTAAGTAATAGTTATTTCTCGCATCGTATTATAAACGGCTTTCCGCGGATATAGAATGTACAATTTTAAGATTAAAACCAGTTTTTTAGCCCTGAGGTGCCGAAGGCACGGGCTATTTTACACTGCAGTTTTTCTTTAGATTAATGTTTGAAAGAGTTCTAAAGTATCAAAAGTACTAGCGGCTGCTTTTTTCAAAGGGTCAATACAGGTAGAAAAATAATCTCAAACCATCCCAAGGCTTAAATTCAAATCCTTACCTTTTTGGGACCTAAGTGAAGCTTCCCTAGTAGAGACAACTTACCTGTTTGAGTTCTCTCTATTAATAATGAAAATCTAAAGCTACTGATAAAAATTTTACTATTTTACAATTCGATAATTCAAGGCGATAATTCAAACTAGAAAATATTATTGTGAATATATGCAACGTTTCGTTCTTGTTTTTAAATGGTTTTGGTTTTGAAATGTGAAGAAAGCAATAAAAAATGCTTGGTGCATTTTTTTTATGTTTCTTTCTTTTTTATTGTTTTTTTAGTTGAGTGTTGTTTTTTTCTCTCAATCCTTTAGATATTTAAGTCAGATTTTTAAGATTTTACGTTGATTTTTAGATTTTATGACGTTATCCCGTATCTGTATAATACTTTAATTTCCTCTTTTTTTTATCATACTTTCTTTTCCCAATATGGTTTCAAAACCTATTAATATACACTGGATTAGAACCAGTTCTCAGCCATACTGAAAAATCATGTATAGCATCGAATTACAGACAAATTTCTACGAACATTAAAATAAAATTCATGAAATTAATACCAGTTTTGTTAGAACGGGCCTTCGGCCTACTGTGGTTATCAAAACTGATTTCACTCATATATCCGTGAAAAGATGTTTATAATACGATGCGATAAATAATAGGGTGGGTCGATTTTGGACATTTTTTTCTGAGGCCAAAGCGGGGATCTGCACTCAATTTATATAGATATAATACACCTCTGGATGATTTAAAATTTATCCTAAGTCTTAAAACCGCTGACGACCAGACATTCAATTGTATAGCTATTTGTAAATGGGAGTCAAAAATTTATTGAATCAGAACTATGGCTTCATGGTGCTCCCTGGAAATGCCTTGAGGAGCTGAGTCAGGAACTTTTGTCCGTTTCAAAAAATCTCGTTCCTAGCCTGAGAAAATCTAAAAAACCTCTACAAATTGGACAATTCTCAATAAACATTAAAAAATTTTGGTTTCTAAGGCTAGGAACGAGATATTTTGAAACGGACAAAAGTTCCTGATTCAGCTCCTCAAGGCCTTTCCAGGGAGCACCATGAAGACATAGTTCTGATTCAAAAAATTTTTTGAATGTCGTCTTTGCATACTAATAAGTAATGAATTATATTTTTAAGTGGTCGTGTTCTATAACTCAATTTTTTAAAATTCTTTTTCGGTCAGAAATGTTTTTAAGGTTAATTTTATCTGTTGCATATCCCCGCTTTGTCTTATTCCGATATGAACCCACCATTAAATAACTATATTAACTTTTTTTAGCAATTTTTCTCTTCTTTTTTCTATCTTTCTATAAATCTGTTAAAACAATCTTTTATATCTTTCTCCTTTTATTATTACTAGAGGCCTCTAGGGACACGTAAATGTGTTTCTTTTCAATATATTTTAAAATCAGCTAATTACCAGCTCCCCCAAAATAGTTATAAATCTTCATGGGACCTATAAGAAGCTACCCTGTTAAGGAGAACCCGATCGAATCAGCGGTTAGCGAGATCCTTCGGTACAAACAAACAGACAGACATCGCTCTACTATGTATCATAGATGTATGGAGTAAAGTATGGACCAACAAATATTTAGAAGATTTTAGAATACCACCTCCCTCTCCCCCTCACTATAAAATATCAGAGAAATATGGGACAATGAGCTGTTTATTACACTAGTCCTCAATGTTTTATAATAATGTTTTCTTATTCGTTGGCTTAACAACTTTGGGGACTATCAGCCCTTAATCATAGTGAATTTTGATTAGTTTATTTATTAAGTTAAATGTTTAAACGTTTTAACCACTGATTTTGATCGACAGAAGGGGTAATTTGTGTATCATCATTGGGGATGTACAATAATTTAGCAGCCATTGTCTTATCCCTTTAGGTCCCTGATAAAATGTAGAGATATTTGGAATACCTCCCCCCCCCCCCACCACCCCCTACTCATCATCAGGGGTAGATTAGGTGGTTGCATGGACTTGCTTCCGTCCACGGATACGTACATATATTTTCATTTACTAAATTAGCTAAAATTCAAACCTTATTTTTTTTATTTTAGCTAAAAATACTAAAATTAAGGGTAAATTGTAAAGAGTTGCACCTGCTTTTAAGCCAAGGCTTTCCCCCTAGTCTTTGTTGTTCCTGTTAAACGTCCGATATGGCAGCAGTAAGTAACATATTTTTGGAAGGATTCGAATCAATATTTTACCGACACACTATACTCTAAGCTCCAGCTGTAGATTGTTGATGGTAGATGTATTTATTATTACTTGGATCTTACACTAGATTTTCATGTTCTATTATAAAGTGAACCCTGTAGCGGGCTAAAATAACGATCTCCCCCATCCCACTCCTTTACACCATTTCCTTCTCTTCTACTGGATAATCGACCCGATTTTTAAATGCAAGGGGATATTGCAACCTAAATTGATGATAATTTTTCTCCTGTTATAATATCCACGTATATTGTACATCCATTGGACGTAATTGTCCTTGTTTTGTATGATGCAGGTCCGGATCCCGTGCATCCTGGCTCCGTATCCGGTCCCCTGACCCCGGCCTGACCCAAGGTTTCCGCCGAGATACCATCATTCCACTGAGATCAGTCTCAATTTATTAGTCTTTCCATGCTTTAAAGTGTAATAGATGTTTCGCCCCTAGAGGCCTCTAGGGCACTTGTGGACAGGGGTGAAGAGGGGTTATCCGCTCCTCCACTATCAATTCAGTTTAAAATTTTTTTGTTTTATATTTGAAGTCATACTGTTCATACTGAGCTGGACTTTAAATCATTTTAGTGGTGAGCCAGATCGGGGTGAGCCAACTTTTCATCAATAAGAGCACAGCACTTTATGAAATGCCGCGCTGTGATTGGCTGAAATTCGGCTCACCACGATCTGGTTCACCACTAAAATGATTTAAAGATCCAGCTCTGGTCTTTAGTTTAGGCATGTTACTTACTTGAAAGCCTAAATGTAGAATCCTGAAATAATTAGGTTTATAATGGAGAACGTTTCAAATCTACAGTTTTTACTAGAAAGTCTAATAATAAATATATTCTAGTTATTACTAGTACAATAAGGGTGATCGCAAAGCATCTATGTGATAAATCTATGAAATACTGATTTTAAATAAAGTTAGATCTTGAATACGTGAATACTTTTAATTTAGCTTCGCTTTTATAGCCATTATTTTGAAATTTAGTGTTGAAGGAATTGAGACCTGGCTTGAACCTTTCCTGTTCAGAATATGAAGATGAGCTCGGAGTGGGTGACCCTTATTATATTATTAGCTGTGTGCGTGTGTGTGTGTGTGTGTGTGTGTGTGTGTGTGAGTGTGTGTGAGTGCGCCACTTGCTGTACAATATGATGGTATGAAAAGGGTGAAAAGTATTCTAAAAAATTGTCGAAAAGTACCCAAAAAGTCTTGCAGCTTCGAATAAGATTTAGAATTTTTGAAACCCTTTTATTTTAAGGTAGACAAATTTATTATTTAAAAATCTATACAAAAATTTTACTGCACTTTAACTGTTTTAATATTTTTTTTCGAGACTTTCAAGACTTGAGTTTTAAATAAGTAGGATAGAATCACCCCGGGACCTATGATATACTTCCCAAAAATGGAGAACTCAATCGGTTCAGCAGTGATTTAAATCTTAATCTTCATTCAAAAAACCCTTATTACTTTCTATAATATAATGGCAAAACAAAATAAATCTTGAAAGGAAGAGGATTGTTGTATTTATGTTCCATTGTTCTATTCCTATGTTTCTGATCTTTTTCAAGAAGCGAGGAGACACTGGTCTGTTAATACAATAGTCCCCAAAGTTTTTTAATAATGTTTTTTTATTAGTTGGCTTAACAACTTTCGGAACTAATTTTGATTGGTTGGTTCATTAATTTGAGTGTCCAAACGTTTCAATCACGAATTGTATAGTAATCTAAAGAAGGTAAAATTTTGTGTATTATCAATGGGTATGTACATCAACTTATCAGCCATTGTTCTATCCCTGTGTGCCTGCTCTTTTTGATGGTAAGAAAGAAGCATTTTGGATGAATTATGATATTTGAGAAAGAGATATAGGAATAGATATATCATCTATAATACAAAGTAGAACGATGTTTGTTTGTCTGTCTGTCTGTTTGTTTGTCTGTCTGTCTGTTTGTCTGTTTGTTTGTTTGTCTGTCTGTCTGTCTGTCTGTCTGTTTGTTTGTCTGTCTGTCTGTCTGTTTGATTGTCTGTCTGTTTGTTTGTCTGTCTGTCTGTCTGTCTGTCTGTTTGTTTGTCTTTCTGTTTGTTTGTATGTCTGTTTGTTTGTAGCGAAGGATATCGCTAACCGCTGAACCGATCGGGTTCTCCTTTACAGGGTAGCTTCTCATAGGTCCCGGGAAGGTTTATAACTGTTTTCTTGGGGGGTGGGACACCCCAACCCCCCGAGAAAATTAAAAATACCTCCCCCCCCCCCAAAAAAAAAAAAAAAGTTTTTTAAAATTTTCTTTCAAATCTAAAACACGCACAATTAGTTTGATAAAACCTCTTGTGGAAAAGCCCGTTGAGGATAGGGGCGAAGCCGCTAGTATTATATAAAGTAGTTAGGTATTTTTTATCTATAGCTTACGATTTCAATAACTACTAAACTGATTGAGTGAGTTCTCCTTTTTAGGGAAGCTTCACATTGGTTCCTGACTGGATTTAGGCTATTTTTTATATTTAAGCCTTTGGATAAATAGGCTATTTTACTAAACCCTCTTTACTCTTTAGACAAGAAGAACCCCTAGTAAAAATAAATAAATAAACAATAATAAGAAATGTTAAATAATCATATGATCAATGATATTTCACAATTAGTTGTAAAAAATAAGTGTTACCTACCCGCGACTGTGGCGGGACATGTAGCGCATCCGCTAGTTGTGGGGACGCTGATATGTTCGAATCTCGGCCCAACGCCGCGTCATTAAAGACATTAAAAATATGTGTCCTAGAAGTACTGTACATGCCTTGGCCCTAAATAGGACCATCTCATTATTATGCACAGTTAGTACTTTCAGACAAAGCTCGTGCAATCAAAGGGTTGAATGAATGTGTGACGGACGTTTGACCATAATAGTAATGTTATTTATAAACAAGATTTTGTTCAGAGATACACCAACATAAGATATTTTGGTGTATCCTATAAGTTTTATATATAAGTTTTTCAGGTTTAATACTAGAAAACAGAGAGGAAGGGGAGATTAACTGCTTATTACAATAGTCCCCAAAGTTTTATAATAACGCTTTTTATTCGTTGACATAACAACTTTGAATACTTTTACTGAAGTTTGATTGGTTGGTTGATTAAGTTTAGTGTTAAAACGTTTCAACCAATAATTGTAAGCTAAAGAAGGGGTAATTTTGTGTATCATCATTGGGGAAGTACATCAATTTATCGGTGATTGTCTTATTACGTTAGACCCCTGAGAAGAATGGAGTAGGATTGGGCAGATTAATTTAACGTCCATAATCATATCCATCTATCCCTGGAGAGAAAGAGAGAACCATAATGACTTAAACTAAGGAAGATATTATTTCATTTTTACTGCAGAAAAAAAGGGGATTTGGCACTCGAGAAAAACTTTTTTACGCTTCTCAGAACATTTTGTATTCGAAGTAAAAATTTTGCATACTCTCTTTTTGTCAACAAATAATACCGCTGCCAATATATTCAGAAAGCCGCAGCCCCAGGCGCCAATAATTGAGTCTGAACTCAAATAAAAGTACCCAAAGTTTTATAACCACGTTTTGTTAATCATTGGCTAAAAAACTTTTTCTTTTAACTGATTGGTTAATTCAACAATTAATATCAATCTACAGAGGGGTAATTTTGTTTATAATCATTTAAGATGTACATCAATTTATCGTCCATTGTCTTATTACTTAAGAAACCTGCTAATTTTAAAATCTGCAGTTCAGCCGCTCTTTAACTCTATAAATTTTTCTATTCTATAGAAAACCAAAACTTACTTTTACCATTTTTTTCTTTGGTTATCTTTTCATTTTATTCCTGATATTTTCTTTGTTTTGTTTCACTTTTTGTCTTTTTGAAGATATTACACTAATGAGTTGTTTTATATGCAAAACTTAAGCATTTTTAAGGTCATTAAAACTTAAAGAGTAAATCTACTCTATCTATCTGTAACAATTTATTATTATGTTGTCAGTTTTTTTTAAAAATTATTTTGTCTTTTTAAAATAGCAGTATTTACATCATCTTTTCCCAACTATAATAAACAAAATTGTCCCTTCTGTAAATTTAAATTATTTGTGGAAAGATTAAACTGCTGATTTGATCCAACAAAAAAAAGATTTGATAATCTTTGGATACCGGTGTGAATTACAGTCCAATGTCCCCTCCCTCCCTAAAATTTATGCATAAATCTAAATATCTTATTTTCTCTATAAATATTTTGGTACGAGCGAACTTTACAGTGGCGCTTTTTTCTAGTTAATCTTTAAACTTTTTAGTTGCGCATTTTTTGAGTATATCTTCATTACCATGTAGGCTTCAAGTTAATTAAGATGCCCACCACGAGATTTAATAATAACATTGCTTCAGGAAGGGAGGAAAATTAATCTACAACCCTTTCCTACCTAATAATTACAAAAAAAAGGAAATATTTATATCATTAACAAGTTAGGGGCAGAGAGGGGGGGGAGGAATTTTAATGTAATTTAGACTGGTACCCAAAGATTTATAACAACTTTGGGTACTTTTTCGTCTTTTGATTAGATAGTTTCAAACTGTAATTGTCCAAACTTTTCAACCCATTATTCTAATCTACAGATATGGTATTCTTGTTTATCGCCAAAAGGGATATATGCCCATTGTCTTATCCCTTAAGTTCCCTGGTAAAGAAGAAAATTTTTTTATTATCCATTATCCTATCCTTGTATCCCTGCAGAACCTCTCTAACTTTCACATTCCCATCTTTTTTCACACTCTCTTTAGCTACATTCATTTTTTTTTCATTTCATTTTTGATGCTTTCCCTCAAAGTGCATCGAATCTCAACTTTTTTCCCTATTTTATGGTAGGGTTGAGAATTCCTCCTACAAAGACAATACAACCAATACTGGGCCAGTAATTATTTTATCGACTAGGAGAGAGTGTAATCTGTCAGACAGACGGACAAACATCTTTCTGCTTTTTATTATAGATTTGTAATGTATACAACAATAAGAATAACAATCTTAGAGCAACGTTGCTTAAAATATTAAAGAAATGAAATAGTCAGCGACCTAAAGGGATAAGACAATGACCGATAAATTGATGTACATCCTCAATAATGATACACAAGATTACCCCTTATTTAGGTTAAGATTAGTGGTTTAAACGCTTGAACACTCAACTTAATGAGTCAACCAATCAAAAGTCACTGAAGTCCCCAAATTTGTTAAGCCAACGAATACAAAAACGTTATTATAAAACTTTGGGGACTAGTGTAATAAACAGCCCATTGTCTTTCTATCTCTTTGTAAAATAGTATGTGATCTAAAACAAAAATTTGATGTCTAGCTGGCCTTAAATTCCTTAAATTCAGGATACAATCTTTCGTTTAAGGACGGGATTCAATTATAGAGATACCACGCTTTTCAAAGGACATTAAAAAGCAATATCTTTGTTTTAAATGGTAGTGCCTTAGCAAATAGAACAAAAGAATAGAAATATAATATTATTTTTAATATTGCCAGTTTTCCCTAAAGTGTCTAGTCGAGCACAGTAAGCCCTCACCCACTTTTTTTCAATGAATTGAAAATAAGAGGAAGGGTTAGGTTTATTGATTGTTTATTACTCTAGGTCAGGTTAGGTTAGGTTAAAATGGGTACTGGATAGCCCTTCATGGTTTTGGTGCTGCAGGTATAGGCCCCGAAGGGTTAAGGCTTGGGAGAAGAAACAATCCCTTTATTTAAAAATAAGGTGAGGGAGGTTTTATGCTCCATAGGAACTTTTAGGGAAAGCACGTAAATATCAATATAAGTATTTGGGTAGAATGGTTACATACGGGTTAAAAGTTTTAATGTAAACATCTATAAATTATAGGAATCTTAGGGAATAAGACAATGGACGATAAATTTATTATATCTCTAATGATGATAAACAAAATTACCCCTTCTGTAGATTACAATTATTGGTTGACCTATTTCGACACTACTAGTTGAAACCAAACAATAAGAATCCACAAAGTATTCAAAGTTTTTAAGCCAACGAATAAAAATTAAATTCACTCTTTCTAGTTATCTCTATATATTGAAATATATACTCTAAATGGGGTCAGCATGTTTCTATAATAGAAGGACAGGTATAAAATTTATACAGAAAATTTCGTCGGCAAGTCGTCTATTAATGAATATAGAATATATGTGAATATTATGACAGGAGGAAAATTTCTTAAATTTAAGTTGCTAACATACATGTCATTTATTGGTCAGTTAGTTCATCCAGTAGGTGGGAAGGAAAAGAGGTAAAGGGGATGGATGGAGGAACGGAGTTATAGTATACAGCTACAAGTTTCACTCTATTAGAGTACATGGTAATCTGGTATAAGATCCAATTATTAGGTGTCAGGCTTAAAATTTGTATACATGCATACTGCTGCATGGTTAGGCTCATGACTAATACTATAGATTTTAAATTAACAGTTATGACTTTAAGAAAAAGGTTATGCAAGTAAACAACTGGTGTACTTTGTTGAGCACTGATTAGATCTTCGAAGCACAGGGCACAGACTCTACCACCTTTCCTCCCTGTTACATTCTATTGAATAAATAAGAGTGGGGTTTTATTGCTTAACAGGCATTTCTTATAAAAGACATACTTGGATGTTCCAGCAAGGTTTAAAAACGTCTTTTGGGAACCCAGTAATAGTGTCGGACTGATTATGACGTAAAAAAAATTAGCCAATGAGAGGCCATTATTGACCAATGGTAAAATTTATAGTGGCCTCTCATTGGCTAATTATTTTTTTTACGTCATAATCAGTCCGACACTTTTACTGGGTTCGTCTTTTGGCCTCTTATTATAATAATAATAATTATTTTTTAATGTCACTTACATATTTAGTTTTTAAGAATGTATATCTCATGCTGTTGTACATTGTACAATGTATATGCAAATTAAAACATACAGTTCAATTTTAGAAATAAGATAACAAAAGTAGTTATACATGTGAGAAAATGAGAGAGAGAGAAAGAGAATGAGTGAGCGAGAGAGAGAAAGAATGAAAGAGAGAGAGAGAGAGAGAGAGAGAGAGAGAGATAGAGAGAGAGAGAGAGAGAGAGAGAGAGAGAGAGAAGAGAGAGAGAAAGAGAGAGAGAAAGAGAGAGAGAGAGAGAGAGAGAGAGAGAGAGAGAGAGAGAGAAAAGAGAGAATGAGAAGGAGGGAGAGAGAGAGAGAGAGAGAGAAAGAGAGAGAGAGAGAGAGAGAGAGAGAGAGAGAGAAAGAGAGAGCGAGAGAGAGAGAGCGAGAGAGAGAGAGAGAGAGAGAGAGAGAGAGAAAGAGAGAGAGAAAGAGAGAGAGAGAGAGATAGAAGAAAACTAGTTTTTTTAGCCCCGTGGTGCCGAAGGCACCGGCTAAAAACACTGGTTTCAATCTTATTATTGTACATTTTTATATTCGTAGAAAGCTGGATATATTACGATGCTAGACATAGTTTCTTCGTATGGATGAGAACCGGTTCATATCCACCGGATTTGAATGGATACGAGAAAAAATTTTATAGTTACTAAGAATGAAGTTTCTATAAGTAGCGAATTGAGTTCTGTAAATTCATAGCGGCACTATTAGCCTACATATATTTTCCATTAAAAAAATTAGAAGCATCACCTCCTGATTATTAACATCAGAAGTTAACATTTTATTATAATTATAACTTTAAAAATATTCTTTGTTTAAAAATTTTATTAAGTAATATTAGAACTTATTGAAGACTAATATTGTAGCATATGATTACAAACAAGTAATAGCAAATATAATTAAACTTTATTTTTTTAAAGTTTATCTAAAAATAATGTTTTGTATACAAAATAAACTCTAGTATTAAAACTTTAAACTAATATATTGTATTCCAACTTAACCCTTTATGGAAGAGCATTACAAAGATAAAATCCTTCATGTTATAACTTGACAGTGCTAATCAATAAATGTATAAATATAATAGATGTATGATCCAGAAAACTGCTCGCCCCTTCTGGAGACCCTTTTCGTCTGCTAGCAAATTGTTTTCTGTTCTTTTGTAGGAACTCAGCTATGTTTATATTTCCTATTAGCTGATTTCAAAGACCAAATACAAACTTTGGAGATGGTCATGTCACCTATATTATTTTACTAAAATTTGCTAAGCAGTAGCGTTTTTTAACAATAGCATATTTTTTTCGTTAAAAAAAATTTTAAAGAGTATAAAAAGTTCATGTTTAGTGTTTAAAATGGCCATTAGAAATCAATAATTTTAAAAGGGTGCAGTTTAATATGCAATATAGGATGCTGGCTACAATGCAATGAAGGAAAAAGTAAATTGTGGATAAATTTTGTTCTAGAAATCCCATATTCTATCCTAAACTAAATAATACTAAAGAAGATTGTTTTTAGCATTAATAACAACTTACTATTATTATGTAGTTACAAATTTATTATTAGAACAACGTCTTTTAACCCTTCAAGGTCGCAGGGAAGGGCGTTCAACCCCAACCCCCTTACCTTAAGTTTTTATCTCTTTTACTTGTTTAAAAAAGTGTTTAACACCACAAGTTTAAACCAATCAATCAGGGTCCAAAAAAAGTACCTTAAGTTTGTAATCTAATAAGTAAGATAATAGAACTTGCTTTTTAAAACTTTGGATATCAAATTGATTTACAGTACATTTCCCCCTCCCTTTCTGACATAATATTCAAAAATTTCACCTTTATGCTCGTTATTAAAGGAAAAATATTAATTTATCCACCATTAACTTATCCCTTTATCCCTGCTAAATAGCCAGCATAGATTGGTCTTTGTTTTTTTTAAAAGCCTCAGGATTAAAGGTATAAGAAAAATATGTGCTTTCACACAAAGTATCATGTTAAGCATTAATAACTCCATCCTTCCACTTGGTTTTAAAATCAATCTAAAATAAAGGGCGGGAGTGGGTAGTTTTTCGTTTGTTTGTTTTCTACTTTATGATTAGATTGGTATATATTGTATATTGAGTAGCCCCAACACACAATAGTTGTTAACTTTAAAAACAACAAATTGCATACAAGAATTAGAGAAAATTTTTTTTTTTTTTTTTTTTTTTTTTTTTTTTTTTTTTTAGTAGTAGTAGTAGATTTATTTTCCAATATAATAAAAAAAGACAATAAAATAATGTACGATAAAATAAGCATAGGTATATTTATAATAAAATAATTTCATATTTGTGTTGCTTCTGTATTTACATTGGCAGCTAAGATGTCGCGTGAGCGGTGTTGTCTCTAGCTGTTGAAAAAAAAACTTCTTTGGTTACTGAAGCAAGAAGATGTACATATGTACATTTATATCAGGTCCCGTTTTCCCGTGTGCAGCTTTGTAGTTCCCCCCTTTTTTATACACTTGAATTGTGTATTGAAAAATAAAGTTATGTACTGAAAACCTTTCTGAAAAAGAAATAAATATAAAAACAAATTAAAAATTAAAAAAAAAAAAAATCTTTTACATTTTTATAGGTTTAGATGACAAACAGGGCATAGTAGTCTTGAACATTCAATATTAATAGATTCAATAAGATGTGCTTTAAGTTTATTTTTAAATTGAATTTTACTGGCCAAATTTTTGATAATATGGCAATCAAAATCATTCCAAATTATAGGAAAATTACAGTATGGCAATCTTTTTAGAAGCCCAGTTCTAAATCTAGGAATTCTATAATCAAAATTGTTTCTTAATTGATAATTATTATTGAATTCTGCATTAGTTTCCCAAGTGTTTGAAAAGGATCTAGGTAAATTATTCATTTTATAATTATGCATAAATTGCAATTGAAAATATTTAACAAGCAAATCAAATGGTAAAATATTTAGCATTTTAAACATTGGCGCAGTATGAGCATTATACTTAGAGTTCATGATACATCTAATGGCCATTTTTTGCTTTGTTATAATCGGTGTTAAGTTGGCAGAGGCAGCAGTAGAATAAATAAGAATTCCATACACAAGATGGCTATGAAATAGTGAATGATATAGAGAAATCATAGATGTTTTATCAAGTATGTTTTTTGATCTTCTAAGAATAAACAATGCTTTGGAGAGCTTAAGACTCAATTGATCAATGTGATATTTAAAATTTAAAGTTGGATCAAAGTATATACCAAGAAATTTAATGGCAGGAATTTCACTAGAATTATTAACATAATCAAGTTTTTTTACTAGAGCATCATTGTAATTTGTACAATTAGGATCATTTTCATCTATAACAAGGTTGATATCATCCCAAGGAATATTTTGTCCTTGGGTGTGGAAAATAGTAAATTTAGTTTTTACAGGATGTAAGGACATTCCATTAGCCCGAAACCATTGAGAAATTTTTCGAAGTTCAGTGTTTACAAAATTGACAAGGTCATTAAGATTTTTTCCTGAAGCAAGAATAGTTGTGTCATCACAGAATAATAACATTGATAGTAAAGTTGATCTTGGAAGATCATTAAAGAAGATCAAGAATAATATAGGGCCTAAAATACTTCCTTGTGGTACACCACTATCAACTATGAGTAAGGAAGATTTGTCTTGGCCTATTTGAACAAATTGTTGACGTTCAGTCAAGTAGTTTTGGAACCATGTTAAAATGTTTCCATTAATACCTATTTTACTTAGCTTATTTATTAACAATCTTATTGGAACCATGTCAAATGCTTTGGTTAAGTCACAAAATATTCCAATGGTAAACTCCTTATTATTAATAGCTTCAGTGATTTTATTAAGTAAATGAATCATGGGATGGATTGTTGAGTGATTTTTTTGAAATCCAAACTGGTTTTTGTCTATTATGTTATTAGACAATAAAAAACTACTGAGATGATTACATACAATTTTTTCTAGTAATTTACCAAAAAGAGAAATCAAAGAGATTGGTCTATAATTATTTGTTTCATCTAGAGAGCCACTTTTAAAAACAGGGTGTACCTTAGAAATTTTTAGTTTTTTGGGTACTATTCCTGTCGCTAGAGATCTATTAAAAATATGAGAAAGGGGAGATGAAATTAATTCAATAATGTTTTTCATGAAATGAGAAGAAAGATCCGTATAATCACAACTTTTTTTATCTTTTAAATCCTTAAATGCTTCAATGACTTGGTTAGGGGTAATTTGGGGTATTTGAAAGTTTAAATTTAGTGGCTCAATGTAATCATCTGGAGGCTTATCTGTGGGAGTTATAGTTTCTTTAATTTTATTTGCTATGGAAGAAAAATGCTTATTAAACTCTTCTGCTATGAGTTTATTATCTTTTACAATGTGACCATTGATATTTAGATTAGAAGGTAGACTAGAAGCTTTAGCTTTAATACCTGCAGCTTCTCTAATAGTCAGCCAAACATTTTTTAAATCGCCTTGGTGTTTTTGGATTTCTTGCTGATAATATAATTTTTTCATATTTTTCAAGAGTTTGTTATATAAATTTTTATAAGTTTTGTAAATATTATGATCTTCAATGGTTCGGCTTTTAGAATAAATTTTGGACAATTCATCTTTTCTTAATCTTGATGTTAAAAGACCAAGAGACATCCAAGGTTCAATTTTATGTACATTACGATTAAACCTTTTTTCTTTCCCTTCAAAAACAATGTTAAAAAGATCAAAAAATTTGTTATGAAACAAATCATAACTTAAGTTGGCATCATTTTCTTGAATAACATCAGCAAAGCTTAATTGAGAAAGTAGTGATTTAAAGGAATTTATGTTATCTGCAGAGTAATCTCTATATTTAAAAGTTTTTGGAATTGAACGTTTTTTCTTAGAAGATAAAATATGAAAGATAGGAAAATGATCACTTAAATACATAGTTAATATTCCTTTTTTATATTCATTACTAATATAATTTGTCCAACAATGGTCTATAAGAGTAGCTCTATTTTGTGATATTCTAGTTGGATGGTTTATAAGTTGAATAAATCCACATGCAAATAATTTATCTATGAACTCTAAGGTTTTAGGATGGTCCATAAATCGAATTAAATCACAATTAAAGTCACCAACCAGGTAGACTTTTTGATTAAGTGTTGATAATTGATCTAAAATATTACTTAAAATGTCTAAAAAAGAATTAAATTGCTCTGAAGGAGTTGATCCATTATTTGTAGAGGGTGAACGATAAATATTACCTAGTATAAAACTATTTTTTTCGGAAACATCTACTTTGATAAATAAAGATTCAAAAATTTTCTCTTGGAATATTGAAAGTTCCTCGAGAACTTGAAATTGAAGATTGGTAGAGACATAGAAAGCTACGCCCCCACCCTTATGTATCGTTCTTGTTTTATACTGTAAATTATATCCATGTAAGCTAAACAAGTTTGGATCAACTATAGAAATTGTTTCTTGAAGTGCCATTATGTCAAATTTACATTTACTAGTTACTATTAAATTATGAAAATCTGAGAATTCATTAAATTTAGAAGCCAAGCTTTGAATATTTAAACTAAAGAGAGAAAGGTTGGTTTGATTTTGATTGCTTTCAATAAATTCTTCAAGACTATAGTAATTAGAAAGAATATCAACATCCCTGTAGGGTGAATCATTAAAATTATTATTTAATCCTACATCAATACTTGAATTAAAAATTTCTTTAAAGTTGAAGTTAAATGAACGTGAAAGGTTTTCAGTACTTAAAAAATCCACATTATCCTGGTTCATAGTTGTAAAAAGGGGAGAGAAGCTGCGCACGGGAGGGGAAACCTGAAAATAAACATATTTTAGTACAAGAATTAATCAGGGACAAGGGACGGCAATTGCCCTGATATATATACAACAAGTAGAAAAAGTAAGACATTACAAAAAAAAAAACTAAATGCATAAAAGCGAAGTATTGTTTAAGTGCATATTTATTTTAATTTTTAAAATAAAATTCTATTCTTAAATTTGGATAGATTTACATAGACAGAAAAAGTTTTTATCAATATCATTATACCAATATACGTGGTGTAGTTATTTTTTTAGTTACATTCAAATTTAAATTATACATCATACACGAAAGTAGAATGTCTGTCTGTATGTATATAAAAAAGAAATAGATTTGTCATATTAGTATAAAACAGTTAATGATTTAGTTATTTTAATCGATAGAAAATAAATAAGAAAGCTGATAAGAAAACCATCAAATTAAAACACAGAAAATCTAAATTGATTTTTGTTCATTGTCCTCTCCCTACATCCCTGCTTCAAACAATTTATTAATTGAATAAAGAAACATTAATTTATTTTCCATGTCTATCCCTGTATCCTTGATAAATACTTTCCAGTGAGTACTTATTGTGCTGGATACTAGTTCTTTACAGTGTTCCATGAAAACTACATAATATATAAGTAGGACAACTGCCATACTCAAGTAACAGTGTTCCATGAAAACTACATAATTTATAAGTAGGACACATGCCATACTCAAGTATTAATAAGTGAGTACATGTTGTGCTAGATGCTAGTTCTTTACAGTGTTCCATCAAAACTACATAATATATATAAGTAGGACACCTGTCATAAACAAGTATAAATAAGTGAGTACTTATTGTGCTAGATACTAGTTCAAATCATCATCAAATCAACATATTATATAAATAGGACACCTGCCACTCTAAGTATTAAGAAAGTAAAAGTACAATAAAAGCAAACACACTTATAAACCTAGGGACTTATGAGAAGCTACATTTTAAAGGAGAACCATATCGGTGCAGCGAATGTCATAATAAATAAATAGATCATGTTACTTTAATATAAGGATATAGAAAATAAAGATCATTAAAGAAAGAGCTAACTCAACAGGAAGTAAATACAAAACTTTACTTTGGTTAGGCGGTCTCAATTAAATTTTTGTTCCTTTTTTTCCGTCTCAAAATGTTAGCAATAGATTTGTAATTTGCTGATAATTTTTATAATAAATCTTGTTGGATTGTGTTGGCACTATTAAAGGTTTGTGCTTTGCGCTGAGTTCATATTCATAAAACTAAATAAATAGATATATGGGACAGAGAGAGGGCATCTGAAGAAAGAATACAAATTGTTGATTTTTCATATAAACTATTGTTTTTAATATAAAGTAACAGAATGCGCTTATAGGTTAACTCACATTCCCTCAAGCGACCCTAAAAGGTTAATAGTGGCGTATCTGCTAGTAGCCTTTTAAACTAGAATAAAGTTTATTGTAAAATAGACTTTATTCAGAACCTTTGTCTCCTGCTAAGATCATATATAGGTTCATTTCAGGGAGGGGGGGGGGGGACAATGACGATTAAAAAATCCCAATCCTTATATCCCTCCTAATTAAACTACTTCAAAAAGCCAATTTTCTCATGGAGTAAGGGAGAACAGATTAATTAATATAATCATGTCCTTTCCCTGAAATATTGGTTCATATTCATAAAATCTCCATTTTCCCAGCATCTAATTATAATTAGGGTCATTTAATTCAGGGGCTCCACACACTCCTTAGCAGTGTGAGGGGGGGGGGGTGTTAAAAGGGCACCCATACATAAATGGGGAGATTTTCTAAAATTTTTCTTCATGGGGTTTGAGCCCCGGGGGGAGGTGGACACCCAAATATACTTAGCAGTTGTGTGGATTAATAACAGCAAAAAAACTTGAAGTTCATATATTCGTTGCCCATGGAATTCTTCATAATTTTATCTTGAATTGCAGCCTGGAAAAAAACAAATTTAATAAATTGCAGGAAGGAATGGACAACATAAGTTATGATAATGTTATTTCTCGTATTCATTCGAATCCGGTGGATAGGAACCGGTTCTCATCTATACGAAAAAACTATGTCTAGCATCGTATTATATCCAGCTTTCTACGAATATAGAAATGTACAATCGTAAGATTAAAACCAATTTTTTTAGCCCGTGCTTTCGGCACCTCGGGGCTAAAAAAAACTAGTTTTAATCTTATAATTGTACATTCTATATCCGCGGAAAGCGGTTTATAATACGATGAAAGAAATAACTATTAATTAAATTAATAATATGTCTCTCTTTAGCAGCAGAGCGATGAATTTCACAGAGTTTGTTTGTAACAAAGGATCTCGTTAGCCGCTAAACTAATATGGTTCTTCTTTACAGGATAGCTTTTCATGGGTCCTGCGATGGTTTGTGACTGATTTAGATGAGGGTAGTATCACCCTTCCAAGAGAAAGAGGCTTCGTCTTCCCCCCAGCCTCAAGCGACCCTAAAGATCTCTAGGGGCGTAGCTAGTATCTTAAATTGAAAATCACCTTCCCCTGACAAAGAAACAGTCAGACAAAGGGAATTATTTATTAGTATCGCTACCAAAAATTACTTTTGCCGGATGAAACCAACTACTGATCTAAATCAATATTCGAGAGGTTAGAACTCACAAGTAGAAATCTTTGGTGTGTGGAAACAAAACAGCAAAATAATTATCAAAAAAATATTAATATTAGTATGAAGTCCATAATAGTTATTTATCACATCATATTATAAATTGCTTTCCGCAGACATTAAAATTGAAAATTGTAAGATTTAAACACGATTTGTTAGCTCTGAGGTGTTGAGGGCCCAGGCTACCAAAACTGGTTTAAATTTAAGGATTTTTTTATTATTTATTGATTTTTGTCTGTAATACAATGCTATTTCAGTATGACTGAGAACCAGTTCTAATCCAGCGGATAATGGAAAATGGTTTACAACAATAAACAAGTCTCGTTCCCCGCTATAGAAGAGGAATTCTTAACTTTTATTTTCTTAAAGAATAAGGAAAACGCTGTTTATCTTACATTGATTTGTTTAAGATGTTAAAACATTAAAATAGCATTAAGAGTTGTCTTGAAAAAAAAAACAATTTATAATAATTTGCTGTGCAAATAATTGTGTAATGTGGATGAACACCAATATTTATTAGCAGACAGTCATTTAAAACTTGCAGCTTTTATATCATCATAAATATTATTAAATTGATAATAATTTAGATACAAAACTTATATGTATGTATAATCCTTTTATAAAAGTAACAAAATGTGTCGTCTGTTATCAAATCAAAGGATCCTGCCTACTGATGATCAGATATGTTTCTCCTTTTCAATACAGCTTCTAAAAGGTCCTTTAGGGAGGTTACAACCACCCTCACAAGAATATTTCCCTTAGACAAAAAATGACCTTCCATAATTTCTTCATTCAGGTGCCCCTAGAGGTCTTTAAATGTGTATCTGCTAGTAAAAAAAGAATGTCAAAAACAGATGGATAGGTACCTTAAAGGAAGCCTGCAAGAAATACATCGATCTAACTGCTGAAAGACTGCCACAGGTAGAGCAGTGGGGTCCGGCATGTCTCAGCTCATATTACAGCCAGAGGGCAAAAAAAAATTGGGCATGTCCCCTGTTTGATAATGAATTTCCGACTATAAGTGAGTCAAAGTCAATTATCGCTTCCTTCACCCTTTTATTTAACAACCTTTGTTTTTAGGTCCTTTATCATTTTAAAATTTCCAAAGGCTGTCCTTTTCTTATTTTTTAAGCTAAAAAAAACATTTTATTTATATTTGGTATTAGAAATATCAAAACATAAATCTCAGCGCCCGCAGCTGTACTTGGCAGCTGCCAGCCGCAGAAATCGGCTGTCAGTGGGAAAACGACGGTAGATCTTTATGAAATTTTTTTTGACATTTTTTTGAAGTCTCTAAGTAAAAATTGCGGTCACAGGAGGCTTTTAAAGATTTCTGGAGACCTGGAAGATCAGGACCTACAGGATCATATCTGGAACCTGAATCTGACTTGAACACCTATATTTTATATAAGGATTTACTACTAAAGGATATTTTAGTAAGTTTATTTAAGTAAAAATAAATTTTTTTGCCAGGATGGAGATATTAAAAAAATTCTAACTCTCAGACATGTGCCATATTTATGTTTAAAAAAGTCCCTAGCTCAGTTATAGCCCTCTATCTTTTGCACACACGAAATGAGATAGAAACAACCGGAGAGGGGGCTGTCAACGACCCCCGCCCCCACCCGACAGTTAAGGGTTAATAATATTATTAATTGGTTGCTTTATATAGTGGCTACACATCCAAAGCCACAAGGTTTGCAAACTTTTTGCTTATAATTTTGATTATTCAGCAATTATGTTTACACAGGATTTTCTATTAACAACTTGCCAATCAGATAACTGATTACCACAAGGATCTATGTTCATGAGGTTCTTTAACTATTCAAATACCAGTAATAGAGGATTAAATGTAACTTTTCCTACTACTTTAAAATTATGCAAGGTTTATTGAGGGCTAAATACCTTTTTCTTAAAGTAAATGGTAGGATACTTTTTGGAAGGTAGATTTGGAGATAAGAATTGTGAGTACAGAAAACCAACCCTAAAATGAAAGTAAGGAGTAGAGCAGCCAAACTTCTAACCCGGCAGGGCTACTCTCTACCCATTATAGCCTACCCTGACCTAAAGTAAATCAAGCACACAAAAACTACCTCCCCCTCCCCCCTTCAAACTCTTTTTTTCAAGGATTGGATTTGATTTTTTTAGTTCATCAAGAACCGACCCTTTCCTTGTATGCAATCTAACAAATTTAAATCTTTCATTTTTTTTCCTGAGGACTATGAAAATATTCACTTTTGAAAATGCTCCTCTCTTCCCATACCTCTATTGTGTCAAGGTTTGTTTTGCTAATTTCTTTTCTTATCCTTATTAAAATTACAATGAATGTTTCAAAGTTTGTTTATTATAAGAATTTTTTTGTGTATCATCATTTGGTATGTACATTAATTTATCATCCATTTTCTCGTCACTTTAGATCCCTATGTGTAAAGATTGCCTTGTAGCTGTGTTTATTGCCTTAGAAAAATGGGGATAGATGTCACAGCTTTTGGCCTACCTATTCTATTAACGTCATAGTAGAGGGAAAGAAAAAGGGAAGAGGGAAAGAAAACCCCTAGAAAAGAGAAGAGATTTGGTGTAGGGTATTTCCATATATTCCCATTTTGCTAGGGCACTATAGACAGATTCAAGGCAATCTTTACACAAAGGGATCTAAAGTGATGAGACAATGGCTGATAAACTGATGTATATCCCCAATTATGATTAACAAAATTACAACTTCTGTATATTACAGTTAGTGATTAAAATGTTAACACTGAATCTAATTAACAAACCAATCATAATTCAATAAAAAATTTGTGAGTTGTGAGGCCAACGAATAGGAAAACGTTCTTATAAAACTTTGGGGACTAGTGTAATAAGCAGCCCAATGTCCTCTCCCTCCCTACTTTCCACCAAGGATGATCAAAGCACATAAATTGAACAATATCATCTGGCAACTATAAGAAAACATTTTGCTATAAACCAAGAAGCTAGTAAAAGTGGCTGACTCAGATTATGACGTCAAAAAAATGAATCAATAAGAGGCCAGTATACACTGTAAGTGACCAATGGTAAAATTTGTAGTGGCCACTCATTGGTTAATTTTTTTTGACGTCATAATCTGAGTCAGCCACTTTTAATAGCTTCATAAACCAAATTTTCTACAAGAAAGAAAACAATTGTTATATGATATGAATAAGCAATACATTTTGACTCAGTAGAGATCATCATTTTTTATTGGAACTTTAATTAAATAACATTGATTATGTTAAGTTGACTTTGCAAATATTTTTTGGGTAGATTCCATTATTTCGTTAGGGACTACCCGAACCCACCCCCCTTATTTTTTAATACATTAATTTTGGTCCTTCCAAGGAACTATGAAAAGGTGTTGCTCATGCTTAAGTTAAGCCCTACTGAATCTTACCTAGCATAACCTGATCTATATTAAAAACTTTTAAAAATAAAACATTTGGGTATAGTCCCTTTCGTGCCAAAGCCTCTTGAGGGGCGTTTCTTTGTACTTTCACAGAAGCTTTTCTCCTATTTCTAGCCCCTGCAGAGGGCTATAACCCTGCGGGGTCAATAGCCTAACCCTTCAGGGCAATCATCTAACCCAATATAACCTAACCTAACCTAAAATGACCTATCAAAAGCCATTTTGAAAATACTACGAATCGACCCTTAAGAGGCGTTGCCACGAAAAGGACTATACCACATTTTAAAAGGGGGTCATGAGTTTCCATGTCATGGGTGTTCCTCTGGCTAAGTATTAGATTTTGCCGTTTTTGTTGTGTGATATTATTGTATCTTAGGGACATGAATCTTTTAAACATTGGTTAAGGTTTCATGCAAGTTTCTCTTTTATAATTGTTAAAGCTGCTCTGTAACTTTTTATAACCAATAGTTGCTTTCTTCAGATTTAGACAAATAGACCCTACTACTTTATATTATAGACTAGCGGCTTCGCCCTTAGCCTCTAGCCTCTATTTGCTTGTTTTTAGGGGGGTTGGGGTTGTCTCACCCCCCAAGAAAATAGCTTAAAACACCACAGGACCAGTAGATATATTCACTGAAGAGTAGAATCCGATCGGTTTAGTGGTTACCGAGATCTTAATGGACAGACGGACAGACAGATAGACAGACAGACATCGTTCTACTTTGTATTATAGATATAAGATGATCTATTTTACCTATATAAATACCTATACAATGTCGATCTAAATATTTTGAACAGCGAAGCTACTCTATAATTCACTCTGTCTGTTAGTCTGCAACGTCGAACTTAAAACAATACGCTATTGCGATTGAATCTTTTTATTTGTAATAACTATGATTTAGAACGAAATTGTTGACGAACCCCAAACTGTCCCAGTTTTGAGCAAGACGATTCCAGTTACGTCATATACGTTTCGGGAAAGAAAAAGGGAAGGGGGAAAGAAAATCTCTTCAAAAGAGATGGGAGAAAAGGGAAGAGAAAATTTATTCCCGCTCCCTTTTTTATATGACGTCACAGGAATCGTCTTGCTTAAAACTGGGACAGTTTGGGGTTCGTCAAATTGTGGCTCACACGGGTACCCAAAGTGTACTAACTATTTCATCTAATTTGGGTACTTTTATTACTTTTTGATTATTGGTTGTTTCAGAACTAATATTGTTCAAACTTCTCGACCAATATTTTAATCTACCGAAGGGTTGTTATAATTTGTCATCACTGGGGATGTACATCATTTTATCGTCCATTGTCTTATTCCTTTAGTAGAAAGCTCTTTGTTTAAAATAATAGATGTATAATTTACGTGGATATTATCGTCAATTTTAGGTTGCTAACAAGAAACTCACTTATAGGTCAAATCGTTCATCTAGTAGGTGTGGAGGGATTTGTGTAAAGGGGGTGGAGTGAGGGTATTGTTATATTAACCATCAATGAGCATCACTTTATTAGAGTACGAGAAAATCTGGTGTGAGATCCAATTAATAATATATCCATTTTTAAAATCAGTAATAGAATTGTGCAAGGTGGCATTATGCAGTTAGGTTTTAGTACATCAACACAGGGAAAACAAATCTAAAAAGGATGACATCATCTATAAGTAGCAAAGCACAAAAAATTCTGGATGGGTATACGTACAAAAAGATTAAAAGTGTAGTCATTAAAATCGAGAATAGATTTATTTGAGAAAATAAACACGAAACCTTGATTTATTTTGTATGATGATGACGGTCAAAGTAAATTACATAAATGATGCTCATAACAATGGGAAAAATTATTTTAATACTAATATCCAAAAAAGTTTGAAAATTGGACAAAAAACACCAAAAATATGAGGAAATATGTAAAACATATAAAAATAGCCAAAAACCTGCTAAAAGGCAATTTGACCGACATGGCTGTTTTCATAAAACGACAGGAAATTTAATTTTTATATCATTAACTTAAAAATTTGGAAAATCGGACCAAATACACCAGATATATGGAGAAATACATGAAAAATAAAAAAAAAACTGCAAAAAGGCAGTCTGACACTCATGGTTATTTCTTAAAACGACGGCCAATTTAATTTTGATATCTATAACTGAAAAAATGTAAAAAATATAAAAATAGCCTAAAACCTGCTAAAAAGCAGTCCGACCGCTATTGATGTTTTATAGTTGATGGTGCTCCTTAATGATTGGAATGTTGTCAAAAAGTTTTCTATCTTTTATAGGAGCTGAGTAAATCCCATTTCCCCCATAGCGTTACGGACGGACATAGTGAATTATAGAGTAGCTTCGCTACTAAAAAAAGGACCTCAAATTTTAGCATTATAGAATTATACTGTAATTGTTAACAACAAAGAATTAAGAAATGCTTTGTGAAAAAGTTATAAAAAAAGATTTTCTTTAGATGAAAAATCACTTTCTGCCATGCTACAAAAAAGATATATTTAGGGTTTTAAGCTTTTATGCTGTTTTTCTACTTGGCCAGTTTGATATTTACATTATGAACATCTAGTTTTTTTCTGAAGAATCCTTAGAAAAAAACCTTAATCGCATTAAACAATTTTATAACCTCAATATTTTATTTTAAATCTTTAAAAAAATTTATAATTAAATAAGTTCTTTATATGAATTGTTCCTGCCTAAACTTTAAACCTTTTTATATAAAGTAGTAAGTTTTTTGTCTAAAGCTTAATATTTCACAGGGCTTATTGAGTTCTTCTTTTTTCCAGAAATCTACAGAAATCTAGTTCAGGAGTGGTTCTAGTCAATTTTACTCTAAGGTTTAAATGCCCCTAGATGGCAGGGGAGCAACCTATAAATTACAGCATGATTTTCAAGTATTTATCATTAACATTTTTGCTAACCTCTCTGTCAATCATAAAGTGTGATTAAAAAACAGCTAAAATTATATTTTACACATAGCAGACGGGCTGATAAAGTTTGTGATAGAGAAGATACTGAACAAAATTTCTTGATTTGGTTAATTATAAGGCAAGAACATCGCAACAATTGCAGAAAACCAACCTTTTAATTGCTTGACCTTTGTCTGTAAGACCTAACTGTGCTTGGTTAATGAGTTGCGTCTATTTGTTGCCAATGCATTCCTCCTACTCATTTTATAATTGTCGTGCATCTGACTTTGTCCGTTCGTCCATAAATGATTGTTGAGTAGTATTCCTACTTTAAACAAAGTATGCTGCAATGATTGAACACCAATCATGACAATTTGCTTATCGACAAAAATGTTCAGTAAAAGTAATTGATCAACTATCTATCTATCCTTTTTTGTTTAATTACCTATCTGTCTGTATATTAATGTTTTAAAAACTTATATATGCTTCTTTTTATTGGCAATTGACAAATCCTAGTGACTTTAATGAAAAGTAGAAAGACAGATTTTCCTTAAAACTAAGTTAAAGGTTACGCTTTACTTTTATTGTTTTTCTGTTTATCTATCTTACTATAAATTAATCTATTTTTAAATCTGGTGGTTTTAAGCTTTTTTCTTAGGGCGTGGGACACCCCCAACCCCCCCCCCCCCCCCCAAAAAAAAATAAAGAAAATCCCCCTCATTTTTTTTTTGATGATGCAGATAATGATGATCCAACACATGTACTACATTTTTTTAATTACCTCTTGGGGCAAAGCCCCTAGAGGCTAGAGGCGAAGCCGCTAGTATGTCCATATTGTATGCATCTTTCTATTAATATTTATTCATCTGTCATCAATATACCCATCCGTCAATTTATCTATCTATTGAAAGTAATATGAAAATTTTAAACTCTCTTTTTTATGTATATTTTATACATATCAATGTATCTATCTCTCTATATTGTATGTATGTAACTATCTTTCTGTCTATCCATCTATCTCTATATATTATATGTATCCTTCAATTTATCTATCTATCTATCTGTATCTGTCTCTCTATTTATCTATCTATCTATTTGTTTATCTATTCTATCTGTAAGTTGAAAGTAAATTAAGTATGAAAAAATATTGATTGATATATAATGTTACAACATAAATTTCTATTTATCTATATGTATATATCTGTCTATCTATTCTATATGTAAGTTGAAAGTAAATTAAGTATGACAAAGTATTGATTGATACTTAATGTTACAGCTGATTCATACTAATATATGGCCAGGAATAAAGCAATTAAAGGAAAAGAATATTTGGCTATTAACTTTTCCACCAATGAAATTGTTACTTTTTAAGTTGAATAATAGGTTTCAGGACAAACGCAGAAATGACAAACGTCGGATTGGAAAAACGCAGGAGAGTCTATAATATCTAGTTAATTAAGTATTTCTATATAGGTTAAGTTGAGTGTCCACTTCGACGGTTGTCCACTCCGTCGTTTGTCACTCCTGCGTTTGTCCTGGGACAGAATATTAGAGTTATCCTTTGAAGTTGGAAACAAAATAGTTTTACTTTAGAGTCATTAACCGTTTCCCTGGCGCTATTGCCATTTAAAGCTAATTCAATTTTAAACAAACTCTTTAAAAAATGAAGCTTTTTACAATAATCTCATGTCTGTCAGTTCATTAATAATGAATTGTTATATTTACCAAGAAATCTTATTCATTCTATCCTATAAGGTTGAAAAGTTTTTTAGTTTTATAATTTTTGAGTTGACCATTTTAGAGAAGCTTTACAATGCTTTTTTGCTACTTCCTTTATCCCCCCCCCCCCCTTCTATTTTAAAAGGCATCTGATTCTAGACCAAAGGAGTAAAAAAAACTAAATAATATGTTTTTTATCCAATGTTTTACTAATGAAGCGCCCATGAAGTCTTTTGAGCCCATCCAAATCATTACTATTATGATAAAATGTATTATTTTCTACGATTTAAAAATATGAACGTAAAAACATTTTTATTCGTGTGTCATATTTTTTATTTCTTGATGGATTTTCTGGTTCTTGCGTATGTTAAACCATGTTGTTTTTGTTGTAATTACTGCGCACTTGCTGATAACTATTCAGAATGTCAATACATGCTAAACAGTTAAACAGGAAGAGATATGGCACATAAAGAAATAATATTTTACCTCCAAATTTTTAATAATTTATAATTTTATAATTTTTTTTCTCGTATTCATTCGAATCCGGTGGATAGGAACCGGTTCTCATCCATACGAAAAAACTATATCTAGCATCGTATTATATCCAGTTTTCTACGAATATAGAAATGTACAATCATAAGATTAAAACTATTTTTTTTAGCCGTTGCCTTCGGCAACTCGGGGCTAAAAAAAACTAGTTTTAATCTTATAATTGTACATTCTATATCCGCGGAAAGCCGTTTATAATACGATGCGAGAAATAACTATTCTCGTATTCATTCGAATCCGGTGGATAGGAACCGGTTCTCATCCATACGAAAAAACTATGTCTAGCATCGTATTATATCCAGCTTTCTACGAATATAAAAATGTACAATCATAAGATTAAAACCAGTTTTTTAGCCCGTGCCTTCGGCACCTCGGGGCTAAAAAACTGGTTTTAATCTTATAATTGTACATTCTATATCAACGGAAAGCCGTTTATAATACGATGAAAGAAATAACTATTATAATATTAACAGGATGTCTGCCTGTGTGTTTGAGTTGAACTTTTACAGTAAAGCTTCTTTCCTAAAGGTCTAAAGAATGTTTATAACTATTTTTGGTGAGGGTACCTATACCGTCCCAAGAAATAATATACCATCCCTCATTTTCGCTAAAGTATTTTTTTTTATTGAAAAATAGTTTTTCTTTCAGTAGCATAATTTTTCTCTATCTAATTCCTATAGCAAATTACAAGAAAGTTTCGCTTTTCGTAACTTTTCACCACAGCTCATCAACTGCGCCTTATCCGCTCACAAGCCTAAAATTTAAATCCACAATTTCACTGAGGCTTACACGCGGCATACGCGCGTCTGCAAAACCCTAATTTTCATGAATAGTAAAATTAAAGTTATTATATCATTATTATTATATCCAACAAGATGTTAAAAAACAAAATTACTCCTTCCGTTATTTTTGTTTGTACATTGATAGTACAATCCAATTAAGGTTTTATAGGTCAAAGAATGAATGAATTAAAACTTTGGAGACCAGTAGAATTTACAGTCCGATGTCCCCTCCCTCTCAGTACGTTACAAATAGACAGACTGTCATAGTGAACAGTAGAGCCACTGAACTCCTAAAGTACTTGTCCATTTTCCCCTTTAAAACTAGGTTTAAATGAATAATAGGCTTATTATTACACATTTGCCCCAGAGAATAATGTTTAAAGAACAATAATAACACGGGAAAAATTAATCTTTCATTAACGTTTATAGATTTCAAAAGGTAAAAGGAACTTAGCAACAAAATGTCTGTTAATTATACGGGTACCCAAAGTTTTATAAACACATTATCTTGGGTACCTTTTTAAATACCTTCATACTAGCAGCGTCCAAAATTCAAACTTTTCAACCAATAATAATAATACGTAGCATAAGGGATATTCTATTGATTTTATTCCATGTTTCTCACAAACTAAAAAGAGGCTAATTTTTGCAGTTATAATTGGTTTAACAAGGCCAAAAGTGCCAAATCTAATTATTATAATTGAACTCAACATGGAAAAGGGTCATTCATTGCAAACCTTCCCTGTTAAACTAATGGCTCTAAGTTGACCTACGTTTTCGATTGTGACATTCTTAAAATAAGATCTATGTGAAGCTGTGAAGCTTACCAAAAAAAGATAACTCAACTAGTTCAGTTCCGGCTAAAAAACTGGTTTTAATCTTAATCTTAATCTTATAATTGTACATTCTCTATCCGCGGAAAGCTGTTTATAATACGATGCGAGAAATAACTATTAGGATATATCATTTATACCACTCTAATAAGAACTAGAAGCCTACCCAACAAGTAAAGCCTGTAGAAAAGCTACCTGGCCATAACTACTCAAATTACCAAGTACTCAGAGATCTTAAGGGATAAGACAATGGACGATAAATTGATACAATGCATCATTAATAATGACAAAATTATCGATTTTGTTCATTATATTTAGTTTAAAATTAACTAATCAAAATGCAAAAGTTTTTGGGCAAACAAATAAGATAGCATGAATATAAAACTTTGGGTACCAGTGTAATTTACAGACCAATATCCCCTCCCTCCCTGCCAATTACTACAATTGCTTGTTGTCATTATCATTATTATTTGGTTAAAAAGTGGTGGAAAATTGGACAGGAAAAGCGTACACCTCATGTAAATATACAGGCTTATCGAATAAGGTACACTTTTTAAAAGAGAAGCTTTTCTACAAATAGGGTCGGTCCGTCCGTCCAGCACGGTTAGCTCTTTTAGTTAATTTGGACATGTTTGAATTGTCCTATCGATTACAAACTTTGCATACATAAAGGTACGTCTTAGAAAGCGCAGCAACTCTATAATCCTTATCAGAAAGTCCGTACGTCCATTAAAAACATGCTGACACTCTACAAATGTTGATGTTCGTTTGTCCGTCCATTTCAGGTCTTCACTTTTATGGATGTTGTCATCAGTTTTGGATATTATAATTTTCATCAGTCCATCTTTTGTTTGTCTGGCTGATTTTTGTCTATTTATCGGTGCCTTTCAATTTGTCCGTTTGACTGTTTGTCCATCCCTTTGTACATCATACAGTCAACCTATTATTTTCTATAGGACCAGTTGCTTGTCTATCTGTCTGTCTGTCTGTGTGTTTCTTTAACTGTATATCAAATCTATAAATATTAGTAATACTATGTATTTATAAAAAAAAGCCTATTTGTTCGTCAGCCATTCTGTAAATCTTTTATATTTGGCAGGTAGGGAGGGAACAATTGACTGTAAATTATACTGTTACCTAGAGAATCATAAACATTATAGCTTTGTTTACATTGGTCACTTTTAACAAAGTCCAAAGTCAACCAGTACTTTTTCTACAAAAGGGGTATTTTCATCATCATAATTCATCATCATCGCCAGTTCTCTCTTATTTCTAAAGCATAGGCCACGCACAATGGTTCTCATGTTTGTCATTTAGTTAGCACGAAAGCCTGTCCTCCATGTATTATATGTCCGTCTGTCTGTCTTAAAGTTGCAGAAAAGCTTCGTAGCTGCCTAACACACAGCAATGACAGTTCTGCTTATTCTGCCAATGGATATATAATACGTGGATATTGTGAGAGATTCTTACATATCCTGATAAAATGCTTCTTCTAGCTGGCTAATAAAACGATAACCCCCATCACCCATCCCCTCCATCCCATGGAGGAAAGTTTTGACCAGTATCTGACTACTAAATTGACGACAAAATTCCACTGTCATAACATCCACGTATATTATATCCATTACCTGAATACACAGCTATGACACTTATGCTTATTCTACCCAATTATGACGGCCAGTATAGATGGCAGCAAGACCATGCTATATTTCCTGTGTGTGTGTGTGTGTTTGTGTGTGTGTGTGTGTGTGTGTGAGTGTGTATGGACAAGGAAGTGTAAAACGCGGGTGTTAAAGAAACAAATGCACTGCAAAAAAATTGCCCAAAAAACAACACAGGACAAATATTAGAGTAAAACACTAGAGGGAGAAAGGGTTTAATATCTGTAATTTCTCTATTGCAATGACCTTGTTCCGATTCTCAATTGGGTCTTTGAAAATCAACCAATTGGTGTCGAGAATAATGACACAGCCAAGTAGCAGAAAACAAATTTCTTGCAGACGAAAAGGTCATTGGAAAGAGGAGGGGTAGTTATCTGTAAATACATCTATACTATAGAACTGTTAGACAAATAGAAAGCTTCCATGGAAAGAAAACCTTTTCTCTTTGAACTATAAAAAGATTAAGCCCAACCCCCTCCACTTATTTTCATTTTATTTCAAAACTAAAGGAGGAAGAGAGGGATGGGTTTCATAGCTCGACCTGATTTCTATCTCTAACCCTGTGGGGGATACAATATACTCAAATTAACCAAGCCTAACCTAACTAGTTATTTTGGAAACAGAGTATAGTGTCCAATCAAAAAAAGACGTCATTCAATACAAATTACTAATGATGGGCCAGTATACATTGTAATTGACCAATTGTTAATTGTATACTGGCCTATCATTGGTCATTTTAATTGTGTGACGTCATATTTTAATGGACTCTATACGTTGTTTCTTTACTTTTACGAGTGGTATAGTCTCATGTAATAAAGGATGAGTAAAATGTAAAGGAAAGAGCAAAGACAATTTTTTCAAAGATTTTTGTACTTGTTACAATCACAGTTAGATAGCAAACTATTCTAATCATAAATTAAGCTGTAAAAATTGCGGCAAAAGATCTCTTGAACCTTCACGTTCATAGTTGTAAATCCTCGCACGACATTATTACCCCTTTGTAAGTGTGTGTGTGTGAGTGTGGGTGTGTGCCCGACCCAATTATCTTATTTTAGACAAGAGTGTTACCATGTATGTAGGGTTAGTGTAGAGTGGCTTCTCTATAACTAACTCTCTATTTCTGTACGTTTGTTAGAATGGCATAAATGCTGTATGTCTGTCTGTCTTTCCAATTTTTCGTTTGTCTGCATGTTTGTTCGTCCATCTGTATGACTGTCTGTAAGTTTTTTTTCTGTATGTCTGTCTGTCCGTCTGTCTCTTGTCTATCTGTCTATCATTTGAGCTAGTTGTTTGACTTATTGCCTTTTTTATTTATCTGACTTTTGAATTTATATCTGTTTATCTGTTTGCTTTTCTGTCTTTATACTTACACTTGTTTACATGTATGGCAGCTGAACACGGGGTTTTTAAAAAATTAGCCTTGTGACGTCATAAAAAATGTTGGATGTCTCTTTTTATTAGCTGTCTTTCCCACTTCATCTCCCCCATTTGTATGACCTCACATAGCTGATTTTTGAGACACTTTGTCCAGCTACTAAAGGGTGAGCAAAAAAATGCGTAGATTTTTTAAATTCAAATTGCGCGGCTTGTGTTAATAGTAGAAAAATGTTATGCATACCGTTAGATCCGCTATGAACTGTATTTTTTGGAAATATAAAAACGATTCCTGTGCTACGCATTGGTAAGGTGCTACGCGTTAAAATGTCCCAATTGACGTAAAACTTGACTTGCGAGTATATTACTAAATTTAAGAGAATAGTGTGTGCAAAAATAACTGCGTAGATTTTTAAAATTCAAATTGCGCGGCTTGTGTTAATAGTAGAAAAATGTTATGCATACCGTTAGAACCGTTATGAACTCTATTTTTCGGAAATATAAAAACGGTGCCTGTGCTACAAATAATATAGGAGCTAGGTGGTAAAACGTTCCAAATTTTACTCGCAAGTCAAGTTTTAAGTCAGCTGGAACATTTTACCACGTAGCTCCCTAACTATATGCAGCAGAGGAATCGTTCTTATATTTCCAAAAAATACACTTCATAGCGGTTCTAACTGTATGTGTAACATTTTTCTACTATCAATACAAGCCGCGCAATTTTAATTTTAAAAATCTACGCATTTTTTTTGCTCATCCTTTATGTATATAAGTTGAATAGGAACAATATTCTTTATTATAATAATACCTTTCTATCTATGTATATTATTATACTTGTTATCATGTATGTAAGTTGAATGTGTTATTACATACGAACTGTCTTCTTTATTACCTAAAGAGTCCTTTGCGAATATTTTTGCAAAAATAAATCCTTTGTTTTAAAAAAAACATTGTTTAATAGATGCTAAAAAGGGAAATCTTTACATAAAATATAAGACATCTTTTTTATAAATTAGGACAATTGACTGGTGAACAAACAGACAGACGGACAGACATATGCTGCTCATATAAAATATCCTGGATTGTGGTTGCAGCAAAAATTTTCGTTGGTTGCTCCATATACGCTAAGAGGTCACTGCGTGATCTTTTAATGGATACAACAATTACTATACTGATGAGTAGATACAGATAGATAGATAGATAGATAGATAGATAGATAGATAGATAGATAGATAGATAGATAGATAGATAGATAGATAGATAGATAGATAGATAGATAGATAGATAGATAGATAGATAGATAGATAGATAGATAGATAGATAGATAGATAGATAGATAGATAGAAAGATAGATAGATAGATAGATAGATAGATAGATAGATAGATAGATAGATAGATAGATAGATAGATAGATAGAATAATAGAATAGCAGTGAATAAGAAAAAGGGGTTGTAAAACAATAGATACCCGTGTAATTTACAGTCTAATGTCCGCTCCCTCCATGACATTATTGTCCTTGTTTAAGGAAGATGTACATCATGTCAAAGATACTTTCATACATATCAGATCAGAGGTGGATTCTTAAAAAAATTTGCCCCACTAATCGCTTAGTGGGGCAAAATTGTTTTCGTGAAAAATCCTCCAAAATCACATTAAAAATCTACAAAAATTAAATAAAATCTTATGTTAATAACCCTTCTATGATTTTATTTAATTTTTGTAGATTTTTAATGTGATTTTGGTGGATTTTTCAAGTAAACAATTTTGCCCCACTAAGCGGTTAGTGGGGCAAATTTTTTTTAAGAATCCACCTCAGATCAAAAATTCCAGTCAACCAGGGATCTGAAGGGATATTACAATGGACGATAAATGAAGGTCATTTGAATTTTAATATCCGAATGTGTACACAGTTTGCTCTGTGTTTCCTCATCCTATCTCAGTATTTGCTACTAATAAAGCTTCAAACTTCCAAAAACTGTGTACACATTCGGAAATTAAAATCCAAATGACCTAAATGAATGTTCATCCCCAATGTTCATTTTTAAAATTTCCCCTTCTGAGGATTGAAATTATTTATGGAAAAATATGGAATTTACTAGTTTTTTAACCAACTAATCAAGATTAAACAAAAGTACATAAAGTTGAGGAGCCCCAGCAAAATAGGGATAGATGTCACCACTTTTGACGTGCCTATTCTATTGACGTCATAAAATACCTTATACCCCCTCTCTTTTCTAGGGGGTTTATTTACCCTTTCTCTTTTTCTCTACGTTGACGTCAATAGAACACGTATGCCCAACGCGGTAACATCTATCCCCATTTTGGTATTGCACTAAAGATAGTTAAAAAATTTTGTGTGGATATTTATTCATGGATTATTGTCTTATCCCTTTGATTCCTGAAACAAAAACTGTACAATTGGAATATACAGGGATTTCAAAGGATAATACTAGGGATGATATATTTGTTGAAATATGCATTCTGTCTATTTAAAGTATTGGTTGAAAAGTTTGGACACTACTAGTTTGTGACTAACTAAAAGTAATAAAAGACTAAATTTTAAGCCAACAAATAATATAAAATTGTTATAAAACTTTGGGTACAAGTGTAATTTACAGTCCAATGTTCCGTCCCTCCCTGGAATATACATATAAACTCAATCTTAGCATTTCCTCTAAATATAGAGGAGCAAGTTACATTTTAAAAGCGAAGCTTTTCTATAATTAGAATCGTTCCGTAGTCGTACATAACTGTTAGCTCTTTTTGTTTATTTATGCATATTAGAATTGTCTTTTTGATTTTAAACTAATATTTCTTTAATAATTAGGTACAATCTAGAAAGCGTAGCAACTTTATAATTTTAACCAGAATGACCTTACGTTCATTTAAATCATATTGATTTTAATTTTTTGACACCAATATTTAGGTGATTTTTAAAATTCTGATTCCTAGGACAACAAAGGACCATATAATAAGCAAAGCATATCTATAATCAAGCTCCAAAAATGTAAACATTTCCTTTAAACACTAAACAGTATCTTATATTTAACAGTTTTGCAACAAATTTACGTACAGTTTTGTTACAACATACATTTATATTCTGCTTATTTAGTTCTGACACTTTACAAGTGTTAATGCTAATGTTCGTTTGTCCTATTGTTTCAGAGCTTCGCTTTTAAGGATGTTGTTATCCTTGTTAGTAGTGTAGCTACTCTTTACCTAGTAATGGATTGTTTGTCTGTATGTTCAATACTTACCCAATAATCTATTTTTTTTTAAACAAATATAATGAATACTAATTGTTGTCTTAGATTGCTAAAGCTAAAAAAAATTGCCTATAATGTGTTTATTTTAAATTTTCGTAATGTAACTTTAGTAATTTTACTAATTGCATTAATCAGGGATTTTAAGGGATAAGATAATGGACGTCAAATTGTTATACAACTCCTATTATGATTATTCTTTAGATAAAAATTATTGGTGAAAAGTTGGAATATTGAAAATTGATTCTAATAAAAATTTCCCAAAGTCAAATATATAATTTAATAAAAAAAATTGGGGGCCAGTACAATTTACAGTCCAATGTCCCTTCCCTCCGTGTAATTTACTGATGGATGTTTGATTTTCAAATCAGGCCTAAAGGATAGTTTAATAGTCAAATAACTCTCATTTATAAATATTATATATAAAACCTAAATTTAAAAAGCTAGTATAGTGTACTTATTATGATTATTAACGGCTGAATAATCATGCATTGTTATTTATATCCTTGTTAATTCCCTCTTTCTATTATCTCCAATTAAACCTATCCAAATATTATCCATATATTGCATATTTACTCTTTAAGTGCATGCTAAAATTAGCAAAAAATGGCCAAATTTGCATCCACTAGAAGCATGCAATAAGTCAATAAAAATGTACCATCTACAAATAAGCAAGGAAGAATTTGACACTTCAGTCAGTAGCTAAAAGCAACAGAAAATAGAAGAAAAAAACACAATTTATAAGGAATATAAAAATATGTGATACCCCAGTTTGTCATTAAAATTAATAAGCTTAGAAATATATAAGTAGCTAAAAAGCAGTTAAAGAACGGTCTGAGGGCCAATGTTTTTAAAATGATGAAATTGCCCTATATTTAGAGAATCAACATTCGAAAAATCAATCTTTTATAGACTCTGCAAAAATCTAGATTTTGTTTATCAAATTATTTTTTGTCCTAAAGATTCTTTTCCCATTCTTTTTAGAATTTTTTAGAAACATTTTTAAAAATCAAAATTGTTACACTTCGCCCCTAGTGACACTTGAGGGGAGAGTTAAATCCTAAAACCCATTTCTTTAAATTTATGTTTTAAAAGTCAAAATAAATTTATTTATTTTTTTTTTTGGGGGGGGGGGTGTAAGAACCACATTTTTTATTTTAGTTGTTTTTTTTTAATTCAAAAGAAATATTTTAGGGGGGGGGGAGTAATTTTTTTCTAGGGGCGATTTCTCATGGGAGGGTGGTGGTAACCTCACCCAAAATAGTTATTAACCTTCCCGGGACCTATGAGAAGCTACTCTGTTAAGGAGAACCCGATCGGTTCAGCGGTTAGCGAGATCCTTCGGTACAAACAAACTGACAGACATCGTTCTACTTTGTATATCTAGATAAAAATATTATTCTCTAAAAGATTCTTGGTTTTCAGTGTCATTTTGTGTAAGCAAATATGTAGTTGCTACTTTATTTTTGTCTGATCTAAAGATAGTTGGGCCAGGGTCAACTATGTTACAAACATTTTACTAATTAGATTTATAACCAAGATAGCAAGTACATAGATAGATAGATAGATAGATAAATGGATAAATAAATAGATTAATAGACAGATAGTAAAAGAGGGATATGATAGATTAATTAGAATTTAGATAGATAGGCGTAAAGATAAACATTTAGATAGATAAATCTTATATCTATTTTTATATTTAAATTCTCAGCTGCCTTTTAATAGTTCGTTAAAGTTACCAGAAAGCTTTAAATTATTTTCATTATGATTACAATCATGTGTTAATAATCCAGAATGGAGGGGACACTGGACTGTTGATTATACTGGCACCCAAAGTGTAATAAACACATTCTCTAAGTTGTTAGCTACAAATTTTTTTATTAAATCTTAATTGCTATAAGCTAGCTGTGTTCCATCTTTTCAACCTGTTTTTTTGTCGAAAGGGGAAAATTATTGAGGATGTATGTACATCAGTTTATACTCAATTAATTGACTTATCAATTAAAATCTCTGGTTAATAATGTACATGATATACTGAACTAGGTGTTTTTTAAACTCGGTGAAGTCGCACGTACGACCATTAAAAGTAATTTAGTTGACCTTAGTGTCTTGTTTAACATTTTACAAATTATGAAACACCCAAATTTTATATATGTTACTTGAATAAATAGATATTTATAATCTAGAAACATACTTTTTGTCTGCTAGCAAATTGCTTTCTGCTCTTTTGTAGAGGCTTGTCTGTGTTAATATTTTGCGACGCTGTTGGCTGTTATTCAAAGACCCAATTGAATGTCGCCCAGGTCACCCAGCCCATGGGCTGAGTTTCATAAAGCTCGTGTCCACTCTATTCTTTTACTTTAATGATTTAATTTAATATATAAATAGTTGATTTAAAAACAAATATTAATCATATGTGACTTTAGAAAAACGACAATCTACGTCTACCATAGTACTGATTGACCATCTAAGAATAATAAATCTATTTTTCTAGCATACTTTTCCAGATGCCCGCTGTGAGCTAAAACTAAATATGTTTAAGGGCAATTACTTCAACCAAATGACCAATAACCTATAAAAAAAATGCAGGGCTCGGCAGCTGCACTTCAGCAGCGTGTAAGTCTCAGTGAAATCGTCATATAATAACTTAAATAAAGCTTGATGTCTAAACCAGTTCCTAAACAATCCATAAGCGATTAAAGGCTTATGCGCAGCTGAGGCGCAGCTGACGAGCCCTGAAAAAAACAAGGACAAAAATAAGATAAGTAGCACAGCAAGAACAGAGCTATGTTTTTTGACCAGGGAGGGAGGGGACATTAGACTGTGAATTACACTGGTACCAAAAATTTTAAGTAACGACATTAGAGTAAAACACTAGAGGGAGAAGGGTTAAATAACTGTATCTCCCCATCGCAACCGCCTTGTGCAACCTTTCTATTTGGGTCATTGAAAATCAACCAATGGTGTCGCTTATATCAACACAGCGAAAGTAGCAGAAAATGATTTAGATCCAGACGAAAGAGGTCTTTGAAAAAGAAAGGGAGGTAGTTGTATGAATATACATCTATACTATAAATCTGTTGAAACGACTCTATACTTAAAAAACTTTATGAAAATAAAAAATATTGTCTAAAGAATGTTAAGATGTTTATGTTAAATCTTCAAAAACCTGACCGAATTTCTTCGGTTGTTATATCCCTGTCCTTTAAATGTATGGAATACTAGGATGTGTGTGTGTGCGTGAGTATATGTGTGTGTATGAGTGTGTGTGTGTGAGTGTGTGTATATGTGTGTGTATGTGCATCATTAATTGGGCCACACGCGTATATGCACATATTTTTAGGAACATTATTAAGGCACTGTATTCTTAAAACAGAGTAATAAAACCCATCTGGAAAAAAATAGTTAGTTTAGGTAATATTGGGTACTTGGCACCAAAGAGCAAGGCTTAGTTAGGCGTAAGTAATAAACTTTTATTTTATTTCAATTTATTATAACAAGGATGACAACATCCATAAGAGCGAAGCTCTGAAACGATGGGACAAACGGACATTAACACTTATATAGTGTAAGAACTGAATAATCAGAATATAAATGAATAAGAATCAAAGCAAAATTGTGAGTAAATTTGTTTAAAAACTTCTTGATACAGGATAATGTTTATGGACATACTTACATTTTATTTGATTATAGAGTTGCTTTGCTTATAATATTGCGGAATATGATTTCTCGTATTCATTCGAATCCGGTGGACAGAAACCGGTTCTCATCCATACGAAAAAACTATGTCTAGCATCGTATTATAAACCGCTTTCTACGAATATAAAAATGTACAATTATAAGATTAAAACCAGCTTTTTTTAGCCCGTGCCTACGGCACCTAGGGACTAAAAAACTGGTTTTAATCTTATAATTGTACATTCTATATCCGCGGAAAGCCGTTTATAATACGATGCGAGAAATAACTATTAATATTCTTCAAGAAATCCCCCCCCCCCCTAGTCTGGTCTATTTATAAATAACAAGGACAGCTATATACAATTGTCCATTAAAGCGCAGTACGGACAAGAAATAGGCTTTCTCGTATTCATTCGAATCCGGTGGATAGGAACCGGTTCTCATCCATACGAAAAAACTATGTCTAGCATTGTATTATATCCAGCTTTCTACGAATATAAAAATGTACAATCATAAGAGTAAAACCAGTTTTTTAGCCCGTGCCTTCGGCACCTCGGGGCTAAAAAACTAGTTTTAATCTTATAATTGTACTTTGTATATCCGCGGAAAGCTGTTTATAATACGATGAAAGAAATAACTATAATTTATCTAGATAGTCCATCAGACCTCAAATTTCGTCAAACTTGAAAAAGGATTTCTTAGCATAAAAGAATAAAAATATTAATGGCTAACTTATTATAGATTTTGTCATGTGCTTCACACTATACTAGGAAATAAATTTTATATGTTTAAATATACCCAAGAAAAGAACAGTAAAACCACTGCCTATAAATTTAGTTATTTGATGGTTAGGTTAGCTGTATCTCCCCATCACAATGTCCTTGTCCGACTCTCAATGGGGTCATTGAAAATTTACCAATGGTGTTAGGACACAGCCAGGTAGCAGAAAACAATGTAATAGCAGACGAAAAAGGAAGGGAGGTTGCTAACTGTATATACATCTATACTATAGATTTGTTCCCGCAAAAACCTTTTCTACGTACTGACAGGCAGACATTCCCTAGATCTAAAAGTAGCTGCGCTGCTAAAAATGTTAAAATAAGCTTCTTTACCTGACCTTATGAATATTCAGTCAAAGCAAAATATCAGTCATAGATTTAAAACTTCAAATAGATTGGCTATTTTTACGATTATAACAAATATATACATTAAGATGTATAATTCAGACAACGACCTTTTCCCTATGCAAGCAAATTTCTTTCTGTTTTTTTGTACCGACTTGGCTGTGTTTGTATTTAATACAATTTCAATAATTATATCTTCTAATGTATTTCAAAATAGGGGTTCATGAATGGAAACATAGGCTAATATTACTACTATCAATTACCTCTTACGGATGAGGCTGCTCTCCATGACACTCATCAGACAACCAACTCTTTGATTGCAAAACCTTTGTCTGTAAGTTCTAAAAGTGTATGGCAATGTGTTTATCCTGTTTTGGGCCGAGGCATTTCCCCTACTCTAACTATAAATGCCACATGGCAGCAATGGAACCATCTCGATATTAAATTTTGTTTTTGATAATGTCCTGTATATGTATGTATAATAGTTTATCTAAGTTACACGACACGTCTACGAATACGATGATGTTCAGTTATCTCATAAAACTGCAAATTTCTGTTAACAATATATGTTGAATTGGACCTTTAATTGCTAAACGTTTAGCGTAATGATCTAACTTAGGAATAATTTATGACAAGTCATTCTTTCTAATCTCAATCAATTTAATATATTAATTATATTTACCAGAATAAGTTATAAGTATAGATGTACAGACAACTACCTGGCTCAAGTAGTGAAGACCCTTTTTGTCTGCCAGTAAATTGTTTTCTGTTTCTTTGTAGGGACTTGGCTTTGTTTATTTTTCCGACGCAATTACCTTATTTCAAAAACCCAATACTAAATCGGGACAGGGTCTCCGCCCTGTGGGCAGGGTAACATATAGCTTATGCCTCTTTTCTTTTACTTTAATGTTACCATTTTCAAACTCTTTAGTTATGACGCGATTTCAGCAAAGCAAAATTTGGTTACATGCAAGAAACATGGTAATGTTGTATATATGCTACGAGGCAAAGATGTGGTGTCCAATAATATTCTTACTAAATTTAGATGGACAAATTATACAGTATGCATACAAAACAAATAAGAAGTCAAATTAGCCTCGAATGGCCATTAATAGAGGAAGGGATCTTAATTTGGTGTATCTTAGAACCAAATTTTGTTGAATGATGTGTTTTTTCATTGATTATATGATCAAACACCCATCATACAATCAACCCGTTTGAACTTTGTCTTGAAGTCCTAAATGTTTTTTGATTTGAAACTGGGCCATTTATGAAACACACCTAACATAAAAGCAATTAATACTTTTTTAACATCTTTGATGTTCGGTGTTCGGTCGAGATTTGATCCTACCACCTTATCAACAGACGCTGGTTCAATTCTAGAACACATTATGTCATACTATAGACGCTAAAAAGTATAACTCAGTTCTATGCTCAGTTAGGACTTCTTGGAAAAGGGTGTGCAATAAAAATCTCCTTCTGTATTAATCCTATTATATAAAGTATTTGTTTTTCCATTAAGATCTCTCTAATCACAAAACTAATAAAGTCATTCCTCTTACGAAAGCTTTACATAAGTCCTAAGATAGATTTAGGCTATTTTCTGCTCCCTACCTTTTCTTCTAGTACAAGGCCACTAGATGCTAGGGATGCAGCCACCAGTCAGATATAAAGTCTTATTTAAGAAACTCTCAACTAAGCAGTATAAAAATCCTCGAGGAGACATATATGTTAGTTTATAAAAACACTGGCTACCCATACCCAAAAATATGGTGCATATCTGTATTATGCATGTATAGTAATTTTAGGTTTACCATACAAAACCAATTTTTTTAGTTTTCTTACAAAATCATACTACAATTGTTAACAATGGAGTAAACTACACAATTTTTAAATAAAATGCCGAACTGAAAAAAAAGATATAAATAAAAAAAAACCGTGAAGATTATCTTACTTTTGATTAGTTGGTACAAACTAACTGGTTCAAAACTCATCAACCAATGATTTTAATCCACAGAAGGATAATTTTGAAAATTATAATTGGGGGTGTAACCGTGTATAACAATCTTTCGTCTTTTGTCATATACCAAAAAATCCTTGGGTTCCATATAAGTCATGTTTTAAGCACAGGACAAAGACCAAATTATTTAACTTTTGCACCACTTTTGATGTCATATTCTCCATCTCCAAAAGTGACACAAAAGTTATGTATTTTGGTCTTCGTCTAAGCACAGCTATGTACATTTACCAATTGCATACGTTCACCCGTCCCTCCTTCTGCAACATGTTGAAATATAGAATATTCTAGTATACTCTATATGTGATATGCAGTTTATTTTGTCTAATTTCTCAATACAAAATTGTGGGTTCATGGAAACACCCATTTCAGTCCATTCATTTTGTCGACCACATAATTTTCTTGTCATTTGTCCGAGTTTAAATGGACAAATCGATCATTTATAATATTCATAAATGGCAAGTTTGGGCCAGGGTATTACCCCCATGGATACAGGGGTATGTAAATAGAAGCTAAATTAATCAACCGATTTCATAAATAACACTGTTCCTTGAATATCCAAGGGGGGTCTTTCAATTGGGTCATTGAAAATCAACCAATGCAATGGTGTTTAACACAGCCAAGTAGCAGGACATAATTTGGTAGCAGACGAATAAGGCAATTGAAAAAGGAAGGGAGATCTGTATCTGTATATACATACATATATACATAAATATGTTGATATAATGTCACATTAGACTGTTTATATATCAATATTATGTCAGACACAACTTTTTATACATAAACCCTTAAAATTGCATAGCGATTTTCTATGTTTTTAAAAAACATTTAGTATTATAGTTTGATTATTACGTTTTCTAAATACAAAGTTTATTTTTTGATCCAACTACAATCGAATAATCCTAAAGGACATACGAACAAACCTTAACTATAAAAATCACTGCTAACGAAAAGTGTGATAAACGCCCAGTATACATACTTTTTATCCACTTGAGTTTCAGTCGACATACTTTTTACCCCCCTCAGTAACTAATCATGTAATAGACACGGATAAGCACTTACATACAGGGATCTAAAGGGATAAGACAATGACTGATAAATTGATGTACATCCCCAATGATGATACACAAAATTACCGCTTCAAAAGTACAATCAGTGATAAAAACGTTTGGACACTTAACTAAATGAACCAACCAATCAAAATTCAATAAAAGTCCTCAAAGTTGTTAACTCGTTGAGTAAACAAATGAGAAAACATTGTTATTAAACTTTGGGGACTAGTGTAATAACCAGTCCCATGTCCCCTTCCTCCCTGACCTAAATACGTCTGCCTAAAAACTTTTACTACAGATTAATAAATGAAAACGCCCCCTCTAGGTATTTCAATGTTAATAGGATGTTTTTTTAGTAGCAAAGCTACTATATAATTTGAATTGTCTGTCTGTGTGTCTGTCTGAAGAAACGCAAGGATTTTAAGGGATTATAAATTGATGTCCCCAATAACGATAGACAACATTGCTGTAAGTTTTATTGGTTTAAAAGTTTAGACACTACATGTTTGGAAACAACCAAACAATATTCTGTTTTAGTACTCAAAGTTTTTGACCCAACGAATGAGTTAGCACGGTTATAAAACGTTGAGTACCATTGTAATTTACAGTCCAATGTCCCTTTCCTCTCTAAGGAAACGTAATTTTCTCATCTTCTATTAAAGATAGACGGCTGAAAATTTTATGTAAAGAAGCATTCAGTATATAATTTACTTTGTTCGCTGGTCTTAATATAATTCTATATTCGTTTTTCTATCAATGGTCTTATTGTGCTTCGCTCCTTATAGATGTCGTCATCCTTGTTAATGTATGTATAAGCTTTAATTACAAACATAAATACTGTGCGAAATCAGGACAATTATATCTGTAACTAGCGGCTGAAAAAGCCTGAAATCATCCATATAGGCTTAACTCTAAAAGTAAAATAGCCTAAACCCATCCCAATATAAATAATCAGTAGTTATCGAAACTTTGGGCTACAGATAAAAAAATCACACATTTTTATGTAAAAAGTAGCTAAACAGTTTTCAAATTGTTACAGAAATAAATAAACGTTCAAAGTTTCAAATCGAAAGGACAATCCAACTGAACTACGCTATCAATTATCATCAAAAGTTATCCGTAACGCACAGACGGACAAACCGACCCTAATTGTAGAACGTTTTTATTTCAAAGTGAATATTGCTTTCAGCCAAATTGAAATGAACAACATTTATAAGAAACTTCAACGAATTGTAGAAAGACAGCTGTACAATGATAAATGAGTTATTTATCTTCTTTCTATTTATCTAAAGTATCTTAAAACCTGCCTATGTCAGAAGTTCTTATAAAACAAAAGCAAGACCAAGGGATGAGTTTTTATGTCACTAGTGGGTGAGCCCCTAGGGACATGTTTATTAAGAAGGGCAGGGGCGTCCAAGCTTATTTATTTGGGGGGGGGGGTAAAAATTTTTGAAAGGGGGAGGGGGGTAATTTGCTTTTGGGGGGAGTAAAATGGAGCACGAAGCGCAGCGGAAATTTTGTTACCCCCCCCCCAAAAAAAAAAAAAAATATAAAAATTTTACCCCGGGGGTAAAATTTGCTTGGGGGGTAATTACCCCCCTTAAATCTGTTGGAAGATTGTTGTTTAACCACCCCCCAAAATTTACACCTGGGTAAAAAAAAATTTTTTGGGGGGGTAATTTAATAATGTAAAAGGTACCTACCTAATAATGAAATTTTTTCCGGTAGGGATTTTTTATTTTGGGGGGGTAATTACCCCCTCCTAAATGGTTGGGGGTGCCTACGGCACCCACAAGGTAGGGGTAAATTCGTTTGGGGGGGGGGGGTATTAACCCCTTAACCCCCCCCTTGAACGTCCTAGAAGGAGGGGTATCATTCCATACCTACAGAATAGCTTCATTTTTGTTAGAATTATATAGAACATCTCTTAGTCTATTGTTTGGGTAAATGGAGTTTTGATGTGAATTTTACCTCCGGTGTAAAGTTTTTGGTGGAAACCAAATTCCAGCAAATAGAAAAAATCTTTGGTGTCTTTTAGAGGGAGGGTCCACTTCAAAACTAAGGGAAACTACCAAAGAAGTTAGTGATGTTCCCCTAAAATATTTGTAAAACTGCAGTTAAATTAAAAACAATTGATAACTATCAGTTTAATTTTCCATATATTATCTATAGAGGGGTAAAGTAATTCAAATGTAAAAATTCTTTTGTCAAGGACATCCAAAAAAGGAGGGAAGGGGTGATAACCACTTAACAACAAAAATTATTTCAAAGTGACGTGGGCATCCCCCATTTTTTAAAAAAGGAATTATATTTTACCTCACCCCCCCCCCCCAAATAAATTTACCTCTTTACTTGGGGTGCAACAGGTGGTGGCACTAAAAGTTTGAGGGGTGGGTACCCCCCCTCCCCTCCCTCAACAAAAAACGAAACCCCTTCCTTATTTAAAGCGCTTCGCGCTTAGATTTAATGCCCTTTAAAATCAGTTGATTTACATATGTTTTTAACTGTTTAGCCCCCCCCCCCACAAAAAAAATTGTCATATGGTTATCAACAGTGATATTGCTCTATACCTCATATCTTTATTGTGAACTATCTCAGCAATTTAAAACAGGACAGTCGGTGCATTACTAAAGTACAATTTACTTAGAGTGATAAAAAATGGATGGAGGGTTATAAATCCCTACGTATGCCTAAAATAGTTGGATTTAGGTCCCAAAACCTTTTTTACAGTTATCTAATTAAAGGAGAAAAGCTTTTTTTTATTCATTTGACCTATATCAACAAATGAAGTGGAATCAACATGTAATAATAGTATATAAGAATTTTAATCATGATGTTCTAGTTGGTGCATTATAAAAATTAACCTAAAAGTCAAGTAAACAAAGAAACATCATAGCACAGTTTTAAAACAATTTTATGTTTCTTAATTTTTGTTATTCTCATCCAACAGTAACAGGATGTCAGTCTGTCCCTGTATCTCTCGCTTTTGGCCCTGTATCTCTCTAACCTCTAAACCAATATGATTCTCCTTTACAGAGAAGTTTCTTTAGGTCCATAAGATTCATAACTATTTTTAAGGAGGATTGATCAACCCTCCCAAGAGTTATCGCTTCTGGAAAGGGCCGTAGACGCTATTACTATCTTTTTTTTTTAACTCATAAAACAACTTTCAAATCAAAGCCCAAACCAAGCAAAGTAAAGCTAGTTTAGACAGGTATTCGACCAAAAAATGAGCAAAAAGAATTTAGTTTACCCTCCCCAAAAAAAAAAATTTACCCCTGTGGTAAAATTTTTTTGGGGGGGGGTAATTTAAATTTTATTAAATATATAGTATTAAAAATGCGCGCGAAGCGCGCAAACATTTTTTTTATTAGAAATTTTTATTTTGGGGGGGGGTATATACCTCCCCATTTGGGGGGGGGGGGGTAAATACCCCCTCCTAAATAGTTGGGGGTGCCCCATTACCCCCCCCCCCTTGGACGTCTATGCCTTGACTTATAAAAGGCATTAAAGTCTTTAAAAATAAATAATGAAATACTTTTGATTTTTTAAAAACCCGTACTTAGATCGAAAGGTTGAAAGTAATATAATTTTAGGTATGGCTTTTTAAACCCATTGAAAATTTTGCTATTTTCATGGAATCATCGTGGAGTGTAGGGCTTTTCATAATCCATTAATCCACCCACCGCGGCTGCTTGTAGCTACAATGGACATCCACCGCCGGATTTGTGTTTTGAAAATTTGATAAAAACTTTTCTTTTATCGTCTACTGATTTATAGTTGAAACTTCTTTCTCTATCAGTGTAGTAAATGCACAAAATTTGTGAGTCCTCTAGCTTTGTTTTTTTAGGGGGTTATTTTTTTTCTTGGGAGGGTGGTGTTACCCTCCCCTAAAATAGTTAAAAACTTTCCCAGGGCCTATGAGAAGCTACCCTGTAAAGGTGATCTATATATCCATCAGTACTAACAGACAGACAGACGTCCTGTTACTTAATTTTTTTCTTGGAGCAATTTATCTTGGAAGGGTGGTGGTACCCTCCCCCAAAATAGTGTGTTTTGCTTGTAGTAAATGCACAAAATTTGTGAGTCCTCTAGCTTTGTTTTTTTTAGGGGGTTATTTTTTTTCTTGGGAGGGTGGTGTTACCCTCCCCTAAAATAGTTAAAAACTTTCCCAGGACCTATGAGAAGCTACCCTGTAAAGGTGAACAATATATTCTTCAGTACAAACAGCCAGATAGACGTCCTGTTACTTAATTTTTGGGGGGGGCAATTTATCTTTGGAGGGTGGTGGTACCCTCCCAAAAAATAATCAAAAACCTTCCCTGGACCTATGAGAAGCTACCTTGTAAAAGTTAACTATAAATCCTTCAGTAAAAACAGACCGACCTACATCTTGTTACTTTACTATGAGGATAAATTTACCAGTAATTAAACATGAACTACGTTTAAAGATATGTTTTTCCATCGATTAAGTGGAATACCCGAAGGTTTTCCTTACATGATACAATTTTGTGAGATTTATTCTGCTAGACCTAGCCATTTTAAAACATTGTTTTAAAAGTTGATAGAATTGTTTACTGACCTAATTTTTCTAGGTTATTCTTTTTGTTTTGTTTTAGTAAAAATTTTAAAACATCATTTTCCATCACATTATCACATTAATTTTTTTTAAAAACTTAATTTATTGTTAAAAAAACTATTTTTTATTAATAATTGAGACACCTAGCGACAAAATTCTGCACTACATATAATAAAAGTTTGGAAAACGTAAACATTTATCTTTTTAAAAAGTCCAAAAAAATATCATAGCCTTTAGAATAGAGAAGCATTAGATGGCCTTAAACCATCCACGGACCTATTTTTAGCTATCTTGAAATGAAGACCTCAATAAGTTTAATAATCATCGAAATCTATATATTATAAGATAGATAAATTTTATTAAAACAAGGATGACAACATCTATAAAAGCGAAGCACTGAAACGGTAGGACAAACGGACATTAACACTTGTATAGTATCTGAACTGAATAATCAGAATTTAAAAGAATAAGAGTCGAAGCAAAATTGTAAGTAAATTTGTTGAAAAACTGCTTGAAGCAGGATAATGTTTATGGACACACTTACATTTTTGGACTTGATTATAGAGTTGATTCGCTTATAATATTGTTCTTTGTTGTCCCAGGAATTAATATACCAAAAATCAGATCAAACGGATAATTAGAACCATTGAAAATTTGTTGTTAAAAAAGTAGAAAAATCAACATGTTTAAAATGGACGTACGGACATTCTAGTAATGATTATAGAGTTGCTACGCTTTCTAAATCGTACCCAACTACTACAGGAATCATCATGCAAAGTTAGAAATCGATAGGATAATTCTAACATGCCTAAATTAACAAATAAAAGCTATCTATCTCGGACGGACGGACGGACGTACGGACCGACCCTACTTATAGAAAAGCTTCGCTTTTAATAACTAATGACAAAGAATATGGATAGCGATACCGGATACTGTTTAAGGACATACTTATATTTTCAGGACTTAAAATTATATATGTATAATAAGCATGTGTAGGTTATAATATTGTACCTTGTTGTCCTAGGAATTATTATTCCAAAAATCATATGAATAGGATAATGATATCACACAAAATATTTAAGCAAAAAAAAATTAGAAAATCATTATGTTTTACTTGAACGTATGGACTTTCTTGTAACAAATATATTGTTGCTTTGCTTTCTAAACCGTCTCACACCCCAACAAAATAGCTTAAAACCACCACAGGAAAATTAAGTTAATTCCCTTAAGAGTACAACCCAATTGGTTCAGTGGTTGCCGAGATTTTAAGCTTAAGACAGACGGACACAAGTCGTTCTATAGAGGATATGAGGAAATTTGGAAACCAAATATATTTTTTTCTTAAATAAAATATCCCACCTTAAATTTTGTTTGTAAAGTGCCAAACTAATTTGTACTAATTAATGTAGATTCATAGTTTACATGATTGCTTTTTACAAAGTAACAAATGGACAAACATTTTTGTTGTTAATTTGCAGTGTAGATACTCTATACAATGTTTTCCAGTATGACTTCGCAACTTATAAATATCCGAAGGATTAGAACCGGTTCTCAGCCATGCTGAAAAATCATGTAAAGCATCGTATTACAGACAATTTTCAAAATAAAAATCATAAAATTAATAGAAATTTTTATCTTATAATTTTATATTTTAATATCCGCAGAAATCTGTCTATAACTAATACAATCATAAAAAGATATTTCTCTAAACTACAATTCAAATATTTTGCTTTTGGAAAATACGCTACTGGGGCGCAACACGTAGCGCAGCTGCTCAAAGTTGGGGTTGTGATAGGTTCGAATCTCTGCTTAAACTGCGGAATCACAAAAGACGTTAGAATTTGTTAATACTGCTGATTTGTCATTTGCGCGACAAAGGTGAGATTAGGGAAAATTCTTTGGCCTAAAACAGGCGCAATTAATAAGAATTGGGACTTCCAAAAATGTCGTTCAATATAAGTGTTGGTTATTTAATGTTATAAATGTCCTTGGAACAAAAATTAATTAATGAAAAGATTTTGAATTTTAATTATTAAGTTTTCCACATACCAATCTTTGGCCTTCTTAGAAAAATTTGAAATAAAACATTTTTTTTACAAATTCCATTGCATGATTAAAACTTGTAGTAAAACATATAATTAATTCTCTAAATATTTCACCAAATATTCCTCCTTGGGAAAATGAAGACAATAAAAGAATCAACCAAAAGAATTTCTACCCATAACCCCATGCTTAAGTTGGGGCTATGAAACTCACAAAAATATGTACATCCCCATGATCTAAATTAGACAGCAAACGGGCTCTTTGCATTTTAATCATAACCTATTCTATATATATATGTAAATGTAAATAAATATATAATATATCTTATCATTATTATTAAAAGCGAAGCTTTTCTATAATTAGGGTCGGTCCGTCCGTCCGTCCGTACGTCCGTACGTCCGTCCGTAACGGATAGCTTTTTTCGTTAATTTAGGCATGTTAGAATTGTCCTATCGATTTCAAATTTTGCATGGTGATTCCTTTAGTAATTAGGTACGATTTAGAAAGCGTAGCAACTCTATAATCATTACCAAAATGTCCGTACGTCCATTTTAAACATGTTGATTTTTTTACTTTTTTAACAAAAAATTTTTATGTGTTCTAATCATCCAATGATTTGATTTTTGGTATATTGATTCCTGGGACAACAAAGTATAATGTTATTAGCGAAGCAACTCTATAATCAAGTCCTAAAAATGTATGTATGTCCATAAACATAATCCTGTATAAAGCAGTTTTTCAACAAATTTACTTACAACTTTGCTTCGACTCTTATACATTTATATTCTGATTTTTCAGTTCTGACACTATATAAGTGTTAATGTCCGTTTGTCCTACTGTTTCAGTGCTTCGCTTTTATGGATGTTGTCATCCTTGTTATTCTATAATTTATTGGGTTTTAAAAACATATAAGTTAATTTAGACATGATAGAAAATAAAAGTTTTAACGTTAGACACTCAACTAAATGAAACTACCAATCAAAATTCAATAAAGGTCTCAAAAGTTGGTAAGTTGAAGTAAGAAAACATTATTATAAAATTGTGAAACTAGTGTATTACCAGCCCAAATTTTTTAATGGTCCCAACTGTACTAGCCCCATACCAACCAAATACTCATTTTTTATCTACCTTTTCTCTCATACATATATCTGTGTTTTCATTGTACATACAAAATAACAAAAAATAAGCCAAAAACAGGTTTAAAAAGATGGATAAGTTACAACATGAAATAATATTCAGTTTTTCCTTCAGTTTTAAAAGTAATGCTTTATTGCACATCTTCTTTGGTGACTCAAACTGTCAATCATGATCTTATACTTTAGTTCCATGTTCAAGGAAAAAAATTTCAAATTTGATTGGTTGAAAAGCTAGGAGAAATAGAAATCTTCAGTCAATAACTTTAGTGTCTCTGTGAAGCTTAGTGACACTTCAGAAAAAGAAAATTATGATGTATTTCCATTCTGTTGTAGTTTACGGGGTCGAAGGGGCAGCTTGCCCTATGAGTAGCTTTACAGTAAAAGAAACCCATATTAACATATGCTTTTTAACAATATGTTGGTTTTATGGCAAGCACAATTTTTGTGTTTCATGGGTATGGTTTTTTTTCTTGACTTCCTGTGTACTCGTCTTCCTTCTTACCTTTTGCGCCATTTTAACAGGGCTCCCAAATTTAAAACAATGTTTTGGAATCAGTTACTTGTTTATTAGAGTAAAACACTAGAGGGGGGAGGAAATAAATAACGGTATTTCTCTATCCCAATGACCTTGTGTCGACTCTTAATTTTGTCTTTGAAAATCAACCAATGGTGATGGAAATATTAACGCAGCCAAGTAGCAGAAAACAATTTAATAGCAAACAAAAAAGGTTAGTGAAAAAGCAGGGGAGGAAGAGAATGATACCAAGGGTATTAGACAGACAGCAATTTACATTATAAACAAAGACAGGCACCCCAACCAAAAAAGGAATCATAATAAAACTTGATGGAAGTATGCAGAATTTGAATTTATTTAATCCCTGAAAATTCTAGCCATTTATCTTGAACAGGAATTGAGAAAATTGCAAAGACGTAAAAATCTAGGAATCAATCTAGCACCTTAATTAATAGACAGACCTACAAAACAATGTATAAATTAGATGTGCATATGTCAAAGTAATCTTCAATAAAAATTTCAGCTGTCTATCTCTAATAGGAGCCGAGAAAATAACCTTTCCCCAATAGCGTTACTGACTGACTGACTGACTTATGGACGGATGGACAGACAAAGTGAATTATAGAGTAACTTCACTACTAAAAACTAAATTTAGAGTAGCAGCAAAACAAAATACATGAAAGTTCTGAGGTGAAATCTTTTTAAAAAATTTGCCCCACTAAAATCAGTAAAATCAGTGAGGCAAACTGCAGCTTATACCAATAACGAAATTAATTCAAAAAAATCACGAAACCTATACGTGTTTTTCTGCTGTTGTTGGGGGGGGGGGCAACACATCGTAAATTGACGACCTCTCCATTTGCCCCCCAAATATTATATTAGATTTATTTTGCTTGTTGGTTATACCTTATTACTGGGCAAACTGATTTTTTTAGAGGGGATAATTTTGCTTGATAATTTCTAGTGGGCCAAACTGATTTATGTGAGGCAAAAGTTTTTTTTAAGAATTCACCTCTGGTATTGTCATCTCTTTATTAAAATAAAAGGAAAAAAATTAAAAACTTTTTTTTTAACTTGGCAACCCTGTTCAAAATGTAGATGATTTCCCGCTAAAAATTTGACCCCGACAATTTTTCCCACAGGAAAATATGTTGACCTTTTATTTCGGGGGCTTCCGTCCCAGTAGCTCAAAAAAGTTTGGGAAATGGTTTTAAAAGGGGGTTGGTGTGATCCCTGCAAGGGGACGTCTAGGGTATCATTAAAGAATAGATTATCATTATTATGGGGGTAAACCGTGATTCCGTGAATTATGAGAAGCACAGCTATTCTAAACTCTTACATTTTATATTAACACAATGTACTGTTATCAGTAATGAAAAATTACTATCATACTGGTAATTTAAACTGGTGAAAAAGTTAAAGGAAAAAGAAAGATAGAGTTCGATAAGTTACTAATTTCACATTCTAATGATTATAAACATGATTAAACTTTATATTATTGTTCAAAAGTTTGGATCTAATAAAAGTGCCTACAGTTTTTAATCCAAAGAGCAAGTGAAGACTGATTATAAAACTTTGGGTAACAGTATAACAACATTACCTACAACATTATAACAGATAAAGATATCTAAAAATAAGGTCAATCTAACTACTTATGGATGTAACCATCCTTGAATCTAAACAACAAAAGAAAAGGATATAAAGTTGATCTCTATGGAAGCTTAGGTGTAATTTTATATTATAAGGTCAATACTATAGATCAATAATCAATATGAGAATTTTCATTCATAACATTTTTTTTATTTTTCGCTTTGCTACCATTTTTTCTTTCTTTCTCTTTTTAAAACTAAAATTTAAAAAAGAAGTAAAAAAAAATTCCCCTCTAAAAATTTAATTAATAGGTTTTTTTCATTTAAAAACTGAGAAAAAAAAATTGGTTGTCGCATTCAACCCATCCCCATGTCAAGTGTCTCTAGGGGCGTAGCCGCTTGCCTCATATAAGTCTGTAAAGTTTGGTACTGATTTATGTGTAATGAGGCGTTTAGTATCAGGATTATATGTAGATATGAACAAATATTCTTAAATATTAATTAAAAATTTTTAAAAATTCCTTTTCTATTTTAGATCATTGTATAAAAACAAGGATGACAACATCCATAAAAGCGAAGCACTGAAACGGTAGGACAAACGGACATTAACACTTGTATAGTATCTGAACTGAAAAATCGGAACATAAATGTATAAATGTCGAATCAAAATTGTAGGTAAATTTGTTGAAAAACTGCTTAAAAACAGGATAATGTTTATGGACATACTTACATTTTTGGACTTGATTATAGAGTTGCTTCGCTTATAATATTGTTCTTTATTGTCCCAGGAATCAATATACCAAAAATCAGATCAAACGGATAATTAAAACACTTGAAAATTTGTTGTTAAAAAAGTAGAAAAATCAACATGTTTAAAATGGACGTACGGACATTCTGGTAATGATTATAGAGTTGCTACGCTTTCTAAATCGTACCCAACTACTACAGGAATCATCATGCAAAGTTTGAAATCGATAGGACAATTCTAACATGCCTAAATTAACGAATAAAAGCTATCTATCTCGGACGGACGGACGGACGGACGGACGGACGGACGTACGGACGGACGGACGGACCGACCCTAATTATAGAAAAGCTTCGCTTTTAAAAAGTATAACTAGGTATCTTCATAACCTATGTTATAAAAAAATCAAATACAAGTAAATTGAGAATAAAATTTAGAGACTGTTAACTGCATATATACTTCATTTGTTGGTTTAACAGCCCGAGGTACAACCCTTTTGGTTTTTCAATTTGTACACATTGGTGGATGCGCCCCTTGACTTTGTATAAATGAAAGCTGGTAGAAAATATCTCTGAACCATCTGGAGAGTCAAAAGAAAAGAAATATCCTAAATTCTTACCATTATGGAAGCATGTTAATTTTACTAGAATTATGAACTGAGCTGGATCTTTAAATCATTTTAGTGGTGAGCCAGATCGGGGTGAGCCAACTTTCCACCAATGACAGCACAGCATTTTATGAAATGCCGCACTGTGATTGGCTGAAATTCGGCTCACCCCGATCTGGCTTACCACTAAAATGATTTAAAGATCCAGCTCTAAATTAGTTGGGTTCTTAACAAAATCTTTAAGTACATACAAAAAAGCCTTACTATTTTATAACCTTGGAATATTTGTCTGTGTCAGGCGGATTAGGACAATGAGGCACATAGCATATCTGGACACCTGGAAACTTACATAATACAACCAGAGGTCTCTTTACAGGAGAAAGTTTGGTGCTTCCCCCCCCCCCCCCAAATATTTTTTACCCTACATATAATCTTGCGGGGAGTCATAATGCTGCGAGGCTGTTCATTACTAAAATAACCCTAACCTGACATAAGCTAATAAAAAATCAAAGGAAATCTATACTTCCTATCTTATTTTCATTCTATTATAAGATATGGGGGAATCTCTGTGCTCAATTAGGCACTTTGAGGGAAATCGCCGTGATGGATATTTATAAATTTCATTTGAGAATCATAAAATTATTCTACTACTTGCTAAATGTTCTATATATGAAAGTGAGAAGCCTAAATAATATATAATAATGATAATACATTTAATATATATTAACACATACACAGCTAAACATTATGGTGTTTTATCAATTACGCACAAATATCTTATATCATCAAATATGATAGCCTAAAACCATCTCAGGACCAATGCTAAAGGTTCTTTAGATATAGTTTTAAACAAAAAAAAAATATTTTTGAAAGTTATTTTTTCCAGTTGCAATTTCTCTTGGGAGGGTTAAAGAAAACCATGTTAGTCTGGCGGTTTATAAGTCAGATAAACATTCTGTTACTTAAATATATAAGATTGCGGACGTGCCCCTAGCATCTAGAGGTAGGGAAGGGAAAAATATAGACTAAATTTAGATCTTAAAACAAATGTACTAAAAACAACCCAGGACCTGTGTAAATCGACTCTAAAATGAATACCTCAATTGGTTCGGTACATATAGAAATCTTAGGCTACAGACAAAAAAAAACTCATAATAGGATGAGTAATACATGTCATACTTATATTATGTGGAATTAAAGGTACACCAAACATTAACCAATCCATCAAAACCATTGATTTCACTCTCACACACACACCCTCTCTCTCTCTCTCTCTCTCTCTCACAATCTCTCTCTCTCTCTCTCTTTCCCTCCTCTCTCACTCACTCAATGACACTAACACACACCTCCCCCAATAATGACCCCAGAATAAGAAAAGTTCTCCCCCAAAACAAATAATAATATTTTTGTAATATTTTTGGCTTTAATAAAGAGTTTAAGTCTTTTAAGCTTTCGCTAACCTCTATACCGATTGAAAAAATATCATAAACATAGCCTAAAACTTTCCATGGTCCGATAAAAAGCTTTCATTTTTTTTTAAAGGTTACTGCTTAATTAACACAAAAACTAAAAAAATGCGCCAAATCGTATGAACACTTTTCCCCTATAAGAAAGTTTGGGCAAGAATCATGGTTATGACCTTCCTGCTTTATGTGTAAATGACAAACTGTGTGAAAACTTCGCCCCAATAAATATAGACCAACACACAGGGATACAGGGATAAGTGTAGTGGATACTTCACTTATAGAAATATACAGAAACGTCATGTTTTACGTCCTTAGTATCTGGGGGCTCTGTATTCAAAGGGACAGAGAGGGGCTAAAAATAGCTTAAAACAATCCAAAACTTAAATCACAGCACTTATGTGAAGCTTAACTGGAATAGAGAACCCCATAGGTTCAGCAGTTAATGAGATCTTAGGTTTCAGGCAAAGACCCTTACCAGTTATGAATATCATGCTGTAATAATAATCAACAAAGAAAAAATAAAAAAGTGTATCATTTATGAAACATTAGAATGCCAATATCATTGATTTCTTAATAATAAATAATATAGGATAGAAGTTACTATTATTATACCTTCAAAATTTGATACATATGATGTATATCATATCCTAGTTTTCAAGTCAAAGTGGCATAAATATTAAGTTTTTTATTAGATTCAACAAGGATGGTAACTACTAATGAGTTCTCCTTTTTATGGAAGCTTTACATAGTTTCTGGCAAGGGGGAGGGGGTAAAGTGGTGATTACCCCCCCCCCGGGCCCCCCCAAACGAATTTGGGGGTTCCGTAAGCATTTCAGTAAATATCTAAATCTTTTTTATAGGGGCAATTTATCTTGGCATGCTGCCAGTGTCGTGGTAACCTCCCCAAAACTAGTTTAAAACCTTACCAGGACCTATTTGAAGCTACACTTTAGAGGAGAATCATATTTGTTCATCAGCTAGACTTGTGTTTTCATGTATAGGAATGAGATACTACTAAATATTTAATAGTACTTTATTATTAGGTTGGTACTTTTTACATTATTAAATTACCCCCCTCAAAAATTTTACTCCAAAAATTATTTGGACGCCCCTGGTTTCTGGAATGGTTTAAGGCTATTTCATTTTTAGATTTAAGACTTGGAGTTGTTATAGGCTATTTTTCTGCCCTCCTTTTTATCCCTTGAAGCTAGGGGTGTAGCCACTAGTGATTAAGATATAGTAGAAGACAAATTCAATTTAAATCTTTTTTGTTAAACTTCGTTAATAAGTTGGAAAGATAAAGTTATAATTACTTATCTTACATACTAGCGGCTGCCGCAAGAAGAATAGAGTGGGGAAGGAAGAAAGGTAGCCCCACACCCTTGGTTTAAAAAAGAATTTTGAGAGATTTTTCCGAGGAGGGGTCAGAGAGATCTTCCGTTACAGACAGACAGACAAATAGAAATATTGTCACTTCAATATCAGGATAAACAACGTATTTGCATACCCTATACTTAGTTGGAATATACTTGGATAACAAGGGGAAAATTGTTTTGAATTTAAGTTGATATATCTCCTGTCATTCATTGGCCAGTTCGTTTATCCTTCAGGAGTGGAGGGGAAGTATCCCTTTATTAGAGTACATGCTAATCTGGTGTAAGATCAAAGTAATAAATCCATTGTTATTATAGAGTAGGCACACATTCTAATTAGATGAATAGAATAAGGCTGATACAAAAGAAAATAAAAAAGATGAAAAAAAGTGGAAAAAGAGAAATTAAAGGGGACAGAAAAAGTTAGATTTTAAGATAGGAGAGTAGAGAGACAAAAAGCAATAAGAACTTCTCAATGAAGAAAGAACAAGGAAAAATCTTTCAAATGCAGGCGAAGCTTTTTCATAAAATGAGCTTAATTAACCATTATTGCAGAATATACAATGATACATATAATAAGCAAAGCACTAAAAAAACAATGTTTTATTACAGAAAGAAGGATAAAATAAGTTAAAGAGTAATATATGCTCATTATTTAGATTAGATTAGATTTATTATTCTTATACATACATAGAAAAAAAACTACAATAATAAATGAATTAAATGAATATTATATACATTTATATATACAGAAAATTTTATTGATATAGTTAATTTATAAAAATATTTTCTTCCCAAATGGCAGTTTCCTAAAAAATAGGAGTATGCAGTAATGTGTATTCACACATTGTTTTCATACAGGCCATATAAATAAGACAAAAAAAAAGATAATAAGCAATAAATGAAATCATATTGGAGAGGAAAGAATGATAATAGGAAGGATTGATTAGGGCATACAAGTCTCACACCATTATTGCAATAATAGAAATTTAAAAAATTTTAAACAAATAAATTTTGATTAATTTATCAGATTTCAAACAATATTGAAAAGAAATATAAATTTATCTACATTCTTGACATAATGGGTTGTTACACACTAGAATTAAGCTTGATAACAAAGATTCTTTTAGATTTTTAATAAATTTTTTTCTTGGTTGATTGTGGGTTAATAAATCATTATTACAATGGTTATTCCATAATTCTTGAAAATGATACTTAGGAAATCTTTCAATAGATTTAAACTTCGGCTTTTTAACATCAAACATATTTGAGTTTCTAAGATTTCTGGTATGTAATTGGTTACGGCGAAGCCATGTACCTTGAAAGGAACTTGGTAGCTTACTGTTTATAAAATCATACATAAATAATAATTTCAAATAATTAGCTGATTCATGTAAAGTAAGGACATTCATTTTTTTAAATAAAGGCATTGTGTGTGAGATGTGTTTCTTACTAAAAACAATTCTTATTGCCTTTTTTTGCAATTTAATTAATGGTTCCATAGTAGATTTAAGACCACAACTCCAGGCAGGTAAACAGTAAAGTAAATGACTATTTATAAGGGAATGAAAAAGCATTTTTTTGCTATCTAAATTCAGTATATGTTTAGCTCTATTTATAAGAAATAAGGAACTAGAAATTTTTTTACGTAAATGTTCTACATGATATTTAAAATTTAAAGAAGGATCTATAAATACACCTAGGAATTTAATTGCAGGAATATTGCTACTTGAATTGACATAATTTAAGATTTTTATTTTCTCAGGATCAAACTCATTTTCATTGTTAAAGTTTAGCTAAATATTAAGAGCATTCCAATCAATAGTATTTTCGTTTTTATTAAATATCATAATTTTAGTTTTATCAGGATTTAAGCTCATTTGATTACTCCTAAACCAATCAGATATCTTTTTAAGTTCATTGTTTAATTTCAGTTTTATCTCTGTAAAGTTTTTACCAGAAATTAAAAAATTACTGTCATCAGCAAATAATAGGGTAAATAAATCAGTACAGTTTTTAAGATCATTTATGTAGATTAAAAATAGAATTGGTCCTAAAATAGAGCCCTGTGGGACGCCTCTATCTATTTTCAGCTTTGTTGAGTCAGTGTTGTTTACATGTACAAATTGCTGTCTATTACTTAAATAATTTTTAAACCATTCAAGTTCAATGCCATTAATGCCAATTTTTGACAACTTTTTAATTAAAATATGGTGTGGAATTGTATCAAAACATTTTGCAAGATCACAGAAGACTCCAATTACAGTTTTATTATCGTTTTTTGCTTCGGCTATATAATTTAAGTGGTGTACCACAGGGTGTATTGTAGACTTTTTTGATTGAAATCCATACTGATGTTCAAAAATGTCTCAACCATGACACTTTGGTTGAGCTTGACTTCCGAATTAGCGGGAAGTTCACGAGATCAGTTGGCGAACATACAAACCCCCAATACCAGGAACCATCAAGTTTCAACAGCAGGTTTGAATATAGATTTATTGATGAAATTATTTCAAAGACCTGAAATTACAATATCAATTAGTTCATAATTCCAGTTATTTATAACCACGTAATCTTATTTGCTTTTTAAAAAATCATTTTTCTCTACGGTAAAAAATCTTTGGAAACTTTGGCTTTAAAGGAAAATTATTTGGTTTAATAAATCATTGTTAAATGCAACAATAAGGCACATAAAAATTACTAAAACATATATTAATCATAATTAAGTTTCATGCTTAGCTGGCTAAAGCCTTTTTAAAACTACATATAATCGTCCTATACACCATACTTCTTAATTAAAATAACAAATTCTACCTGAAGCTCTTATGGTTTCAAATCCCTGATATACTAGGGTCGTTCACACACTATGAGACCAATGATAGGCCCAATTTTGTTCTCCGAAATCTTCACACTCTCATATCTCATTCAAAAGTAAAGAACGTGCGCATCATAATACACAAAACAATCCATGCCGCGCCACATTATGAAAGGAAAGCCATAAAAAGACGACATTTGCGCTTGGTTTTCAAATAATGATAAGGAATTAATTTCGTACTTGATAAACACAAAGCTTCCTCGAAAAGAGGTTAAGACACACCCCCCGTTTGAAAGTCAAATTAACTTCCTTAACGAGATTCAAAGTTTTTTTGCGCTGAGCACTAGCAACATTTCTCACTAAACTCAACTCACCATAATCACATGAGAATGGCCACATCCCGAAAACGTGACAATTTTGCTCCTAACTAAATGAAACCCCGTGAAACGCATACACAATATTATACTCCTCACTAGGACTCATAATACCTCACATTTTAGGATAGAAGGATGGGGATTGGTTTGTACCATACAACATTCCATGCACATGACAATCACAAGATCACATACACAAATCCTAAAATAGATAATCCTATTAATCATGATGTTGTAAATATAACAACTATACTAAATAATAATCATTTCATAATCAATAGGTAATAAATCATTATTAATAAATCAATAAGTACCTACGAAATCAGGTTGAAATGTAAATGTAAACAATAATGGTAAAAATAAAACGAAATAAATCTTAGACAAGAAAATTAAGATTTATAGGTACTTAAAACTAAATTTGTTAAGCATCAAAAAGAGTAGTAAGAAAAAATTTTTCAAAATCCTTGGGCAGAAAGTTTTTCAAACCTAATGAATAAGAACTGTAATATCTTAATCAACAATAAAACTTTTTAATACTTAAAGAATAGCAAAATAATAATATCTTCGTTAGAATTTTCATTGAAATTATGAAAAAAATACCAATTTTTCTTTGTAAAAAAAATGAGACTTTAAATATGAATTTTCAATCATTCCTTGATCTGAATAAAAATGTTTTACTTGATTGAAATTCATATATAATTTTAAAAAAAATCTGCTAAAAAAAATACTTGATTTTTTTCTTAGAATAAATATCGAATCACGCAACCTCGACACATTTATTCCTTTTTGTTAAACTTTTCAGGTAAGTTTTAAAATGAATTGTACTTTTGAAAAGAAATTAAACTCAATAAAAGAATATTTAATCGCATTTCATTTGATTCTTATTTTAGGCATAAAAATAGGCATATGAAAAATGTGGCTTTTTACTAAAAAAAATCTCAATTTCCATAAATAAGAATCAATTATTAATCATAATTTTTAACAACTGCCTGACTGATACAGCATGTTCTTCTAGGGAAGATTTATCTGTCAGTCTGAACAAGACTCTTGCAGTCTTTCTCCCATCCTCAATTCTCGTCACTCGGCCCATCCTCAAACATCTCATCAGGGGATTGGTACTCGTAACCAGAACTATATCTCCGTCAGCTAGTGGCTCTGCCATCTCATCCTTCCACTTGGACATCCGTAATATCTTCGGTAGGATCTCCTGGCGGTAGGCAGTCCAAAACTGGGCAGACAAGTCTTCCAACAACTTCAACCTGGAGGAAATTTGGTCCTCCGGTTTCATCGCCACATTGCACAACGGCTGGCGGTCAACATTTCCCAGCAGCTGGCCAGGGGTGATCAGCCGCCAATTCTCCACGTCGTTCGCAGCTTCTATCGTCAATGGTCTGCTATTCATCAACTTGCTGACCTCCGCCAACAGCACCAGGAGCTCGTTGAAATTAACAGAACTATTCACCAACTTCTTGGACAGCAATCTCTTGGTTAATCCCACCATTTTCTCAGCCTGCCCAATATAATGGTGGGCTCGGGCCGGGATCTGAGACCAAGAAAACTCTACCTGGCTGCCCAACTTCTGCTCTAAAACTTTGCGAGCACCGGATAATTGTGTGCCCATGTCGCTTACTATGATCTTCGGCAGACAATGAACAGCTTCCAACTTGCGCAGGGACAACAGGATACTGCTGGTATCATACTTTTCCAAGGCATCTAACCATAACGCCCCTGAGAACCTGCAGACCACCACGAACACCCACACCTTCTTCGTTGCTGTCTGACTCCTCGTTTTGGCGGCAGCTCTCCTCGTAACCAGCGGACCCATCAGGTCGACTTGCACAGCTTCAAAAGGCCTGCTCGGGACCAACTTGTCAGGTAACACGTCCTTCATGGTAGCACGACATTCCTTAGCCCTCTCAACACTGCAGGGCCAACATTTCTTCACTTCCATGATGGCCAACCTCCTTGCCTTCACAATCCAGCACCAACGGCGGCTCTCAGCTAAAGTTCCACGGACACCAGAGTGAAGCTCAACATGCGCTTCTCTCATAAAAACAGCAGCTAACCAATTACCAGGCTCCAAAATTATTAAACCTGGCATGTCTTCAAATATCAATTTACGGCCACCAGTAATGGCGTCAATGACTGGCTGTCCACGACCAACCATCTTAAGAATCCTCATCTCCCTGGTCACATACTTTCCACCGGGACCAACGACAGGCCAGGTCAATGATACTTCATGCACTAATGGATTTAATGACGCATAATTGCCTTTAGCGTCATTTATCCACTCATCCTCTTGGCTTCGTGACACAATGAAAAGTTCCGCCGCCGCCATAAAACTGTACAAAGACGGCTTGTACACAGAATCTGCGGCTGCTACATGACTACCAGCGGCTGTAGCCTTACCTTCTTGTCTGCTCTTTAGCTTCTTCAACCAGGTGTTCGCAACTTGCAGGACAGCTGCCATAATACGTTTGGCCTGTCCAAATGATCTCCTGTGCTTAAACCTAAAGACATCTTCAGCGGCTTCTCCGGCAACCTTCATTGAACATAACTTAACCATTTTGGTATTCAACTCCTCTGGGGGTAAAACCTGCTTGACTTCTTCGGCAGTTTTCACCGGCCACGCACTTTCATCCTGGCGCAACCATTTTGGGCCCAATCTGTACCTGGAACCTGGTCCCAAATCTGATACTTTGCAGGTGCTTCTGGTGCCCAAATCTGCAACGTTGTGCGTCCCCGGGACCCACCTCCAGTCATCCTTGTTGGTTGCAGATTGAATTTCTCCAATACGATGAGAATTAAATGTGTTCAACATAGCACTGTTGGAAACTATTTGTGATAAAACACATGATGAATCAGTAAAGTACATCACTCTGATAATATCAAATGGCAGGGCATCTCTGACGGACTTTGCCAACCTTGTGGACATCTGGCACCCCATCAACTCAAGGCGTGGAATTGATTCACACTTGACCGGCGCAACTCTTGACTTGGTGGCTAGCAGAAACGTTTCAAATCCTTGTCTAGTTGGCCACCTCAAATATGCATTAGATGCATAAGCCTCTGATGACCCATCCGAAAACATCATCAAGGATGGAAGGCCAGTTGGTTCATCCGGGACCACACAACGGTCAAACTCCAATTTAGCGACCTCAGCTCTGTCCTCCAGCGACTGAACAAGTTCATCCCGTAGACTTTTTGGAATGAAATCTTGCCAGCCCAAATTCAGCAAACATGTTTTCCGCAGGACAAGTTTAATCCTCAACAGAATAGGGCTGCAAATCAGCATCCTCTTTCACCTTCCTTCCCTTGACTTTACCATCTTGGTTGACTCTTGTGGCGATGGACAACACATCGGTGGCTGGCTTCCATATCAGCCCGAGAACCTTGGTAGGCTGGCAATCATCTCCAGAATAAATGACTTGTTTGAAGGAAAAACTACCTTTGCCGATAATCCTGTCGGCCTCTTTCATCATCTCCTTGGCTTCTGGCTTCGATCCTGCTCCCGAAATAACGTCATCTATGAAGCTGTGCTTCTCAAGCTTGACTGCAACTGGAATCTGAGGTAACTTGAATTCCTCATCAGGGTAGGTAGGTATTTGTGGCTCCTTCCATAATTCAGGTTTAGCAACAATTTCACTACCGTTTATCTGTCCCTCTCCATACATCTCCTTGACCTCTGCTTCACTCTTTCCGCCGAACAGGCGGGACGTCAACTTCAGGGCTGTAACTGCCAAATTTCCCGCAGCTAACTCGCCGAAATTCACAACTTTGGTCAGGTAAATTTCAAGTGGACCATCTGGCGTCGGGGAAAATAAAACTCTCTTCATCTGGCTGTCGAACTCTGTGGCCAGGATGGAGTTATAAAACTTGGAGATATCCGCGGTTATACCAACCTTGTAACCGCGGAAAAGCATCAAATGATAAAAAATCTTCTGCATTGGCGGCGGGCCTCCCAGCATTATGTTATTAAAACTGGTACCCTTGAACGTCAGAGAACTATTTGCACACAATCGCATGGGTGTGGAACTTGAATCCTCCTTGAAAGCAACCACTATTGATGAACAAGACTTAGGTCCTTCATACTGCAATTCTTCAGGCGTGGCTTTTTGAAAAACGCCTCTTCTTATGGCGTCGTTGAATACCTCCACATACATTCCATAGGTACCTTCCTTGACCATCCTGGCACGATCCTTTTCAGCAATTTTGCGGGCTAAACTCTCATTGTAGGGTAGAGTGTGAGGATCTTCAATATAAGCATATTGACCTGTCCACTTGTTGGACTGCAAGTCTAGTGTTAAACCTGCCTCAATTATCCTCTGCCTCTCACGCTGGTCCCAGGTAGTGCCGTCGGCCATAGCCTTGCACTCTTGACAAGCAGTACATCCTGGACAAAGTGCCTGCGGCTGTACGCCAAACGATTCAGACGTCAGAAAGTCTGGCAAAGTGCCTCCACTGACACTGACAGCCTTATAAGCCGACTTTTGATCTCCAGCTCCACCATCAGCACTTGTACAGATAAAACCACTACCAAAAATGGTTCGCCACAACATAGACTGGCCCACTTTCTGGTAGGTTGAAGGAAACACGTCAGGATGTGTATTTCCAATGATGATATCTAAGCCTCCACTAATATATGTAAACCTTTCTGGCGGCATTTTAAATATCTCGGCGGCAGTTTCGGGGTGGACCGAGCGCATCTCGTTGGCCCCGCCGAGGGTAGGCATGACAGCTGCCTCAAACTCCCTCAAATTGCCGTCCCTATCCTTCAGATAAAACACAACATTGCGGCAGGAAGACTCACTGCCATCAGCTACAGAAATAGTTGTATATCTGCCGGTAGATTTCAGCTTCAACTTGTTGGATAACTTCTCAGACACAAGTGGCAAATTTGCCCCGGAGTCAAACATTACCGTGGCGTGGCAGGTGCCGCCGCCAGGTGCTACAACAGGAACTAACTGAAGTAAGAAGGTACAGGGGCTGGGTGCAGAACTTGACTTGTAGACTGTATTCACACCAGCACTAGCCTCATGGAGTAACCTTGAATGGTATCTGTCACAATTATTGGTACCACAAACACCAAGCTTATCCGATTTATTACACTTGTCAGCAGTATGGCCGTCACACAAGCAGAGTTCACATAACTTCTTCTGCTGGACAACTTTCTTTCGGTCGACCACATCCATCTTCTTAAACGTGAGGCAACGGAAAATCGGGTGTTTCTCCTTGCAGTTCTCCACAGGACATGCACTGTTCCACTTGGAAGCCTTGTCCTTCCCAGCCTTTCCATTCTTATTGTCGCTGCGGCCAGATACTTGCGCGGCGGCAGCTCTGTCACGATTTCTCTTGCCGGCGCCACTGTCATAGGACATATCACCGGCCAACATGGCACCCCTGGTCCTCTCCAGCAGTTCTACAATCTTCGGGATGTTTGGTTGGTTCATGCTACCTAGCTCCATCATAATTTTGTCTCTCAAATTTTCAGGGCACTTGTCTTTAAAAATATGAATAAGAGTTAGGTGGTTGTAATCCTTAGCTGCAGAACCAACGATGGCTTCTACCTCCTGCATCATGCTCTTGAAGGTAGCAATTGCGCTAACCACGTCCACAGGTTTATCCACAGGTTTCATCTTGTTCAACTTGGTTAAAATCCTCATGAACCGGCGAGTGTTTGATAAAAACATCTGATCAAGAAACGCCCATTGTTCATTATGATCTCTAATCGCTGACACTTGCTTGCGTAGTTCCGGGTTGGTTATCACCTTCTCCATACACAACATCAGACTTAACCTCTGGTCAGCAAATCCATAACCAGAACATAGATCTTTAAAGACCTGTTTAAAATTTGGGTAATCCGTGTCAGTACCGTCGAACGACGGCAACAAACTGTTGTCCCAGCGCCCGTACTGCGGGTTGGAACTCCGAATATCCACAGCAGACATACTTCTGGAGAGCATGGCAGGTGTCCCACTCTCATCCAGATTAGATGAACGACGTTCCATCTCTCTAAGCCTTCGGTACATATCACGTACTTCTTGGCGCAACTCCACGGAAATTTTAAGCACTCCCATGTCCATCTTCACCTTCTCAATGACGTCGAGGTTCCTGGCGACAGTGCTTGACCTCGCGTCATCTGAATCATTGTCAAGCCAGTACAGAATTTTTGTACACTGCTCCAACGACGCATAAACTTTATCTGCAACAGTTTTCTGCTCACTAGCTTCATCCAAATCACGCTTAAACTCGCGCAGCTCACTAGTCTCCACGGCAGGTTTTAGACTTTTTATTAGGTCCGATTGGTCCTTGACCTCACTAAAAATGTCACGAATTGATTTTACAGTCACATTTTCACATGAATTAAAACTTTGGCAGGCTTTTAGATTGTCATAAAACACTTTTAACTGTTCATCAAAAACTTCTAGCCTTTCACTGCCAATAGCGATAGCTCGCTCAATTTTCTGCTTTTTGGTTAGTGGCATATTGATTCACTAGGTACTTATTTCACAGAAAAATTGTCACAGTTTATTGCATCAATAATTCACTGGATGCTATTGATCTCTTGATGAATGCTAACGCCTATTCATCAGATACTTTGAAATTGTCTCAACCATGACACTTTGGTTGAGCTTGACTTCCGAATTAGCGGGAAGTTCACGAGATCAGTTGGCGAACATACAAACCCCCAATACCAGGAACCATCAAGTTTCAACAGCAGGTTTGAATATAGATTTATTGATGAAATTATTTCAAAGACCTGAAATTACAATATCAATTAGTTCATAATTCCAGTTATTTATAACCACGTAATCTTATTTGCTTTTTAAAAAATCATTTTTCTCTACGGTAAAAAATCTTTGGAAACTTTGGCTTTAAAGGAAAATTATTTGGTTTAATAAATCATTGTTAAATGCAACAATAAGGCACATAAAAATTACTAAAACATATATTAATCATAATTAAGTTTCATGCTTAGCTGGCTAAAGCCTTTTTAAAACTACATATAATCGTCCTATACACCATACTTCTTAATTAAAATAACAAATTCTACCTGAAGCTCTTATGGTTTCAAATCCCTGATATACTAGGGTCGTTCACACACTATGAGACCAATGATAGGCCCAATTTTGTTCTCCGAAATCTTCACACTCTCATATCTCATTCAAAAGTAAAGAACGTGCGCATCATAATAAACAAAACAATCCATGCCGCGCCACATTATGAAAGGAAAGCCATAAAAAGACGACATTTGCGCTTGGTTTTCAAATAATGATAAGGAATTAATTTCGTACTTGATAAACACAAAGCTTCCTCGAAAAGAGGTTAAGACAAAAAATGATATTATTACTAATCAAATAACAAGAAAGTTGTTGATAAATGACTTTTTCTAAAACTTTTGAGAAAATAGCTAATAAACTTATTGGCCTATAGTTTGATGGATCAGCTTTTTCATTAGAATTATTCCCTTTTAACTTAAAAATAGGTATAACTTTTGCGATTTTTAATTCAGAAGGTATTTTTCCAGTTAAAATAGTTTGGTTAATGACATGAGAGAGAGGAAGAGCAATAACAGAAATTATTTTCTTTAAAAAAGAATTTGACAGGCCAAAAATGTCCATACTTTGTTTATTTCCCATTTTTTTAACAATATCTATAACTATATTTGGGTTTATTGTATGCATTTTAAAACTGGAATTATAATTAGGTATATAGCTACACGGATCAATGTTAGAAGGATTTATTTTAGATGATATCTTGCTTGCTACAGAAGTGAAGTGTTCATTCAATTTCTCAGAAATTTCTGCATTATCCAAATATATAGAATCATTAAACTTCAATTCATTGATACATGTTGCTTTATCTTTTGTTTTTCGGATTGCATCTCTAATAATATCCCAAGTTTTCCTCAAGTCAGATTTACATTTTTTTAGCTCATTACAATAATACAATTTTTTAGCTGTTTTTATTGCACGATTATAGACATTTCTATATCTATTATATATCCTAATATTTTCAGCAGTTGGTTCATTAATACATAACGTTGACAATTCAAATTTTTTTTTTTTTTTTTTTTTTTTTTTTTTTTTTTTTTTTTTTATCTCTACATCTCATTAAACCATCAGTCATAAATTTTTCAATTTTATGTATGTTCTTATTAATTCTTATCTTTTGTAAAGGAAAAGAAAGTTCATAAAATTCATTAAAAAGCTCATAAAATTTATTAAAGCAATGTTGGGGTTCCATACTGTTAGTTACATTTTCCCAATTAACATTTCTTAATAGATTGATAAACTCAGTAATTTTTTCTTCATTAATATTTCTTGTAAAAATAAAAGATTCTTTACTTGCTTTATATGAATAAGGTGTTATTGTGAAAATTGGAAAATGATCAGATATATCATTTAATAAAATTCCTGAATGAAAACTATTATCTTTTGCGTTAGTAAAAATTTGGTCAATACATGTTGCTGTTGTTCTAGAAATTCTTGTTGGTCTTGTTATCAAAGATAAAAAACCATTTGCAATGCAATTTTCAAGAAAATCATTTGTTTTTTCATGACAATAGTATTTTAGAATATCAAAATTAGAATCTGTGAAAATGTAAGAGGCACATTTAAAAGACATTAATTTACTTTGTAGGTTAGAAAAATTATCAATAAAAAAATCCATTTGTTGAGATTCTGTAAATCCAATTTTAGTAGTATTAGGCCGGTAGACATTACTTAAAACAAATTTCTCTCTGTTATATTCAAGTTGAATTGTGAGTGACTCAAATAAACCTTCTTCAAATGTTGACAATTCATTCAATATTTTGAATTTTAGATTTTTATGAATATAATAGGCTATCCCGCCGCCCCCTTTATTATTTCTACACTTATAGATAAAGATATAATCATCTATTTTAAAAATATCTTGGTCATAGATAGTCCAGACTTCTTGCAATGATATTACATCTATTATGACTTTATTTTCTTTTAAATAATCTATATATTCTTTAAGCTGAATAAATTTACTATTGAGACTTTGTATGTTCCAAGAGAGAAATTTTAATGTTTTAAATTGTTTACATTTTTCAATAAATTGTTTGTTATTAAAGTATGCACATGATAAATCAATTTCATAATACGGATTTTCATAATTATTACCATTTAATGTAGAATCTTTATATCTAGATAAGAAATCATATTCAATATTATTTAAAATCTGACAGATATTGCCCACCCTATCGAAAATCATTACATAAATATAGTGTGAGACATATACATAAAAGGTATAATGAAGAAAGGAAGTTGGGGCTGTAAGGGGAAAATAGGGAGAAGTTTTTAATGAATGAAAGATATGGAAATTGGGTATAATTTAACATATAAACAAAGATCACTAACAAGGGTATAAAATTATATTTACATGAAGCAATTTTTAGTTGCGAAGCTACTCTATAATTAAAATATTGTAAAATATAATGTAAGAGGATAAAACTTAATCAAAGTATTACATATAATAGAATAATAATGTTTATCTCTTAACAATATTTCTCAATTATTTGATTGGGTGTGATTTCAAACATTTTTACTTTAAATACTTTCTCACTCTTTTTAGTAATAAATTTGACAATTTTGCCATCTAAATGCCAAACTTTTTCAAATTTCTCAGATTGAATCAATTTTTGCATGACAGCATAACGGCGTTTAGTAAGATCAGCAGCAATACGATAGCTTTTTGTGCCTTTTTCACTATCAATTTTCCGAACCTTAGCAAAATTTTTGTTGGCAAGAATTAGATTTCGAAGGTTGCGGTTTTTGAAACGCACAAAAATAGGTGGGCACATATAATTACCACTCTTTGGGATGGGCAATACATGAGCTGTTTCGATGTAATCTGATGGATGTTCAACGCTGAAACCAATAGAATCTTTCTTTTTGATCAACACAGGCTCAAGCACCTCATGAACCGCGGCCATGCAAAGCTTAGCATGGTCATATTCAGAGATATTTTTGGCTTGGGCTTCTGGTACAAATAAGCCATTTATACGCACACAGTAATTCCTTGATGCCTGCTCTCTAGCATCCACTCCTTCTCTGACAGTCTCAAGTCCTTCCTTTAAGGGAAGTATATCCTTATCATTAATTTGTGCTTTAAATGCAGATAGTTCGCTTTTTAAAGCATCTAAATCTGCCTTTTTAGGCCTGGACTCAAGATCATCATTGAGCTTCTTTATCTCCTCTTTCAGATCAGTATTTGCATCCTGCAAATCACTCATGGCTTTAGAAAGAGATGCCAGTTCTTTTTCATTTGCAGTAATACGGGCAGACAGACTCTCAATTACTTCTAATTTAGATAGTCTATCCTTGATATCCCGAATATCTTCTGTTAGTGTAGTTTCTACACTTAACTTGTTAAACTTTGACATTTTGTTAATTTGATCCCTTGTATAGGAAATGAATTACAAATACATGTGTTTATAGGATGAAAACTAAACACTAACTGAAAACTAAACACTAACTGAAAACTAAACACTATTAGGGGATTATTCACAAGATTTTTTTAAAGAGTTAGGTAGCAGAGAAGGGGGGGGGGCTTATAATTAAGATTTACAGACAGGCGGACAGATATTACTTGTATAGTATAGCTTTGCTACTTATAATAACTTATAGAAAAGAAAGAAGAAAACTTGGAGCGGTGGGGATGGTGGGGGGTGCTAAGTGGTGTGAAAAATGGGAGGTCATTGGGAGGGGCAATGGGCGTATTCTGCTTACGAGAAAATTGGTGTCTGTCGTCCATCAGAAAGAGGACACGGTATTCTGGAGAAAAAAAAACAGCCAAAAACCATGACATATTAGAGAGATTTTAATAAAAGAACAACTTCCTAATAAAGAAGCTACACTTTAAGGGTCGTATTTCTATAGTCATAAAAAATCAACTGATAATTAAGTTAACATTCAGCTTTTTTATGCTTTATTATTATTTTTTCTTTTCATAATACAAAATCCTATGGATGTTAGTCCATAAAGTGCGTAGTATATAGTCACCAGTCACAGAGGGTTGAAATAGGCTAAAACTTTGGGTACTTTTATTAAATTTTGATTAGTTGAAATTAAAGTATTATTATTTCTATAATGTAGCTGTAAAATGTAGAGATCTAAAGGGCCGATAAATTGATGAAAGAAAAATTTCCCCTTCTATAGAATAAAATTATTATTATTATTTGAAACGTTTAGACACTTAAGTAATCAAAATTCGCTAAAAGTACCCAAAGTTGTTGAGTCAACGAATATAATGTTATCATATTTGGGTACTAGTGTAATATACAGCGCAATGTCTCCTCCCTCCCTGAGTAATAGGGGTCATAACTTTTTCATTTTTCATTACTTAATCAATAAAATTTTAATAATTTTTTGTCCCCCCTTTAACCCATTGTATGGGCAAATAGTGTTAAGAGGCCAAGAGAGGTCATTATACCTAAAAGTTTGGTTTATATCATCATACCATAGGCGTAGCAACGCCTTTGATTGATTTAGGTCATCTTATAACACACACACACACACACATACACAAACACACACAAACACACACACACATAACTAATATTGAAAGTATTTTTAGCATGCAAATCGAGGCATAAAATCTTCACTTCCCTCACTCTATCTTTCACAATAACGCTAGGTATTACTAAAAATTTGGTTTATATCATCATACCATAGGCGTAGCAACGCCTTTGATTGATTTAGGTCATCTTATAACACACACATACACACACACACACGCATAACTTATATTGAAAAGTATTTTTAGCATGCAAATCAAGGCATAAAATCTTCATTTCCCTCATTCTATCTTTCACTATAACGCTAGGTATTACTAAAAATTCGGTTTCTATCATCATACCATGAGCGTTGCAACTCCTTTGATTGATTTAGGTCATCTTATAACACACACACACATATACACACACATACACACATAACTAATATTGAAAAGTATTTTTAGCATGCAAATCGAGGCATAAAATCTTCACTTCCCTCACTCTATCTTTCACTATAACGCTAGGTATTACTAAAAATTCGGTTTCTATCATCATACCATAGGCGTAGCAACGCCTTTGATTAATTTAGATCATCTTATAACACACACATACACACACACACATGCACATAAAGGCACAAAACTAATATTTAAAAGTATTTTTAGCATGCAAATCAAGGCATAAAATCTTCACTTCCCTCACTCTATCGTGCTAAAAGTTTGATTTATATTACAATCTAACCACACAAAAGTAAAGAAACAGTATATATAGGCCAATAAAAATTAATAATAATGGTAGATTGTATACTGGCCTATCATTGGTCATTTGTATTGTATGATGTAATTTATTTAGACACTATACGCTGTTTCAAAAGTAAATACACACTAGGGTGGGTCGATTTTGGACATTTTTTTTCTGAGGCCAAAGCGGGGATCTGCACTCAATTTATAAAGATATAATACACCTCTGGATAATTTAAAATTTATCCTAAGTCTTAAAACCGCTGACGACCAGACATTCAATTGTATAGCTTTTTGTAATTGGGAGTCAAAAATTTATTGAATCAGAACTATGGCTTCATGGTGCTCCCAGGAAATGCCTTGAGGAGCTGAGTCAGGAACTTTTGTCCGTTTAAAAAAATCTCGTTCCAAGCCTGAGAAAATCTAAAAACCTCTACAAATTGGACAATTCTCAATAAACCTTTAAAAAATTTGGTTTTTTAGTGATTTCTAAGGCTAGGAACGAGATATTTTGAAACGGACAAAAGTTCCTGATTCAGCTCCTCAAGGCCTTTCCAGGGAGCACCATGAAGCCATAGTTCAAATTCAAAAACTTTTTTGAATGTCGTCTTTGCATACTAATAAGTAATTAATTATATTTTTAAGTGGTCGTGTTCTAAAACTCAATTTTTTAAAATTCTTTTTCGGTCAGAAATGTTTTTAAGGTTAATTTTATCTGTTACATATCCCCGCTTTGTCTAATTCCGCTATGAACCCATCCTAATACACACACATAACTAATATAAAAAGGTATTAATATCATGCAAATAAAGGAAAAAACCTTACTTCCCTCACACTATCTTTGTCTGAAATGCTGTAAATAAAAAAAAGGTTTCATTTTGTAATTCATTTATAAAATTATACTAACAGAAACACACATACACACATCTAAAATATATAATTTAAATAATTATAAACCTGATCTAACCAAAGCTACTGTAAAAATATGACGGAACCTACTACTTCGTTCTCTTTACATGATCCAAAACTTTTATTAAATATTGATTTGGTAGTAATCTTTATCAACATCAAAATAAGTCTAATTTAAAAATTAATAATATTCATCGCAATTTGGGTTTAAATCAAATTGTCTTAAATCCTTTAAGATCCTTGGGTTTGTATGTAGTTAGCGGGGATATTGCAGGAGAAAGAAACTATTTTGCCAGACGTACATAAACTAACTATGAAAAAGACTTGCCGTCAAAGATGACCAATTTTGTAACTGTAAAATGTAGTGACGCGTAAGCAAATTTATTTTTGTCTGATTGGTTAAAATTACATACAACAAATATACAGGGGTAAAGTAATATCAAAATAATATAAGTCCTTTATATAAAGTATTTTTTTGTCTATAGCTTAAGATTTACCTAAGGTTTAAATGGTTTAAGGCTATTTGATTTCTATATCTAAGTTTGATTTAATGCTATTTTTCAACTTTCCTTACTCCTAGATGGTAGGAGCGTAGCCGCTATAACATTTAAAGTAAAAATATATGAATTTTTTATTTGCAAATATGATTCTTTTATTTTTTGGGGGAGGCTCTTTCGAGATAATTCATCCCCCCCCCCCCCACAAAAAAAAAACTTTATCTGAAAGTCCTAAAGAGATACTACGCCTGTTTATGAGCCTTATTAACTTATTTAATTATGACACATTTAGAGTCCAGTATCTCAATTATAAAATAGACAAAATTAGTTATCGCTTTACCCCTGAAAGCCCTGATTAGCCTCTATTTAAATATGAATTTAAAAAGATTTATTTACTTCTGCTTTCGTTCCCTTTAAGTTTTTCATTTTTCTTTGCTAATACCTTTAAATATAAATTCAAAACAGGGATGGAGGGTACATTCGACTGAAATCAAAGATTTATCTATAAATTATCATACAAGTACAAAATTTTATCTCTTTTCAACTGGCTAACTAGCGCCAGGCCTCTAAAAACCATGACTATTGAGAATGTCTTCTCTAGTCAAGTATATTATACTAGCGGCTTCGCCCCTAGCCTCCAGGGGCTTTGGCCCAAGAGGTACTATATAACCATGACTATAGAGACACTACATTATCTATAGTGTAGATGGTTGATTCTAAAGCAGTGTCTATATACTCTAGTCATGCATAGCATATAACCATGACCATAGAGACACTACCTTATCCAAAGTATAGTAGATGTTTGTTAATAAAGCAGTGTCTACTGATGTTCTAAAAATTTATTTCATAGAACATCAACCAGTCATTTAAAAAAAAACTTGTGGATATTTAGTAAAATCTAAAAAGATCATTAAACTGTGATATAAAATATCATGATTATATCACTATTTAATAACCCAAATGTAAATTCTAGATGCATATCTTTAAATATGATTAATTATATCAGAAAACATTAGTTTATATACAATATTCAAGTGAGGGATGCGCGATAGCATCCAACGGTCAAATTATTTAGCGCATTTTTGGCGGTCAAATTGAACCAGATTTGGCGCAAAATACTTTTAGAATCCTTCTTCAGCTTTGTCCAGCTTCTTTCATCCGTCCACTTGTCTGTTCCTTAATCCTGTCCTAAATTAGATTTTTAAATCTGCAAAAAGAAGAATTAAATAACTTAAATTATATAACAAAAGCAATAATAAATAAGCACAATCCTAATAGAATAACAACATAATATAAAGTAAACCAATGAAGAATTGAAGACAAAACTGATAAAAAGAATTATCAACGATTAAACCACGTTTTAATCGGAAATTAGTAGTATGGTAGCGCGTAGCTTTTGCGGTCAAATTTAAACGACAAACAAACCAAGGAAGGGAGCCGACACTAGTTCCCAAATTCTAAGTTAATCTATATATTATTTAGGGTAATTTCCTAGGGGTGTTTTCTATCTGTTTGGTAGAGGTCCAGCATTTTGCGAGATCTTTCGCTACAGAAAGGAAGATATCCTTTTAGTTTAAGGGCTACTAATTCAAATTCAAGTATGATTTCTAAAAATTTAATCAAATAAAAATTTACTAGTTGATTCCAAATTCCCTTCAATCCCTGATATAAATAGATTTTCCTTTGGAAAGAAATATCCTTGTATGTTTTCTGACAGTAATCCAAAATTATTTCCATTTATTTGAAATAAAACGGTTTAGTAAAGCAAAGCTTCTCTTTAAGTTGTGTTGTGTTACAGAATTATTGTTTAAAAATTATTTCTAATTCGTTCCATTCTAGGAATCATCATTCTCAAAATCAAGAGAAGGGGATAATAAAATATGGACTTTTTGGTAACATGAAAGAAATGCTAAGCTTGTACCTGATTGCAATCTTCTTGTTAAAAAACAATATGCGCTATCCGTTACAGACGGACAGACTGGCCATAAATGTAGAATATATTTGCTTGTAACAATTTGAAATATATAGAAGCTTTGATTTTATTGGACAACATTTTTCTTGTTATAAATTTGTATCTGTATGTGTGTGTGTGTGTGTGGGTGTGTGTGTGTGTGTGTGTATGGTTGTAAATTTGGTTGGCTGGTCTTGTTTGGACAGTAAGTAAAACTTATTCAATAAACTGGTATATTCCTTATTTCTTTAGTGGATCATTTATAATCCCTCCCCCTTTCTTGCACTTTAATGTTTCATTACGATACTATTATAAGTATTGTTTTTTGTATGTCAGTAAAGATCTCGCTAATAACTAAATCGATTGAGTTCTCTATTTCAGGGAAGCTTTCAAACATTGGATGATGATTACTAGAAACAGTTAGGTACAAATTAGAAAGCGTAGTAACTCTGTAATCATTACCAGAAAGTACATGCGTCCAGTTAGATATGATGATTTTAAAACTTTTTTGTAAGTTATGATTATCCTATTCATATGAGTTTTTGAACATTGATTCCAAGACAACAAGGTACAATATTTTAATATAATCATCTCAATAATCAAGTAATCAATAATGTAAGTATGTGTTTGGACAGAATCCTGTATTAATAAATTTTGCAGTAAGTTTATGTACAATATTGGGTAAACCTTTAGATTAATATTCTGCTTAATAAAAAATTAATAAAAATTTTGAAATTTTTAAGCCAACGAATGAGCAATAAAAATATTAAATTGTGGTGTACCATAATAATATACTGGCCAATGTCCCTTCCAAAAACCTTAGCCACTTTTGGATTTTCATCCGATGGGGGTGGGGGGAGGCTGCACTCCAATTGCGGTAAAATGTAATTGTGCCAATAAACCTCTAGCACCACGCCCCCAAAACATATTTTTTCTTTCATTTCTCTTAAGAGGACACTCAAAGAATTTATTTTTGTCCAGCGCAGATGAAAATACAATGAAAATTGGAAAGAGTTGACCGAATTAGCTATCTGTAATCTTTAAATAAATAGCTGACGGAAAAGTTAAATAAAACAACAGAGGTGGATTCTTTAAAAAAATTTGCCCCACTAATTGCTTAGTGGGGCAAAATTGTTTTTTTTTAAGAATCCACCTCAGATCTATAGTATAGATGTGTATACAGACAGCTATCTTTCCTTTCTTTTTCAAAGAACTCTTTCGTCTGGTTCTAAATTATTTCCTGCTACTTGGCTGTGTTAATATAAGCGACACCATTGGTTGATTTTTCATTACTCAATAGAAAGGTTGCACAAGGTGGTTGCGATGGGGAGATACAGTTTTCCCTTTAGTGTATTACTCTAATAATAAAACCATTAAAAACAGCATCTATAAAGAGTATTATTTTGCCTTTAACCTTTCTACAATTAAAATTATAAAATAGAATATTTATACCAAAGTACTCCGAGAAAAACTCTATATCAAGTATTAGAAAATTTATCGAACTATAAGTCAGCAGTTAGCATTGTCCCTTTAAAGTCCATACCAACTATTAATCCTAATAATACCCCCCCCCCCTTCCCCCACCTTTACACCTTTTAGTACAGAAGTACTATATAGATTTAATTAGGCATAAGTAATGCAAGCAACGGACTTCAAAACAGGATTAACAAAAATCAAAATCAAAGAGAAATTCTTAAAAGTTGGAGAATAAGGATGACAACAATCATAAAAGCGAAGCCTAAACCAAACAGACAGTCAGACAAACGAACATTAACAAAAACAGAGTGTCCTCACTTTTAAGATTGGTATTATTTACAAAATTTTGTGTATATCTAAAACAAAACTTTATTTCTTGGATAAACCTAATTTTTAGAATTTATTATAGAGATGCTTTTCAAAAACAATATTCTATATTCCTATTTAATTGATTTTTTAATGTGGATTCCTTAAAACTTTTAGGCATAATGTAACAAGCTAAGCATCTCCTTAATCAAGTCTTAAAATAAAGTGTGTTCATATGAATTTATTAAGCAAAAAAGTTTTTTTTTTGTATATTTTCGGATATAATATTGATTTCATTGTCCTCTCCCTAGCTGTATTTTGTTTAAACCTGTCAATTTTCTAACTTGACAGAAAAAAAATAATGGAAAAAATGGCACAATATGCATTTTGAATTGATTTATGCTTTATAATAAGACGCTTTACATAATATATGTATTTTATTTGAATGTGCAAATAGCAATTTTTCTTAATAAGTATGTCATGGCAATTCTTTTAATAAGTCATGAATTAATAGAAAAATAAGAAACAGTAAAAAAAGCAGTCCAAGCAGTTTTCTTGTTAAAATACGATAGAATAGCCAATGAATGAGAGGCCAGAATACACTAATGGTAAAATATATGCTGGACTCTCATCGGTGATTCTGTCGTATGACGTCATAATCTGTGGAGTCACTTTTTCTTGCTTTTAAAAAATTGTCAAGTATGGCTCCGAAACCGATTAATTTCCAGATGGATTAGAACCGTTTCTAAGCCATAATGAAAATCATGTACAACATCGTTTTCAGGCAATTTTTATGAATGTTAAAATATAATTTTTGTTAGACCGGAGCGTCGGCCCCTCGGGGCTATAGGTAAATCTTAAAATTATTATTTTTATTTTCTGCGGAAAGCTGTCTATAATACGATACGATAAGTAACTATTCTCTGCATTAAAAACTTTTTTACTATGCATTTAAAACATAAAGCTATGAGGCTTAAATAGACTCACAAACACCCAGAGAGAGAGGACATTGGACTGAAAATAACACTGGTATCCAAAGTTTTTTAACTTATTAACTTTGGCAACTATTATAGTATTTGGAATGGTTGTTCCAAACTAGTAGTGTTTAAATCATCATTGGTTTATCATCATTGGGGATGAATATAAATCTATTTTCCATTATCTTATCCCCTAAAATCCCTGGAGGCAGCAGAAAGACATATGTTAACGCCCTAAACTCTGTTGGCACGAGTGGATTAAAGTATCAGGAACTGGCAAAACAACAACCATCATTTTGACAACATATTTCTTTTTACCTTCGGGTTTGACATTATCAATGTTTTTTTGAGAGTAGAGGAATCATTGACATTTTTACATGCATTGGGAAGTTTTAGCAATTCTCATGAAGATTAAATTTTTAATCTGCTTTTTAGTGTTTTTATTGTTTTAAACATTTTTTAAAAGTTTTTTTAAACATTGACAGTAAAAAATCCTCGAACATTGAGAAAAAATCCTCGAACATTGAGAAAAAATCCTCCAATAAAAACATCCAATAATGTTAATGCTCTTCTTTCCAGTGCTTCTTGAAAAAATGAATTATTTTGTAGTCTTAATGTAACAATAAAAAATTAACAATTATGATGAAAAATCTTCCCAGTTTCATTACTATTGAGTCCAGTAAGACCTTAACAATTGCTGTAAAATTTAGTGCTTTTATACAAAGTTTCTTGATGAGCACTAAAAATTTTATGTTTATTTTAAAAAATAAAGGTATTTAGTTTTTCAATAGTTAGTTTATAGTTTATTTCTTGAGGTTAGGTTATGTTAGGTTATGTTAGGTTATATTGAGTTATTGGGATTTAGGGGCCTCTGCAGGGTTATCATGGAAAAAATGAATTGTGGAAGGCTGAACAGTAGGGTGGGTTCATATCGGAATTAGACAAAGCGGGGATATGCAACAGATAAAATTAACCTTAAAAACATTTCTGACCGAAAAAGAATTTTAAAAAATTGAGTTTTAGAACACGACCACTTAAAAATATAATTCATTACTTATTAGTATGCAAAGACGACATTCAAAAATTTTTTCGAATCAGAACTATGGCTTCATGGTGCTCCCTGGAAAGGCATTGAGGAGCTGAATCAGGAACTTTTGTCCGTTTCAAAATATCTCATTCCTAGCCTTAGAAATCACTAAAAAACCAAAAAATTTTATGGTTTATTGAGAATTGTCCAATTTGTAGAGGTTTTTTAGATTTTCTCAGGAACGATATTTTTTGAAACGGACAAAAGTTCCTGACTCAGCTCCTCAAGGCATTTCCAGGGAGCACCATAAAGCCATAGTTCTGATTCAATATATTTTTGACTCCCATTTACAAATAGCTATACAATTGAATGTCTGGTCGTCAGCGGTTTTAAGACTTAGGATAAATTTTAAATCACCCAGAGGTGTATTATATCTATATAAATTGAGTGCAGATCCCCGCTTTGGCCTCAGAAAAAAAATGTCCAAAATCGACCCACCCTACTGAACAGGCATTTTGTGCACAATTTAATGGTTATAATTTTGCCATGTACCAAAAATATTGGTATTTTCTATGAATTACACAAATACAAATCCCCTTCTTTTCATGTTATAGTCAGAAGCTTGAAGCAACTGTAGTTCTCTTAAAAGATTATGAGCTATTAATTATCATTTTATAAATTAAAGCTAATTTTTAAGCTAGATTTTTGATAAACACTGACATTACGAGAATAGCGTTATATTCACTTAAAAGAGCAGTAAGAAATAGGACTCTGAAATTAATCTTTCTAAAAGAAAGAAATTTCAATTCCCCATTCATGAATTTAGCTTTATTTTGTATACAATCAAACTTTAACAAGAACAATTTTGTCCTGTAGTAAATCAAAATATTGAATAAGGAGGCGGGGATAGTATTTATTTTTTTCTATCCTTAACCACTGCGGGGAACATACCTTCGGGACTACCCAAAACCCACTATAACCTAATCTAAGCCCAACAGGCATTTTTAGAGAAAAAGCTAGACAATTTTGTTCAAAGAGGGAAATTGTAAGTAATATAAAGAGGAGCTACTCTCCCAACAACGTTATTAGCATATGGGTGATTAAACCTTTCTATTCATAAGTCCATCTCATACCATAGAAGTTTGGTGCTTTCCCCCAAAATGCATAACAAGCAAATAAACTCTCTTATATAAAACCTCTAGGCCTATAACTGCATTGCCATAAACCAATAAACTGTACCCAATATAACCTAACCTAACCTAAAGTAACAATTAACACTACAATTATCTGTATCAACCTCCCTTAATTCACAGAATTTTCCGTGCTTAACTTTTCAATTTGAAGGAAACTGGCATTTATCTCCTATCAATTAAGTTGAAGATATTTACACTGTTAAAAATAATTTTTTTTTTTAGCATCAGATGATACTCCATATTCTTCACATTAATGTATAGTATCAATCCGTACGTAGTAGGAAAAAAACCTCATTACGATACAAGGAAGTTTTCAATGCTGTATTAAGTATTAGGTAATGTTCTGTGAAGTAACACGTAGTACTAAATAATGTATTTGTCTGTATAGTATTGTCTAATACGCTCTTGGGAATATAATTCAATACCCTAGAAGTAATTTTTCATTGCCCTCCTTTGCAATTGTTGTTACCCTCTATCATAATTTTTGATACTTTGTAGGGAATGAAACTGTTTTACTTTGTATGAAAGATCAGTTTATAATATATGATTATTATATGTACATATACATTTTGTTATATCAACAAACATACCAAGTAGAGCCATAAAACATTAATTTAAATGTAAATTTAGTAAAAAAATTACTTTAAAGATGTTTAGGACTAAACATTATCCTTAAAAATAAAAACTATGGTCAGTCATAATTACAAAAAACAAAACTATAAATCTGAGCATAAATAGTAACATTTCTTCTTTGTCTAAAACGACCAAGCATTGAAACACTTCCATGAGAGGTGTGCACGAATGGTGCCTGTTTCAATTATTCTTTACAGTACAGATTCGTACCCTAGAACGAATGAATAGTTACTATTTTAATAAACCATTCTCTTGCGTATTGTCTGATACGCTACAGCGTATGAAATAGTACTAAATCAAGAAACATTTCTACAGCGTATTTTCCGATACCCTACAACGTATAAAATATTACTATTTTTATAAACTTTTCTACAGCGTATTCTATAGTACCCTAGAGCGTATCAATCGATACTAAAAAAATGTATGGGTTCTGAATAGTAATAATTATTGTGCTATATAGTATTACATAGTGTTATATATTAATTATATAGTTGTAGGGTACTTACGGGTCCAATACTCTCCAGAGTATCAATTGATACTAAATAAAAAAATTATTTTTAACAGTGTAAAGACTGAATCCCAATAAATTTTTTTAATGTTTTGGTACCTTTATAATCATATGAGCGTCGTTATGCATAAAATATTTCATTTTCAAACTTTTTGAAATTGTATTTTTAACACACAAAAAATTTCCAACGATCTTTTGATACATTTTGATATTTAGACCCTTACTTCCTTTATTTATGAGAAAAAAAGCTTATTTGGGCAAATATATTAAAGCATAAAGGTGATCAAAAACAATACTTTTCAATAAAAAATTTAACAACATTTAAAACATGGATGACAACTAAAAAATCAAGGATAGGCTACAAGGACATGAATTTCATGGATGTTTTAGAGCTCTTAAATTGCATACGTGAGCATACGCAACTAACAAAACAAGGATGACAACGTCCATAAGAGCGAGTCTCTAAATTAAGACTGTAAGTAGAGTACTTAGATCAAGAATAGGATGACTGTATCAACTGTAGTAAAAACATTTTCAAAAAAAAATTTTACATGGACGCACGGACTCACCGGACACGATGATAGAGTCACTACGATTTACTATCTGTGCCTAACTGCTACAGGAATCAAGGCAAGTTTAGATTCTAAAATGTATAACAGAGCTATCCGTCAAGGACAGACCAGAAAAATAAATAAAAAAAGCTAAGAAGGATTGGGGGGGGGGGGATAAAATGCCACCCTAAAAATGACATAAAACTATGTTCCTTTTATTTTTAACACCATAATTACATATGCTATAAAATATTACATACACAAGCATAAACCAATTGAATTTAAAGCCCCAGTCTTATTATAGAAAGTTGGGCAGTAATTTGTAAAGCGTGCTTCCTTAAATTGGTTTTCCCTCAAAACAACGAGATCAGTTAGTATATAATAGTATAGAAAAATGAAGCCAAAAATTGAAAATGGAATTAACTGTAATTGAATTTTTAAATATATGTAAATAAAAACTTAAAATTTAGGTTACAAATATTTATTACAATTTAATCTTTGAAAGGACATACTTTTAATATAGACAAACTTCGTTTTTTATATATTATCAATGATTCTTAAAGAATTTAGCACCTAAAATATAAAAATGATCATTATTCCAACAAAATGTATTGTTTTCTGTAACTTCCGTGTTAGAATATGTCAACGTAATTATTGTCAAACATGTATAACATGTCGGTATTATGTCAGCAACGATCTCTTTCAACTTTAATCTTTAGTCGACATAGATTGTATATTGGTAGAATTCTTACAGCTTAATGTTTGCAAACATTGTATGAACAATACACTAAATAAAACAAGGATGACAATGCCCATAAGTAGTGAAGCACTAAAAACTCACGGATTGACAAACAGACAAAATGAGTTATATAGCAATTGCTAAATCTTATTATATAAAGTAGTAAGGTTTTTTGTCTGAAGCTTAAGAGTTCAATAACTACTAAACTGATTGAGTTCTCCTTTCAAGGGTAGCTCTATTCAGGCTAGCTTGTTTTTAGATTTAAGCCTTAGTTTTAGAGTATTTTTTGTCCTCTTTTGAATACAAGTTGCTAATGGTCAAAAAAGAAATGGAAGAAAAAACGAAACATATGAGATAAAAATAGAAAATAGTGCAACATTTTTTCTAACGGATGGTCTTTGGTAAGGGGTATCATCACAAAATAAATCAGAAGTCTATCTTCAAAAGCAGCCAAGAAAATCATATTATAGCGTTATGGACTAACGGACGGACATAGTGAATTATAGCGTAGCCTCACTACAAAGTAAAAAAGCCCAGGTGGGACAATAAACATTCCTGGTCAAGGAACAAAGCCAAATAGTTTCCCATAATCATATCATTATATTGTGTATAAAATATTAAAACAAAATCATGAAAATAATTGAAATACCTTCTTGTGGGCTTCTTATTGTATGGTAAGGTTACAGGGATAAAGTAATATGTTTAGTTTTATAGAAAATAGTAAATAAAATGGAAGATATTTTTTAAGCCTAACCCCTGAGGGGATTATTACCCCGTGGGGTCTATACCTCTAACACTGCAGGACCACCTCACCTCGTATCTACCTAATATAACCTAACCTACCCTTGTCTAGTATAAGAAAATACGAATAACTTCTGTTAATTTATATTTATCTGAGAATGAAAAATTAATTATAATTGTGACATTGTTATTATTCCTTTTGCAGTAAAATACTAAAATAAACTTATATTATTGTATTTTTTCGTGATTTGATCCTAATCCCTGGGATCTAACCTAACCCTGCGGGGCCTGTACCTGCAGTAATAAAGTAATATATAACTTTAAATTGCTTTCAACAAGGACATAATTTGCGACCCTCTTGGGGAGAGTTCAACCCTTTATAGAAAAATAACTGAAAACACCATAAATTCAGGCAAAAACGAATTTTGATAACATTTGCAAGACATCAATATGAAAAAAGCACTTTTTACCACAAATAACTAGGTCAATATATACAGCAATATTAATCGGAAAAAATGATTATGAATATAATATTATAGTCTGGAGCCTATTTATGAGAAATTGATAAAGGTAGTTATAAATTGTTTGCATAAGTTTGGACAGAAATGATAATTTTTGACAAATATTTTTAAAAAGCAAGAAAAAGCTTCAAACAGCTAAATTTAGAAAGCAAATGAAATTATTTCTCGTCTGCAATGTTTCAGGCCTTTTAAAAGTTAGGCTGGTAGTTTTTTATTTTCCTTTATCCCTACTGAAAAATGTGGGGAACGTCCAGGAAGTATCGGGGCATGGGAAAGGTATGTCTTTTCTTCACAGTTACAACAGTTTTTAATAATAATTATCTTTTTCTTGGTTTCTTTGTTCTATTTTGAGTTGTATGGTTTTTCTATAATTTGGACACATCTTTTTAAGATCTCGTAAAATGCATGACCTAATTGATTGTACTTGTTAGGGAAGCTTACTTCTGACCTCCTTCGCCTTCCCCCTAGTAGCTAGATAAAAACAGACAAAGATTACAAAAAGAACGAAGCTCTAAAATCATACATAAGAAAACACGAACAGTGACAATTTGCGCCATACAAAAATTTTAAAAAGACAAAAATCAGCATGTTAAAATTGACGTATAGACTTTTCAGTATACATTATAGAGTTGCACGCTTCATAAATTATTACGAACTGTTTCAGGAATCATCAAGTAAAGTTTTAAATCGTTAGGACCATAATTATAGAAAAACTTCGCTTTAAAGTCCGTCTATCCATCTTTTTTAGGGGACTTACTGAACAGACATACACACTCACTAACAAACGCACCTCCACCTACTAAATTTCTTTTAATTGTCTTTTTGAGAAAAAATATGAAAATATTTTTAAAAATCCCAATGGCAGGGTCAGCAAAACTGGGGGCCGACTTCCGCCCCAAAATAAAACTTTCTTTTTTTCCGCGGGGTTTTTGTTGCCTGGATCATTACTACTCCATAATTATGGTAATTAGTAAATGGCGCAATTTTGTGAGGGTTATGTTATATTTATCTGGGTTTTCTCACTAAATTATGTGTAACCAGGAATTGTGGATGCGCCCCTAGTATCTAGGTACTCTAACTTTTGAAAGATAGCCTAAAACCATCAAAAATAAAATAAAGAAAAAACATTTAAAGGCCACTAGAGGCCTCTAGGGGCGTAGCCGCTAGTTAAAATATAAAGAAATATCAAAAGTACAGAAAAAGTATAAAAAAAATATAAAAATATATAAAAACATAAAAAATTAAAATTAGAAAAAAAATAAAAAAATTCTGGGGAGGCAAAATTTTTATTTTTGGGGGTTGTGGGTGTCACACCCCCCAAGAAAATAGTTTAAAACCACCACAGGACCAATAGAAATATACCCTGAAGAGTAGAATCCAATCGGTTCAGTGGTTACCGAGATCTTAAGATTCAGACGGACGGACAGACATTATTCTACTTTGTATTATTAGCTTAAAACTACCACAGGACCAATAGAAATATACCCTGAAGAGTAGAATCCAATCGGTTGAGTGGTTACCGAGATCTTAAGCTTCAGACGGGCGGACAGACATTATTCTACTTTGTATTACAGATATACGGATACTACTTAAATGTATATAACAGTTAGGGAGTTGAATCCATTTTTATAGAAGCAGAAATATAATCTATGATTATGGTTTGGACCCTCTAAAACTGTAATCTACCCTTCCACTTTCCCCTCTCTTGGTGAAGATATCTTCAACGCCGATACGATTTTTGAAATATAAGATTCCACTTTTGTCTCTCTTGTTGAAGATATCTTCACCAAGAGAGGCAAAAGTGGAATCTTAAATTTCAAAAATCGTATCAGCGTTGAAGATATCTTCACCAAGAGAGGGGAAAGTGGAATATTACATTTCCAAAATCGTATCGGCGTTGAAGATATCTTCACCAAGAGAAGGGAAAGTAGAATCTTACATTTCAAAAATCGTATCGGCGTTGAAGATATCTTCACCAAGAGAGGGGAAAGTGGAAAGGTAGATTACAGTTTTAGAGGGTCCAAACCATAATCATAGATTATATTTCTGCTTCTATAAAAATGGATTCAACTCCCTAACTGTATAAGCTTCGCTTTTGATAAGCGGTCTTTTAAAAACACATATTTGTTATTTGCACATCTTGAGTTGAAATACTTTGTAGAAAGGTTGATAATATAAGGTGTCACGCGCCCAGGAAGGGAGGAGTCAGTGGAATATATATCATTCTGATACCCAAAGTTTTATATTTATGTCATGGCTTATAAACTTTGGGTACTTTTACAGAATTTAATTGTTAAGTTCCAAACTAGTATTGTCCAAACTGTTCAACCAATGATTTTAATCTACAGAAGTGGTAATTTTGTTTAATATCACTGGGAATGTACACTAATTTGAAGTCCATTGTCTTGTCCCTTAAGATCCCTGCATGTTCCCAACACTATTCAAATTAGTGATACAATTTCTATATATGTGTGTTACAATGATAAAAGAAAAGATAATTTAACAGAAAAAAAACAAGAAAGTTTTGACTCAAAACAGAAACAGGCTTGCAAAGATTTTTTAGAACAACAAGAATCAAAACATCCATAAAAGTGAGGTTTAACATATTAGAGTGACAATCGTTCTTAAATTTATTCGCTGCCTAATCTTTTAGGAATCACAATCTAAATTATAAACTACATTACAGATTGTACCTAACCGTTTCAGGAATCATGAAGTTTAAAGTTGATATGATATTTCTAACATGCCTAAATTAAAGATCAGATCTAGACCTTAGCGATGCATATTCTATTAGAATTAATTGGAAATTCTAATATTTTTTTAGGTTAGGTTAGGCTTGGCTAGCTCCTATAAAGGCGCAGCACTCAGGCTTTCAAAAGGATTAGGTTGGTGACATTAAGTTATTTATGTCCAGTGTAGGTTAAACACCATTGAAACCCATTGAGATATCATCAATGAATAATAATTTTTCAGGAAAAAAATTATATCTATACCAAATATTGAAATAAAGTAAAAATAAACCATTGACTTTATAAGACGCTTTTTACATATCCATATATCATATTGATCTAGACACATTTTTTCCTCAAGATTTGACACAAAAGATTAAAAGAAGATAAAAAAAGCTCCCACAAACTAACAAAAAACCTTTTAAATCTGAATATTAACATATTAAAAAATATATTTTTAATTAGTATGACTTTTTATACTGTAATTAATACATACATTATCCCTAAAAATATAACAAATTATTGTAATATCGCACAAACGGGAACGGACAATTTTGCATGCAAATTAAAACAAAAATCATATTAATAGTACTTTTTAGTCCGAGCCTTCGGCTTCTAGAAGCTAATAAAGCTGGCTTTTTTCATTTTAATATCCGCAGAAAGCTGTCAATGATACAATGCGATAAATATAACTATTCCAGCATGATCAATATTACAAAAATATGATAAATAATTACATATTAAAGGCCTTTCTTTGCTTTTTTGCTTTTGAACCTTCGACAAAAAACGTGTACCGGAAAAGATCTAATATAAATCCTGCAACAAATGCGTGACAACGTATACACACCCTGAAAGTCAAAGTAGAATCTGATTCATTGAATGAAAGGATGTATAACACAATGCAAAGTATTTCAAACATGTGTTTTTTATGCTTAGACATAAAGAATTTATATATATAAAGGATGGGTACGTCCAAAAGAAGCGAATCTTTTTTAAGAATTAAGAGTCAAGCATCATAGCATGTTAGAAATATATTGATATCAACAAATTGAAAAAATTATTAAATATGGGGGCTAAAAATAGGAAGTTGTTTACAAATAATAATTTGTAAACAGATTAATATTCAATCAATGACGTAAACCTTCTATATCTTAATGACACTACCCCTGCGGGACTCTTATAATCTACATCTAGCCCAGCCTAACTCTCAAAAAGCATTAAAAAGATTGTTGTCCATATATGCGCTAAACTGTAAACCAAAAAGAAGGTAAGAATTTCAAAAATTAAAAAAAATTAAGCAAAGCGAAGGTTCCCGTATATAACTGACTGTCAGATTGACACATCAATTCATTGTAGAGTAGCTACGCTCCAACTAGCCGTATGCCTTGTGTCCAAATAGGGAGGAAGTAAAAAGAGAAAGAAGAGAAAAAGAGGGGGAGGGAGGGGAGATCTTAAAGTATATAATAAAAGTAAATAGAATATGATAACCTTATCTAATGAGGCATGTGTGTGTGTGTGTGTGTGTGTGTGTGTGTGTGTGTGTGTGTGTATGTGCTGTATGGCTAGGCATGATTGGGCTCTTTAATGCAAAATGGTTCAGTCAAATGGATGAGCAGCTCTAAATATTTTCTGCAAAAAATCCGCCATTTTTAAGATTCAAAAAATGGCGCGAAAATAATCATTTTTGGCGCCAAATGAAAATAAAAGCAAGATAGCGGCGTATTATTTTTTTAATAGTGTCATATATTAATCCCTGGTTTTGATATAAAAAAAATGCTCGGTGAAAGGATTTGTTAAAATGTTGCGTTCGTGTCTTGGTCACACCCAGTCATATGCGCTCATACACACACACACACGCACGCGCGCCTATAGGATTTGATAAATCATTGATAAAACAAATATAGGTTTTAAAAATCTTAACAAGAAATTTCAGACATTTATATTTAATAGCAGCTGAGAAATGCACGACCTATTTTTGCCATACTACATAAAAAAAACATCTAAAATAATTTGTTATTATTATAAAAATCTATTAAATTAATTGTCTTTGAAATCATCTAAGTCCACCATGCATAGATTAATCCCATTTTAACCAGGGTGGGAGGGCACATTGGGCTCTAAATTAAACTGGTCCCCAAAGTTATATTATTCGTTGGCTGAAAAAAACATTAGGTTGGTTTTTATTGCGGTGTCCAAACTATTCCATCAACAGAATGGGTCATTTTGTAGCCAAAAACCTGCTTAAAACCATAGGCCTTTTAAAATATTTGAATAAAAAGATATTTTTTATGGTTCAGGTCCCTTATTTCTGTTTAATCTTAAAGAATGGTGCATGTTTAATTTTTTATGCACTGCGGCGAATAAAAATATGCACAGCATACATCCACAATTTTTCTTCACAGAATTAATTGTTTGAATTAAAGATTTTGGTAATAATCTTTTTGTTTGTTTGTACGTAGGATCTTACTAACTACTCCACAGATTGTAGTTTTCAAATTGGGGAATCTTCCTTTGATGGTTCAATGCCATTTTTCTGCACATACTCTTCCCTAGATGCTAGGGGCGCATCCGACTGTCAAATATTACAATCCATAAGCTTGGTAGCTATGGATGTTATAATAAATGTAAAAGTATAGATATATAAAGGTGATGATCTTTTTCGTCTGCTAGCAAATTGCTTTCTGCTCTTTTGTAGATATGTGAATATTTCAGACGCTTTTGGCTGTTTTCAAAGACTCAATTGAAAGTCGGCAAAGGTTTTCCACCTACCTCGTAAACATTCATTATCATCAATCATTCTTTCATTTTTTTAAATTTCTTGAATGTTAAAAAAGATCAATTAAGACTTAATAAAAGTACCAACAATTTTTAAGCTAACAAATAATTTTTGTAAAAATTTAGGTTCTAGTATAATCTACAGTGCCATGTGCCCTACCTCCCAGCAAAATGTGTTTAACTGGTACCCAAAGTTTTACATCTAAGTTATCTTATTCGTTGGTTAAATAACTTTGGGTACTAAAATTGAATTTTGATTGGCTAATTCCAAACTAGAAATGTCTTTAGAAATCTTTAGAATGGGTAATTTGGTTTATGATTATTAAAAATGTATGTATATTAATTTCCCGTCACTACTATGGTAATTAGATGATGGAGCATAACATTATGACAAGAGAAAAATTGTCGTCAATTTATGTTGCTATTTATTTCCCCTGTCATTTATTGGTAAGTTTGTACATCCAGTAGGAGAGAGGGCGAGGGGATGGAATGTGGAATCGTTATTTTAGCCCGCTGCGTGTTTTTCACTTTATTAAAGAACATAAAATTCTGGTGTAAGATCCAAGTAACAATATATCCATTAATGATAAAATAGATACATAGAGCAACATCGTAAATATTATTTATTTGAATAAATAATTTTACTCTGTGTAAAACTGATAGTAGAAATAGTAAATACGGCGTTTACTAGTTCGATTATTGGATAGTAAAGTATTTTTTTGAGCATTTAAAACAGCAAAAAAAACTGCTAGTAAGTATCAAAGCTAATAAATAATTCGATGCCCGTCTGTATGTGTAAAAAAAAATAAGGAAAACTTAATTTTCTCAATTCCTAATTAAGATAGACAGCTGATTTTTATTTGAAGATTCTCTATATTAATCTTAAAATTTGGCTGTCGGTCATAGTATACAAAAAGAACTTAAACATGTGTTTTTGTTAAATTAAAAGAATCGGCTAATTTAACCCACTTACCCCTGTCAGAAATTATGCATTAATAATCTTATTTTCTTCATTACGAGTTTTATATCAAAATAAAAATATTTCATTATGTTCAACCAATTATGCCCTAAAGTCAGATTATTTATGAAATGTATATTGATTAAGCCCAATTAAAAAGGGAGTTGTTTCAACAACATAACACAAAACCTAACATAATGCAAAAAAAAACTGTCTATGATACGGTGCGATTAATAACTATTATTTAAAAAATAAATATATGTTTGGAAAATGCCAATAATTCAACCAATTATGTATAGCATCACACATCCTTTACAAATCATCTTAATATTTTTTTCACGTTTAATTTTCCTATAAACCATTTCGATATTGACTGAACACCTATGTTTAACTATCAAACATAACATGGACTAGATAAAAACTACAACAATTTGATCATCTAATGCCGTCAGGGATCTAAAGGAATAAGACAATAGCCGATAAATTGGTGTGCATCCCCAATGATGTTAAAAAAATACCCATTCTGTAGAATAAAATTAGTGGTTGAAACGTTATGGCACCATCTCGGTAACCATTGGACCAATTACGCATTGATTTTTGGTGAATATCCCAATTAAAATATAAATTATGGTTTTAGACTATTTTATTCATTGTAAGCTTCCCCCATATAATTTCTTCGAGTGTCATACTCCTCCTTTTTAATATTCTGGAAAAAAATAAAGTAATTCTTTTATTGTACTATCCCTGTATCTCCGGGGATTGCAAAATTTTTTTGCATAGTTAAGATCTCGCAAACATAATTTAAATGCTTTGATCTTGTTTATGAAATAGTAATGGTTTCGCATCTAGCATCTAGAAGTGAAGCGTAGAAAAATAGCCAAACACTAATTGAAGACTTGAATCTGATATACAAACTAGTATAAAACCATCCTAGGACCTATGTGAAGCTTCCCTAAATTGGAAAACCAAATCGGATCATTAGTTATAGAAATCCAAAGCTAAAAACATACTATAACTTAAACTTGGCAAATAAGTTGAAAATATAATTCATGCAATTGGCAAAAAGGTTTAGTCTATTTTTAATTATATTTGTTTTTGTCCGTTTGTCCATTCATGATTTTTTGTGCTTCGCTACTTATGGATGTTGCCATCTTTATTAAGATATACGAGTTATGTGATTTGAAAGATCGATAAATACATAATATTTTTAAGACGAGAACATTACACCAAAAAAATATTTTTTACTTCAATTTTTTAGCTTATCATAACACTTTAATTTTTTTTTGCATGTATCATATCTTCATTGAAAGCAATTTTAGCACTCTTTTGCCTACTAAAATGCAAAAAAAGCATTATATTCGTGTCTGTGGGGATCATAAAAAATCGAGGCAATTAGTTTTTCTTTTGGTGCATTATCAATATCCTTAGATATTAAACGATATGATAAATATGTTCTTAATTGTTGATAGCTATATCTGCAATGGATAATTGTAGATTATTTGGATATATTGACAGGTGGAAAACTTGTCGTCAAATTAATTTGCTAATATGGACCTCATTTATTGGCCAGTTCGTTTATCTAGTAGTAGGGGAGATAATGGGGTGGTAAAAAAGGTGGACAGGGGTATCGTTATTTTAGCCAGCTGCGAGTAACACTTTATAAAAGTACATGAAAATCTGGTGCAACATCCAAGTAATAATATATCGATTGTTCTTAATTGTTGTATTGCTGTATTTGCCTAGTTTTAGAAATTCATCATAGTTATTTCTCGCATTATAAAGTATTATAAACGGTTTTCCGCGGATATAGAATGTACTATTATAAGATTAACACTAGCTTTTTTAACCCCGATGTGCCAAAAGCACCGGCTAAAAAAACTGGTTTTAATCTTATGATTGTACATTTTTATATTCGTAGAAAGCTGGATATAATACAATGCTAGACATAGTTTTTTCGTATCGATGAGAACCGGTTCCTATCCACCGGATTCGAATGAATACGAGAAAATCATTTTAACATAATACCAGGGATCTTAAGGGATAAGACAATGTATGATAATCAAAATTACACCTTATATATATTGAAATAATTGGTTGTTTGGACACCACTAGTTTAGAAACAACCAATTAAAATTGAATAATTCTACCAAACACTTTTGAGCTAACAAATAAGATTACGCGGTTATAAAATTTTGGGTACCAGTGTAATTAACAGTCCAATGTCCCCTCCCTCCCTACATAATACGGACCCACCCACTAAATCTTTCTAACTTTCTCTCCCCTTTCTCCTATTTCTCTCTTTTTCTCCTTATTTTCATCTTTAATTTCTCCTTTTGGCCAAAAGGTTGGAAAGAGGGGCAAAATGCAAATGATTTTTTGTTGGATAAAACCCACTGAGAATAAGATATTCTTTATCTATTTAATGCCAAAATAGCAAAGATTCTGTCCAGGACCTGCAGGATCGTACCTGGAACCTAGAATTGACTTAAACATCTATATTTAGGATGTATAAAGGATGTAGAATATTTTAGTATTTAGGAAACATAAAATGCTTTGTCTAAGTCAAAACAAAATTTGCTTTTTGCCTAAATGACCCTGCCAGGTTGGCTGGCATCCTATGCTCGCCAGGATGGAGATATTCAAAAAAATTTTAACTCTCAGTTATGTGTCATACCCATATTTAAAAAGTCACTTAGTTAAAGCCCTCTATCTTTCACACACAGAAAATAAGATAAAAAAACATGTATTTATTTGAATGATGTAAATGTTTCTTAATGGAGTATTTTTCCTGTGATGGAAATAATCTAGATTCATTATGTGGAATTTTTACTTATGGTATTTATCCATGAATATTGGTAATGCAAATGATTTGGACTATTTATGGGGTCTCAAATTTAGTGGCCCCATGTTTTCTAACAGCTAGGAAACTGAAAATTTTTCTCTTTTCATGTAAGATTGCTGATCTTTTGATAATATAATCTTTAAAAATATATAATTTATAAATCATCCAAGGACTAAATTAAATTTAAAATATTGTTTAATAAAAATATAATATAATTGGAGGGTTATGTGATTATTTAAAACTATGTCTGTCTGTCTATTTGTACTAAAAGATCTCTCTATCTCTTACCGCTCAAATTTATATAGCTTTCCCTTACAGCGAAGCCTCTCATAGGTCACGGGAAGGCTCTTAACTATTTAACCCACCCACCCCCCCCCCCATAAAAAAAATAAAAGCTCTTTTTAATTAAAAAATTTACCTCTTCCTCCCCCTACTAAAAATAGTAATCATATGTTATCATTTTTAAGATAAGATAGGTATTTTCATCCTCCAAACTTATATTCTGTTAATATGGAAAAATATAATATGCACATATACACATTGAATTCGGATATGCATTAATAAGAACAAAATTCTATAATAGTTTTTTTGTCGCATCGTTTTATTGACAGCTTTAAGCGAATATAAAAATGAAAAATTAAAAGATTTAAACCAGCTTTGCTAGCCCCGAGTGGCCGAAGGCCCAGGCTATTTTTATTTCCTTGGAAAATTGTATGCAACACGATGATATGCATGATTAATAGTCCGCTGGATTAGAACTATACTGAAAAATAATATATATAGCATCGTATTACGGACAATTTTCTACGAATATAAAAAGAAAGCTGTCTATAATACGATGCGATAAATAACTATTCTTTCAATTGCATATCTCAATCCATAGATATACATTTAGCTAATATGAAGTAAACTTAAGGCTAGAACGTATATTTTTTTTAAATCTATAACTTTTTTACCTAGAAATGAAAAGAAGTTTCACCCCTACCCACATGAGCTTGTAAAGTTAAGGTAAAATAACCTAGAGTTTCTAGTCATTTGTGAGATCTTTTGCTTCAGACAATTAGATATCATTATTTTATTTAAAGTTATTTTATAAAATACATTTTTGTTGTCACTTGTTTTTTTAGGATGGTTAGACGAAAAGCATTAAATTTTGAGTAAAATATTTAGGAGGGTTTTAAAAAAAAAATTTGAAAACTATTTTGAGTTAGTAAAATAACCCCCATTATCCCACCCATCAATAATTTGGAGCAATTTCCTAAACAAGCCTAAGTTTTGAATATGTAAATTGAAATCATATGTACAAAATTATCTATTGGAGAGAGAGAGAGAGAGAGAGAGGGAGAGAGAGAGAGAGATAGAGATAGAGAAAGAGAGAGAAAGAAAGAAATAGAAGGGAGTTCCAAATGACCCAAAACCTTAAATGGTTCTACCAATTATCTGCCAATACTCAATCTATGTTTAGGAATATTAAAACTTATTTTCAGGGATCTAAAGGGATATGAAATGGCCGATAAATTAATGTAAATCCCCAATGATGATACACAAATTACCCCTTCTGTATCGTAAAAATTAGTGGTTGAAACGTTTGAATACTCAACTTAATAAGCCATTCAATAAGAAAAGGTTATTATAAAACTTTGTGGACTTGTGTTATAACAGTCCATTGTCTCCTCTCTAACTCTGCATATTTTGTTCTTCGTGTAAAATTCAGTGCTATTGTTAAGTCAACATCGAATGTCTCTAAAAAGGGTGTTACTAGTAGTAATGGTTTTATAAGTATTGGACATAATGCTGAAGTAACAAGAGGTATAACCCGCGACCGTGGCTTAACACGTAACGCATCCGACACTGCGTCATAACTTAAGACGTTAAAAATGGTTTATACTACTGCTATGTCATAAATAGTTAGAATAAGGGGGAATACCTTGGATCATAAACAGACACAACTTATTACCGTGCACAGTTAGGACTTCCTAGACAAAGGTCGTGCAATCAAATATGAAATAGAACAAATAAAAGAAATAGTAAACACCTAAACACTATCATCAAAGGAATCTAATGTTATTAAGGGGGGGGGGTCATCTTTAGTAATATTTCTTATCCTTGTTTGCATAAAACAAACTCGGAACTTATTAAAAAATAAACATTTGTTCAAAAGTTCTAAATATGCAAATGTAAAAAAAATGTTCACTAATGACCAGGCCTGTCAATTTTTTCCCATAGAAAATTCTGTGGATAAATTATGAAGTCTAAAATGATGGAGTTTAGTTTATGAATGGTCCTAGAATGTCGCCCTGGGGGACACCGTAAAATCTGCCCCCCCCCCCCCCCACCCCCAACTACTAGCTTTAACATCTATATGAGAAAATACACGAAGGTTTTTCTTGAGAAGGAGAAGAAAATATATGACTAAATTGTTGTTGTTTTAAAATTTATTTCAATGAAACAAATTAAACACATTTAATATTTGGTATAATTATCATGTTATGATAATAAAGTCTATTTGCTCCTTAAGATCTCCACGACTAGTATAAAGCAGTAAGGTTTTTGCTGACCGAAGTATCAATTTAAATAGTTTTAGGATCATTTTTTGCCCACTTTTGAATTTTTTTGGTGAAAGCGCCTAGATGCTAGGGGCGCAGCTGGCAGTAAGTAGATACACCACTGGGAAGTGTTATAGGTTTTAATATGGCCATTTGCTACTTGTAGATGTTGTCATCCTTGTATGATATTTCTAGTGGCTGTGTCCCTAGAATCTAGAGGATCTTTAAGAGCAAAAAAAAGAGTCCAAACCCATAAGACTTTAGTTTACAAGTAAAGTGAAGCTCCCCTGTTAAGGAGAACTCAATCGGTTAAAAAGTAATCAAAATCTTAAGCTACAAACTACTTAAATTAAACTTTATCAGTAAAAATGGCTCCATAAATCTTTGGCTTTTGTATTTAATGACATGTATGATTTTAGTAAATGTCTATGGGTAAAAGACAGACAAGTCAAAATGCAGGATATGCCATTGTCCTAGTTCTATCTATCCATCTATTTTTTATCCGTAAATCTAAATCATAACTTTGGGATATAAAAAAAAAAGAGGGAGAGGACATTGTTATCCTATGCGTTTAACCCCTGTTTATGAATTAGCGGCTACGCCCCTAGAGGCCTCTCGGGTCACTTGAGGTGGTGTGATGTTGAAATCGACCTTCCCAGGATTTATGAAAGGAAAACCATATCAGTTCAGCGGTTAGCGAGATCCTTCGATACAGACACACACACACTAGGATCCTGTTACTTTATTATAAGGATTAACTTAAAATGAAATTAAAAACCATTTTTAAAATGAATGAAATCATCTTAAATGACAGGTGTCCTATTTTTCTTTTAAGGATTTTAGGTGTTTCTTTAAAGCGGCTAAAATTTACTTAATAATATAGGTTGAAATTATTGGTTGAAAAGTTTCGACAACTAACCAAAATATAATCAATGTTTTTAGGCAAACTATTGAGATAATGTGTTTATAAATCTTTGAGTATCAGTATTTACAGTCATATATCCTCGCCATCTCAGCTTTTTAAAAGCGAAGCTTTTCTAGAATTAGAGTCGGTCTGTCCGTACGTCCGTAACGGATGGCTTTTTCCGTTATTTTAGGCATGTTAGAATTGTCCTATCGATTTCAAATTTTACATGGTGATTCCTTTAGTAGTTAGGTACGATTTAGAAAGCGTAGCAACTCTATAATCATTGCCAAAATGTCCGTACGTCCATTTTAAACATGTTGCATTTTTTACTTTTTTAACAACAAATTTTTATGTGATCTAATCATCGGATTGATCTGATTTTTGGTATATTGATTCCTGAGACAACAAAGTATAATGTAATAAGCGAAGCAACTCTATAATCAAGTCCTAAAAATGTAAGTATGTCCATAAAAATTATCCTGTATCAAGCAGTTTTTCAACAAATTTACTTACAATTTTGCTTTGACTCTTATAAATTTATATTATGATAATTAAATTCTAACACTATACAAGTGTTAATGTCCGTTTGTCCTACCGTTTCAGTGCTTCGCTTTTATGGATGTTGTCATCCTTGTTTCAATACTTTTAACCCCATGCATCTGACATAGCAAAACTTGACACTAGATTATGATCTAGACTAACTTAAATTTTAGGCCTAAACGTACGATAACCTTTTCTTTGAGAGATTTGTCTGTTTGACGACAGACGGCTTAGTAGCTACAATGGATATATTATTATTACCAGATTATCATGTATTCTGAGAAAGTAAAACTTACAGCGGTCTAAAATAATAATTACCCCCTTCATCACCATTTACCACATTCCCTCTAACTAGCGGCTACACCCTCTAAACCTCTAGGGGCACTTAAGTTAGGAGGAGGAAAAGTCGACCTCATCCCATTTTAAATTTAAGTTTTAAAAGAGTAAAAAAAATATATTTTTTTTTTTTTTGGGGGGGGGGGGATTGAAAACACCCTCCTAAAAAATAGTTAAAAACCTTCCCAGGACCTATAAGTTGCTTCACTGTAAATGGTAACAATATCGGTTCAGCGGTTAGTGAGATCCTTCGGGACAGACAAAAAATGCTTACTACTTTATATAGTAGGAAAATCATATGCTATTTGTCCATCTGCTTTGACTTAGGCCAAGTGTATTTAACATTCGTTTTCTTATTAATTGAAGAAATAATGAATATTTCCGAAATTAGTGCAATAATAAAATTTTCTCGTATTCATTCGAATCCGGTGGATAGGAACCGGTTCTCGTCCATACGAAAAAACTATGTTTAGCATCGTATTATATCCAGCTTTCTACAAATATAGAAATGTTCAATCATAAGATTAAAACCAGTTTTTTTAGCCCCGAGGTGCTGAAATTGTAAATTCTATATCCGCGGAAAGCCGTTTATAAATACGATGCGAGCGAGAAATAACTATTATTAATTTTATTATTTAATAAATCATTTAGTGTCTTAAAAATTTTGGGTACATTTGTTTGTTTGGTTCGAACCAAACTCATAGTTTTAATTTACAGAAGGGGTTTATCATCAATGGGAATGTACACCAATTTATCGTTTAATAGAAGTTTCTAAGTTAAATAAAACAGAAATATCAATAAATACAGCTGTTTTTTTAATCCTTAGATTAAAGAAGATTTTCTTGTTTTGTAGATTTCTTTTACATTTTTTTATAATCTTTTCATTAGAGAGGGATAAGCTCACTTAAGAACTTTGCTATTCAGGGGTCATTTAAGGAAAAAAATAGACAGAAAGCCAAAAAGAGAAATAAAAATATGAGCAATATTTAGTGGTTTAGTGGTTTTTGTATATAAAATATATAAATTAACATTTCTCTAATAACCGAACAGACAGACGGACAAAGTGAGTTATAGATAACCTTTTCAACCAATAAATACTCATTAATACAAAAACCTCTAGTGCTTACTTAGGTCATTGAAGTCTTAGAATCCTTTTACACATATTGTTACAGTTTTATTTATTTTTGTTATTTATGAAAATTAATCAATATACATAAGGAGTTGAATAAATAAATAAAATACTTATTCTTTTCTATTTTTTTGTTTTTTCTTATTAATTTTATTAATCTTTTTTCTTTTCTTTACATCAGAAAGATAAATAGAATTTTCCAGTATGGGTTCTGAATAGAACTGGTTTTTAGTCATACTGAAAAATTATGTCCAGCTGAAGGTACAGGCTAAAAAAACTGGTTGTAATCTAACTGTACATTTTATATCTAAGGAAAGCTGTTCATAATACAACAATGCGAGAAATAAGGGGCGTCGTAGCTCAGTGGTAACGCACTGAGTTACGGTGATGAGAGTACGAGTTCAAGTCCCCATGTGGCAACTCAAATTCTCAGTTGAACATATTCACACAACTTCCCCTGGTTGTGTAAGAAGGGAGATTATTAAGGGGTTTGGATACTTAATAGTCACGTACATAATATCTGTACAACCCTTATCCCAAGCTCCTCAGCAGAGAGCGTCATTCATTACGGTGACTTAATTTGGGACACCTGCCATACTCGGCGAGGGTGAGGTAATAAAGAGTAGCTCCCTTGAGACAGCGGGTCAAGGCATAATGTACTTGGGCGTGGAGCTTGATAGCCCCAGTGGCTATACAAAAGTGTCTCGTCCTTCTCCATGTCTACTTAGGTCCAAACACTAAGAAACTATGGCTACACACACACACACACATGCGAGAAATAACTAATCCAGTATTGCTTCGAAACCGATTAGAACCAATTCTCACCCATACTGAAAATTATTTATTATATCCAGTTTTATACCAATATACATTTTTATATCCACGGAAAGATGTTTATAATACTATGCGATAAATAACTATTCCAGAATGGCATCTTATTAAGGACAATTTTCTGCAAATATTAAAATTAATATCAGTTTTGTTAGCATGGCCCTTGGAATTTGTATATTTGGTTTATTTGGCACTAGGTAATTAGTTGCTCATAACATTTATCAAATAATTGTTCTTTCTTGATTAATTATTTGTTTTTTAACAGACAAAAACAATTTTTAGCTTAATATTGTTTTAGTTTTAATGTATTTTTGTAATTATCAAATTAAATTTATAAACTACATCTAATACACCTTTTTTTTCGCTTATTATGTTTTAAACTATTTTTCTTGTTGAAGCAAAAAATAAATGTTTAGATTTATGCTTTCAGAAACGTTTGCTGGTTTGTTTTTCCACCTTTCTTATATTCGAATATTTTACATCTTGATATATTGTTCTAGTAGCCTTTAATATAATAAACTTATTAGATATAGACATACAAACATATTTTATGTCTTGATATATTGTTCTAGTATGGCTTGTCATAACCTTTAATATAATAAACTACTTAGGTATAGACATAGAAACATATTTCATATATTGGTGTATTGTTCTAGTAGTCTTTAATATAATAAACTTATTAGATATAGACATACAAACATATTTTATATATTGATATATTGTTCTAGTAGCCTTAATATAATAAACTTATTAGATATAGACATAGAAACATATCTTATATGTTGATATATTGTTCTAGTAGCCTTTAATTTAATAAACTTATTAGATATAGACAAACAAACATATCTTATATGTTGATATATTGTTCTAGTAGCCTTTAATTTAATAAACTTATTAGATATAGACAAACAAACATATCTTATATATTGATATATTGTTCTAGTAGCCTTTAATTTAATAAACTTATTAGATATAGACATAGAAACATATCTTATATGTTGATATATTGTTCTAGTAGCCTTTAATTTAATAAACTTATTAGATATAGACAAACAAACATATCTTATATATTGATATATTGTTCTAGTAGCCTTTAATTTAATAAACTTATTAGATATAGACATACAAACATATCTTATATATTGATATATTGTTCTAGTAGCCTTTAATATAATAAACTTATTAGATATAGACAAACAAACATATCTTATATATTGATATATTGTTCTAGTAGCCTTTAATATAATAAACTTATTAGATATAGACATAGAAACATATCTTATATGTTGATATATTGTTCTAGTAGCCTTTAATTTAATAAACTTATTAGATATAGACAAACAAACATATCTTATATATTGATATATTGTTCTAGTAGCCTTTAATATAATAAACTTATTAGATATAGACATAGAAACATATCTTATATGTTGATATATTGTTCTAGTAGCCTTTAATTTAATAAACTTATTAGATATAGACAAACAAACATATCTTATATATTGATATATTGTTCTAGTAGCCTTTAATATAATAAACTTATTAGATATAGACATAGAAACATACTTTATATAGTAGAATTGTTTACCCTCTATTCTTTAACCTTTATTGTTTTCACATATTTTATTTGTATGCCTGATCGTGTTATAATTCTTTATGCTTAAAAATTCATGGTCATATTTGAATATGGGGACTGGGATATAGGGGATAGGTTGTTGTCGTTGGGGTGATGGGTTCGAATCTAGGCTCTACCAAATGTCATAACTAAAGAGGTTAAAATGCGCAACCCTCATAGTTGGAGTACAGGGAATGGCTAAGCCCTAAATAGGCGCAATTCATTACTATGCACAGTTTGGACCTCCAGACAAAGGCCATTCAATCTAAGATCTAAAATAATTACTCAACAGAATTTTAAAAGTAAGGTGTCAAATTAAAGATCCTACTATTTTTGTTCATAATGGCAATTTTCTTCTTTTTTTGTTGCGTTTTAGTACCTTAAACTTAATAAAAGTTAAGACACCTTCTTTTAAAACAACTGTACGCTTTTAACCAAAAATTTGGCCAGTTAAGTGATTGATCATCTAGAAATTATATTTTATTATATATGCTTATTCCTATCTCCAAAATAAATATATAATGTAAATTTAAGCAAATTTTTGACATGATTTATCATAGAAGCAGAATATATAATAAGCTACTAACATTTTATCATATCTCCATCGATTTACACGTAACAAGTAGCGCAACGGAAATTGTCGTCGTCGAAATTAATTGTAACTAAAGATGTTAAAAAGTTGTATCTGCAAATCTGTCAGACAAATCCCCCCCCCCCCCCTCACCAAAAACAGATATAGGACAATTGAAGAGACATAATTCCCTTTTTTTTGTTTTTGGTGGCAGGTAAAATAAATTAATTGACATTGTCCTAAACCTGACAAACTAGATATGTAACAAACTAAAATTTTCGAATGATAAGGATTTATTTCCAATAAGGGCGTAGTACGTTCAACAAAAGTGGGAACTTATTAAGGCAAGTATTGTATAACTCTGAGGACAGCATTTAAAATAAAAAATCTCAAAGTCTTCCAAAAACCATTCATGATTTAAAACCACAATGGACAGTAAACTAAGACTATAAGTTAAAACACTACCAGTTTGAATTAATCAACATATAATAAAAGTATGTAATGTTTAAGCCAGCAAATTAGAGATCATGTCTATAAAACGTCCTGCAAATATAATTTTATCCGAAAAGACCTCCTTTTGTTACGCCACTCGAGAAGTTAGGTGTCACAGATTAGGATCTTTAGAAACATAAGATTTGTAAACAATTGAATGGTCGGGTTGTCTGTTTTATCTGGACGGTTATGCACATACATGCCATTCTTAGAAGCGTAGCTATATTTTATTACTGCTTTACGTTATTCAACACGATAAGAAGATAAGATAAGGGAGGGAGACATAGACGTCCAAGGGGGGGGGGGGTAAAGTGGCTATTACCCCCCCCCCCCAAAAAAAAAAAAATTACCATTTTACCCCACCCCCCCCTCCCCTATTTAAAATTTACCCCTGCCAACAGATTTCAGGGGGGGAAATTACCCCCCCCCCAAGCAAATTTTACCCCTCGAGGTAAAAATTTTGGGGGGTAAAAAAAATTTGCGGCCATTTTACCCCCCCCCCCCCCCTAAAACCGTATAACCCCCCGCTTAAAATAATTTATCCCCCCCCAAAAAAAAGGTTGGACGTCTATGGAGGGAGAGTAAATTGGATTGTAAATTACACACATAAAAAAACGTTTTCAAGAACGTTTGGGACGTCTATTAGATCTTAGTTTGGTTTAATATTCACACTTTTACAGTAAAGTCAATATTTTTTGGTTACGTCAATTTATGTTCCATTTCCTTATCCTTCGAATCTTGCCAAGGCATGAGGATTGTCTGTATGGTAGTATTTTGTTCTGAGATACTTCGTGACAAACATACATACATGCAGGAAAGAAATAGCATGTATGCTATCATATCATTAAAAATTTAAACAAACAAAAATAACTCTCTTTGCGATTTACTTGAAGGTGTTGATACTTTTTTATAACAACTTGTTGTTGGGTTTTTCATAGAATAAGAAAGTCATGTTTGCTTCCTAGGCCCTTTTATTTAGAAACCTTTGTGCTGACTCATCCAGAATAATCCAGGTCCCCGGTTACCTTGGCGCTAATTCCACGTTCTGGGCTCTGCGGGATTAATGGGGGTCGTTCGTCCTTTTTAAATTGGCAATTAAATATAATTTTTAGTACTACAAGGCCATTTTTTTTCAGGAGATATTTAATTTCCAATACTTGATTGTTTGGCAGTCCAAAGCATCCATAGCTGCAACGACCAGCAGTTTATAGGTCACATAGGCATATGAAATAAGTAAAAAATAGCAATCACATGAGCAGGCAGTTCAAAGTTTCCTGGAAATCTCGAAATCAGGACCTGTAGGATACTAAATAAGGTATACGATTAAAGTATAAGAATAAAGAAGGCACGTTCTACCCAGGCCACGGTATGGGGATCCTGTGCCTACTTTTATTTGGGTATTTAAATATCAGCCAATAGCGTCGGAAATATTAACAAAGATCAAAAGCATTTTGCTAGCAGACAAAAAAGATTGCAAACTTTGGGGCCAGGTAGTTGTACTATTTTTATGAATTTTACAATTGGTATAGACATAATGTGGGTATAGAAAATGTGGTCATACCCCAGGTCAGCCAAATTGGACCCCTTATCTTGATAATACTCACTCGCTGGGTGGCGATACACTTTACTTTTTGAAGAGCAAAGCAACTCTTAAACTTAAGTTGATAGTCCGACTACACCAAATATATTAAGTAGGAATGTATAAAAGAAAAGTTATTTCTAGTATGGCTTCGAAACCGATTATAACAAGTTATGGGCCGTGCAGAAAAATTGTGTATCATGTTATACGAAATATGAAATGAAAATTATTTTTATATCCCCGGAAAGCTGTCTTATAATACGATGCATCGCATCGTTTTATAATTGGTTTTTAACAAAGAATTTAAAGAAAAATTTAAAAATATAGCCTGGGCCAACAAAACAGATATTTATTCTATAACTTTTGTATTGGAAAATTATCTACAATACGATACATGATTTTTCATATTAAGACATTCTCGACAACTTGTATGTTGATATGATAACAGCAAGACAGTCAAATAGGGATCTTCATGAATTAATCTTAAAATTCGATTAAGATTTTTGGTTGAAAACCAATCAACTTCTAATTTGAGTATCCAAAGTATTTAAGCCATTGAATAAGATATATGGCTTCTAAAACTTTGGGTACCAGTTTAATTTATATTCCACTGTCCCCTCCCTCCCTGTGAGCCACCTCTGAGTGGCATGAATTGACAAAAAAAAACTTGAACCCTTTGAATGACAGATTGATAAATAGGTCCATCTCTGGGTTCAATCTTCAATTAATATTTTTTCTCGTATTCATTCGAATCTGGTGGATAGGAACCGGTTCTCATCAATACGAAAAAACTATGTCTAGCATCGTATTATATCCAGCGTTCTACGAATATAGAAATGTACAATCATAAGATTAAAACCAGTTTTTTTAGCCGGTGCCTCCGGCACCTCGGGGCTAAAAAAAACTAGTTTTAATCTCATAATTGTACTTTCTATATCCGCGGAAAGCCGTTTATAATACGATGCGAGAAATAACTATTCTCGTATTCATTCGAATCTGGTGGATAGGAACCGGTTCTCATCCATACGAAAAAACTATGTCTAGCATCGTATTATATCCAGCGTTCTACGAATATAAAAATGTACAATCATAAGATTAAAACCAGTTTTTTTATCCCGTGCCTTTGGCATCTCGGGGCTAAAAAAACTGGTTTTGATCTTATAATTGTACATTCTATATCCGCGGAAAGCTGATTATAATACGATGCGAGAAATAACTATTAAAGTAGCGCAGCTCAGTGATAATAACCCGCGGAAAGGTGCCGGTTTCAAGTCTAGACCAAACTTTGTCAAAATGTTACCTTCTGCTGCTATGCCTGGAGCGTGACATTAATTGTTAGAGTAGCGGGATTGCCTTGGCCCATACGAAGACACAACTCATCACTCTGCACAATTAGGGCAGACAAAGGTCGTGCAATCAAAGGATTAGTTTTTTTATTTAAATTTTTCAACAAATATAAAGAATTATAAAGACCCAAACAGGTTGGAAGAAAAATTTGACACCCCCTGTAAACAAAAATCGAGGGGGGTATAGGGGGTATAGTGAGCTTTAGAGGGTGTATTACAGATAAGAATAGGGGTGTATTTTTAGTGTCCACACACCCATACAAAAGTGAGAAAAAAAATGGTTCCTGAATTTTGCCAGGGTGGTGGATTTACCCCCCTTCCAGACGCCTTTGAACCAAAAGTATTTTTTTTTTTGAAAACTGACTTTTTTTCCACAATACAATTCGATTCATTTGTTCATTTTTCAACCAAAACAATTAAAATTCTCCTTGGTCATTGGGTCTAACTGTGTGTGTGTGTGTGTGTATGTGTGTGTGTGTGTATGTGTGTATGTGTGTTTGTGTCTGTCTGTGTGTGTATTTAAAAGTAAGAGAACAGTAGTAGGGTTTTATTATTTGTTCGTTATTATTCAAGTTCTTCATTATCGTGAAGCTTACTGAAATGGTTTTATGCTTTTTTTTGCCGCCTCCCTCCCTTTTAAAGCCCCCAGATACTAGAAGCGCCGCATTATATAAAGTAAATAGAAAGGTACCAAAATGGTTTTAGGCTATTTCATTTTCAGAATCAAAGTCGTGTATATTTTTAATGTTATTTTTGTTTGTGTCTAAAGATATCGTTAACCACTGAACCGATTATTAAGTTTTGTGTTTTTATAAAATATATACCAGATGGATTTAGGCTATTTTTTTATTCAGCCTCTAGTACTATTAACTCTATGTGACTATTTAAACATTTCAAAACAAATCATTTTTCAAAACTTCAATAATTTTAAACACCTAAATGCAGGGTTCTGAAGGGATAACAAAAAGAAAAATTAATAACAAAATAACAACTTCGGTGGATTAAATTTATTGATAGATAAGTTTGGACACTGAATCAAGATTCAATGAAAGTCTCAAAAGTCAACTAAGAAAAGTGAAAATCTTTAGGAACTAGTTTAATTTACATTGTTCCCTCCCTCCCTGGCAAAATGACTCTCAAAAAATGTAAAAAATGGTTTCTGGAATTAAACAAAAATGATTAATCTTCAAAATTATGTTTAAAGAGTTTAAATTCTGAAAGAATATTTCATCTCAAAAAATAGACAATCTTACTAGCGGTTAAACCCTTTCCTCTAGAGGCTTGTATTCGAAAAGGTATAGCTTTAAATCATACAGATAAATTTAGAACGGCTCAAAACTATCACAGGCCCTAATTGAAAATTACTTTATTTAAAACTCAATTGGTTCAGTTGTTATTGAAATTGCTTTTGATACATAAGGATTTTAAAAAGTCGCGAGTTTTTTTTGTTTGTTCGTCAAAATCTCTCTTACCACTAAGTTCTATTTTGGAAAAGCTTGATATCGGTCCCGGGTTGGATTCTATTTTCGAACAATATTCTTTGGATGGTTTTAGACTATATTTGTGACCCCTACTACTTTGAAGACAGTGCCCTTGATGCTAGATGCTAAAAGCGCAGCCGCTTTTGTTTAAAAAATGGTGGTATGTATCTAAAGATATCTCTAACCTAAGAACTGATTGGGTTTTTCTTAACAGTGAAGTTTCATAAAGGTATCAGAAGGGTTATGGTAGCTTAACCATACCTATTAATGAGCCTCGAAAACTATTTGGGGTTCTTATGGAAGTACAGCGGGTAATCACGACCCGCTTTAACCCCATCCACCACCCTATAAATACGCGTCCTAAATACTTATAGAGTATCTTCGTTACTAAAAATAATTACCGTATTCCCAATTAGTTCGAATATTGACAGCACTTTAAGGAATAGAGTACTATGATTAGACATTAAAAACTGTACATCAAGGTATCCACTCCGGAAAAAAAACTGTTTTGCCTATCGTCTAAATTTATTCTTTGTTATTTGTTTGTCTAAATGTAAGATTTCGCTAATTTTTCTTAACCGATTGAGTTCTTTATCATTTATCCCTTTCTAAAACTTCTAGGGGCGTATGCAGTTATACTCAACTCTTTAAAATTGTAACTGCTACGCCCCTAGCATCCTAGGAGGAGTAGGTAAATAAATAGCCTCAAACTACATAAACAAATAATTTTTTAACTAAACTTCCTGGGCCCTATGTGAAACTTTCCTAAATTGATTCGTTGATTGGTAAGAGGAAAACGAAAATTGCTTTTATAAATTTTTTTCTTTCTAGTTAAAGTAAATCTAGTATATTATCAACATTACTTTAACAGAAAAGGTAAAAGAATTATTAAAGTTAAATCCTAATGTTATTATTATATTTTATTTAATTAGCTTTGGACTATTTTTCTTATTTTTCTCCCCTTCTAATACTAATAAGGCTAGGGGCGCAGACGCTAATATTTATTTATATATAAGGTTTGTAACGCATAACACCTCACGCTATTTGCATTGAATTATTCTTTACAATACATTTTCGTATCCGTGGACAGTGAATAAATTTATGGCCTGAAAACGGGCATAACTTTTACCAGTCCAGGGCCCAACCCATACCACAGGAAGACAGGGAAAGCACAATTGATTATAAATTATTAGTTTTCTTAAATGTTATGTGCATAATTTGAATATTGGAGTGAAGACAAAAATAAATTTAAAGGAGGGGTCATTAAATCACGTTCTCTTATTCGTTATATATCAAAGTTTGATTGGTTGGTGCAACTTTTCCACAACAATTTTTTTTTATCTACGGTAAGGTTGATGAGGTATGTTTTGATTATTTGTTTATCTTTAAGAATTTATCCATTTTATCCTTATACTAAAGTAACAGGATGTTTGTTTGTCTGTGTGTCTGTCTGTGTATCTGTGTGTCTGTGTGTCTGTACCGAAGGATCTCGCTAACTGCTGAACCGATCGGGTTCTCCTTAACAGGGTGGTTTCTCATAAGTCCCGGGAAGGTTTATAACTATTTTAGGGGAGGGTACCACCAACCTCTCAGGAGAAATCGCCCCTAGAAAAAATTACTCCTCCCGAAAAAGAGACTTGAACGAAACATAAACCAATTATTTCTGTAATTAGACATTTTAAATAAAAAAAAACATTCAAAGTGCCACTAGAGGCCTCTAGGGGCGTAGCCGCTAGTGCTAAATATTAAATCAGATAATGAGAATTCTTTTTGAATACTAATTAACTGTCGATATTCAATCTTAAACTATCAAAGAATAAGAAAAAAACAATTATGATAAGCTAATGATAAAGGTATCCTCAGATAACCCAAATTTCTACTATATATAGTTAATATTTTTGCCGCAAGGCGTCTCAATATAATTTTACAAACTTTGATATTATCAGGAAATTATTACACATACCCATTTTAAAAATAGTAATTCATAAAAATAGCCTTTTTCAAAATAATTAACAAACTAAAAAAGTTAGATGAATTTTATAAATCTCACAATCAGTTATTAAAAGATAAAACATTTTAATAGATCTCTTAAAATATCTTGTTCAAGCAGAATTAATCTCAATAAATTGTATCATGTAAGGAAAACCTTCGGGATTTCCACTTCATCATTGTAAACTCTAAGAGTTCATTAATCTGATATTCTGCCATATCGATCGTAGAGTACTAGCTGCTGCGTCCCTAGCATACAGGGGCTATGCAGTATAAAAAAGGTTTGTAGAAACGTAACCCAAAACCATCCCTAGATCTGTGTTAAGTTTCCCTAAAAATGAAGCATACAATCAGTTCTGTAGTTATTGAAATCTTAAGCTTCAGACAATAAATTTGTCTACTTTATAATAGGATATAACAGTTCTTTTTAGCCCCCCTCTCCAAATACACATTTTATGAGTTAGGCAAGGCAAAAACAAAAACCTTCGGGACTCTTCTATAATCTTTACTTTTCCTAACTTTAGACAGGAATAAAAAAGGAAAAGACCATTGTGTTTAAGATGCAATTTGAGGGAAACTTCCAAAATTAAGAGTTTATGTTGTTTTCTCCACTTTTAACAAAGTAATCTTTATTTCATGATTACATTAAATCAAAAAGCTGTATCTCCAAAATCAAGAAGCGTTTAACAAATATAAACGCCTTATTCTGCTCATATTACGTTTAGAATAAAAAAATATATAAATCAGAATGTTTAAAACTGGTTTAGTTGGGTAGAAAAGTTCATGTATTAAGTGGAGAATTCTAACAATTTTTTAAAAATCATTTCAGTGACGCCAAAGCTTTTTTTATTTGAAGATATTAGAAGTTTTAAAGTTTGTAGCTTGCCCCCTAGTGATTCATTAAAACCGTCTACGGAAACGGAAATAAAAAGCTATTATTTTGTTGGGAAGAAGTGGACTTTGGTACCTATAACGTTTGATTTAAACTTTAAATCAATAATTTATATCTTCAGAAGGTATAGTTTTATCATTGCGGATGCGGATATAAAGTGTTTTTAACAATTGTAGACGGATACGAAAAAGGCTTCTGCTTTTATATGAAGGGAAAGCATGATGAATTATCAGACGTGTATACAATATACATTATTCAGGATTTAGGCCATCTAGTAGTTATAATAATCTAGTCGAAAAATAAGGAAGTGGATTTTTTTGTCTTTTGTAAATATATATTTTTGTTTAAAATTTAAAATATGAATATCATAATTGTACAGATTAATTTACAATTTTTTATCAGTTATTGTAGATAAATTACTGAAAATGAATTTAAAATTTTTGGCAGGTATTGTAAATAAACCACTGAAAATAACAATTTAGTTGAACACCGTTTTAATAATCAAATTTCAATAACACTATCCAAAGATTTTTAGAAAACGTTATTATAAAACTTTGGATACAGGTGTAATTTACAGTTCAATGTCCCCTCCCTCCCTCTGTTAAAACCTTGTCTTATTAACATTTTTTTCATATTGTTATAAACTCTAATTAAAAAGTATATCATGGGAACAAAATTTTATGGTAGCATGTCCCAGAAATTTGACAATAAATACTATTGAGGAAAAATGTTAAAGAAGTGGTAATTATAAAACTTTGGGGACTAGTGTAATAAACAGCCAATTTGAGGGCTAACAAAACTGGTTTTAATCTGAAAGGTTATTTTAATTTAATATCCATGAAAAGCTGTCTACGATACGATGATATTCTTTCGTTGTCTTCTTTTTGATATTTTGAAACAGCCTAATTTAAACGTAGAATGTTGTTTCTTTACAGTACTTCCTTAATACAATGACGACCTATTTAATTTTTTCCACAAAATCGAGTTTTTTTTTCATATTTTATTCTAAGTAGCGCAGCTTCTCTAAAAAAATAATGTATTCTACCTGTAAGGAAGTCTGTCCGTCTGGTTGAAAGAGACCCGTTGGCTCAAAAAACTAGTAATCCTTTGACCCTTTCTTAAAAATGTAAAAAAATACAAAAAAATAAAATTGATTTTGATTTGATTGAAAGGAACGTCATATTCATTGATTTATTGACAAATGACATTGTTTTATTATTGCAAATATTCGAGAGAATTTACAAAAAAAAACCAGAGTTTTAATTCAAGGCTCGGCAGCTGCGTGTCAGCTGTTTGCATGCCTCACAACCTCTTTACAATTTTCAAATTTCCTCTTTTCGAGCACTTGTTTTTGTCATAATGTTCAGCTTGTTTCTTTTATCAATGGCCATCATATCAAATTATATATAAAAAAAAAGATATATAAAGGGGGTGAAAAATAAAAGGTATTTCTCGCATCGGATTACAAACAGCTTTCCGCGGATATAAAAATGTACAATGAAAAGTTTGTAAGCCCCGCGATGCCGAAGGCACCGGCTAATAAAACTGGTTTTGTACATCTTTCTATTTGTAGAAAACTGGATATAATACGATACAATACATGATTTTTTAGTATGGCTTTGAACCGGTTCTAATCCAGCGGATATTAATCAGTTTCGAAACCATACTGAAAAAAATATCTAGTGTGTGTGAACGGAAGAACGAATTTAGAACGGGAGATTATCTTGATCTAAAGTTTTCATATAAAACAGCTGAAAGGTTTTAATTTAGTTAATAATTTACTTTATACTCAAGGATCTAAAGGAATAAGAGATTGGCAGATAAATTGATGTCAATGATGATACATAAAACTACCGTGATTGAAACGTTTGGACTTAATGATCCACCATCCAAAATTAAGGAAAAGTCCCCAAAGTTGTTGGAGACAATGAATGAGAAAACGTTATTATAAAATTTTGGGGTGTATTTAATGTCTCCTCCCTCCCTGAAAATCATAGTATGTAGAAAACTAAAACATTCTGTCTTAATATCTATGTAGTGGTCCTCATAATCAATAGCCTTGAACTGTATCATATTGGTTGAAACGCAGAAACGTCTCCAAGAATTGTCCATGGCTAACATCCTATGTCATTGAGTGTTTCTCTTTTTCAACAAAAATGAGATTTTAGCAAAATCAAAAATAAAATTGTGCAGATAAATTGTCATATAGACAAATAAACTGATAAACAGATAGATAGACAAAAAGATGGACAGACATAACAGACAAACAAACTGGCATATCTACAGCAAACATAAAGACAAACAAAAATACAAACAGACAAATAGACAGACTGACAGACAAACAAAAATGCACACAGATAGACAAAAAGACAGAAGACAAACAGACAGACATTCAAACAGACAGATAGACTAAGAGACAGACAGACAAACAGACAGATAGACTAAGAGACAGACAGACAAACAGACAGACAAACAGACAGACAAACAGACAGACAAACAGACAGACAAACAGACAAACAAAAAGACAGACAAACAGACCTATAAACACACAGACAAACAGACAGACAAACAGACAGACAAACAAACAGACAAACAGACAGACAAACAGACAGACAAACAGACAGACAAACATACAGACAAACAGACAGACAAACAGACAGACAAACAGACAAACAAAAAGACAGACAAACAGACCTATAAACAGACAGACAAACAGATAGTCAAACAGACAGACAGACAAACAAACAGATAAACAGACAGACAAACAAAAATGCACACAGATAGACAAACAGACATATTATGTACAGACAGACATACAAACAGACAGACAGACAAAAAAAAGTACATAGATAGACAATTAAAGACATAAGATAAACAGACAGACATACAAACTGTCAGATAGACCAAGAGACAGACAAACAGACAGACAAATATGCAGATTATGTTCAGAAAAAAAAGATGAATGAATTACACTCTGCTTTTTAATACAGCTATTTGAATTATATTTGTAACGTCAACTTGAATGTGAAGCTCTGCTGTTTATCAACATAATCATCCTAGTTTTTGTAAGAACACTCTGCATGGCTATGTCACGGTTCTTAAAGTTTTGTATTGAAATCTGAATAGAGGGAGGAGTCGACATTTAAATTTACACAGATTACAATATTCAAGGAGACACAGACATTAGGGTGGTACAAAATTACAATATTCAAGGAGAGACAGATAGTAGGGTGGCACAAAATTACAATATTCAAGGGGACACAGACATTAGGGTGGTACAAAATTACAATATTCAAGGGGACACAGACATTAGGGTGGTACAAAATTACAATATTCAAGGGGACACAGACATTAGGGTGGTTCAAAATTACAATATTCAAGGAGAGACAGACAGTAGGGTGGTACAAAATTACAATATTCAAGGAGAGACAGACGTTAGGGTGGTACAAAATGACAATATTTAAGGAGACACAGACGTTAGGGTGGCACGAAATGACAAAGTTTAAAATATTCAATTATAGAAAGGCATTAGGATGTACCGAAATAATAAAATTTCTGGTTAAACAAAGATTTATTTTAAAGTTTGATGTTTTTAAAACATAAATCCTAATAGATTTTAAATATTCTAAGACATTAATATATTATAGATTTATAAGTTTGCATTATTTTCAATTCATTTTGTCTCTTGTAAAAGAGAATCAAGCTTAGGTGTGCCAAACTTTAACAATTCATAAATAAGTTTTCTCAGGAGTTCTTGAGTGCCCTAAAGTTGAAGAAATAAAAATATACAAGTAATAACATACATAAGGGTGTCCCCAAAAATTATATTGGTTTAGAATGTCTAATATTTTCAAAACTTACAAAATATAAAAAGATTTTATTTAAATATTAAACTTTTTCTTCAACATGAAACATATAATTTAAAGCTTCTTCATTTTATGTTAATTTTATTTTTATTCATGAATATTTGTTTAAATTTTAGGTTAATTATTATGGTCCATCAATGTGTTCAAGGGAAACTATCTAACTTTGTTTTTTAGTGAATTTAAATTTTAGTAAACAAATGTTTTTTTCAGTAAGGCTTCGAAACCGATTAATATCCATTGGATTAGAACCAGTTACTGAATTATCACTGAATTTTTTTGGTTAGGCCCCTCGGTTTAACAAACTGGTTTAAATCTTTTAATTTTTTTTTCATTGTAATATCTGCGGAAAGCTGTAACACTATAAGATAAATAACCATTATTGATCATATTATACAAATTAAAGATCTAGCAAGGACGTCCAAGCATTTATTTTCTTTTTCTTGTAGGGCGAGGAGAGGGCCCCCACCACCCCCCAAATAAAAAATAGTTTTGCTGACGGTAAAATTAACATTATGAAAGTTACTATAAATCTATATTTTATTTACGTAAACAACTACTAATATGTATCGCCATGTTATGACTCAAAGGGTAAAAAAAATTATAATTTAAAATGAAGCTTAGTGTCCTTTTATACATAGATGTTTATAATTACATCTAAAATAGACTTTCTATAGTTTTGTGTATGAAATTAAAAATAAACAAGGATGACAACATTCAAAAGTATCGGAGCTTATATAAACACTGCAATGACATATTAAGAACAGACGACTTAAGCAAATTACAGACTTAATTTTGCTTTCGTCGAAAAAATAAAGTTTCTGAAGAATAAGAAGCAGCTTTTAGTGTCTATAAAATAAGACGTCACTGTACATTTTATTCACCAATGGTAGGCCAGTATGATGTTATGCCAGTATTAGCACTATAAGCTTCTTCAAGAATAATAGAAGGGCAGACGGTCAAAGTGAGTATAAAGTAGGTGATCATTGTTCATAAAATCTTCACATGGAAATAATGCCTTGCCTTATCTATTACTTATTACGGAAGAACGGACATTTAGAATTATAAAGTATCTTCGCTACTACTAAAAAACTAAAGGTATAAATTATACATCGTTTAGATGTCCTTAGGATATGGTAAAAAAGAAATTATGCCTTTTGATATCTCATTTATACAGAGTAATGGGTGAATGACTTTAATAGATACTAGCGGCTACGCCCCCTAGAGGCCTCTAGGGGCACTTGAGGAGCAGAGAGTCGAATTTAATAACCCAATTTCTTTTTTAGATTTTAAAAGAAAAAGTAAAAACAAAATTTTCGGGGGGGGGCATTTTTCATTTTTTTGGGGGGTTGGGGGTGTCCCACCCCCCAAGAAAATAGTTATAAACCTTCCCGGGACCTATGAGAAGCTACCCTGTTAAGGAGAACCCGATCGGTTTAGCGGTTAGCGAGATCCTTCGGTACAGACACACAGACACACAGATACACAAACACACAGACATCCTGTTAATTTAGTATAAGGATATAAATAGATAGGTAGATAAAAAAATATGTTATTTTGATAGAAAAGAGGTTGGATGAAAAATAGCAAGAGGAATTAGGTTCATAAGTAGCGCAGCATTAACAAGTATTTTATGAAAAAGAACAATTGACTACAGTACAGCAATTGTTGATTTTAATATGATATTCGGTAAATGAAATGTCAAAAAGACAAAAAAAAGAATGAAAAATAGAAAAATTAAAAGAGAGAGAGAGAGATACAGAAAGAGAGAGAGAAATAAAGGGAGAGGAGTAGGAAAAAAGAAAAAAATGGATAAGAAAAAGAGAAAGATTGGGAGATAAAAAAAAAGAGTATTTTTTAAAGTAAAGGGGAGGAACATTTGGCTGTCCATAAAGTTTTCTGATAACAAGTTCTTATTCGTTCGATTTGGGGACTTTATCGAATTCTAAATGGTTGGTTCATTAAGTTGAGTGTTAAAACGTTTCAAACAATAATTTAAATATTTAGAAGTTGTAATTTAGTTTGTCACCATGCACTGCACTGGGGATGTCTTATCCTTTCAGATCGCTGGAAAGAAAGGAGATAATAAATGAGTAAGAGAAAAAAACATTAAAAAATAGATAGGTAGATAAATAAAGAGAAAAGGGAAGCGAAAGTATGTCAACAATTAAACTCCGCATAATTAATAAGCAAAAATAAAAAATTAATTCATATTGAGGGAGAAATAAAAACCCCTAAATTTTCAGTAGTTAAATTTTAATTATTCCCTATTTGAATATTTTTATCGTTAAAGGTATGATAGATGGTATGCGAATGATTATACAAAAAAAATAAGGATGACAACATTCATGAGTAGCGAAGCTAGAAAAATCATGGATAGACAAACGGACAAAGTTAGTTAAAGCAGAAATTAATTTTTTCATTTTTTCAGATAATCAGGGAGGGAGGGGACATTGGGATGTTCATACACTAGTCCCCAAAGTTTTATGATAACGTTTTCCTATTCATTGGCTTAACAACTTGGGGACTTTTATGAAATATTGATTAGCTGGTTCATTAGATTAAGTTAAATTTTTGGATCTACTGCAGTTCACGGTAAAATATTGCTGGTAATGCAATTTTCCAAAAATCTATGAATTTTAAAGGCTGCTAGCTGCCAAACGGCAGAACGTACAGATTATACCCGCACACCATTTTAAGCGGCATAACAAGGCCTTCAAATAATCTGGAATAGCCAAGATCCAATGATGCACAGGGAAAGCTTCCCTGAAGAAAAAACGCGTAAAATAGGTCTTTTTCGCGCATTTCTCTGCACTGCGAGATAATTATGCATTTTTGATTTATGGCTATTTCAGATTATTTGTAGGCCTTCTTATGCAGCTTATACAGTGTGCGGGCATGATCTGTACGTTCAGCCGTTTGGCAGCTAGCAGCCTTTAAAATTTATAGATTTTTGGAAAATTGCGTTACCAGCAATATTTTACCGTGAACTGCAGTAGATCCAATTTTTTTAACCACTGATTGTAATCTACAGAAGGGTGGTAATTTAGTGTATCATCATTAGGAATATATATCATTTTATTGGCCATTGTCTTGTCCCTTTAGATAATTGCAGATTTTATTTTTTTTTGTAGCTTGACTGTCAGACCAACGGACCAAGTAAATTATATATTGGTTGCTCATTGGTACAGGGAATCTTCACAAAAATATCAGCCGTCTATCTTAGATGGCAGCAGAGAAAATCAAGTTTCCCAATAAATATAGCTGACAGACGGACTGACGGACGAACGGACAGACAAAGTGATTTATATAGTATCTTTTCAACTAAAATAACAGCTTGTTTTTAGTTTGGTAGGGAAATATACTTTGGAAATAAAATGACAATTTATTTGTTTTTAAAAATATCGTAGAATATTTTAACAACAAACATAATGATTAAAATATTGAACCGAATCTAATAAAAAGTTGTCATAATTAACTTTTCTGATATTAACATCGACATTCGAACAATAATAACATTGCAATGTAACTAGATATCTCTATATAGTTGTTTTCGAAATATTTTATTTTAAAATTATCCTTAGTCAGTTTCAATGCAATTTATTATTGGTCAAGATATATGTATCCTGGCGGCAAATGAATGGTCAGTTTGGTTCCTAAACTATGATTGGTTAAGATAAATATATCCTGGCGGCAAATGAGTGGTCAGTTGTTATCCTTAAACTGATTGGTCAAGTAAGAGTGTAAGTGAACTGTGATTGGTCGAATTTCATGGTCAAGAAAAATGAAAGTGCTCTCTCATTGGTCAAATATCTGTGGTCAGTGAAAGTGGGGGAAATTAGAAAGGGTCAAGGGGAAAGGTTAAATGAAAGGGATATTTTAAAGGGACAGATGAAATTCTATTGGTCAAAATTCCACAAATATTTAACCTTGAAAGGATACGCATACACACAACTCGGCACTGACTCATTTTTTCGCGCATTTTCCAGCTACAATTTAGCATAGATATTTAGCATTATATAAAGTAGTAGTAACTACTGAACCGATTAAGTTCTCCATATTATGGAAGCTTTAAATAGGTCTTGGGATGGGTTTATGCTATTCTATTTCTAATATTTGAGTTTTTTGATGGTTTCAGGCTACTTTTCTCCCCTTCAATGCTCCTTTGAATAAAAAGCCCCCAGAAATTAATAATGTTTAATGAGTAGTTATTTAAACTGATTTTACGTCGGCATTGTGACCTTAATAATGTGTAAGAGCACAATGGATATATTATTACTTGGATGTTACTCCAGATTTTCATGGTCTCTGATAAAGTAAAACTCGCAGCGGGCAAAAATAACGAAACTCCCCATCCGACACCTTTGCCCCATATCCTCCTCTCCTATTAAATGACCGAACTGACCAATAAATGAGTTCCATTTAGCAACGTAAATTGTATTAATTTTCACCTAAATTGTCATAATATCCACCTAAATTGTCATAATATCCACCTAAATTGTCATCATATCCACCTAAATTGTCATAATATCCACCTAAATTGTCATAATATCCACCTAAATTGTCATAATATCCACCTTAATTGTCATCATATCCACCTAAATTGTCATAATATCCACCTAAATTGTCATAATATCCACCTAAATTGTCATCATATCCACCTAAATTGTCATAATATCCACCTAAATTGTCATCATATCCACCTAAATTGTCATAATATCCACCTAAATTGTCATAATATCCACTTAAATTGTCATCATATCCACCTAAATTGTCATAATATCCACCTAAATTGTCATCATATCCACCTAAATTGTCATCATATCCACCTAAATTGTCATAATATCCACCTAAATTGTCATCATATCCACCTAAATTGTCATAATATCCACCTAAATTGTCATAATATCCACCTAAATTGTCATAATATCCACCTAAATTGTCATCATATCCACCTAAATTGTCATAATATCCACCTAAATTGTCATCATATCCACCTAAATTGTCATAATATCCACCTAAATTGTCATAATATCCACCTAAATTGTCATCATATCCACCTAAATTGTCATAATATCCACCTAAATTGTCATCATATCCACCTAAATTGTCATCATATCCACCTAAATTGTCATAATATCCACCTAAATTGTCATCATATCCACCTAAATTGTCATAATATCCACCTAAATTGTCATCATATCCACCTAAATTGTCATAATATCCACCTAAATTGTCATCATATCCACCTAAATTGTCATAATATCTACGTATATATTCTATATCCATTAATAGCACAAAAGTTTGACAGGGTATAATTGTCTGTGTGTGGGTTATGTCTATGAATAACAGGGATACGGGGATGGGACAATGGACAATAAACAATTTTTAAATAAAATAATTGGTCTCATGTGAAGGAGACTAGCTATACACTACACCATTATAGGCTAGGATTCTTCACACTTCAAATTTAAAAGATATCGAGTATTATTTGAAAAGGTATGGATGGGGGACTCAAGGGCTGTAGATTAATTTAACTGTCACTGTCTCCTCCCTCCTTGCATAGTGATCATACATTACCAAGTATTAAGACAATAGATATATTTTTATTTGGATGTTGCACCAGATTTTCAATAACCAATAAATGACAAAAGAAATAGCAATCTAAATAGTCGACAATTTTTCACCAGTTAAATGTTCACATTCTATATCCATTGATCATACATTACCAAGTATTAACTCGTAAGACCCTTGAAAAATATAAAATTAGCACAAAAAAAATAATTGGAATCATCTTTGAACCTATATAAATCCTGCTTAAAATGGGGATCCAATAGGTTGAGTGGTTAGCGAAAACCAAACAAACGGGCAAACAAAACAAACATCTTAAACTTTTTATATTAAAACCATCCCGGAACCTACATAAAGCTTCCCTAATATGGAAAACTAAACCGATTACGCATTTTAGTGGCAAGCGAGATCCTTGTTACTTTAAATTACTTTAGATTACGGTTTCCTTTCTTTTTATTTATTATTTATTATTAATATAACTATCTATTATTTTGCTAAAGTTTTGGAACACCGTATTTATGCCGTCATTATTATTTGGGTATAATTCATAATAATAGTTCCTTCAAATTAATGTTCTTACGTATTTGCGAATTTTTACGAGTTTTCATTAGCCGTTTGCAGGTTTTTGACTATTTATTTGAGAAAAAACATCAACCTACAAAGCGCAATTGGAAAAAATACCCCTAAGATATTTTTTTAAGTATTAACTAAATAATGGATTTGAAAAAAGGTAGAATTATTTTAGGCTAAATCATTAAATCAATTTTGTCACCCTCTACCAAAATAGATATAAACCTTCTCGGGATCTATGGGAAGCTACATTGTAAAGGAAAACCATATCGGTTCAGCGGTTAGCGAGATCCTTTGGTACAAACATACATATACAGATCCTGTTACTTTATTATAAGGACAAATATATAATTTAAGTGATATGATAAGTATTTTGCTAATTTGCGATAATTTGCTGTGTTTGAAATGAACCATCTAGCTTGAAATGATCGCTGGGAAGAAAGAGGGCTGAGATTTATGATTTGTTAGGTTTCACAATTAAGATGTTGATTATAGAGGCTCAAAATTATAACGATGAATATGATTATAAAGATTTTGTATTCGGTCTTTGAAATCATTTAATAGCGGCGGAAATATAAACACAGGCGAGTCCCTACTAAAGAGTAAAACGCATTTTGCTAATGCTAACAGACGAGAAAAAACTCTGCCAATTGGGGTAATTAGTTGTCAGGATTATACATAGTATACTTGTACATTTATTGGATCATGTTACTTGTCGATGCAGCGCTTATCACATGTTACTTGTAGATGCAGCAAACTCATACATGTTACTTGTAGATGCAGCAATATCCCCCCTCCATTCCCTATAGAGATACTAATATAATTATAAATAGAAACAATTAAGATTAATTTGTTAGCTAAACATTTATTGGTTTTGAATATATGCAAAAATATTGTTAAATAATTACACATGATATTGAATAGCAATCTGGTTGCACAAATTGTAAAATACATTATCATTATAGCGATCCCTCCACATGTATTCATCCAAATAACTTTGTAAGAAGGTTCTGTGACAACCTCACATTGCTTTGATATGAGTCTTTGAAGTTTTGAAGTTCTTTAGAAATGACTAAAAAGCTTATTTTCAATAAAAAATATAACTAACATTGTCTGCCTATCTCCTTTTTTCATCTCCCTTCAACATGTTACTTGTAAGTGCAGCAAAGTTAAACATGTTACTTGTAAGTGCAGCGCTGCATCGACAAGTAACATGATCCCATTTATTGATTGAATTACCTTTTTCTGTTAAAAATTCAATTAAAAGCAAAATTGTTGGGCCTTCTGGCGTAGAATATTATGCTTTCATTGTAATCAACAAAGAAAATACATAATTAACTTTATTTCAAATTGTTGAAAAGTTAGAGGCAAATACGTTTTTTTTCTCTCCAATGTAATACCTTAATTGTGTAATAATGTGGAAAGAAAGGGAAGGATGAGTAATTAACGGGTCATTTGAACTTGGGTGGGTGGGAGGGGGGGGGGGGAATTGTCTTCCCATGACCTCCCATCAGAAGATTTGTGGTGTTTGAAGAGGGGGGATAGATAGATGACCTTTACTAGGGGAAATAATTCACTAACGGGGTTGTGGGGGAGATTGGAAATTCAACCAAAAAAGAAATAAAAAGGGAAATATTATCGTGAGAAAAATTATACCCATAGGGGGAAATTGGGGAGGGGGGTTCTAATGTGACCTATTGGGTAAAGAAGGATAATGGTTTAAACTTAATGTATTAACTTTATTAACAATGCTTAATCGCTCCTTTATTTCATAATCTACGATAATTTACTGTTTGTTTTTTACACATTGCTATATCGTTTACTTATCTTTAAATAAAAGTAACAGGATGTCTTTCTGTCATCAAAGAATTAAAACGTTAAATGAAAGAAAATTTATTTGCAATATCTATTTAGTTATTTATGAAAAATGATTTGAACTTGACATAGACAGATATGGAAAAAACGAAAAAATCAAATATTGGAGCAATTACTGAGATCTGCTGCTTCAAACGGACAGACAGCATAGTTGTAAACTAGGGTGGTATCATTGATTTATCAGTGATTTTAAGGAATAAGAAATTGGATGGTAAATTGATATTTTACACACCCAATAATGGTAAGCTAAATTACCCCTTGTGGTAAAAATGTTACTACCAAAGATTTATCAAAAGACTCAACGAATAAGAGAACCTGAAATTTCGGGAACTAATGTGATTTACATCCCAATGTCTCCTCCCTCCCAGAGAATTATATAGATTAATGGGGGATGATTTATTTGACTTATTGGGGGGTGCAATTATTTTATGCGGTTTCAATTAAATTCTTATTTGGTTAACATATTATCAAAGAGTTTGAGAATAAAAGAGAGACATTGTACCCTGTTAAACCACAGAGTTTTATACTGACCTAAAATTCAAATGACTCAGTCAATTTAAATCTCTATTTAATACATGGAGGGGGGCGGGGAGGGGACATTGGACTGGAAATAACACAGGTTTGGGGACACTTTGGGGACTTAGGGAATTAGTTTTGATTTATTGTTTTAAACAATAATCTTACTCCTCAGACAAAATTTGTTTATAATCATGGGGGATGTACTTCAATTTATCATCCATTGTCTTATCCCTGAATATCTTATGTTGATATAATAAAGACACTAAAGTTTCACAGGATAGATAGATAGATAGATAGATAGATAGATAGATAGATAGATAGATAGATAGATAGATAGAAATATAGATAGATATATAGATAGATAGATAGATAGATAGATAGATAGATAGATAGATAGATAGATAGATAGATAGAAATATAGATAGATATATAGATAGATAGATAGATAGATAGATAGATAGATAGATAGATAGATAGATAGATAGATAGATAGATAGATAGATAGATAGATAGATAGATAGATAGATAGATAGATAGATAGATAGATAGATAGATAGATAGATAGATAGATAGATAGATAGATAGATAGATAGATAGATAGATAGATAGATAGATAGATAGATAGATAGATAGATAGAAATATAGATAGATATATAGATAGATAGATAGATAGATAGATAGATAGATAGATAGATAGATAGATAAATAGATAAATAGATAGATAGATAGATAGATAGATAGATAGATAGATAGATAGATAGATAGATAGATAAATAGATGGATAAAGAGAGAACAATAAGGTCCATGAGAAGAAAACTTTTATTAATTGTGAGACAATTTCTCTTTTCCTCCCCTCCCCTCCCTCACCTTTAATTCTCTAAATTATTACATCCTCCCATTGTTCAGGGGGGGGGGGGGGCGGGTGAAAGTATTCTCATACAAAAACCAAAAAAATTGTACGTTTAAGTAATAGGATGTATGTCTTTAAATTTGTATGTACAATAATATCTCATAAACATTAGTCCAGGGCAGGTTTTAGGCTATTCACATACTTTCTTCGAGGTATGGCCGAATCATAGAAATCTTTATTTTAATTTTTTAAAAAGAATTTCATTATTTTTGCTGAAAGGAATGAGCACCCCCCGTGAGAGACAAAATTTTAAGGGGGGGGGGGGAGATGGGAGGTCTGACCCTAATGGTAAATTGTTGGTTATTGGAATCAAAAGGTGACACTATAATATTTTTCAACATATCATGGGAACTAAATATTTTCCAAGATTTTTGTGTGGTTGTTTTGGCGGGGTTTTATGGGAGGTTGAATTTTAGAAGTCAGATTAGATTACCTGTTAAAATCGTTCTTTTAAGTAATAGTAGCAGAAAATAATTTAGAAGCAGAAGAAATTCATTGAAAATGGAAGGGAGGTAGTTGTCTGTATATACATCTATACTATAGATCTGTTATTTTTCCCATTGCCAACAAAACAAATTTAACTTTGTATGATGATCACTTGAACGATAAGGCTGTGCCCCGTTATGGAAACCTCAAAGACGAGGGGTAAATACACTGCAAAGGGGGACTTTTTCAGTACAGAAGATCATTTGGTAAAACCATTTGATTTAAGGAGAAATAAAGTGATAACTGCTACTTTTGATTGGAGGTAAAATTGGAGGCTTATTGTTTTTATTTCCAATGAAACATCACATAAAAAAAAAACTTTGCATGTTTTATTCAATTTACTAACTTAACCTAACCTAAATTAGATTAACCTTACATATATATAATTGAATTTAAACCACAGTTTTTTTTTTTCTTTTTAGCTTCCTTTTGTTTTATAAACAATTAAAGATGATCATTTAGATACAGTTAAATTTTTTAAAGCGATGCTATTCTATAAAAAGATTTTGTCCAATTATATGCCCGTCCGTCTAGCTTAAAAACTTATTTTACAGTAGATAGAACATTAACTCTAGACTAAAAGCATACAGAAGGGGGATGTATTGGGGTTTTTATCCACTCCTTGTCAAAATTAGGGGGTGGGGTAATAAACCCCCCTTTTATTGACACTAGTATACAAACCCCTGATACATCACCCTAAAAAAAGAGGTGCATATATTTTTGCACCCTCTGGCAAAACCCTAGGCACGCCCCTGAATTTGTTGAAGAACTATAGAATCTGACGGGTGATATTTACATGGGAAAAGTTGAAGATTTTGATAAAATTAGACATTAACAGAAAGGAAATAGAGAGAAAGGGATAGTAAATTTCTTTGGACAGGAATAAATTTCATGAATAATAAACTGCGCTTTCACTAAAAGTACTTTGCGAGTAGAGCACCCCCAACGCTTAATATGAAAGAAGCGCAGCGGGTAGCCCCTACCTTGTACCCGATATAACCTAACCTAAAGTAAAACTCTTTCCCCTCACATATTTTCAATTTATTTCAAGATACTGGGATGGTTTCTGTGCTTGACTAGGCACTTTGAGGGAAACCGCCTGATAAACAGTTTAATAAAATCCTTAGTACGTGTTCTAAGGGCTCTGCCACTAGCATTTAGTTGCTTTGTGAGATGGAGGGACAGAAAAATAGCCTAAAACCAACCTAAAAATAAATTTTTAGAATGAAATTGCCTGAAACAAACCCAGAACATACATGAAGCTTCCCTAAATTGGAGAACTAATGAATGATACAATATTCAAATGAGTTTTTAAGTTCTTGGAAAAAGTTTTCTCCAGTTGATATATTCCTGTCCTTAACATATTGGCGTCCTTGAAATTTCATTGAAATTGGGGAAATTACGATGGTAAACTCAATCAGGGAAGTATATCACGGATACAGGGATGCAGGAATCTTAAGGGATAAGACAATGGCTGATAAATTAATGTACATCCCAAATGATGATACAAAAATTATTCCCTTATTTTTAAATCAGTTTAGTTATGATAAAATATTACATAGCATTTACAGATATTATAAATCACATCATTAATATACTTTAGAGGTTTCATAAACCAGAGGTGTATTAAGGATTTGTAGATTACAACTAGTGGTTGAAACGTTTGGACACTCAACTTAATGAGCTCCCAAAAGTTGTTAGACCAACGAATAAGAAATTTTTTTATAAGACTTTGGGGACTAGTGTAATAAAGGGTCATCTCAAAAAACGCCTATCTCAGAAAACGCCTATCTCAGAAAACGCCTATCTCAAAAAACGCCCATCTCAGAAAACGCCTATCTCAAAAAACGCCCATCTCAGAAAACGCCTATCTCAAAAAACGCCTTTTTCATAAAATGCCCACTACATTTTAAAAAAATAAAGCCTAATTCATAAACAGTATTCAATAGAATAATACAATACTTGTCTTTAATGATCTCTTACTTAAAACTCAAATTAACAGTTACTAAATCAACCAGTTAATAAACTATGTACAAAGATGGATAAAATGGTAAACTAAAGAGTAGCTGCTAAATTAAGAGAATAAGGATAGTTTAAATAAATGGGTTGAAATTATTGTAGGGAGAACTCATTGGAGGTTTAATTATTGAAGCTCATTCAAAAGTACATAATTTTTTAATCTCGTAAAAATAAAAAGGAATATAGGGGTAAGACATTAGAATAACCTCACCCTATTTTTTACCCTAAATTCATCAAATACAGAAAGTTAAATTGTTACATAGAAAATGTAAAATTGCTTTATAATTTATAATAATTATTCTAAAAAAAAAATTTTATTTTGAGGAACAGCTATATAATTCTGATAAGTTGAAAGCATATCATACTTAATAAATATTTTGTATATTATTTGTGTATGTTAATAATTATATAACATGAATCTAAAATTTCTTTTAAGCATAATAAAAACAAGAACAAAATTTTGTGTTTTCCAAACTATTTATCCCTTCCTTACACCCACAGTTATAGAATCTTGACCACAAAGATTTTTTTATCCAATCTTGACAAGTGAGGTATTTTTGGAAAGAGGAATATATATAGAAAACGCCTATGTAAATTAGATAATCTGCAATAATCATATTTGCAAGTTATTTGCATAAATCTGCAATGTTAATTTGCAAAACTAATTTCATGCCTTAAATGACAGATTTAGAAAAAAATCTTTTTATGAAATGTGTTTATCTATAAGTTTAGAACATAATTAGGGCAAAAAATTCTTTAGTGTTACTTTTTCAGCTTATATATGAAAAAAGCAGTTTCTCACATTTTTATTAGGTCAAATAATAAAGAAAATAAATAAGAAGTATATTTTAATAAAGCTTATAGTTCATCTTATTGTATTAACTGAAAAGTAAACTGGGTTGTTTGCAGTAGATATATGAAATAAAGAAACTTAAAACATGAATTAACTAGGTAAAAGTTTTTGTTATTCAGTTGTGAGCAATTTTCAAAAAGCAAACCTTACGTATGTTATTGCTCAAAATGCTTTAAAAAGTAAAAAGTGCCTAAGTGACATTTTACTTCAAAGATAGATATTTCAATAAGAAGATTTATAATGTACATATTGTACAATATTCACAATACCTTCTTAGACTGACATGTTTCACTGAGAGATAATTTTAAAAATGTAGTAGGCATTTTATGATAAAGGCGTTTTCTGAGATGGGCGTTTTTTGAGATAGGCGTTTTTTGAGATAGGCGTTTTCTGAGATGGGCGTTTTTTGAGATAGGCGTTTTCTGAGATAGGCGTTTTTTGAGTATAGCCGTAATAAATAGTTCAATGTCCAAAATGTCGAAATCAACGTTTAAGATTGAATATTGTTAGTAATTTTGAAATGCAGGTTTCTAAAAGAAAATGTTAAAACAAAGTTTGAGGTAAAAATGTTTTCTTCGAGTGCCATATCTCTTTCTGTACTTATTTCACAACTTTTGAAAACAACAACTTTGACGTTTATCGCCTTTTTTATTACATAATTATGAAAAATATGAAGGGAGGGATGAGCTATGCATCATTTAAACATCAATTTTCAGATCCCTATCTTTGACCCGAGCGCAAATTTGAAAGGGTTTTTCGCGCCCCAAGATCGCCATTTAAACATAGTTTAACCACTCACTAGAATTATCTCAAATTTGGGTTCCTGGCTTTTTAGCAACTGTTAAAAATACAACTATTGTATAAATTACAAACATACTAATCAGTGGAAAATTAGGTAATCCCATATTAATAAGGTATTGAGATATGTGTGCTTTATAAGACCCCGCAGGGTTTGGGTTTGCCTAAAAGAATTAAGAGCACTCGACCGCTACCTATAAGCCAAAAAAACAGGTTTTAATTATGCTTAATGAAGAAATTTAAAATTGGTAAGCGTAAAAATTAAAGCAATTACAGTATGGCTTCGAACTGATTAACAGCTGGATAAGAACCGGTTCTCCGCCATACAGAAAAAAAATCATGTATAGCATCGTGAAGAGCAGCATATTTTGTTTCAATAAAGGTCATGTAAGCAAAACTTTTTTTGTGCTTAGGCTCATTTCAAGTTACTTATATACACATCCTAAAAGTGTAAAAAATTTGCATGATTGTAAAGTTTTGACAAAAATGCAACCGCTACCAAATTGTCTGTTGGTCTATTGTCATGGTTAACCCATCCTTTTTAGCCGCATTGATTTATTTCATAATTTTCACCTCATGCCTTTTTTATGCTTGTGTTTGTGTGTGTGTGTATGTGTTTGTGTGTATATATGTGTGTGTGTGTTTGTGTGTGTGTGGACATGCATGTTTATTAAAATAAAGGCATAAGTTTTAGAAAATAAGAAAATAAAATTTTATATTCCAATAAGGTATCGAAACTGATTGATATACGCTGGTTTAGCCATACTGAAAAATCATGTAATTTATGATTAAAAATCCATGGCAAGCTGTTTATAATGCGGTGCGAATTCTGTTGGTTCAATTTTGATTGAATATTAGATCTTCGTCCCTATCATCTAGTAGCATATTTCCATTATTTTTAGCCGGAGTAGGATACCAATTTCTAAAATATATCCCAAACCAGGCCATAGGACCCGAACAATAAAATCATTACTTTTGACCGATTTACATTATTCTTTATCCATGAATTGAATATAATAATTTTGTCGTGATGAGATGCTTTGCTAAAATATTTCAATACATACTTTTGCACAAAGCAATGAAATAGTTCGCAAGTCAGACAGACTAACAGACAGACAGACGGATATACAGAATTTATGTATTAAAACACCATACATATAAAAAGACAGACAGATAAACAGACAGACAAACAGACAGACAAACAGACAGACAAACAGACTGACTAACAGACAGACAAACAGGTAGACAGACAAAAAGACAGACAAACAGACAGACAAACAGACAGACAAACAGACAGACAAACAGACAGACAAACAGACAAACAGACAAACAGACAGACAAACAGACAGACAGACAAACAGACAGACAAACAGACAGACAAACAGACAGACAAACAGACAAACAAACAGACAGACAAACAGACAGACAAACAGACAGACAAACAGACAGACAAAGAGACAGACAAACAGACAAACAGACAGACAAACAGACAGACAAACAGACAGACAAACAGACAGACAAACAGACAGACAAACCGACAGACAAACAGACAGACAAACAGACAGACAAACAGACAGACAAACAGAGAGACAAACAGACAAACAGACAGACAAACAGACAGACAAACAGACAGACAAACAGACAGACAAACAGACAGACTAACAGACAGACAAACAGACAGACAAACAGAGAGACAAACAGACAGACAGACAGACAAACAAACACACAGACAAACTGACAAATAAACAGACAGAAAAACAAACACACAGAAAGACAAACACACAGACAAATTCACAGACAAACTCACAGACAACCTCATAGACAACCAAACAGACAAACATACAGAAAGACAGACAAACACAAACACACAGACAGACAAACTGACTGTATTGATTACTTTTTTCTTACACATTCTTTGTTTCATTCCTAAAAAAAGGCGCGAAACCAAAAAATCTCAAGCTTTTGGTTTTCACATGGCAGGGATATTTTGTCTGAAAATAATTTCGTCTGACAATTTACTTTGTATAGTAATCATTATTGAGAACATTAGGTTTTTCTGTAAGTTAATATACAAAAGAAACAAAAATTTATTTAAAACTTTTTTGCTAAGATAAAGCTTACCTCTGTTTTTATCTCTTAGAATGGTAATGGCCAAAAGAGACGTTTTTACATTGATGATAAGTTTAATGTCATTATTCAAGGGGACTAAAAATAGTCTAAAGCCGTCCCATTACCATTCTGGTACTTGTGTAAAAATTCCGTAAAATGCAAAACTCAATTGGTTGAAATTTTGTGTGTTTTTTTTGTTTTAAATGATTTATTCTTCTTATTAGACAAATCATAGACAAATTAAATATGATAATATTACATATTATAAACATATTTATATATATACATGTTAAAACATAATGTTATATTTTGATTTATATTGATTTCATATTACTTTTTTTAAAACAATGGAGATCGGACGTTATCTAACAGCTAAAATACTTTGTATTGTCCTTATATCCTAAAACAAAATCTATAAAATTAGTTATTAAACTGTAATTTAATCCGATGGAATTAAGTAGTTTTATGGTAAATTGTGCTAACAGTAAAGTTTGAGAGAAAAAGTTATCCTCATTCCATCTTATAATACATTCTTCCTTGCTTGCTTTTAAAGCCCTATCTTTTGCTATCAGTATAAGTAAAGTTATTTGTGTGAAGTCATCCCCTTTAAAACAATCATAATAAATATTAAATAAATAAAAATTTTCTTTTAGAAATATAAATTCAGGACATTCATTATTATATATTTTATCCAAAAATGTGGCCATACAGTGAGCAAAATATTTTGCAAACTTGCATTCAAAAATTGCATGCTCACTGTCATTTATAACTTTGCATGATTTGCATAAATTGCTTTCAATAATATTCCATTTAAAAAGTTTGTTAGAGCTAACTAATGTACGAGTAAATTGTTCAAAAAGAAAACTCTTAAAATACATAGTTATGGGCAAGTTAAGTATTATATTAAAACTATATTTAAAACTTTCCATGTCTGGGAACCATTTTTTGTCAATTTTTCGTGAATTCAAAGAAGGATGTGCTGACCAAATCTTTTTCTTGTGCATTTGCTTAAAATAAAGGGCAAAAATGGAAGGAGAATTAAATGACATTGTCATAATAGTTTTATTTGAGTTTTTGCTTTGTTTTGAAGAAATACATTCTAAAGTATTAAACTCAAATTCATTTGATATATTTTTAACTATTTTTGCTATTTTCTCATATAATTGGTTATGTCCAGACAAGGTTTGCTTTAAATTTTCGTTTATAATAGGAAGATAGAGAAATTTATGTTTAATTGGCATGCATTTGATAATTGATGCTAATGTAACAATATTAGAGTTAGTGAGTATTCTATTTTCTGCGTTAGTAAATTTAATATCTTTAGACCAATAAGATGTTGAGATAGTTGAGTTAAGAAATGTTAAAGGCTTCTTTTCCAACTCTTCCATAAAAACACATAGTTTTCTGAAGTTTTTTTTATCCTGCATTGGATATAGCAAATCGAATTTTGTTCTGTACTTTCTAATAGTCTTAGAGCCAAAATTTTTAGTTATTGAAGAAATTGGAACATGCTTGTTTGCAAGAATTATAGCTAGATTTGATTTTGGGTACTTTTCAGCATGTTTTAATACATTAAAAAAACTAGTTAACCAGATTGAAAAGCTCTGTTGTTCTGGTAACAGCATATTAAGTCCCCCATCAATAAAATCTAACTCTATTCTTTTTTTAGCTACTTTAAATCTATAGCCAGAAGGACTTGACCAAAGAAATTTAGATGTATGTTTCCAAATTTGTTTGTTCATTGCTTTATTTGGACTATAAATTCTATAAATATGAAATGCTAATGAATTCATGAAAGCAAGGCAAACATTTCTTCTTTTAAATATGTTTGATCCATATTTAAAAGATATCTGTCGAGAACGGTTTGAAAACTTTTCTAATAATTCCTTGTATGTTAATTCATATGCATTTTTAAAGTCAAAGGAAAGATATACGCCTAAATGTTTTACATGGCTACAGGGTGCACCCAAAATATTAAGGTTTGCAGGGCTATTTCCATAAACGAGTATTTTTGTCTTTTTAAAATTGACTTCTATATTTACTGTTGATTTTAATTTTTTAAGAACATTAGAAATGGTGTGAACATCATTTTCTGACTTTAATTTGAGACCTTTGAAACCATCATCTGCGAAAAATATTGCTGGAAGATTTTGCTTGTTTATTTTTAGCATTAAATGAGATAGCAGATTGCTATTCAAACATGAAAAAAATAAATGGTTATATATAACAAATTTATTAGCGCTGCTTGGTGCTCCCTGTGCAAAACCTAATTTTATTTCACGTACTTTGGAAACATAATTATCTACGACTACCCTAAATTTGCCACCGTTTGAAATAGATGCCCAAATTTTGGCAAAGTTTTTTGAGAATATATGACCTAATATTGCATCAGATACTTCGTATAATGTTTTATCATATGCTTTTTTCAAATCAAAAAATACTAATTGGGAATCTATTTCTTTGGTTTTTATATAGTTCATAATAGCAGTTATAGAAATAGTTGCAGTAGCCATATGCCTTTGTTTAATAAAACCAAATTGATCCGCATGTACTATTTTTGTCATGTAGTTTGATATTTTATTGTTAAGTGCCTTGTCCAAAATTTTTTGACTTACTTCTGATAAATAAATTGGTCTTAAATTGTTAGGCTCTGATGAGTCTAAATCTTTTTTAGGAAGAAAACAAACATTTTTTAATTTAATAAATGCGAAGTCTGAATTATCAATATTTTCAATATCATAAATTTGATTAAAGGCATTTGTGGCAAACTTAGGAACATTTTGAAATAAAAATAGATATAGGGCTTTCGGTTCAGAGGTTGGGCCTGGGCTAGAACTGTTTTTCATAGATTTAATAACTTTAAGAAATTCATCACAAGAACTGTATGGGGAAATTACATCTTGTATTTTTGGAAATATGTCATCTATTTTTAGATCAAATGTTTTTAAAAGACCACTTAAATCAGCTTTTGGTATTTCATTTGGACACACATTTTCCGCATGGATATCACACAGTTTATCTGCAATTTTTTCTCTACAATTAGTCAATTCATTGTCTATTATCAAATTGTAATTCCTTTTTTTAAAAGGCCTTACATTTTGATATGTCAAAGAATTCGGCATTCCATCTAGAATTAAATTTCTCATGTAGTATGTCTCTGCTCTATAATTAACTAACGTTTTGAAGTATTGCTGCTGTGTTAGAATAAGTTCATTAATTTGCAACATATAATTATTACTGTCATTATTTTCAATCTTTTTATACAACATATCCATCTGAAGGTCAAAATCTTTTGTTTTTTGGAATTCTTGTTGTCTTAATTTAGAATAGAATTTATCATGTTCTTGTTTTAGATGTTGTATAAGATTAAACATAACACCAGTATATTGATTCTTTGCTTCAATGAAAGTTAGATTGTCGAGTGTAACATTTGTCAAGTTTTCTGGACTGGAATCAGAATTTTGCTTTAAAAACTGATCTGTTTGATCTTTCATTAATTCCAAGAATTTTTTGTTTTTGAAAAGGAAAGTTTTCCATTTAGGACTTTGATATCTAAATTTTTCTTTTCTGCCAATTGTTACACTCTTGTGGTCACTAAAACTATTAAAGTTAAACTCTATATAATTAAAATATTCAAAATTACAAAAGAAATAATCTAAACTACTTTTTGACCTAAATCTCTGGCCTGATCCTATCCAAGTAAAACCAGGGTTAACACCTACTTTGTTAGCAAGATTATACATATTATATTTGGTTAAAAAATTGTCCAATAATTTTGCTCTTGAATAATGTTCTACTTTATTGAAATCTACGTTTAAATCACCTAAAAAGCTAAATTCTGTTAAATTGTGATCTTGAATAAAAATAGATATTTTTCTTAGCATATCTTCAAGGTCTTTAGCTGAACAAGTTGGTAAATAAACAGGTATAAAATGATACGTCCGATCTCCAATTTTATATTTTAAATACATTGCATATTTAGAAATAATTGTTTTAGTTTCTATTACTTCATATAAATTATCATGATAAACAAAAATACCACCACTAGCCTCGTTGCCGCTAGTTTCACCCCCATATTTACAACCATTTGGCAACCTAATATCTTTGTGTGAACATTTCAATTTTGTTTCTAAGCAGACATAAATATGTGGTTTATAATTAGCTGAAGCTGTTAATTCTTTGATTTTAAATGGAACTTTATCTAGTTTGTATTTACCCTTTGAATAAAACCCTAGTCCCCTTATATTTACAAATTTTATATTCAAAGGTATAATTTTACTATTTGACATTAAATTCTAGAAAAGCAGATAAAAAATAAATTTAAAAAAAAAATTTGCTTAAAAAAAATATGAATTCTAAGAATGATAACAAAGTCACTCCTAGCTAAAGTTGCAATTAAACAACCCTTGTTTTCTAATTTAATTTCTAAGGTCAGAAAACAGAACCCTTAAAGTTGTAAAAAAAATAATTCCTAGATCATTTGACTAAACCCTTTAAATTGTATAAAACAGACAAAATATACGCAAATACTTTGTATATTATTCGCCCACCACCCCCCCCCTCTCCCTCCATCCCCTCCCTCTCCCTCCATCCCCTCTCCTTCCCTTCCCTCTATTCCCGTTATTCCCTAATGATGTATGTATACACAATTAATTATTGTAGAGAAAAGCTACTCTGTGAAATATGATTTTTTTTAAATTAGGATTTTTTAAATAATCGGTTTAAAAAAAAAGATGCTAGTATCCTTATTTACATATTAAATGTTAAATTGATGATAATATAATAAAAGATTATAATTATAATTAATGATCAATTAAGGTTTCACTTGTTTTTATATTTTCACTTTACTCACTATCTAATATTTCTCAATGTATTTAGATTGAGATTTTAACAAACTTAAAGCAGCATATATGTTATAATTTGGGCTATAATGCGGGTTTAAAAGACTTGGCTCAATCAGAGTTACAGGACTTAGGTGTTGAGCATTAGGTGTTGGCATTGAATTGTATGTGCTTTGATTGCTTTCGTTCTTGTTATACGGATTTCTTGCAAAGGGTGTAGATGCGTAGGGCGGAGGGTGTGGGAATAATAATCTTGGAGATATGTGGGTCATAGGCCTTCTGCTGTAATCTGATCTACCCCCTTCCCTCCCCCCACTGTTATTTCTTGTCCAACTATTATACATTTTAGGTGTTTTGTTTGTTTTGGGCTGGTTCATTAGGCTTTTGCTATTTCTATTACTATTCAATATAAATTCACTATCCTGAAATGAATCCTGCTTATGTTTGGACAAAGTGACAGGCGGTTTTTCTGCTACTCCTTTCTCGTTATCCTTACCAGAATTAGCTACTATATCTGCCCAAGACATGCCTTTGGTAGCATGTTCCATACTACTATTGTTATTGCTATCTTGGTTGAAATTTTAAAAACTCGGGTTTGTCTGTTATTTACGTCAATTTTATCAATATTTGTTATGCTTAAAAACAACAATAAAAATCTAGATATGAATAAACATCTTAAAATTCTATAGGGGGGTGGGGGGGGGGGGGTAAAACTATTTAACAATAGTATCGGGGGGACGTTTGGGTACTCATTACCAAAATGGGAGCCCTCACCCCGCCCCTCCCTCCCCGAGAGGAAATTACCAACGTTGACCCCTGTGAGAATCTTCACAAATATTTTCCCCTGATCTCTATTTACCTGCGGGCGTCCCCACAAACCCGCGAACAAAAAAGCGTAAACTGTATCCAATCTGTTTGCTGAAGGTATTAATATTACTTACTGCTGCTATGTCAAGTGCGTAGCATGAAATAAGAAATTGGGAAATGTCTTAGCCTTACTTGACGGACCGAATAAGTTATCAAATAATACGCCTGACATAGCAGTAATTTGTACCATTTTTAACATCTTTGACATGACAGAAGCTTTACAAAGTGTCTCAAAATATCAAAAAATGAGGGATAAGAGGAGAAGTGAGAAAGGAAACCTCTAAAAAAGAGATGTATTTTCTAAGACACTTTCTAAAGCTTTACATGTCAAAGTTTTAAACTAACTCTCAAATTATGTGGTTTTTGCAGTTTTATAGTTTATCTTTCTTTTCTATGACATTTTACAACATTCTAGAGGGTTTTCATATTATTCAGCTATTTTAATAATAGTTATTATCAAAATATGGATGTATTTCATAATAAATTTTCCACCAACCAATACAAAAAAAAGCGTTTATTTAAACATTTTTAAATATTTTAAAGATAAAATTACCGTATAATATTATATAACTTTATTTAGAATTATATTTTACATTTATTTATCTATAACTGATCGAAAAATTAGGAGAAAAATAGTTTTTCTTCGTATGATTATTATTTTCATTATGTAGACCGTCCAAAATATACGCAAAAGATGGACCGCGTCAAATTACGCACACACACGCTGACCACCCGCTGTGGGCAAACCACGCAACTGACCAGTACAACAAGCCGTGACGCGCCAAAATATCCACTGACCATGCCCGTCCAGTATGGCGGCAAATCTCTGACCATGTCTAGTGACCAATCAGAATGCGTGCTGACCATTTGGCGGCAAATGTTTGACCAATGAGAGAAGAGACTGACCATTTTGCGTATAAGTTTGACCAATAGTAGAGAAGGGGATGGTTTTGACCATCTTAAAGTCATTGTAAACAAAATTTTAGTTCAACAACTTATTTTTAAATCTGTTTTTCATGTACAGGTGTGGCAATTCTTTAAATAAAAGTGGATTTAAATGTTATTTATTGGTTGTTTTTCTTTCATTCTTTTTTCTCTTTATTTTTTCCTTAAATTTCTATCAATCTATTTTTTTAATATGTTCTTTTGAGACATATCTCTCTCTCTTTCTATATATCTTTCTCTCTGTCTCTCTCTCTGTCTCTCTCTCTCACTCTCTCTCTCTTTCTCTCTTCGCATCTTTTTTTTATCCTCCCCCCCCCCCTCCCTCTCTATCTCTCTTTATCTCTATCTTTCTCTCACTTTTTCCTACATTCACCATTTCTTTTTCTTTCTCTCTCTCTCTCTTTCATTCTCTTCCTGTCTATACTTTTTATTTAACTAGCGGCTACGCCCCTAGAGGCCTCTAGGGGGCACTTGAGGAGGAGAGAGTCGAATTTAATAACCCAAGTTCTTATTTTAGATTTTAAAAGAAAAATTGAAAAAAAAAAAAATTTGGGGGGGGGGGCGAAATTTTTTCATTTTTTGGGGGGATTGGGTGTGTCCCACCCCCCAAGAAAATAGTTATAAACCTTCACGGGACCTATGAGAAGCTACCCTGTTAAGGAGAACCCGATCGGTTCAGCGGTTAGCGAGATCCTTCGGTACAGACACACAAACACACAGACAAACAGACATCCTGTTACTTTAGTATAAGGATTTATCCTAAAAATTGAAATTATAAAAATTATAGTGAAATTGTTTAAAATATTATCTCTGTTTTATTTCATCTTTATTTATAAACTTTCATTTTAATCGCCATTCTTTTTTATTCTTCTATAAGGTTGAAAAACGGTTAGATAGAGGATTTTGACGAAGCCCATTTTGTTCCGAATTTGTATCACTTTTGAAAAGTGCGACTCCAGTTACGTCATATTTTTCTTTCCCGAAAAAGGGAAGGGGGGAAGAAAATCTCTTCAAAAGAGATGGGGAAAACCCCCTTTTCTCTCATCTCTTTTATCTTCCCCCCTTCCCTTTTTTTTCTTTCTCCCTTCCCTTTTTCGGGAAAGAAAAATATGACGTAACTGGAGTCGCACTTTTCAAAAGTGATACAAATTCGGAACAAAATGGGCTTCGTCGAGGATTTTCATTGATGAAGGTAATTTTTCAATGATTTTGATGAAACATATACATTGATTTTTAAAGAAATTAGTATTTTTATAAAATTAAGTGGAAGAGAAAGGCTAAACTACATAACTTTTATGTCACTTAATTTTGAGGAAGACGATTCCTGTGACGTCATATACATTTCGGAAAAGAAAAAGGGAAGGGGGGAAGAAAATCTCTTCAAAAGAGATGGGAGAAAAGGGAATCGTCTTCCTTAAAAGTTATGTAGTTTAGTCTTTCTCAAGTTGAATCTTTATCTGTTGTTACTAACTTTTAAGTATACGGGTTTGTGCCTGTTTAAGGGTCGAGGCATTCTTCTGACTCCCATAAGTTAGGTCATATTTGGCACTGCGTAGCCCCGTATGGGTAAAAAACTAATATTATTATTTTTATTCAATAGGGGGCGAGGAGTTTTAGTGCTCGACCACAACTTTAAGGGAAAAGGACCAAAAAGTTATTAAATATTTATTTCTCTATATTTTACAGGTGCCGAGCCCTGATTTTAAAATTTGACTAGGACTCAATCCATCATATAAATCCATTTTGACATTATCTAACTTTTAGACAAACATCCCTTGTAAAAAATTGAGTGATCTTTTTTTGGCCTTTTGAACTTAGCCATATCCTTCCGCACTATATATTTCATTCACACACACACACACACGCATACACACACGCACGCACACACACATACACACACACACACATACAAACTCACACACACACACACACACACACACACAAACACACATACACACACACACATACATATATCTATATTACAAAGTAGAATGATGTCTGTTCGTCCGTCCGTCTGTCTGTCCGTCCGTCCGTCTGTCTGAAGCTTAAGATCTCGGTAACCACTGAACCGATTGTATTCTACTCTTCAGGGTATATACCTACTGGTCCTGTGGTGGTTTTAAGCTATTTTCTTGAGGGTGGGACACCCCCAACCCCCTCAAAAACAAAAAATCACCCCCCCCCCCCATTTTTTTTTCTAGGCATTGATTTTTATTATAGTGCCCTATGTCTGATAAAATTATCATTAATGAGACAAATACATTGTTTATCTTTTACAATAACTATAGAGTAATTTTTTAAAAATGGCAATTTTATTAATTTTTACAGCACATTTTATGATGAATATTGTATTTTGGCTGAGTATAGTTGGCTTACTGTCGCGGCCACAGATTTTAAAATGCGGCTTAATGCAGCTACGGCTGCCAAGCCCTCCGCGATAGTAAATAAGTACGTGGCAGATATAAGAATCGTGAAAATATTTCTGCTTAAAATAATGAAATACATATTTGTGAAGCAATGAACATACCTATATATGAATATCTTATTCTCAATTCTCACCTTTCAAAGGAAAGTCTTTTTTTACTGTCTTGGGTGTGACTAAAGCTATAAAGAGGTATCTTCTCACTCCAACCCCACATTTTTTTTATTTAGACCTAAAGAGCTTTTTAAGCAGTTTAAAACCAACAGTTATTTTCAAATATATAAAAAATTATGTGAGGTATTTTTTTCTTATGCCTAACACATGTATGCTTCCTAAACCATGCTTGTCTTTTCAAGCTTTACCCAAACATGTGGGGTTACCCAATTTAACCTTACCTAAACTGACCTAAAGAAATAACCTAACAAATGAAAAACTAACCCCAACCCCCCTTTTTAAAACTTCCAAATAAAGGAAAGGATGTGAGTTCCTTTGCTCGACTATGCACTTTTAGGGAAACACCAAAGACACAGAAAACATGCTGATACATAAACTAAAAGGTAATGCAGTTTTTGAGATTCTTACAATCATTGTAAAAATGAGAGTGGCCTTTTAATCTGTGGTTCTTATTCTTTCTGAAAATAGAGATATATCACTTTTTCCCTTTGAACCTTTTTTCGCACTTAAAATGTATTATAGCCCATATAGGTTACATGAACCATTTTTTCCACGTCGAAAGGAATAGGACAAAAAGCAATTTTTGTAAATTAATAATTTGTATAGTAAAAATAGCCTAAAAGCATCTTTCAAAATTTTTCGTCTGTTAGCAAATTGTTTTCTGCTACTTAGCTGCCGACACTATTGGTTTATTATCAAAGATTCAATAGAGAGTCGGCACAAGTTCCTTGGGATGGGGACATACAGTTATTTAACCCTTTCCCTCTCTATTGTTTTACTCCAGTTAAACCTAACCCTTCAACCCTGATATATTTACATACTTATGTGTATAAAGTTAAAGGATAAACACATTAACATGAACGTAGGGGTGAAACCATAACTCAGGCCGGGTTACTTCACTCTACAATCACACCAGAAAATATTCCTATAACGAACTAAAACTCTACTGTAAATACAAAGAAATTACGTCTTTAGATCTATCTTCAAAAAGGCCCCTGAATATAGTTAGCATCCTTGCAAAAATTGATAGTTTGAATATTTGCAAAAAAAATTGCAATTTTTAAACAATGTAAGACACTTTATATTTTTTGCTTTAACATTACTGAAAAGTAATTTAGCTAGGTTGCATCTAGAAGTATTGCAATGACATGAAAGTTTGGTTGCTAATGCCGAGTATGGTTTATATAATAAATGTGTAAGAAGATGTATAATCCAGACAACAAACTGGCCAAAGTGCTGGAGGCCCTTTTGGTCTGCTGGCAAATTGCTTACTGTTCTTATGTAGGAACTCAAGTGTGTTTATATATCCGACGCTATTATATGACTTTTTCCACGAATGTTAAAATGAAAAATAATAGGATTTTAACCAGTTTTGTTAGCCACGATAGGCCGAAGAGGTTGGCAAAACTGGTTTAATCTTACAATTTTTTTATTTTAATATCCACGGAAAGCTGTCTATAAAACGATGAGATAAAGAACTATTGTGTCCTGTTATGTAGAAACATATTTTGAAGTTGGTGTGAATTATGGACCAAAAGGTAAAGGGGTCATACCTACATTACAAGATACAAATCTTAACTTCACAGGTGTCCATTCATTTCCGCAAATGTATCAAATCAAAAAATCGCCAGAAGTGCAAAAATATAACAAAAATAAGTGTAACCTTGCGAATATAAAAACCAATACAATTGTGATAATATACACGGAAGTTGCGGCACACTATCTGTATATACCCTTCATCAGAGGTACTAGCATTATCAAGGTTATTAATACAATTGGTAATCTTAGATGCAACGCACAATTTTACAGAAGTCAAGGATTTAAATAAGGTGTTGCGTATAGATTTCAAGGTTTTAGATAAAGGTGTTAATGTAACTTACTGTGATAGTTTTCTCAAAGTTAATTTCTATATAAAAATCTAAGGTACTAGTATTATGAAGGTTATCAATACAAGTGGTAAACTTAGAACACATTATTATGGAAGTCAAGGTTTTAGATAAGAGGTGTTAACTTTAGTTACTGCAAACAGTATTCTTAAAGGTAATGAACAAGTGTTCAATTTCTAGATTAATTATTAACATTAAACAATTTGTTATAATGTTACTATCATTACCAAGGTTATTGATACAAGTGGTAATCTTAGATACTGCGCTCAGTATTACATATTTCAAGGTTTTAAAAAGGAGGTGTTAACTTTAGTTACTGTGCACTGCTTTGTTAAAATTATTGTACAAGTTCACATTACCAAATACATTTCTTAACATAACATAAGATATGTTATAAAAATATTTTTAGTTTAACCTCAGATAAAATAACTTTGGTGTAAGCACATTAATTATATGATTATTTTTTGGTTGGTGTCTTGTCTTTTACGCCGCTATACTATTATCAATTTTGGAAATATAGTACGAAAATGAAATAGTAGAAAACGACAAAGTACGATTTTGTTAATATTTTGTTAATAAAAAATTGTCGTAAATTTAGGTTGATAATATGGACCTCATTTATTAGTCAGTTGGTTTATCCAGTAGGAGGGGAGGTGATGTGGTAAAGGGGGTGGATGGAGGGTATCGTTGTTTTAGCCAGCTGAAAGTATCACTAAAATGTACGAACAATAATAATAATGCTATTATGATATATCTTTTTGTTTATCCGTTTTTCATAATACTTTTCCAACTCCATGATTATAGGGTTATCACAAAAATTGGTGGGTTTTTTTTCACTCATCCCCCAAAGAATTCAATTTCTTGAAAACAAGAATCAATAATTCCATAGAAAAAAAATAAATTGGTTACAATAAAAAGTTTAATTAGTTTTTTCAGTCCAAGTAGGTTTGTTTAAAAATCATAAGCACTTTTTTTTCCAAATTTTAAAACACAATAAACTTAAATAAAATCAGATCAAAAAATTATTTTATCTACTGTAATTATATGAAAACAATTTACCATAAAAATATGTTGTTGACTGAAATGATTTCTTATTTTAAACATGGAATCTAAGCAATGAAGAACATATATAGCGTGTAGAAAAGGGTTAATTGATTTGAGCGCATTTTTAGTGCCTACCCCTTGAGGTGACCTTTCACGCGCGAAGCGCAAAATATGCGCGGTAAGGCACACTAACTTTGGGGTGAAGGGATAGGTTAATCCGATATTATTTGAGAATATAGAAAGAATAATCATTATCCTTGATATCAAGTAGTAAGGATTTTTTTGTATAACGATAAAGATCTTTTAAATTGCTTGCCCAAACGGGTCGTACTCTATTTAACTTGTGGCGGTTAAATGCTATTTTACTGACCTGCTCCGCCATCTCCTAGAGACTAGGGACTTGGAAACTAGTTTATACTAAAGTATTTAGATGTATGGGTGTGCCAGTAATTTCTCGTAAACTGCCGGGTTAGCCCACAGTTTTTTGGGAAGTTATATATTATTCCAGAGCAGGTTTTGGCCTTTTTTGGTTGGACGGTAGATCAATCCTCTTGCAGTTAAAAAGAAGTGTAAGATAGTTGTTGGATATTCTTCTCTATGTTGTTTATAAGATCTCAAAAACGGCAAATAGGATTTATTTCTTTTAAATTTCAGCGAAGCTTTAATTTAATTATCCTTCTATCTCTGACGAGTAAAGCATTGAAATAAATTCTTTTGTGATTTTTATCCAAATCAATATACGGCCACGTTTTATAGAGATGTTTATACTATTACAAGCGTAGCTTCTTTATATCTAGTGCCTGTGAGCTATTTCCATTTCGTCAATCTGTTTATACTTGCGTTTATGCCTCCAGAGGCCTCTAGTGACACCTGAGGGAAAGGGTATGGAGTCGACCATTAACTATTAATATTTTTTCCTGGGGGGGGGGGGTGGTTAGAGAGAAATAATCTAGGGCGCTTTCTATTGGGAGTTTAAAAGTACCCTCCCCAAACTAGATAAAACCATCAAAGAACCTTTAGAAAGCTTAATTGTAAAGGAGAATCATATCGGTTCAGTGGCTATTGAGATCCTTTGCTACAGACAGACATTCTGTTACTTTTAAAAGGATTGCTGACAATGAGTATTTTAACGTTTTCTTTTGTAATCTTTACTGTTATGGATGTGATACTTCTTGTTAATAGACAATTTAATATCTTTGTTTCTTTACAATAAATGTTTTAGTAAAGGCAGTGTTGTTTTTAACATGTAATTTTATAACATTTTTGTTTTCATTCAAATTATATATACATTGTTTAAAGTTGAAGTTTTATCTTTATTTAGCGAAGATCTTAAGGAATAAGACAATGAACGATTAATTGATGTACATTGTACATCCCCAATTATGATAAACAAAATTATCGTTTCTGAAGATTTGTACCAACTAATCAAGATTTTATAAGATATATATTGCTTCCAGGGTAATCTCACTCCCCCCTCCCCCATTAATTTCATAATTTATATTAAAAAGGACCGGGTTTTCTCTGCCCTTAGGTACTTTTAAGGAAAGCACAAAATTGAATCGTAAATTTGATAGTTGCTACGCTTAAATGGAAGTTTTTTTTGTGACTAAATAAGATGAATTTACATTTTATTTAAAGTAATAGTTATTTCTTTCATCGTATTATAAACGGCTTTCCGCGGATATAAAATGTACAATTATAAGATTAAAACCAGTTTTTTAGCCCTGAGGTTTTGAAGGCACAGGCTAAAAAAACTGGTTTTAATCTTATGATTGTACATTTTTATATCCGTAGAAAGCTGGATATAATACGATGCTAGACATAGTTTTTTCGTATGGATGAGAACCGGTTCCTATCCACCGGATTCGAATGAATACGAGAAATCTCTTTAAATTTGTCCTTCCTACTTTGCATTGAATCAGGGAGATAAAGGACATTGGCAGTAAATTTAATCTAAAACCCTTTCTTTCTCCAAATACTGCAAGTAACTTAAGGCACCAACAAACACAGAATTTGGGGAGGAAAATTTTTTTTTCCATTGCCCAATACCTGCATCCCGAAATGGTTTATCTGTAAATTAAAAGTGGGAGTTTACTTTTTATAGTGTGTGTCAAGTTCTCATTAAAAACAGCAGAAAATTGACCTGTAAATTTAGTAGCGTCTGTTTTAACACAAACATAAATAAACAAACACACACACTTTGGTGCTTTTTACTATTTTGAACTAAAGAAACTACTCATCCCTATTTAAAATTTCTGATTTAAAAAAATATTAATAGCCCCTAGGGGAGGGCTTTAATCCTGCAGGGCCCTATATATAAAGGGTCGATCCATGAGGGTCTCTTAAACCCTTTTCAACTTGACCTATTATATAATAATTCAAGATACTAAAAAGAAAGATTTATCTCTAAATGTAAGATCCATGTATAGAAAATGACTTAGACTGACTTTTTAATTACGCTTCATATTGATTTTAAAAAAGGTTTTTGAATAGACAAAATTTCTATAAGTCGATTTTTTACATTTTTTTTTACTTTTTCGAGTGGACACTTTTCCTAAGTATGATGTGAAATTATTCCCATGTTTCATGTCACGGATCTTTGATTTCATATCATTTATCCCAAGGATTAAGTCTTGCTTCGGCTCTAGAATCTAGGGACCTCATTCTTCGTTGGGGAGGGGCATAGAATTAGGGAGGGGGAGAGATGAATCGCTGTTGACGCCACTGGTTTAATATAGAGCTTCCTTGAATTAAAGTGTTAACCATTAAATATTTGTAAACCTTCCCAGGACCTATGAGAAGAATGAGAAACCTATCGGATCAGTGGTCAGCGAGATCCTTCGGTACACATAGACACACAGAGATCCTGTAACTTTTAGAATTAAATATAACCTGGTCTTAATCTAAATTAATTTACAAGAAGACTATTTGTAAATGTGAATACAGGGTGGGTTGTAGAACTATATATAAGAGTGTTTTCACATTTCTGTATAATACCATTATTTATTATTAATTACCATTATTATTTATGCGATTTATAGAACGTTAACCAAGTTATAAAATCATTTATTATTACGTTCCCTTAAAGTGCATAGCGAGCACAGAAACCCAACTACTAGCCATTCTTATTTTTAATGGAATAATACACGGCAACGTTGTTGAAAAGAGACTATCCAAGGAAAAACTCACAGCTCAATTCGTAGGAAAATATTTCGATAAATCACATATAATTCTTGTCAACCTGTACAAAATTAACCATATTTCATATATTTATAATAAAATCAGATACATATTTTTTAAAAATATAGGTTATTTTAAAGTAAAGAAACAACAAAAAAATGAAAAAGTGCTTGAAAATACAGAAAAAAGTTAAATGTATTAAATATAATAAATATGGTTATCCCTTCTTTATCATAGTTCTTTACTGTACAAAGGTTTGTTGGAAACTGAGCAATTTAACCGCTGGTTTTATTTTTAAAATAGATTGCAAATACAAGGGGGGGATTTTTTTCGTTATTCATATCCTTGCGGGGTCTCCTTAAACATCTAACCTAAAGTAAAACAAAACACACGAAAAAAAACATTCCTCTTGATTTTAATTTATTCCACAATATGAGTTGGGGGAGCGGGGGGGGGGTTCTAAGCTGTACTTTGAGGGAAATCACCATTTTATTTAATGTCAAAAGCTATAAATTAATTAAAAACTAAAAGGTGAAATATTTGTTTTAAGTTGGTTTATGTAAACCCTAGGGTGGACACTTGAAATGTACATTTACTAACATGGCTGTGTCTTACAAAGGCCTACTTTCAAGGAATAGTTGAATATAGATTTACTTGAAAATATGGCGCGAAAGAAATAATAACTAATTGACAAAGGATTAAAATCAAAATTATTAAATTTTACCTAGACTTTTTATTTGCTATCCTCTGTAGTATAATCTATTGTTTGCTTGCTTTTACAGCACTTCTTATGAAAAAAAATTCTTTTAAAAACAAATCAGGTGAGTTAAGCATTCTTGAAGGCCAAGACATTCTCATCCTTTTTGCTATAAAAGAGTTTTAAAGAGTTGCTCTTGTGTATAGGCCAAGACATTCCCCCCTACTACCAATGTTACTCAGAACCCAGGGATCTAAATTGATAAGACAATGGCCAAAAAATTGATTTACATCCTCAATAATGTACACATAATTACCCCTTCTGTACATTAAAATTAGTGTTTGAATGAAGCAACCAATCAAAATTACTTAGCAAACAAATAAGAAAACTTTGGTAAATAACAGCCCATTGTCCCCTCTCTCTAATAAGTACCTTTTTTAACATCTCTAGTAATATATCCTGTATTAAATGTTCTATGGTGTAAAGTCCTGGGAAGGGGTGGAACCCTGCTAGGCAAAGTCTTTAATTGTCTTCCCCTCTTTTCAAAAGTGCACATTCGTAGGAGCTAAATTTTTTTTACATTAATTAATTTTCTCTTTTGATGATAATTATACTAAGATGGTGGAAAACAATGCATTTTGTAATAATAATGACCATTTGTGAAAAGGGGTAATCTAAGATATAGTTGCTATTGGTGGATTTTTCTAGTTTTAAGTTAATAGTAAGTTTCATAAATTTTTTGTTGTTTTATAACGACACCTCTCTTTAAAAACCACATAAACACTGTTAAATAGTTTAGAAAAGAAGTCTTTTGTCCCCTCACAACCAGGGAGGAGGGAGAGGACATTGGGCTCTTTTTTACATTAGGGACATTGGGCTTTAAACTAGCCCTTAAAGATTAGAAGAAGCGTTTTCTTATTCGTTGCATTTACAACTTTTGGGACTTTTATTGAATTTAGATGGTTGGTTCGTTAAGTCGAATGTCTAAATGTTTCAACCACAAATTGCAATCTACAAAGCGGGTAATTTTGTTTATAATCATTGGGGATGTACATCAATTTATCGGTCATTGTCTTATCCCTTTAGATCCCTGAGTCACAACTAACTATATGTAAATTAGGTTTTTTAAACTTTAAAGGTCATTTCTTTATTTCTTTGTTAAACCATTTGTTTAATTGTTTACAATTGTAATTACTTGTATTGTTTCTAAACAGCTTTTCTTCTATCCTTTTTTTTTTTTTGGGGGGGGGGGGGCAGGAATTAACCCAATGGAGTAATAGCCTCAAACATCCACTGGAACTATACTAAACTTCCCTTTAAATTGTGGAACCACCAATCTAGCCCTTTGCAAGATCTTAATGGACACAAAAAACATTTATTAAACTGTTTTAGGAAACGACATCGCCCTAAAATTGTTTCAGAATCGTTGGTCTACCATCCATAACTACAGAAAATAGTCTAAAACTTATATTGTATAAAATCATTTTTTTCCTAAGAGGAACAACCTTATCGTTGTTCCTGTTTAAGATATGTATTCTAAGTAACAGACAAAAAGACAACCAACAAATATTGCATTCAATTTTAATGGGGGTGTTGACATCCCCTTACGCACGTTTATACTCGTAACATTTGAGTAAAACACTAGAGGGGGTAGGGTTTAAATAACTGTATGTCCACATCTCAAGGACCTTGTGCCGACTCTCAATTGGATCTTTGAAAATTAACCAACAGTATCGGGAATATCCAAACAGCCAAGTAGCAGAAAACAAGTTTCTAGCAGACGAAAAATTGGAGGGGGATAGTTAGCTGTATATACATCCAAACTATAGATCTGTTTCTGTATCTATGACTAGCGGTTACGCCCCTAGAAGCCTCTAGTGGCACTTTAAATGTTTGGTTTTGTTTAAAGATATCACGATACCAATCTATGTTGCAATTCTACGATACCTAGCTAAAATGCGTAGGAGTCTCTACACTTCAAAAAAAATTTCGATTTTTTGTGAATTCTCTTGGGAGGATGGTGGGATCCTCCCCCAAAATAGTTATAAACCTTCCCGGAACCTATGAGAAGCTACCCTATTAAGGAGAACCCAATCGGTTCAGCGGTTACCGAGATCACTCGGTACAAACAAACAGACAGACAAACGCACATCCTGGTACTTTATTATAAGCATTTGCAATCAAGATGAAAATAAATAAATGAAGTACTAATGTGGTGTAACTTTCTAACCATGTGGTATGTAGGCTAAATATTTGACCTTATAAACAATGTACACATTAGACTGGTCCAATATTTCACTTTTTTTGCTTTTGTGATAGGGAGACACACTCTTTGTAGTTGAATTTAGGGGCACTTTCGTAAATAACGGGTGGGGCTATTTTTTCAAGAAAGATTTCTCTTGGGAGGGTGTAAGTTATAAAGTTATAAATATATGAGGCTTCGCTACAAAGAAAAATCATATCGAAATCTTAAGCTACACACAGACAGATAGATATCATGCTACTTGTATTTAAGGATAATATTAGTTAACAAATCATAGAATAGAAATAATGAGCCTGTCTATGATGCATGCATATATTCATATATCATTCTTTCAATGACCCCTTGGTTTATTATTTATGAAACCAAAACAGAGAATGGGGACAATTTTACTGTACAAATGGATTTATAATTACTTGGATTATCATACTCTAAGTAAGCAAAACTTTTAACTGGCTAAATAACACCTCCTTTACCCCATCTCCTTCTCTCCTACTGGATGAACAAACTGACCAATAAGTGATGTCCATGAAAGCCACATAAATTGAAGACAATTTTCCCCTATCATAATATCCATATTCTATATCAATTACCGTGTTAAAATAATGTCTGTAAAAATACATTTATTGTAACAGGGTTTTGAAGATTTAACTTGATTTATTGCATAGGCGGGCATTAGGCTGACGTGGCTTACCTGAACCTTTCTTTACCTAACCTAAGGCAAAAAGTAATATAATGTAATTAATGTCTAATCACGGCTGCGCCGATATCATCTCTGGACTCTATAAGGCAGCAAAATAGCCCAAAACCATCTCAATAGTAATACCTATATAAAGCTTTCCTAAAATAAGGAATTAATCCATTTATTAGGTGAGATCTTAAGGGACAGACAAAATAAACGCCTTACTACTTTATGTGAAAGATTATTTTTCATAATAATCATCTTTATCCATAAGAAATATTTTCATTACTATTTACTAAACCTGATTCTTAGGCTGCCAGCAATACAGGGATATACCTCTTCAAGACAAATCTTTTGCCCGTCTCCTTTACAACATTTACATTGAATGAATTTAAGATATACGTGGATATATTGACAAGGGGTTTAGTTCGTTGATCCAGGAATGAGGGGATGGAGTAAAGGGGGTGGATTGGGGGTATCGTTATTTTAGCCAGCTGCGAGTATTGCTTTCTCAGAGTATATCAAATCTGTTGCAACATCCAAAAAATATACCGATTGATATAAAATATAAATACGGGAAAATATTATTGGTTTTTCCTGAGGTGCAATATTCCTATCCCCTGTGTGACAGGAAGGGACAGTTATACAATATTTTGGACTGGGTACCTTATAGTAAATACCAGGAAGGGAGAACACATTAGACTGTAAATTACTTAGGGACTCAAAGTTATATGATTATGCTAATTTATTCGTTGGCTTAAATTTTTTTTATTGAATTTAGATTGGTTGGTACAAAACTGTTAGTGTCCAAACTTTTAAACCAAATAAATCTAAACAAAGAGTAATTGTCTTTATCATCAGTGGGGATTAATAAGGTCCATGTCTATCCCTGGTGATTACAAATACCACTATTTAAAAACTAATTTCTAACAGTGAAAAATATAAAAATCGTATTTTATATAATAACTAGCGGTTTCGCCCCTAGCCTCTAGGGGCTTTGCCACAAGAGGTATAATTACATCTTCTATTACTTACCCAGCAGAACGGATCGCAAATTTTCGCACCTACCCAGCAGGAAAAAGTTTTTGCGATTAAATAACGAATTCACAAAATTGGGGGGGGGGGATTTTTTTGTTTTGGGGGGTTGGGGGTGTTCCACCCTCCCCCCAAAAATAGCCTAAATCCACCACAGGACCTTTAGTTATATTCCCTGAAGAGTAGAATCTGATCGGTTCAGTGGTTAGCGAGAATTAAGCTTCAGACGGACGGACGGACAGACAGACATCAAGCTACCTTGTATTATAGATATCGAATATTGCCCCCCACCTCCAAATCCAAAAACTCTGGGAATAAAAGTAAAAGAATAGAGGGGACACCAGCTATGTAACTCTACCCTGTGCCGACTTTCAAATGGGTCTTTGAATATCATCCAATAGTGTAGGAAATATAAACACAGCCTAAGCGCTACAAAGTAGAACACAATTTGCTAGTTGATGTAAAAGGTCCCATCACTTGGGCCAGTTACTTATTTAGTTACATATCTATACATTTATTACCTAACAGACCTATCATGGCTGGCTTCATAAAAGGTAGAATGTTTATTAATGCTGAATGATTTTATCAGTAAAGTGTTGAATGTGTTTGTAGGTTCTGTTTGGACAAGTCACATATAAGGCTAGTTCTTAGAGTAGCTTTACTCCATAATATCACACTATAGTATATCCAAGAATTGACCTGGTATTAAACTGTGACACTAAATTGATTTTTTTGTTAGAAACCATATATACATGTATACCTTCTTCATAGATACATATCTGTCATAGATTAAAAACAAAACTCACATTGTCCAGTAAGAATACAGTTCAACAGCCATTAAATGTATTAGAATAGATATATAATCCAACAACTATCTGGCCCAATTCGAGAAGAAGATTGCGTCTGCTAGAAAATTACTTCATGTTCCTTTGCAGGGACTTGGCTGTGTTTTTATTTCGAACGCAATTAAATATTTGATTTCAAAGATTTAATACAAAATAAGGACAAGGTCTTCACCCCACTATTATATTATTTTAATCAACAGCCTAGGATAGCATGTTTTTTTCTGTCAATATGATAAAGTAGCAACCAGCAGGTGACTAAGACTTTTGATTGCGCGAACTTTCTCAAAAATTACTTACTTTGCATTGAAATGGGTTGTGTCTAAGAATAAACTAGATTTTTAAAGGCACCCGACAAAGCAGGTTTCTTAAACATTTTAAAATGAGCCAAACACTGCAGAAACACTTACACTACAATTTACATTGAGATGAAACAAACCAAGCAAGGTTTTTTTATCCACAAGAGAACAGCTTTATATCAATGAATTTTCGAGAGAAAAAAAAATATGATTTATGTCATTTAGACTGAAGAGGGTGCCATGTTCACCAAAATATATTTCAATAAATAACTTTTTCGCATCGGGGAATTTATCATATCGGATGTAAAGTGTTATGAACAGCATTTAAGTAAAAATAAAGCTTTATGTCCTTTCTATGACTAGATATTTAGTCTTTGTAATGAATGTATCTGGCAAAAAGAGTACTTCAAGGTGGTCAAAGACAGAGAAATGAGGCGGAATTTTCTGCCAGATTGTCACAGTGCATCTCAAAGCTTATATAGTAGAGATTCCTAGTGTGATAAAATGTGTATAAATGACTAAAGTAAGCATGCTTTGGTATTTGACTGGCTATCATATGAGATAATCTAACCTCACACCATATACAATACCAACCGTTTGACATCTTCACTGTGGCTTCGGAAAGTTTAGAAACTTTAGGATTTAGGTTTTTAACAGAAAAAGTTGAGTATCTGCTAATTTTTTTTGACAGAATAGTTGAAGGCAATCTCTTTAGAGAAAAAATTTCCATGTATGATTTTTTTACCGTAGGCAATTTGTCTTGAAGTTTTAAATCAATTATGATATTATAGAAAATTTAATAATTTATGAAATTTCAGGGTTGTTGAAAATATCTCGCCTGTTATATGAGATAGAATTTTAAAATATCTTATGAATTCAGAAAGATATGGGGAAAAAGATTAATGTTTTAATTTTTACTTTTTCAAAAATGAATTAATTTTGTTCATTAAACACTTGATGCAGAAAACATGTACAATACAAAATCAAACCCTGAATGAACCTGTCATCTATAATACAAAGTGGTACAATATCTGTCTGTCCGTTTATCTTTGAAGCTTAAGATCTCGGAAACTGCTGCTCCGACAGGGTTATGCTTGTACGTTTGGTCCATTCTCAATCTTCCTTGGAGAGGTGAATGGGGGAGGAAAACCCTGAAGAATATGGGCGAGTTCATTAGTTACTTCAAAAGTATTTTTCCTTGCTTTAACTTTCCGAAACAATTATTCTCATCTTATCTCTCCTTGTGGCCTGTTGTTTAAGAATTTCGCTAACAAAATCATCATTTAAAATATTCTTGAGTGTCATCCAACTATGTCTCTATACATCCAACTATGCTCATTGTGCATTATAATCAGATCAAGTATATAGATGTAGAGGGAGAGAGGGGACAATAGGCTGTTTATTACACTAGTCTCCAAAGTTTTATAATAACGTTTTCTTATTCGTTGGCTTAACAACTTTGGGGACTTTAGTGAATTTTGATTCATTAAGTTGAGTGTTCAAACGTTTCAACCACTAATTTTAATTTATAGAAGGGACAATTTTGTTTATAATCAGGGATGTACAATGTACATAAATTTATCGGCCATTGTCTTATCACTTTAGATCCCTGATTTAGAGGGGTGAAACGTTTATTAATTCTAATAAATTTATTATAACTTGGATCTTACACCAGATTATCATGTACTCTGATTAAAGTTAAAATTGTAGCTGGCTAAAATAACGATCCCCCCACTCCCATCCAAACCCCTCCTTCTGGATGAACGAACTAACCAATAACTGATGTCCATGTGTGCAACCTAAATTGACGACAATTTTACCCCCTGTCATAATATCCTTGTATATTCTATATCCATTTTAATGAATTTATTATTACTTGGATCTTACACTAGATTATCATGAACTCTAATCAAATGAAACTTGTAGCTTGCTAAAATAACGAGCCCCACGTCTAACCCCACCAACTGGATGACCCTCCAATAAGTGATTTTTCCCCCTTTCATAATATCAACGCATATTGTATATCCATTTTAAATATCCATAAAACGTGGAGTAATTACATTTTTACGCATTCCTTATTGACGGACGGACAAATTCCACTAATGTCCATAAGTAGCGCAGCTACAACAAGTCAACTTCATTTTTTGTTGATCAGTAGATTTATTTATATACAGGAAGGTAGGGGACTGTAAATTATATAAACAACTAAATATTATATACTCGCTTTGCTATTTTTTAAAAGCAAAGCTTTTCTATAATTAAGGTCGGTCCGTCCGTACGTCCGTAACGGATAGCTTTTTTCGTTAATTTAGGCATGTTAGAATTGTCCTATGCATGGTGATTCCTTTAATAGTTAGGTACGATTTAGAAAGCTTAGCAACTCCGTACGTCCATTTTTCTAATCATCCGATTGATCTGATTTTTAGTATATTGTTTCCTGGGACAACAAAGTATAATGTAATCAGCGAAGCAACTCTATAATAAAGTCCTAAAAATGTTAGTATGTCCATAAATATTATTCTGAATCAAGCAGTTTTTCAACAAATTTACTTACAATTTTGCACAAAAAAAAATACATCATTTCTTCAAATATAAGCTTATTTATTGAAGTTTACTTTTGTCTTCTCTTAATGTCCCGTGTTTTGGCAAAAGATCGCACTGTGGGCAGAATACTGAAGGTAATGGAAGATACTAATAAATAACATATTTATTACTCATATTTTTAACGATATAATGTTTAAAATATATACCAAGTTCCTCACCAAATGACCAGAAGTATAAATAATTATAAACCTTGCATGGTCACTTAGTGAAAAACTCAAAGTTTGGGTTTAGTTTGTTTGATTCAAAGTTGAGGTTTGAGTTTGTTAAATTTATTTTATTTTTCGAAGATATTTGCATCAAGTTCCCCACCAAATGACCAGAAGTATAATTGATATAAACCTTCTATGGTCACTTAGTGAAAAACTCAAGGTTTGGGTTTGATTTTTTTGATTCAAAAAAGGTTTTTCCTTTTCAATAAATCTTCTGAAGGTCCAGGGCTGAATACTGAAAGACAGTAAGGAAAGATACTAATTTAAATAAACAAATAACATATTCATTATTTATATTCTTAACAATATTAAGTTAAAAATATATTACAATACTAAATTAATGAATTTATTAGACAAGATTTTAAAAAGCAAAAACAAGAGCTAATTTAATGCCTTTACTGCATAAAGTTTAAATTTGTTTGATTATGGAGTTTGTATAATTAATTTTATTATTCGAAGATATTTTCATCAAGTTCCCCACCAAATGACCAGAAGTACAAATTAATTTAAACCCTCCATGGTCAGTCAGTGAAAAACCTGCTCGGGATTAGGTTTTTTTTTAGCAGGTAACCTGTAGCCAGGCACAACGGAGTGCCATAGGGACAAGGGAGAGGGACAGACACACACACACACTTAAACCTAGAGAGTCTTCATGAGGGTCTTCATGAGGGTTGAGGAGATTGGTCGGGTGACCAATTGATGGTTCATCGTGGTGCAGGGACACAACAACCAAGGAAACATGTTCCTCAATTGGTATGTCAGTGAGTCTGTCTGTCAGTCTATGTCAACCGGTCCGTCAACAGCTCCTGCCACTGCTGGCAGCAACTCAGGATCCTAGAGTACACACGTCAGCAGTGGCTAAAGAGTTAAGAACACTGGTCATGACACTGCGTACTTTCCTCACCACCTCATGTAATATACGGGGTAATTTGCACTAGGAACGGACAAAACCTCCCCCTAGATTATGAACAAAAAAAGCTAAGCAGGATAACTGACTGACCAATATTAACCAACCACCACTGACCAACCAATATTAACCAACCACGACTGACAAAAATTAACCAACCAGCACTGACCAATATTAACCAACCACCACTGACCAATATTAACAAACCACCACTGACCAACCAATATTAACCAACCACAACTGACCAACCAATATTAACCAACCACCAATTAACCAAGATCCTAACATTTAAAACATCCAAAGATACTAACAAAGCAGAACAAGAAAAAAAAGTCCAAAATATTTGTTTTAAACAGTGTCTCCTGTCATAATATCATTATGTATTAATTAATATTTTGTTTGCACCTGTATATAGCTGACAAAAAATAATTTATAAAATATAAACCTAAAAAATTCCAAACCAAAATAAATCATTAAATCACTATTTTGTCTGTACCTGTATAATAGCAGACAAAATAAAAATGTTAAATTTTAGATTATCATATAGAATTTCGTACTGAAAAGTATTACTTAAAAACTTTTGTTATTCATTATAGGTTTCAGAGGTAGAGTTGTGGACAAATAAATTTTTAAACTTTGCTTGCAGTTACGCCCCTAGAAGCACTTGCGTAGGAGTCTCGATACCTAAAATAAATTCGATTTTTGTGAAGAGCGATGGAATCCTTCCCCAAAATAGTTATAAACCTTCCCGGGACCTATGAAAAGCTACTCTGTTAAGAAGAACAGACAGACATATAGACAAACAAACACACATCATGTTACTACTTTATTATAATAATTTATTTAAAAAATAATAGTCCGTAATATAATGAAAATGGCAATTCATACAAATTTCTTTATGATATGCTTAATTACAAAATTGATAGGACGAACCATAAGTCATATACAGATGCCTTTTCTTACAATTCAAATAAAATAAATTTTCTAAAAAAAATAATTATAAAGAAGCTCTGCTTTATAAATATAATATACCTGTAAATACACACTAGATAAGGCTGCAAGGTAGCCATGAGTAGAATAGAACCTAAAAGAAAACAATTACACTAAAAATTAAAATTTATCCAAATATAAGTAGGGGGAGGAGGGGAAGTATACAAGCATAAATAAATTAATCTAATTACAAGGGTTCATAATTTCAAGTGTTTTTAGTTGATAAAGAAGTTGTATCAACTTTTTTGCTTTTTATTTAAGATAGCTAGCCGGTCCTTTCAGTAAGTAGTAGATGTAAAATTTTTCATAGAATTCAGATATGCAATCGGTTTTTTTGTAGACCTCTTATTTTTTAAGTAATTTAAAAAAAATAATTAAGTCGGTTTTAAGGTACTAAAACGCAACAAAATAAATGAAGAAAATAGCCAGTATAAACAAAAATAGTAAGATCTTTAATTTGACACCTTACTTTTAAAATTCTGTTGAGTAATTGTTGAAAAAATCTATTTTTTTAACCTCGGTTTAATCAAAACATTAAACCTAAATATTTTCTCATACAGACATAAAAAATATGGGTTCATATATACCATTAGAATGAGAAAAATAATATGAATCCATTGTAAGCAAAATTGAAAAAGTTTTAAAAAATTGTAATAAAAAATAGAAAAAATAAAAAAGTTATTTTAAGAATTGTAACTACTAAACTAGCCAATCACAAATCGCAAAAATTGACGAATCGGGAAGCTTAATCTATAAAATTAACCTATAGAATTGCCAGAAAAAAAGGAGAACGTTCATACAATATATACAATAGATACTACAATAAATATAGTGATATTAAAGAACATGTAAAGAATGAAAAATTATGAACAAATATGCATCAGTCTGTTTATAAACTTCAAAACAATGCAGTTAAAAATACATTATTGTTTCTTGTGTTTAAAAAATATCTGCTACATTGCATTGTCTTTTGTTTAGGTTTTTTTCAGGTTTGGTTTAAGCTAACCCTTTAAAGCCGAAAATTATGATTCTTAAAATAAACTTATTTTTTTTATTATAGTTTTATAAAACTTTTTCAATTTTGCTTAGAATAGATTCGTAATATTTTTCTGATTCTAAAGGTATATATGAACTCATGTTTTTTATGTCTGTTTGAGAAAATATTTAGGTCTAAAGTTTTTATTAAACCGAGGTTAAAAAAAAAGATTTTTTCAATAATTACTCAACAGAATTTTAAAAGTAAGGTGTCAAATTAAAGATCTTACTATTTTTGTTCATACTGGCCATTTTCTTCTTTTATTTTGTTGCGTTTTAGTACCTTAAAACCGACTTAATTATTTTTTTTAAAAACTTAAATTACTTAAAAAATAAGAGGTCTACAAAAAAACCGATTGCATATCTGAATTCTATGAAAAATTTTACATCTACTACTTACTGAAAGGACCGGCTAGCTATCTTAAATAAAAAGCAAAAAAGTTGATACAACTTCTTTAAAGAATTAATTAACTAAATATTATAATTAAAGCTTCAGGCAGGATTTATATATTATTTATTTTAATAATTATAATAATGCTTTAATCTTACTGAAACTTAAAAAAATGTAGAAAACCTAAAAATTTAGGAATCGATTTAACACCCCAATCAATAAACAAATCTTAAATCTTAGTGAAAATATTTTGAATGGAAAAGAAATTGATTTCTGAAAGTTTTCATCTTCAAAAGGAATTGAGAAAATCACAAAAACTTTAAAATCTAGGAATCGATCTAGCACCCCAAGTAAAAGACAGATGGACAAAACTATGTATAGATTTGTTGGGCATATGTCAAAGGAATCTAAAAATTTAAGTTGTCTATATTGAATAGAAGCCGAGTAATTCACGTTTCCCCAAAAACGTTTCAGACAGACATATAGACGGAAATTTCAAATTATAGAGTAGCTTCGCTACTAAAAACTTTATTTAACTTACAATTATGCCTAACAATCATGGTTAAGATTAAAGACACTGCTAGTTGAACCATTAAAGACATTTCAATTGGGCCAATAGCGTCGGACCAGATATTTATGTTTTATATATCTATACTTATACTTTTATTGTTAACGCAGACCAAATAAATTTTAAAGCATCGTTGGAATATATAGTTTTACCTTATTCTGCTCTTTAGAGTTACTCAGGAAGAATCTTGAAAGCAGGATAGACCTAAAATGAATATAATACAAGGGTGACAACATCTATAAAAGAGAAGGACAAACGAACATTAACTCTTTTAGAGTGTCAGAACTGAATAAACTTAATATTAAGTCTATACAAAATTGTAAGTAATTTAAATATAGAATACTGTTTAAGGACATACTGACGTTTTTAGGACTTGATTACAGAGATAATTCGCTTATAACAATGTACCTTGTTAAATCAGAAAAAAATACAACAAAGTAAAAAAATTTGCTTGTTTTAAATGGATGTACGTACTTTCTGGTAACAACGATTAAAGAGTTGATACGATTTCTAAGTCGTACCTAACGTTATAGGAATCAAGTTTCTTTAAATAGCAACAGAAATATTAATTTGCACCTATTACTTACACCTAATATTCAATAATTTTAGAATATTGAATAAAGAATGTGTCCTAACTCTTGTGATATTTTTTTAAAAAGGAAGCTTTTCTACAATTAGGGTCGTTCCGTCCGTACGTCCGTAATTTAGGCATGTTAGAATTGTCCTATCGGTTTCAAATTTTGCATGGTGATTCCTTTAATAGTAAGGTACGTAAGGTAAGAAAGCGTAGCAACTCTATAATCATCACCAAAATGTCCGTACGTCCATTTTAAACATGTTGTTTTTTTACTTTTTTAACAACAAATTTTTAAATCATCTGATTGATCTGATTTTGGTATATTGATTCCTGAGACAACAAAGTATAATGTAATCAGCGAAGCAACTCTATAATCAAGTCCTAAAAATGTTAGTATGTCCATAAACATTATCCTGAATCAAGCAGTTTTTCAACAAATTTACTTACAATTTTGCTTTGACTCTTATACATTTATATGATTATTCAGTTCTGACACTGTACAAGTGTTAATGTCCGTTTGTCCTACCGTTTCAGTGCTTCGCTTTTATGGATGTTGTCATCCTTGCTTTAAATAGCTAGTCCGTGTTTTTAGTTAGTAGTAGATGTAAAACGATCCATAGAATTTAGATTTGACACCTTACATCTTAAATTCTGTTGAGTAATCATTGATAACATATATTTTGTTGAACCCCATTAAATCAAAACTTTGAACTCCAATGGGTTTTTTTAAATCACAAAAATACCACATTCTTCAGATTTAAGCAAATAGAATATTAGATATTTCTCGCATCGTATTATAAACGGCTTTCCGCGGATATAGAAAGTACAAATATGAGATTAAAACTAGTTTTTTTAGCCCCGAGGTGCCGGAGGCACCGGCTAAAAAAACTGGTTTTAATCTTATGATTGTACATTTCTATATTCGTAGAAAGCTGGATATAATACGATGCTAGACATAGTTTTTTCGTATGGATGAGAACCGGTTCCTATCCACCGGATTCGAATGAATACGAGAAAATGTTTTACCTTATTGGTCTTACAATTTTCATTGAAGTCCACAGTCTAGGGAAGCCTAAATATTAGATATTTCTCGCATCGTATTATAAACAGCTTTCCGCGGATATAGAATGTACAATTATGAGATTAAAACTAGTTTTTTAGCCCTGAGGTGCCGAAGGCACCGGCTGAAAACACTGGTTTTAATCTTATGATTTTACATTTTTATATTCGTAGAAAGCTGGATATAATACAATGCTAGACATAGTTTTTTCGTATGGATGAGAACCGGTTCCTGTCCACCGGATTCGAATGAATACGAGAAAATACAATTAAATTGTATTCTATAGTATCAAAAACGCATAGATAATCATAAAAGAATATAGAATGTCATGGCGATTATTTCAAAATCCCAATGATATATCACTCCCTATAAATAAAAGTTAACATATGCTTTACTATTTTAATCGCGTATCAGAAGTCATGCATATCAGTCTGGATTCCCAGAAGTAATATAATAACTCTCGCATTTTAACCAATAACCCAATAAAGAAACAGTAAGTAAACCTAAACTTTTTAAAACAGTGACGCACCTGTAAAAAAAATCCCCATACAGATTGACAATATATGTAGAGATAGGCCAAATAAAAGTAGGTCATAAGCAGCAGCAACAAACCTGCAAAAGAAAATATTTTTTTTTACTTTTTAGGACTAGTTTTCAATTTACATAGTAATGTATATTTTAAATCATTTAATTAAAAAACAAGGATGACAACATCCATAAAAGCGAAGCACTGAACACGTAGGACTGAATAATCAGAATATAAATTTTAAGAGTCGAAGCAAAATTGTAAGTTAATTTTTTTTAAACTACTTCGCTTATAATATTGTACTTTGCTGTCCCAGGAATCAATATACCAAAAATCAGAACAATCGTATAATTAGATCATATAAAAAGCTACTCCTTCTGGACGGATGGACCGACCCTAATAATAGAAAATCTTCACTTTTAAAAAGTTGCTAGGATATAAGAAATTATTGCAATATTGACTTAATCGAAATTTAAATGAATAATTCATATGAATTAAATAATTGTTATTTCTTTCATCGTATTATAAACGACTTTCCGCTTCGGCACCTCGGGGCTAAAAAAACTGGTTTTAATCTTATAATTGTACATTTTTATATTCGTAGAAAGCTGGATATAATACAATGCTAGACATAGTTTTTTCGTATGGATGAGAACCGGTTCCTATCCACAGGATTCGAATGAATACGAGAAAATCAATTAATAAAGAAAGATGCTAGGAAATAAGGAAATATGAATTAATATCATAACAATGCTGACAGATTGAATCATATTTTCTTTGATAACTAACAGACTGATGGTCAAAGTCAGCTTATATCAACAACGAAATTAATTCGTTGTGGGGCAACACATCATAAAATTGATCACCTCTCCGTTTACCCCCCCCCCCCCAAACATTATTTCGCTTGTTAGTTATACCTTATTCATGGGTCAAAGTAACGATGTTTTTAGTTAATTATGCTCCATAATAATAATATTGACAAGAAGTTTCAGCCTTTTATTATAAATAGCAGCAGAAAAATTTACTTTCCCCCATATCGTTATAAGAATCATAGACAGAACATAAGCATAACTGTTGAATCAATCTTACCAAACAGATGAGAATATCAATATAAAGCATCCAAAAAAGCCATTATTAATCTGAAAACAGAAGAAAAAGAACACAAGCAAGGAATATATCAAAACTATGATAATATGATGCAATACCAATCAGGCTAAGTAAAATAAACAACCTAAAATTATTTAAAATGTAATAAAAAGCTAAAACATTCAATAACAGGGTATGTAGAATAATGAAGGCAAATAATAAAACTTTATGAGAAAAGCAATTATAGAGAACAAAAATCTTAAAAATAATCAATTGACAAATAATTAATAATAATTTAAAGAATATAACATGCATAAAATAATAACCACATAAATACAAAACCAACAAATTAAGTTTAGCAATTAAAGCATAAAATAAGATTAAGAAGGCTATATAGTTAAAAATCAAGTTAAGACATGCTAAAAAATAAATCAGAAACCATACTAAATTAAAACAAGATATATATCATGCAAAGTAAAGCACAAAATAATAACCATAATGAAAAACACATTAGAAGGCAAATTTTAGATAACTTAGAAAACACGTAAATAAAATGATCAAATACTACACAGATATTCATGAACGTTAAAAATTATAAATATTAAAAGATTTAAAAGTGAAATCATTTTACACATGCATTATAAAAAGTGCCCGGATAAAGTTTAGTACATATGATAATATAAAACTAACATAAAAACAAAAGTTAAAATTCTTTAATATTCAACCATTAACTGTCTGTGCACAACTGAATTATATAATTAAAAACCTTCCTTTTTAAATAAAATATCAAACTAGGGAATGGTTGTGAGTTGGAATAATCCAGAAATAATCAGGCGGTCAATTTAAGTAGGACAAATAGATTTATCAATGTAGATGCTTAATTGGACACAATAATTTATCCAACTTAGAAAGTAATTTACAGTGTGGCTTCGAACTGATTAGAACCCGGTTCTAAGCCATAATGAAAAATCATATATTGTATCGTATTATATCCAGTTTTCTACGAATATAAAAATGTACAATCATAATACTAAAAACTGATTTTAATCTTATAATTGTACATTTGTATATCCGCGGAAAGTTGTTTATAATACAATAAATAACTATTCTAGCAGACAAAGATTTTTTTTATTTGATCTAAATGAAACGAAAAAGAAATTTCTATTTTGTACAAATTTATGTATATTTTAAAACAATAATGTGGTCGCATTGTTCCTTCACTGTGTTCCTATTAGCCCAATAATGATTGAGGATCTAAACTTACATTATTTATTGCAAGACACAACGTCCATTAAAACCCGAGAAAGTGTCGCATTAGTAAAAGTTACGAATCCTATTATAAAAAGTAGGAAGGCTTATTTGTCTGAATCTTAAGCTCTCAATAAAAAATGAACTGATTGAGTTTTTCCTATTTTGGGGAAGAGTCACCTAGGTTCAGGAAGGTTTACGCTATTTAATTTTTATATTCGCTTTAGCCTAGTTTTATCCCACTTCATTACATTTACATTTAGAATATTTATTTCATTAAATGAAACAATATACAAAGAAAATTAAGATTATTGTTTTGTTAGTATGTTAGGTTCAATTAGTACATATTATATTAATACATTATTTAATAGTTAAAGATAGTATTACAAAGTACTTGTTTTTCAGTTATAAGCACGTTCGTTTGTTAGATCCCACTTCAGTGCTAGTGGCCTAGCCACTAGTACACAGAAAAGAATTAGCAAAAATGTTTGCTAATATTATAGAACACCAAACTTGGTGTGCAGGTAGCAATAATATGAGATTGAGCAGCTACTCTATAAGTGTCTGTGCCTATCTTACATATTGTTCTTCGCTAATGTGAGAACAAGATTTTTTGAGACACAGCTAAATTTTACTTTTATATTTGGATTCCTAAGACACAAAAGTAAAAACAATTTGGTTATAGTAGCCTCTTAAGGGGCGTTACTTTCAAAGCAGCTTTTTATACATAGATTATTAAGTTAATATTTGGTTAGGTTAGGTTATGTTAAGTGATTGCCCCTCAGTGTTTGGCAATTGGCCCCGCAGTGTAGTGTTAGAGCTCTCCGAAGGGCCAAGAAATAGGAGAAAAGCTTCTTTGATAATAAGACGTAACGCTGCCACAAAAGGGACCATACCCAAAAAATTTATGTATTATAATTATCAGATTAATCTGATTTTTGGAATACTGATTCCTAGTACAACAGTATGTCCTTAAACCTTATCCTGCATGTAAGCAGTTTTTTAAAAATTTACTTACAATTTTGTTTCGAATTTTATAAATTTAAATTCTGATTATTCAGTTCAGACACTCTACAAGTGTTAATGTTCGTTTGTTTGTCCTAGCGTTTCAAAAATTCGCTTTATGGATGTTGTCATTCTTGTTTAATAAAAGACATTGGAAGTTTGATTACGTCTTAATTGTGTTGTAAAAAAAAATAGTTCCCAAATTTTTCCACTAATACATAAGGGTTAATTTAGATGGAAGACTGAATCAATTGATCTTATTGGGTACAGATAAATTCAAGAAATGTAAACTTTAAAAGAAGAAAAATTAATAATAAAACAAAACAAAAAAAAAGCTTGGAACGCCTATTAAAAAGTTGAGTATGAAAAAAGGGGTTAAAACGTCTTAAATTGTGTAAAAAATGTAACGAACTTTTTTCTACAAAAATAACATCAAATTGGAAATCTCAGTAACACCTTGAACATTGATTTTAAAGAAATAGGGTAGCTACGGTTATTTTAGGGGGGAAATTTTCGTCAATTTAGGTTGCTATTTGCCCTGTCATTTATTGATCAGCTCTAGGAAGTACAGCAACTCTATAATTAACTTCAATTATTATTAATATAGTTATCGCTATGACAGAATGGTTCTATTATTTGATGTTAAACATGGTGATTTCTATGATAATTAGGCATGCTAATATAAAATGTAGGTGTCTACAAGTTAGAACAAATTAATAAGGTTATACTTATCCTAACTAAATACTTATTTTCTCCTTCTAAAATTGACATTAAAAAAAGTCATCACATCAATATTCTGATATTTTTAACCCCTTCGCTTCTGTATTTTATCCAAACGCAAAATATAGCCCATGTATCAATATCCCCCCTTATAAGGGGAATTCTTAAACCTTCACCCCCCCCCCCTTAAAAAATAGTATTTTAGCAGCTGTTGCTCATTTTTTACAAAAAATAGGCGTCGCCTTAATTTGTGAATTTTTTGGCCGAAGATATTGAATTTCCATACAGGGATGTTTATAATTCATAAAATATTTTTAAAAACATTAATCCGTTTATCTTTAAAGTATTATTTTCTGGTGGCTTCGCCCCTTGCCTCTAGGGTACGATAGTGGATGTCTAAAAATAGCCTGAAACCACCCCAAGACATGAACAGTTCAACCATTTATGCCCAACATTTTACGAGATCTATAGCTACATACAAAAAAAAACTATTTACAGCTTTGCGTTTGTAAAACTTTGAGGACCAGTATAATTTACAGTCCAATGTTCCCACCCTCTATGAATTTACTTAAGGTTAAAGATACTAAATCATAATTATTAATAAAATTGTCTAAATCAACCTGTTATAGACGTATGGACCAACCCTAATTATAGAATGGCTTTGCAAAAAATAGTAAATAGAAAAAATATATATTTATCCCTGTATTCAAAGCATTTTTGCGGCATTACCATGTGTTTTCAAATTGAAGTGGGGTGGGGAAAAATGACAAAATTTTTAAGCTTTTTGAGGTTTGTTGTATAATAATGTGGATAAAGGGGTTGTGGCTTTTTTATAGCAACACTTTTGATGCATATTTTTACAAACTGATTATTGCTTTGCAGGTATAAATAAAGTTATGTTATTTAAAAATGCTAATATAAAGAAAGGTACGTTACTTAAAAATGAGTTCTCTTTTTCAGATAAGCTTCTTGTTGGTCCCAAACACATTTAATTACTTCGATTTTCTAGTATAATAAACTACAATCGCACTTAATATAATCTTTTCTTTTCTTTGTGGTCTTTTATACCCTGATGAGACGTCAAAGCTTTTTGTTTATTTTGAGGGAAGTAAAAGGAGGGATTTAAAAGTTTTCAATGGGGTAATCTAATATATTTTCATAAATTACAGGGAGGTGGGTAAAATTAGGGGTTTCAAAGTTTGAGCGTCTTGGACGTCTATGGCACCCTAAGAAACTTCATATAAAACACATAAATGAAATAATATTAAACGTTAGATTTCTAGATTTACTAGGATCAAGCCACACTTTTCGACAGTAAAGGAGTAGGAGAGCAAAAAAAAACAGGGTTGGTCTGGGCTTTGACTCATGGATTAGGGGATAGGACAATGCAGGATAAATTCTTCGTTTAACTTTAATATTCTGACTTTGATATTAATATATTTTTGAAGGTAATTAGGGGTGTATATTAATTTATTCACAATTGTCCACTCACTCCCTGGTAGGTCTGCAAATCAAAAGTGTGAAGAATCGTAGATATGAATATTTTTTTTGAGGGGGGGGGGGGTATAGAAGGGGGCGAGGGGACGCAGTCATAAAAATTTAACAAGAACTATCAAGTTCCATAAGTAGAATAGCGACAAATAATTAATAATGTTTTAATCAAAAGAACAATAAAGTGTAATACATGTTTTTAATCCTTTACCTTAAACTAACCTAACCCAATATATATTAATTTATTATTTATGATTTTTTTCCATAAGATGAATTTAAACAGGGAGAACGCCTTAAACGACAATTAGTAAAGTATTTAGCAATTTTAGACGTAGCTCTTAACTGTGTAAAAACAGACGGACACAAATATTTTTTATTATATAGTAGCTGCGCTCCACAACAATGTCACCGCGCCAAATATTTGAATATTAAGAACTTTTAGTTCATAAATTCTCATATTTTTTACTTTCAATGTTAAAATCATAATTTTTGTGGCTGTCTGACGCTTTTAAGTATTTTTTAGGAGTTGACATTTTTTAGATACTATGAAAAATTTTTGTGTAAGTATTTTCAGTATACTTTTATCCTTTTAAATTAAATTTTGGGTATAGTCCCTTTCGTGGCATCGCCTTTTAGGGGGCCTTTCGTCGTATTTTCACAGTAGCTTTTTATAGGTTATTTCAAGTTAAGTTAGGTTAAGTGATTGCCTCGCAGGTTTAGAGCTCTCCGTAGGGGCTAAAAATAGGAGAAAAGCTACTGTGAAAATGCGGCTAAACGCTCCTTAAGAGACGATGTCACGAAAAGGACTAAACCCTAGATTTGTAATGATATGAAGAAATGTTACAATTGTACAATAAAAAAGCAAAAGTAAAGAGTTAAAACACAATTTTGAGACTATCGAAAAGTTGAAGGCAAAAAAAACCTTTAAATGTTTCATAGTAATAATATTAGTTTAAAAGGTCAAAATCATTAAAAAATAATATTTTGTGTAAAGTTAGAAAGAGTCTAAATATGTTTGTTTTAAATACTAATTTATTCAGTTATTAACTAACATTTAAATCATTTTTGGTTAAGTATGTTAATTATATCGATAGATAGATAGATAGATAGATAGATAGATAGATAGATAGATAGATAGATAGATAGATAGATAGATAGATAATAGATAGATAGATAGATAGATAGATAGATAGATAGATAGATAGATAGATAGATAGATAGATAGATAGATAGATAGATAGATAGATAGATAGATAGATAGATAGATAGATAGATAGATAGATAGATAGATAGATAGATAGATAGATAGATAGATAGATGGATAGATAGAAAGATAGATAGACATATAGATAGAAATTTAGATAGACTTATAGATAGACATATATGTAGGTAGATAGATAGATACATACATACATACATACATAAATAGATAGATAGATTTTAGGATATTTTTGATGTTTTTACTTTATAGGCCAAAAGAGCATTTTATAAAACTGAATTATTTATGTATAAACAAATCTGTATAGCATATGTTATGTGAATACAAAAATAAAATACAAGTGGGCAGAATTTTTGGTCCGAGACACTCATATATAGTCAAAGAGGTGCTTCAAAATAAAAGAAAAATGTCAGTACGTCCAAACGTCTGTCCTTACAAAACATGTAGAGTTAACTCGAATGGTGAATCTTAAAATTAGAAATGATGTTCATATCTTGACGTGACGTAATAAAAATAAGGGAGATGAAAGGAGAAGTAGGAAAGAAAACCCCTAAAAAAGAGATGGATAATCCTTCATTTTTATGACGTCACATGGCTGATTTTTAAGACACTTTATCCAGTTTACCCAAACGTTCAAATAACTTTAATTTATAAATTCTTTTATCAATTATTTTGAATCACCGCCTTCATTGGAATATATATCGGTTTTGAACCACATTTACAGATATACACAGAGAGGTATACGAGATCTTCAAACACACCTTCCCAAAGAAGGAGGATTAGTAATATTAATAAGAGTCCCCAAAGTTTTCAGGTCAACGAGTAAGAGAGTATCTATGGGGACTTCATATCTAGAGATACTTTGCCTACTGCTGCTTTATCAGTCGCATGCAACTAAAAAAATAGTAGAAGGAATATATAAGCCATTAACAGGTGCAACATTTCACAAATTACAATTATGAACAATAGACAAAAAGTGCGATTATTGTGGTTTTTGCATGTAAACAAAAGCTATATGATAAGTTACCAAAAAATTCAATTTGTATTATTTGGGACAACCGTAGATAACATTTAAAACAAAATAACAAATAACTTCAGAAACCAATGATCAAGTGATTTGGCAAAATTTAATCAATCTTAACTTTTGTCCAGAAGTCTTATTTTTTAGTGAATCGTCCTTCTTCAAGACTACTTATTCTATAAATTCTAAACACTAAAAGAGTATTATTATGTGCTTTCCCTAAAAGTTCCTAGTGAGCAAAGAACTATTTTTGAATAAATTTGATATACGGGGGGGTGGGGAATACTTTACTTTTTTATGCCTAGCCCTTATCGGAGACTCTAATTTTGGGGTGTCCTTTACTTTATATTCATTAGCGGCTATGCCATTAGAGGGTGATGGTACCATCCCCCAAAACAGTTATAAACCTTCCCAGGATCTATGAGAATCTACCCTGTAAAGGTGAACCATATCGGTTTAACTGTTAGGGAAATTCTTTTATACAAATAAACAAACAAACAGACAAATAGATAAAAAGACATCCTGTTACTTTATTATGAGGATAACCTAATACAACCTAAACTTATACACTTACACAGGAAAAATTACGGCCATAAAAACGACACCTATTTTTTATCAAGCAATACAAGAGGTAAAGTAGGATTCTGGCGTTTTTTGTTTAATTTGTAGTTTGTTATGTTAAATATGGTCTAGCTGCCAATTTAGTAAAAAATATTGAAAATTTATCCACAACTTATTTTGCATAAAAATGTTAAATTTTAAAAAATGACAGTTAGCATTTTTTGGAAGTCCATTATGGTAAATAGATCATTTCTAGCAGCGTAGCTACAATATAACTTAGGTATATCTGTTTGTCTTTTGCATGACTTTCTTGATATTTTTTTCCAAATTGATTTTTAGACAAATAATTTTTCTACATTCTATTAAACAATCAGTGATTGAACAATAGACAATTAGTTCATTAATCCCCCCCCCCCCCTTTTATGATGAGCAAAATTAATCATTTGAAAAAGTTATTAGAGAAAAGTTTGTAGGATGTTACTTTGTACAATCCAATCCATCCTTTCCCTCAACAATTTAACTAATGGTAGAACAGGTTTTAAGTATGGGTGAAAGATTCATTTACAGTCCACTTGCCCGACTATCTTTGAAAACCTGTTAACCTCAAATAACCATCCACCCTTTAGAATAAATATTATTATAGTATTAGACCCACAAGGTTAGGGCATCTCAAAGAAGTTAGAAATAGCAACAAAGAAACTCGACTTCTCATTATAAAAATGGAAAAAAGGTAAGTTTCAGTACTCGTCAGGCACTTTGTGGAACAGCACCAAATATTTTCTGTAAATTGCTGTATTTCTATTAACGTATCTGTACTTGTTTATTTTAATGGTACAATTAGTTTGGACAGCCTTATCAAAAAAAGGTTTTAATTGGACCCTTTTTTATCATTATCTGATTTGCAATTTTTCTTTGCAAAATGGCTGTCCAAACAAAAATATATTTATCTATCCAACAAGGATGAAAACCAACCATTAAATCGAAGCTCAAATATCAGAAGGAGGGAAAAACGAACAATAACTCTTGTAGAGTACAAGAACTTAATAAGCTAAACATTAGTTTTTAAGTCTAAACAAAATTGAACATGAATATGTTGCAAAATTGCGTAGATAAAGGACATTCACTTTTATTTTTAGGATTTGATTATAGGGATGCCTTGCTAGTGATATTGTACCTTGTTGTCATAATTCCAAAAATCAACTATATAGGATAATTAAATTATACAAAATTTTGTATTATATATGGAGTTATTCGCATCGTATTGTAGACAGATTTTTGCGGATAGTGAAATGAAGATTTAAACCAGTTTCATTAGCCCCGAGGGGCCGAATGCCCATGCTAACAAAACTGGTTTTAATTTTATGATTCTTATTTTCATATTTCTGGAAAGTTTGCAATACGATGCTAAATATAATTTTTCAGTATGGCCAAGAACCGGTTCAAATCCAGCGGATATCAGTCGGTTTCGAAGCCATATAATAGAAAAATTTATATTGATGTAATGAAAATTATATTTTGATGAGAAGGGGACAAAGTGTCTCAAAAATCAGCCATGTGACGTCATAAAAATGAGGAATTATCCATCTCTTTTTTGGTTTTTTTTCCCACTTGTCTTCTCATCTCCCTTATTTTTATGACGTCACATGGCTGATTTTTGAGACACTTTGTCCCTTTCCTTTAGGTATGGTGCTACTCATCTACACAGTCTGCGGAAGTGTGAGTGTGTGTGTGTGTGTGTGTGTGTGTTGAAATATCCTGTTATAAGCATCAATTTAGCCAGCAAACCCTAGAATATTCGGTATTATCCCTTAAATAAGAAGTGGACCATACACCTCTCTTGTGTTTAGGCATATTAGAATCGTCTTACTTTGTAACAATTTAGAAATCGTAGCAACTCTTTAATCACTAATAAAACGTCTGTAAGTTCCTTTTAAAAATGTTATTTTTTAAGCTATTTGGACTCTCATTTTACATGATATGATTAATTATCTCACCTTCGAATTAAAATAATGATTCTTAGGCAGATTAGGTACAATGCTTCTCTAAAATCAATTATTAAAATGTAAGAATGAGCAATCTGTATTAAAGCTCTTTTGAAATTGATTTAGTGTTATTGTTTATTTGTCTCAATTTTAAAATTCGCTTCTATGGAAGTTGTCATTTTTTAGCGGCTAAATATGCGGCTAGATTACAAACTTTTAAATTGGTTTGG